>NC_091447.1:72314038-73040857 GCF_964237555.1 Oryctolagus cuniculus
GCTGGCAAACGCTAATTGCTTCCACCTGGAGTCAAATCCTCCACACATTCGAGTTTTCTAGGAAGAAAGCTTCAGAAACCTGAGAAAACATGATATTTCTTTCTGTAAACATGACATTGGATACATTTGCCGAACAGGAAGATTGTGCTTTTCTCCAAAACCACTTTCACGGTCATTTTTTGGTTAAATTTCACTTCAAAACTTCAACAATTTGTCCAGATACTCCTGGATGAAAACAAAACTATCTGGTGATTTGTAGCTATCTCAATCCCAGATCTTGCTACAGCCTCTGTGTGTGTTTGTGTTTTCTGGATATTCTCTATGGACTTTAAGGTTTTGAATGCATTTCAGGAGGACCCTTTTTGTTTTCTGCTGGCAAACACTAATTGGTTCCACCTGGAGTCAAACACTCCACACATTCAAGTTTTCTAGGAAGAAAGCTTCAGAAACCTGAGCAAACATGATAATTCTTTCTGTAAACATGACATTGGATACATTTGCCGAACAGGAAGATTGTGATTTTCTCCAAAACCACGTTCACGGTGATTTTTGGTTAAATTTCACCCAAAATCCACAACAATTTGTCCAGATACTCCTGGATGAAAACAAAACTAGCTGGTGATTTGTAGCTATCTCAATCCCAGATCTTGCTACAGCCTCTGTGTGTGTTTGTGTTTTCTGGATATTCTCTATGGACTTTAAGGTTTTGTATGCATTTTAGCAGGACCCTTTTCGTTTTCTGCTGGCAAACGCTAATTGGTTCCACCTGGAGTCAAATACTCCACACATTCGAGTTTGCTAGGAAGAAAGCTTCAGAAACCTGAGAAAACATGATATTTCTTTCTGTAAACATGACATTGGATACATTTGCCGAACAGGAAGATTGTGCTTTTCTCCAAAACCACTTTCACGGTCATTTTTTGGTTAAATTTCACCCGAAATCTACAACAATTTGTCCAGATACTCCTGGATGAAAACAAAACTATCTGGTGATTTGTAGCTATCTCAATCCCAGATCTTGCTACAGCCTCTGTGTGTGTTTGTGTTTTCTGGATATTCTCTATGGACTTTAAGGTTTTGAATGCATTTTAGCAGGACCCTTTTTGTTTTCTGCTGGCAAACACTAATTGGTTCCACCTGGAGTCAAACACTCCACACATTCGAGTTTTCTAGGAAGAAAGCTTCAGAAACCTGAGAAAACATGATATTTCTTTCTGTAAACATGACATTGGATACATTTCCCGAAAAGGAAGATTGTGCTTTTCTCCAAAACCACTTTCACGGTGATTTTTGGTTAAATTGCACCCGAAATCCACAACAATTTGTCCAGATACTCCTGGATGAAAACAAAACTATCTGGTGATTTGTAGCTATCTCAATCCCAGATCTTGCTACAGCCTCAGTGTGTGTTTGTGTTTTCTGGATATTCTCTATGGACTTTAAGGTTTTGAATGCATTTTAGCAGGACCCTTTTTGTTTTCTGCTGGCAAACGCTAATTGGTTCCACCTGGAGTCAAACACTCCACACATTCGAGTTTTCTAGGAAGAAAGCTTCAGAAACCTGAGAAAACATGATATTTCTTTCTGTAAACATGACATTGGATACATTTGCCGAACAGGAAGATTGTGCTTTTCTCCAAAACCACTTTCACGGTCATTTTTTGGTTAAATTTCACTTCAAAACTACAACAATTTGTCCAGATACTCCTGGATGAAAACAAAACTATCTGGTGATTTGTAGCTATCTCAATCCCAGATCTTGCTACAGCCTCTGTGTGTGTTTGTGTTTTCTGGATATTCTCTATGGACTTTAAGGTTTTGAATGCATTTTAGCAGGACCCTTTTTGTTTTCTGCTGGCAAACGCTAATTGGTTCCACCTGGAGTCAAATCCTCCACACATTCGAGTTTGCTAGGAAGAAAGCTTCAGAAACCTGAGAAAACATGATATTTCTTTCTGTAAACATGACATTGGATACATTTGCCGAACAGGAAGATTGTGCTTTTCTCCAAAACCACTTTCACGGTGATTTTTGGTTAAATTTCACCCGAAATCCACAACAATTTGTCCAGATACTCCTGGATGAAAGCAAAACTATCTGGTTATTTGTATCTTTCTCAATCCCAGATCTTGCTACAGCCTCTGTGTGTGTTTGTGTTTTCTGGTTATTCTCTATGGATTTTAAGGTTTTGAATGCATTTCAGGAGGACCCTTTTTGTTTTCTGCTGGCAAACGCTAAATGGTTCCACCTGGATTCAAACACTCCACACATTCAAGTTTTCTAGGAGGAAAGCTTCAGAAACCTGAGAAAACATGATATTTCTTTCTGTAAACATGACATTGGATACATTTGCCGAACAGGAAGATTGTGCTTTTCTCCAAAACCACTTTCACGGTGATTTTTGGTTAAATTTCACTTCAAAACTACAACAATTTGTCCAGATACTCCTGGATGAAAACAAAACTATCTGGTGATTTGTAGCTTTCTCAATCCCAGATCTTGCTACAGCCTCTGTGTGTGTTTGTGTTTTCTGGATATTCTCTATGGACTTTAAGGTTTTGAATGCATTTTAGCAGGACCCTTTTTGTTTTCTGCTGCCAAACACTAATTGGTTCCACCTGGAGTCAAATCCTCCACACATTCGAGTTTTCTAGGAAGAAAGCTTCAGAAACCTGAGAAAACATGATATTTCTTTCTGTAAACATGACATTGGATACATTTGCCGAACAGGAAGATTGTGCTTTTCTCCAAAACCACTTTCACGGTCATTTTTTGGTTAAATTTCACTTCAAAACTACAACAATTTGTCCAGATACTCCTGGATGAAAACAAAACTATCTGGTGATTTGTAGCTATCTCAATCCCAGATCTTGCTACAGCCTCTGTGTGTGTTTGTGTTTTCTGGATATTCTCTATGGACTTTAAGGTTTGGAATGCATTTTAGCAGGACCCTTTTTGTTTTCTGCTGGCAAACGCTAATTGGTTCCACCTGGAGTCAAATCCTCCACACATTCGAGTTTGCTAGGAAGAAAGCTTCAGAAACCTGAGAAAACATGATATTTCTTTCTGTAAACATGACATTGGATACATTTGCCGAACAGGAAGATTGTGCTTTTCTCCAAAACCACTTTCACGGTGATTTTTGGTTAAATTTCACCCGAAATCCACAACAATTTGTCCAGATACTCCTGGAGGAAAACAAAACTGTCTGGTGATTTGTAGCTATCTCAATCCCAGATCTTGCTACAGCCTCTGTGTGTGTTTGTGTTTTCTGGATATTCTCTATGGACTTTAAGGTTTTGAATGCATTTTAGCAGGACCCTTTTTGTTTTCTGCTGGCAAACGCTAATTGGTTCCACCTGGATTAAAATCCTCCACACATTCGAGTTTGCTAGGAAGAAAGCTTCAGAAACCTGAGAAAACATGATATTTCTTTCTGTAAACATGACATTGGATACATTTGCCGAACAGGAAGATTGTGCTTTTCTCCAAAACCACTTTCACGGTGATTTTTGGTTAAATTTCACCCGAAATCCACAACAATTTGTCCAGATACTCCTGGATGAAAGCAAAACTATCTGGTTATTTGTATCTTTCTCAATCCCAGATCTTGCTACAGCCTCTGTGTGTGTTTGTGTTTTCTGGTTATTCTCTATGGATTTTAAGGTTTTGAATGCATTTCAGGAGGACCCTTTTTGTTTTCTGCTGGCAAACGCTAAATGGTTCCACCTGGATTCAAACACTCCACACATTCAAGTTTTCTAGGAGGAAAGCTTCAGAAACCTGAGAAAACATGATATTTCTTTCTGTAAACATGACATTGGATACATTTGCCGAACAGGAAGATTGTGCTTTTCTCCAAAACCACTTTCACGGTGATTTTTGGTTAAATTTCACTTCAAAACTACAACAATTTGTCCAGATACTCCTGGATGAAAACAAAACTATCTGGTGATTTGTAGCTTTCTCAATCCCAGATCTTGCTACAGCCTCTGTGTGTGTTTGTGTTTTCTGGATATTCTCTATGGACTTTAAGGTTTTGAATGCATTTTAGCAGGACCCTTTTTGTTTTCTGCTGCCAAACACTAATTGGTTCCACCTGGAGTCAAATCCTCCACACATTCGAGTTTTCTAGGAAGAAAGCTTCAGAAACCTGAGAAAACATGATATTTCTTTCTGTAAACATGACATTGGATACATTTGCCGAACAGGAAGATTGTGCTTTTCTCCAAAACCACTTTCACGGTCATTTTTTGGTTAAATTTCACTTCAAAACTACAACAATTTGTCCAGATACTCCTGGATGAAAACAACACTATCTGGTGATTTGTAGCTATCTCAATCCCAGATCTTGCTACAGCCTCTGTGTGTGTTTGTGTTTTCTGGATATTCTCTATGGACTTTAAGGTTTTGAATGCATTTTAGCAGGACCCTTTTTGTTTTCTGCTGGCAAACGCTAATTGGTTCCACCTGGAGTCAAATCCTCCACACATTCGAGTTTGCTAGGAAGAAAGCTTCAGAAACCTGAGAAAACATGATATTTCTTTCTGTAAACATGACATTGGATACATTTGCCGAACAGGAAGATTGTGCTTTTCTCCAAAACCACTTTCACGGTGATTTTTGGTTAAATTTCACCCGAAATCCACAACAATTTGTCCAGATACTCCTGGATGAAAGCAAAACTATCTGGTTATTTGTATCTTTCTCAATCCCAGATCTTGCTACAGCCTCTGTGTGTGTTTGTGTTTTCTGGTTATTCTCTATGGATTTTAAGGTTTTGAATGCATTTCAGGAGGACCCTTTTTGTTTTCTGCTGGCAAACGCTAAATGGTTCCACCTGGATTCAAACACTCCACACATTCAAGTTTTCTAGGAGGAAAGCTTCAGAAACCTGAGAAAACATGATATTTCTTTCTGTAAACATGACATTGGATACATTTGCCGAACAGGAAGATTGTGCTTTTCTCCAAAACCACTTTCACGGTGATTTTTGGTTAAATTTCACTTCAAAACTACAACAATTTGTCCAGATACTCCTGGATGAAAACAAAACTATCTGGTGATTTGTAGCTTTCTCAATCCCAGATCTTGCTACAGCCTCTGTGTGTGTTTGTGTTTTCTGGATATTCTCTATGGACTTTAAGGTTTTGAATGCATTTTAGCAGGACCCTTTTTGTTTTCTGCTGCCAAACACTAATTGGTTCCACCTGGAGTCAAATCCTCCACACATTCGAGTTTTCTAGGAAGAAAGCTTCAGAAACCTGAGAAAACATGATATTTCTTTCTGTAAACATGACATTGGATACATTTGCCGAACAGGAAGATTGTGCTTTTCTCCAAAACCACTTTCACGGTCATTTTTTGGTTAAATTTCACTTCAAAACTACAACAATTTGTCCAGATACTCCTGGATGAAAACAAAACTATCTGGTGATTTGTAGCTATCTCAATCCCAGATCTTGCTACAGCCTCTGTGTGTGTTTGTGTTTTCTGGATATTCTCTATGGACTTTAAGGTTTGGAATGCATTTTAGCAGGACCCTTTTTGTTTTCTGCTGGCAAACGCTAATTGGTTCCACCTGGAGTCAAATCCTCCACACATTCGAGTTTGCTAGGAAGAAAGCTTCAGAAACCTGAGAAAACATGATATTTCTTTCTGTAAACATGACATTGGATACATTTGCCGAACAGGAAGATTGTGCTTTTCTCCAAAACCACTTTCACGGTGATTTTTGGTTAAATTTCACCCGAAATCCACAACAATTTGTCCAGATACTCCTGGAGGAAAACAAAACTGTCTGGTGATTTGTAGCTATCTCAATCCCAGATCTTGCTACAGCCTCTGTGTGTGTTTGTGTTTTCTGGATATTCTCTATGGACTTTAAGGTTTTGAATGCATTTTAGCAGGACCCTTTTTGTTTTCT
Source organism: Oryctolagus cuniculus (assembly GCF_964237555.1). NCBI lineage: Eukaryota > Metazoa > Chordata > Mammalia > Lagomorpha > Leporidae > Oryctolagus > Oryctolagus cuniculus. Next base: position 72,319,965 of record NC_091447.1, read on the forward strand.
GCTGGCAAACGCTAATTGGTTCCACCTGGATTAAAATCCTCCACACATTCGAGTTTGCTAGGAAGAAAGCTTCAGAAACCTGAGAAAACATGATATTTCTTTCTGTAAACATGACATTGGATACATTTGCCGAACAGGAAGATTGTGCTTTTCTCCAAAACCACTTTCACGGTGATTTTTGGTTAAATTTCACCCGAAATCCACAACAATTTGTCCAGATACTCCTGGATGAAAGCAAAACTATCTGGTTATTTGTATCTTTCTCAATCCCAGATCTTGCTACAGCCTCTGTGTGTGTTTGTGTTTTCTGGTTATTCTCTATGGATTTTAAGGTTTTGAATGCATTTCAGGAGGACCCTTTTTGTTTTCTGCTGGCAAACGCTAAATGGTTCCACCTGGATTCAAACACTCCACACATTCAAGTTTTCTAGGAGGAAAGCTTCAGAAACCTGAGAAAACATGATATTTCTTTCTGTAAACATGACATTGGATACATTTGCCGAACAGGAAGATTGTGCTTTTCTCCAAAACCACTTTCACGGTGATTTTTGGTTAAATTTCACTTCAAAACTACAACAATTTGTCCAGATACTCCTGGATGAAAACAAAACTATCTGGTGATTTGTAGCTTTCTCAATCCCAGATCTTGCTACAGCCTCTGTGTGTGTTTGTGTTTTCTGGATATTCTCTATGGACTTTAAGGTTTTGAATGCATTTTAGCAGGACCCTTTTTGTTTTCTGCTGCCAAACACTAATTGGTTCCACCTGGAGTCAAATCCTCCACACATTCGAGTTTTCTAGGAAGAAAGCTTCAGAAACCTGAGAAAACATGATATTTCTTTCTGTAAACATGACATTGGATACATTTGCCGAACAGGAAGATTGTGCTTTTCTCCAAAACCACTTTCACGGTCATTTTTTGGTTAAATTTCACTTCAAAACTACAACAATTTGTCCAGATACTCCTGGATGAAAACAACACTATCTGGTGATTTGTAGCTATCTCAATCCCAGATCTTGCTACAGCCTCTGTGTGTGTTTGTGTTTTCTGGATATTCTCTATGGACTTTAAGGTTTTGAATGCATTTTAGCAGGACCCTTTTTGTTTTCTGCTGGCAAACGCTAATTGGTTCCACCTGGAGTCAAATCCTCCACACATTCGAGTTTGCTAGGAAGAAAGCTTCAGAAACCTGAGAAAACATGATATTTCTTTCTGTAAACATGACATTGGATACATTTGCCGAACAGGAAGATTGTGCTTTTCTCCAAAACCACTTTCACGGTGATTTTTGGTTAAATTTCACCCGAAATCCACAACAATTTGTCCAGATACTCCTGGAGGAAAACAAAACTGTCTGGTGATTTGTAGCTATCTCAATCCCAGATCTTGCCACAGCCTCTGTGTGTGTTTGTGTTTTCTGGATATTCTCTATGGACTTTAAGGTTTTGAATGCATTTTAGCAGGACCCTTTTTGTTTTCTGCTGGCAAACGCTAATTGGTTCCACCTGGCCTCAAATCCTCCACACATTCGAGTTTGCTAGGAAGAAAGCTTCAGAAACCTGAGAAAACATGATATTTCTTTCTGTAAACATGACATTGGATACATTTGCTGAACAGGAAGATTGTGCTTTTCTCCAAAACCACTTTCACGGTGATTTTTGGTTAAATTTCACCCGAAATCCACAACAATTTGTCCAGATACTCCTGGATGAAAGCAAAACTATCTGGTTATTTGTATCTTTCTCAATCCCAGATCTTGCTACAGCCTCTGTGTGTGTTTGTGTTTTCTGGTTATTCTCTATGGATTTTAAGGTTTTGAATGCATTTCAGGAGGACCCTTTTTGTTTTCTGCTGGCAAACGCTAAATGGTTCCACCTGGATTCAAACACTCCACACATTCAAGTTTTCTAGGAGGAAAGCTTCAGAAACCTGAGAAAACATGATATTTCTTTCTGTAAACATGACATTGGATACATTTGCCGAACAGGAAGATTGTGCTTTTCTCCAAAACCACTTTCACGGTCATTTTTGGTTAAATTTCACTTCAAAACTACAACAATTTGTCCAGATACTCCTGGATGAAAACAAAACTATCTGGTGATTTGTAGCTATCTCAATCCCAGATCTTGCCACAGCCTCTGTGTGTGTTTGTGTTTTCTGGATATTCTCTATGGACTTTAAGGTTTTGAATGCATTTTAGCAGGACCCTTTTTGTTTTCTGCTGGCAAACGCTAATTGGTTCCACCTGGAGTCAAATCCTCCACACATTCGAGTTTGCTAGGAAGAAAGCTTCAGAAACCTGAGAAAACATGATATTTCTTTCTGTAAACATGACATTGGATACATTTGCCGAACAGGAAGATTGTGCTTTTCTCCAAAACCACTTTCACGGTGATTTTTGGTTAAATTTCACCCGAAATCCACAACAATTTGTCCAGATACTCCTGGATGAAAACAAAACTATCTGGTGATTTGTAGCTATCTCAATCCCAGATCTTGATACAGCCTCTGTGTGTGTTTGTGTTTTCTGGATATTCTCTATGGACTTTAAGGTTTTGAATGCATTTTAGCAGGACCCTTTTTGTTTTCTGCTGGCAAACGCTAAATGGTTCCACCTGGATTCAAACACTCCACACATTCAAGTTTTCTAGGAGGAAAGCTTCAGAAACCTGAGAAAACATGATATTTCTTTCTGTAAACATGACATTGGATACATTTGCCGAACAGGAAGATTGTGCTTTTCTCCAAAACCACTTTCACGGTCATTTTTGGTTAAATTTCACTTCAAAACTACAACAATTTGTCCAGATACTCCTGGATGAAAACAAAACTATCTGGTGATTTGTAGCTATCTCAATCCCAGATCTTGCCACAGCCTCTGTGTGTGTTTGTGTTTTCTGGATATTCTCTATGGACTTTAAGGTTTTGAATGCATTTTAGCAGGACCCTTTTTGTTTTCTGCTGGCAAACGCTAATTGGTTCCACCTGGAGTCAAATCCTCCACACATTCGAGTTTGCTAGGAAGAAAGCTTCAGAAACCTGAGAAAACATGATATTTCTTTCTGTAAACATGACATTGGATACATTTGCCGAACAGGAAGATTGTGCTTTTCTCCAAAACCACTTTCACGGTCATTTTTTGGTTAAATTTCACTTCAAAACTACAACAATTTGTCCAGATACTCCTGGATGAAAACAACACTATCTGGTGATTTGTAGCTATCTCAATCCCAGATCTTGCTACAGCCTCTGTGTGTGTTTGTGTTTTCTGGATATTCTCTATGGACTTTAAGGTTTTGAATGCATTTTAGCAGGACCCTTTTTGTTTTCTGCTGGCAAACGCTAATTGGTTCCACCTGGAGTCAAATCCTCCACACATTCGAGTTTGCTAGGAAGAAAGCTTCAGAAACCTGAGAAAACATGATATTTCTTTCTGTAAACATGACATTGGATACATTTGCCGAACAGGAAGATTGTGCTTTTCTCCAAAACCACTTTCACGGTGATTTTTGGTTAAATTTCACCCGAAATCCACAACAATTTGTCCAGATACTCCTGGAGGAAAACAAAACTGTCTGGTGATTTGTAGCTATCTCAATCCCAGATCTTGCCACAGCCTCTGTGTGTGTTTGTGTTTTCTGGATATTCTCTATGGACTTTAAGGTTTTGAATGCATTTTAGCAGGACCCTTTTTGTTTTCTGCTGGCAAACGCTAATTGGTTCCACCTGGCCTCAAATCCTCCACACATTCGAGTTTGCTAGGAAGAAAGCTTCAGAAACCTGAGAAAACATGATATTTCTTTCTGTAAACATGACATTGGATACATTTGCTGAACAGGAAGATTGTGCTTTTCTCCAAAACCACTTTCACGGTGATTTTTGGTTAAATTTCACCCGAAATCCACAACAATTTGTCCAGATACTCCTGGATGAAAGCAAAACTATCTGGTTATTTGTATCTTTCTCAATCCCAGATCTTGCTACAGCCTCTGTGTGTGTTTGTGTTTTCTGGTTATTCTCTATGGATTTTAAGGTTTTGAATGCATTTCAGGAGGACCCTTTTTGTTTTCTGCTGGCAAACGCTAAATGGTTCCACCTGGATTCAAACACTCCACACATTCAAGTTTTCTAGGAGGAAAGCTTCAGAAACCTGAGAAAACATGATATTTCTTTCTGTAAACATGACATTGGATACATTTGCCGAACAGGAAGATTGTGCTTTTCTCCAAAACCACTTTCACGGTCATTTTTGGTTAAATTTCACTTCAAAACTACAACAATTTGTCCAGATACTCCTGGATGAAAACAAAACTATCTGGTGATTTGTAGCTATCTCAATCCCAGATCTTGCCACAGCCTCTGTGTGTGTTTGTGTTTTCTGGATATTCTCTATGGACTTTAAGGTTTTGAATGCATTTTAGCAGGACCCTTTTTGTTTTCTGCTGGCAAACGCTAATTGGTTCCACCTGGAGTCAAATCCTCCACACATTCGAGTTTGCTAGGAAGAAAGCTTCAGAAACCTGAGAAAACATGATATTTCTTTCTGTAAACATGACATTGGATACATTTGCCGAACAGGAAGATTGTGCTTTTCTCCAAAACCACTTTCACGGTGATTTTTGGTTAAATTTCACCCGAAATCCACAACAATTTGTCCAGATACTCCTGGATGAAAACAAAACTATCTGGTGATTTGTAGCTATCTCAATCCCAGATCTTGATACAGCCTCTGTGTGTGTTTGTGTTTTCTGGATATTCTCTATGGACTTTAAGGTTTTGAATGCATTTTAGCAGGACCCTTTTTGTTTTCTGCTGGCAAACGCTAAATGGTTCCACCTGGATTCAAACACTCCACACATTCAAGTTTTCTAGGAGGAAAGCTTCAGAAACCTGAGAAAACATGATATTTCTTTCTGTAAACATGACATTGGATACATTTGCCGAACAGGAAGATTGTGCTTTTCTCCAAAACCACTTTCACGGTCATTTTTGGTTAAATTTCACTTCAAAACTACAACAATTTGTCCAGATACTCCTGGATGAAAACAAAACTATCTGGTGATTTGTAGCTATCTCAATCCCAGATCTTGCCACAGCCTCTGTGTGTGTTTGTGTTTTCTGGATATTCTCTATGGACTTTAAGGTTTTGAATGCATTTTAGCAGGACCCTTTTTGTTTTCTGCTGGCAAACGCTAATTGGTTCCACCTGGAGTCAAATCCTCCACACATTCGAGTTTGCTAGGAAGAAAGCTTCAGAAACCTGAGAAAACATGATATTTCTTTCTGTAAACATGACATTGGATACATTTGCCGAACAGGAAGATTGTGCTTTTCTCCAAAACCACTTTCACGGTGATTTTTGGTTAAATTTCACCCGAAATCCACAACAATTTGTCCAGATACTCCTGGATGAAAACAAAACTATCTGGTGATTTGTAGCTATCTCAATCCCAGATCTTGCTACAGCCTCTGTGTGTGTTTGTGTTTTCTGGATATTCTCTATGGACTTTAAGGTTTTGAATGCATTTTAGCAGGACCCTTTTTGTTTTCTGCTGGCAAACACTAATTGGTTCCACCTGGAGTCAAACACTCCACACATTCGAGTTTTCTAGGAAGAAAGCTTCAGAAACCTGAGAAAACATGATATTTCTTTCTGTAAACATGACATTGGATACATTTGCCGAACAGGAAGATTGTGCTTTTCTCCAAAACCACTTTCACGGTCATTTTTTGGTTAAATTTCACCCGAAATCCACAACAATTTGTCCAGATACTCCTGGATGAAAACAAAACTATCTGGTGATTTGTAGCTATCTCAATCCCAGATCTTGCTACAGCCTCTGTGTGTGTTTGTGTTTTCTGGATATTCTCTATGGACTTTAAGGTTTTGAATGCATTTTAGCAGGACCCTTTTTCTTTTCTGCTGGCAAACGCTAATTGGTTCCACCTGGAGTCAAACACTCCACACATTCGAGTTTTCTAGGAAGAAAGCTTCAGAAACCTGAGAAAACATGATATTTCTTTCTGTAAACATGACATTGGATACATTTGCCGAACAGGAAGATTGTGCTTTTCTCCAAAACCACTTTCACGTTGATTTTTGGTTGAATTTCACCCGAAATCCAAAACAATTTGTCCAGATACACCTGGAGGAAAACAAAACTGTCTGGTGATTTGTAGCTATCTCAATCCCAGATCTTGCTACAGCCTCTGTGTGTTTGTGTTTTCTGGACATTCTCTATGGACTTTAAGGTTTTGAATGCATTTGAGCAGGACCCTTTGGGTTTTCTGCTGGCAAACGCTAATTGGTTCCACCTGGAGTCAAATACTCCACACATTCGAGTTTGCTAGGAAGAAAGCTTCAGAAACCTGAGAAAACATGATATTTCTTTCTGTAAACATGACATTGGATACATTTGCCGAACAGGAAGATTGTGCTTTTCTCCAAAACCACTTTCACGGTCATTTTTTGGTTAAATTTCACTTCAAAACTTCAACAATTTGTGCAGATACTCCTGGATGAAAACAAAACTATCTGGTGATTTGTAGCTTTCTCATTCCCAGATCTTGCTACAGCCTCTGTGTGTGTTTGTGTTTTCAAGATATTCTCTATGGACTTTAAGGTTTTGAATGCATTTTAGTAGGACCCTTTTTGTTTTCTGCTGGCAAACGCTAATTGGTTCCACCTGGCCTCAAATCCTCCACACATTCGAGTTTGCTAGGAAGAAAGCTTCAGAAACCTGAGAAAACATGATATTTCTTTCTGTAAACATGACATTGGATACATTTGCTGAACAGGAAGATTGTGCTTTTCTCCAAAACCACTTTCACGGTGATTTTTGGTTAAATTTCACCCGAAATCCACAACAATTTGTCCAGATACTCCTGGATGAAAACAAAACTATCTGGTTATTTGTAGCTATCTCAATCCCAGATCTTGCTACAGCCTCTGTGTGTGTTTGTGTTTTCTGGATATTCTCTATGGACTTTAAGGTTTTGTATGCATTTTAGCAGGACCCTTTTCGTTTTCTGCTGGCAAACGCTAATTGGTTCCACCTGGAGTCAAATCCTCCACACATTCGAGTTTTCTAGGAAGAAAGCTTCAGAAACCTGAGAAAACATGATATTTCTTTCTGTAAACATGACATTGGATACATTTGCCGAACAGGAAGATTGTGCTTTTCTCCAAAACCACTTTCACGGTCATTTTTTGGTTAAATTTAACCCGAAATCCACAACAATTTGTCCAGATACTCCTGGATGAAAACAAAACTATCTGGTGATTTGTAGCTATCTCAATCCCAGATCTTGCTACAGCCTCTGTGTGTGTTTGTGTTTTCTGGATATTCTCTATGGACTTTAAGGTTTTGAATGCATTTTAGCAGGACCCTTTTTGTTTTCTGCTGGCAAACACTAATTGGTTCCACCTGGAGTCAAACACTCCACACATTCGAGTTTTCTAGGAAGAAAGCTTCAGAAACCTGAGAAAACATGATATTTCTTTCTGTAAACATGACATTGGATACATTTGCCGAACAGGAAGATTGTGCTTTTCTCCAAAACCACTTTCACGGTGATTTTTGGTTAAATTGCACCCGAAATCCACAACAATTTGTCCAGATACTCCTTGATGAAAACAAAACTATCTGGTGATTTGTAGCTATCTCAATCCCAGATCTTGCTACAGCCTCTGTGTGTGTTTGTTTTTTCTGGATATTCTCTATGGACTTTAAGGTTTTGAATGCATTTGAGCAGGACCCTTTTTGTTTTCTGCTGGCAAACGCTAATTGGTTCCACCTGGAGTCAAACACTCCATACATTCGAGTTTTCTAGGAAGAAAGCTTCAGAAACCTGAGAAAACATGATAATTCTTTCTGTAAACATGACATTGGATACATTTGCCGAACAGGAAGATTGTGCTTTTCTCCAAAACCACTTTCACGTTGATTTTTGGTTGAATTTCACCCAAAATCCAAAACAATTTGTCCAGATACACCTGGAGGAAAACAAAACTGTCTGGTGATTTGTAGCTATCTCAATCCCAGATCTTGCTACAGCCTCTGTGTGTTTGTGTTTTCTGGACATTCTCTATGGACTTTAAGGTTTTGAATGCATTTGAGCAGGACCATTTGGGTTTTCTGCTGGCAAACGCTAATTGCTTCCACCTGGAGTCAAATACTCCACACATTCGAGTTTGCTAGGAAGAAAGCTTCAGAAACCTGAGAAAACATGATATTTCTTTCTGTAAACATGACATTGGATACATTTGCCGAACAGGAAGATTGTGCTTTTCTCCAAAACCACTTTCACGGTCATTTTTTGGTTAAATTTCACTTCAAAACTTCAACAATTTGTGCAGATACTCCTGGATGAAAACAAAACTATCTGGTGATTTGTAGCTTTCTCAATCCCAGATCTTGCTACAGCCTCTGTGTGTGTTTGTGTTTTCTGGATATTCTCTATGGACTTTAAGGTTTTGAATGCATTTTAGCAGGACCCTTTTTGTTTTCTGCTGGCAAACGCTAATTGGTTCCACCTGGCCTCAAATCCTCCACACATTCGAGTTTGCTAGGAAGAAAGCTTCAGAAACCTGAGAAAACATGATATTTCTTTCTGTAAACATGACATTGAATACATTTGCTGAACAGGAAGATTGTGCTTTTCTCCAAAACCACTTTCACGGTGATTTTTGGTTAAATTTCACCCGAAATCCACAACAATTTGTCCAGATACTCCTGGATGAAAACAAAACTATCTGGTGATTTGTAGCTATCTCAATCCCAGATCTTGCTACAGCCTCTGTGTGTGTTTGTGTTTTCTGGATATTCTCTATGGACTTTAAGGTTTTGAATGCATTTTAGCAGGACCCTTTTTGTTTTCTGCTGGCAAACACTAATTGGTTCCACCTGGAGTCAAACACTCCACACATTCAAGTTTTCTAGGAAGAAAGCTTCAGAAACCTGAGCAAACATGATAATTCTTTCTGTAAACATGACATTGGATACATTTGCTGAACAGGAAGATTGTGCTTTTCTCCAAAACCACTTTCACGGTGATTTTTGGTTAAATTTCACCCGAAATCCACAACAATTTGTCCAGATACTCCTGGATGAAAACAAAACTATCTGGTGATTTGTAGCTATCTCAATCCCAGATCTTGCTACAGCCTCTGTGTGTGTTTGTGTTTTCTGGACATTCTCTATGGACTTTAAGGTTTTGAATGCATTTTAGCAGGACCCTTTTTGTTTTCTGCTGGCAAACGCTAATTGGTTCCACCTGGAGTCAAATCCTCCACACATTCGAGTTTTCTAGGAAGAAAGCTTCAGAAACCTGAGAAAACATAATATTTCTTTCTGTAAACATGACATTGGATACATTTGCCAAACAGGAAGATTGTGCTTTTCTCCAAAACCACTTTCACGGTGATTTTTGGTTAAATTTCACCCGAAATCCACAACAATTTGTCCAGATACTCCTGGATGAAAACAAAACTATCTGGTGATTTGTAGCTTTCTCAATCCCAGATCTTGCTACAGCCTCTGTTTGTGTTTGTGTTTTCTTTATATTCTCTATGGACTTTAAGGTTTTGAATGCATTTCAGGAGGACCCTTTTTGTTTTCTGCTGGCAAACGCTAATTGGTTCCACCTGGAGTCAAACACTCCACACATTCGAGTTTTCTAGGAAGAAAGCTTCAGAAACCTGAGAAAACATGATATTTCTTTCTGTAAACATGACATTGGATACATTTGCCGAACAGGAAGATTTTGCTTTTCTCCAAAACCACTTTCACGGTGATTTTTGGTTAAATTTCCCTTCAAAACTACAACAATTTGTCCAGATACTCCTGGATGAAAACAAAACTATCTGGTGATTTGTAGCTTTCTCAATCCCAGATCTTGCTACAGCCTCTGTGTGTGTTTGTGTTTTCTGGATATTCTCTATGGACTTTAAGGTTTTGAATGCATTTTAGCAGGACCCTTTTTGTTTTCTGCTGGCAAACGCTAATTGGTTCCACCTGGAGTCAAATCCTCCACACATTCGAGTTTGCTAGGAAGAAAGCTTCAGAAACCTGAGAAAACATGATATTTCTTTCTGTAAACATGACATTGGATACATTTGCCGAACAGGAAGATTGTGCTTTTCTCCAAAACCACTTTCACGGTGATTTTTGGTTAAATTTCACCCGAAATCCACAACAATTTGTACAGATACTCCTGGAGGAAAACAAAACTGTCTGGTGATTTGTAGCTATCTCAATCCCAGATCTTGCTACAGCCTCTGTGTGTGTTTGTGTTTTCTGGATATTCTCTATGGACTTTAAGGTTTTGAATGCATTTTAGCAGGACCCTTTTTGTTTTCTGCTGGCAAACGCTAATTGGTTCCACCTGGCCTCAAATCCTCCACACATTCGAGTTTTCTAGGAAGAAAGCTTCAGAAACCTGAGAAAACATGATATTTCTTTCTGTAAACATGACATTGGATACATTTGCCGAACAGGAAGATTGTGCTTTTCTCCAAAACCACTTTCACGGTGATTTTTGGTTAAATTGCACCCGAAATCCACAACAATTTGTCCAGATACTCCTTGATGAAAACAAAACTATCTGGTGATTTGTAGCTATCTCAATCCCAGATCTTGCTACAGCCTCTGTGTGTGTTTGTTTTTTCTGGATATTCTCTATGGACTTTAAGGTTTTGAATGCATTTGAGCAGGACCCTTTTTGTTTTCTGCTGGCAAACGCTAATTGGTTCCACCTGGAGTCAAACACTCCATACATTCGAGTTTTCTAGGAAGAAAGCTTCAGAAACCTGAGAAAACATGATAATTCTTTCTGTAAACATGACATTGGATACATTTGCCGAACAGGAAGATTGTGCTTTTCTCCAAAACCACTTTCACGTTGATTTTTGGTTGAATTTCACCCAAAATCCAAAACAATTTGTCCAGATACACCTGGAGGAAAACAAAACTGTCTGGTGATTTGTAGCTATCTCAATCCCAGATCTTGCTACAGCCTCTGTGTGTTTGTGTTTTCTGGACATTCTCTATGGACTTTAAGGTTTTGAATGCATTTGAGCAGGACCATTTGGGTTTTCTGCTGGCAAACGCTAATTGCTTCCACCTGGAGTCAAATACTCCACACATTCGAGTTTGCTAGGAAGAAAGCTTCAGAAACCTGAGAAAACATGATATTTCTTTCTGTAAACATGACATTGGATACATTTGCCGAACAGGAAGATTGTGCTTTTCTCCAAAACCACTTTCACGGTCATTTTTTGGTTAAATTTCACTTCAAAACTTCAACAATTTGTGCAGATACTCCTGGATGAAAACAAAACTATCTGGTGATTTGTAGCTTTCTCAATCCCAGATCTTGCTACAGCCTCTGTGTGTGTTTGTGTTTTCTGGATATTCTCTATGGACTTTAAGGTTTTGAATGCATTTTAGCAGGACCCTTTTTGTTTTCTGCTGGCAAACGCTAATTGGTTCCACCTGGCCTCAAATCCTCCACACATTCGAGTTTGCTAGGAAGAAAGCTTCAGAAACCTGAGAAAACATGATATTTCTTTCTGTAAACATGACATTGAATACATTTGCTGAACAGGAAGATTGTGCTTTTCTCCAAAACCACTTTCACGGTGATTTTTGGTTAAATTGCACCCGAAATCCACAACAATTTGTCCAGATACTCCTTGATGAAAACAAAACTATCTGGTGATTTGTAGCTATCTCAATCCCAGATCTTGCTACAGCCTCTGTGTGTGTTTGTTTTTTCTGGATATTCTCTATGGACTTTAAGGTTTTGAATGCATTTGAGCAGGACCCTTTTTGTTTTCTGCTGGCAAACGCTAATTGGTTCCACCTGGAGTCAAACACTCCATACATTCGAGTTTTCTAGGAAGAAAGCTTCAGAAACCTGAGAAAACATGATAATTCTTTCTGTAAACATGACATTGGATACATTTGCCGAACAGGAAGATTGTGCTTTTCTCCAAAACCACTTTCACGTTGATTTTTGGTTGAATTTCACCCAAAATCCAAAACAATTTGTCCAGATACACCTGGAGGAAAACAAAACTGTCTGGTGATTTGTAGCTATCTCAATCCCAGATCTTGCTACAGCCTCTGTGTGTTTGTGTTTTCTGGACATTCTCTATGGACTTTAAGGTTTTGAATGCATTTGAGCAGGACCATTTGGGTTTTCTGCTGGCAAACGCTAATTGCTTCCACCTGGAGTCAAATACTCCACACATTCGAGTTTGCTAGGAAGAAAGCTTCAGAAACCTGAGAAAACATGATATTTCTTTCTGTAAACATGACATTGGATACATTTGCCGAACAGGAAGATTGTGCTTTTCTCCAAAACCACTTTCACGGTCATTTTTTGGTTAAATTTCACTTCAAAACTTCAACAATTTGTGCAGATACTCCTGGATGAAAACAAAACTATCTGGTGATTTGTAGCTTTCTCAATCCCAGATCTTGCTACAGCCTCTGTGTGTGTTTGTGTTTTCTGGATATTCTCTATGGACTTTAAGGTTTTGAATGCATTTTAGCAGGACCCTTTTTGTTTTCTGCTGGCAAACGCTAATTGGTTCCACCTGGCCTCAAATCCTCCACACATTCGAGTTTGCTAGGAAGAAAGCTTCAGAAACCTGAGAAAACATGATATTTCTTTCTGTAAACATGACATTGAATACATTTGCTGAACAGGAAGATTGTGCTTTTCTCCAAAACCACTTTCACGGTGATTTTTGGTTAAATTTCACCCGAAATCCACAACAATTTGTCCAGATACTCCTGGATGAAAACAAAACTATCTGGTGATTTGTAGCTATCTCAATCCCAGATCTTGCTACAGCCTCTGTGTGTGTTTGTGTTTTCTGGATATTCTCTATGGACTTTAAGGTTTTGAATGCATTTTAGCAGGACCCTTTTTGTTTTCTGCTGGCAAACACTAATTGGTTCCACCTGGAGTCAAACACTCCACACATTCAAGTTTTCTAGGAAGAAAGCTTCAGAAACCTGAGCAAACATTATAATTCTTTCTGTAAACATGACATTGGATATATTTGCTGAACAGGAAGATTGTGCTTTTCTCCAAAACCACTTTCACGGTGATTTTTGGTTAAATTTCACCCGAAATCCACAACAATTTGTCCAGATACTCCTGGATGAAAACAAAACTATCTGGTGATTTGTAGCTATCTCAATCCCAGATCTTGCTACAGCCTCTGTGTGTGTTTGTGTTTTCTGGACATTCTCTATGGACTTTAAGGTTTTGAATGCATTTTAGCAGGACCCTTTTTGTTTTCTGCTGGCAAACGCTAATTGGTTCCACCTGGAGTCAAATCCTCCACACATTCGAGTTTTCTAGGAAGAAAGCTTCAGAAACCTGAGAAAACATAATATTTCTTTCTGTAAACATGACATTGGATACATTTGCCAAACAGGAAGATTGTGCTTTTCTCCAAAACCACTTTCACGGTGATTTTTGGTTAAATTTCACCCGAAATCCACAACAATTTGTCCAGATACTCCTGGATGAAAACAAAACTATCTGGTGATTTGTAGCTTTCTCAATCCCAGATCTTGCTACAGCCTCTGTTTGTGTTTGTGTTTTCTTTATATTCTCTATGGACTTTAAGGTTTTGAATGCATTTCAGGAGGACCCTTTTTGTTTTCTGCTGGCAAACGCTAATTGGTTCCACCTGGAGTCAAACACTCCACACATTCGAGTTTTCTAGGAAGAAAGCTTCAGAAACCTGAGAAAACATGATATTTCTTTCTGTAAACATGACATTGGATACATTTGCCGAACAGGAAGATTTTGCTTTTCTCCAAAACCACTTTCACGGTGATTTTTGGTTAAATTTCCCTTCAAAACTACAACAATTTGTCCAGATACTCCTGGATGAAAACAAAACTATCTGGTGATTTGTAGCTTTCTCAATCCCAGATCTTGCTACAGCCTCTGTGTGTGTTTGTGTTTTCTGGATATTCTCTATGGACTTTAAGGTTTTGAATGCATTTTAGCAGGACCCTTTTTGTTTTCTGCTGGCAAACGCTAATTGGTTCCACCTGGAGTCAAATCCTCCACACATTCGAGTTTGCTAGGAAGAAAGCTTCAGAAACCTGAGAAAACATGATATTTCTTTCTGTAAACATGACATTGGATACATTTGCCGAACAGGAAGATTGTGCTTTTCTCCAAAACCACTTTCACGGTGATTTTTGGTTAAATTTCACCCGAAATCCACAACAATTTGTACAGATACTCCTGGAGGAAAACAAAACTGTCTGGTGATTTGTAGCTATCTCAATCCCAGATCTTGCTACAGCCTCTGTGTGTGTTTGTGTTTTCTGGATATTCTCTATGGACTTTAAGGTTTTGAATGCATTTTAGCAGGACCCTTTTTGTTTTCTGCTGGCAAACGCTAATTGGTTCCACCTGGCCTCAAATCCTCCACACATTCGAGTTTGCTAGGAAGAAAGCTTCAGAAACCTGAGAAAACATGATATTTCTTTCTGTAAACATGACATTGGATACATTTGCTGAACAGGAAGATTGTGCTTTTCTCCAAAACCACTTTTACGGTGATTTTTGCTTAAATTTCACCCAAAATCCACAACAATTTGTACAGATACTCCTGGATGAAAACAAAACTGTCTGGTGATTTGTAGCTTTCTCAATCCCAGATCTTGCTACAGCCTCTGTGTGTGTTTGTGTTTTCTGGATATTCTCTATGGACTTTAATGTTTTGAATGCATTTTAGCAGGACCCTTTTTGTTTTCTGCTGGCAAACGCTAATTGGTTCCACCTGGAGTCAAATCCTCCACACATTCGAGTTTTCTAGGAAGAAAGCTTCAGAAACCTGAGAAAACATGATATTTCTTTCTGTAAACATGACATTGGATACATTTGCCGAACAGGAAGATTGTGCTTTTCTCCAAAACCACTTTCACGGTGATTTTTGGTTAAATTTCACCCGAAATCCACAACAATTTGTCCAGATACTCCTGGATGAAAACAAAACTATCTGGTGATTTGTAGCTTTCTCAATCCCAGATCTTGCTACAGCCTCTGTGTGTGTTTGTGTTTTCTGGATATTCTCTATGGACTTTAAGGTTTTGAATGCATTTCAGGAGGACCCTTTTTGTTTTCTGTTGGCAAACGCTAATTGGTTCCACCTGGCGTCAAACACTCCACACATTCGAGTTTTCTAGGAAGAAAGCTTCAGAAACCTGAGAAAACATGATATTTCTTTCTGTAAACATGACATTGGATACATTTGCCGAACAGGAAGATTGTGCTTTTCTCCAAATCCACTTTTACGGTGATTTTTGGTTAAATTTCACCCGAAATCCACAACAATTTGTCCAGATACTCCTGGATGAAAACAAAACTATCTGGTGATTTGTAGCTTTCTCAATCCCAGATCTTGCTACAGCCTCTGTGTGTGTTTGTGTTTTCTGGATATTCTCTATGGACTTTAAGGTTTTGAATGCATTTGAGCAGGACCCTTTTTGTTTTCTGCTGGCAAACGCTAATTGCTTCCACCTGGAGTCAAATCCTCCACACATTCGAGTTTTCTAGGAAGAAAGCTTCAGAAACCTGAGAAAACATGATATTTCTTTCTGTAAACATGACATTGCATACATTTGCCGAACAGGAAGATTGTGCTTTTCTCCAAAACCACTTTCACGGTCATTTTTTGGTTAAATTTCACTTCAAAACTACAACAATTTGTCCAGATACTCCTGGATGAAAACAAAACTATCTGGTGATTTGTAGCTATCTCAATCCCAGATCTTACTACAGCCTCTGTGTGTGTTTGTGTTTTCTGGATATTCTCTATGGACTTTAAGGTTTTGAATGCATTTCAGCAGGACCCTTTTTGTTTTCTGCTGGCAAACGCTAATTGGTTCCACCTGGAGTCAAATCCTCCACACATTCGAGTTTTCTAGGAAGAAAGCTTCAGAAACCTGAGAAAACATGATATTTCTTTCTGTAAACATGACATTGGATACATTTGCTGAACAGGAAGATTGTGCTTTTCTCCAAAACCACTTTCACTGTGATTTGTGGTTAAATTTCACCCGAAATCCACAACAATTTGTCCAGATACTCCTGGATGAAACAAAACTAGCTGTTGATTGGCAGCTATCTCAATCCCAGATCTTGCTACAGCCTCTGTGTGTGTTTGTGTTTTCTGGATATTCTCTATGGACTTTAAGGTTTTGAATGCATTTTAGCAGGACCCTTTTTGTTTTCTGCTGGCAAACGCTAATTGATTCCACCTGGAGTCAAACACTCCACACATTCAAGTTTTCTAGGAAGAAAGCTTCAGAAACCTGAGCAAACATGATAATTCTTTCTGTAAACATCACATTTTATACATTTGCCGAACAGGAAGATTGTGATTTTCTCCAAAACCACTTTCACGGTGATTTTTGGTTAAATTTCACCCAAAATCCACAACAATTTGTCCATATAATCCTGGATGAAAACAAAACTATCTGGTGATTTGTAGCTATCTCAATCCCAGATCTTGCTACAGCCTCTGTGTGTGTTTGTGTTTTCTGGACATTCTCTATGGACTTTAAGGTTTTGAATGCATTTTAGCAGGACCATTTTTGTTTTCTGCTGGCAAACGCTAATTGGTTCCACCTGGAGTCAAATCCTCCACACATTCGAGTTTTCTAGGAAGAAAGCTTCAGAAACCTGAGAAAACATAATATTTCTTTCTGTAAACATGACATTGGATACATTTGCCAAACAGGAAGATTGTGCTTTTCTCCAAAACCACTTTCACGGTGATTTTTGGTTAAATTTCACCCGAAATCCACAACAATTTGTCCAGATACTCCTGGATGAAAACAAAACTATCTGGTGATTTGTAGCTTTCTCAATCCCAGATCTTGCTACAGCCTCTGTGTGTGTTTGTGTTTTCTGGATATTCTCTATGGACTTTAAGGTTTTGAATGCATTTTAGCAGGACCCTTTTTGTTTTCTGCTGGCAAACGCTAATTGGTTCCACCTGGAGTCAAACACTCCACACATTCGAGTTTTCTAGGAAGAAAGCTTCAGAAACCTGAGCAAACATGATAATTCTTTCTGTAAACATCACATTTTATACATTTGCCGAACAGGAAGATTGTGATTTTCTCCAAAACCACTTTCACGGTGATTTTTGGTTAAATTTCACCCAAAATCCACAACAATTTGTCCATATACTCCTGGATGAAAACAAAACTATCTGGTGATTTGTAGCTATCTCAATCCCAGATCTTGCTACAGCCTCTGTGTGTGTTTGTGTTTTCTGGACATTCTCTATGGACTTTAAAGTTTTGAATGCATTTTAGCAGGACCATTTTTGTTTTCTGCTGGCAAACGCTAATTGGTTCCACCTGGAGTCAAATCCTCCACACATTCGAGTTTTCTAGGAAGAAAGCTTCAGAAACCTGAGAAAACATAATATTTCTTTCTGTAAACATGACATTGGATACATTTGCCAAACAGGAAGATTGTGCTTTTCTCCAAAACCACTTTCACGGTGATTTTTGGTTAAATTTCACCCGAAATCCACAACAATTTGTCCAGATACTCCTGGATGAAAACAAAACTATCTGGTGATTTGTAGCTTTCTCAATCCCAGATCTTGCTACAGCCTCTGTGTGTGTTTGTGTTTTCTGGATATTCTCTATGGACTTTAAGGTTTTGAATGCATTTCAGGAGGACCCTTTTTGTTTTCTGCTGGCAAACGCTAATTGGTTCCACCTGGAGTCAAACACTCCACACATTCGAGTTTTCTAGGAAGAAAGCTTCAGAAACCTGAGAAAACATGATATTTCTTTCTGTAAACATGACATTGGATACATTTGCCGAACAGGAAGATTTTGCTTTTCTCCAAAACCACTTTCACGGTGATTTTTGGTTAAATTTCACTTCAAAACTACAACAATTTGTCCAGATACTCCTGGATGAAAACAAAACTATCTGGTGATTTGTAGCTTTCTCAATCCCAGATCTTGCTACAGCCTCTGTGTGTGTTTGTGTTTTCTGGATATTCTCTATGGACTTTAAGGTTTTGAATGCATTTTAGCAGGACCCTTTTTGTTTTCTGCTGGCAAACGCTAATTGGTTCCACCTGGAGTCAAATCCTCCACACATTCGAGTTTTCTAGGAAGAAAGCTTCAGAAACCTGAGAAAAGATGATATTTCTTTCTGTAAACATGACATTGGATACATTTGCCAAACAGGAAGATTGTGCTTTTCTCCAAAACCACTTTCACGGTCATTTTTTGGTTAAATTTCACTTCAAAACTACAACAATTTGTCCAGATACTCCTGGATGAAAACAAAACTATCTGGTGATTTGTAGCTATCTCAATCCCAGATCTTGCTACAGCCTCTGTGTGTGTTTGTGTTTTCTGGATATTCTCTATGGACTTTAAGGTTTTGAATGCATTTTAGCAGGACCCTTTTTGTTTTCTGCTGGCAAACGCTAATTGGTTCCACCTGGAGTCAAATCCTCCACACATTCGAGTTTGCTAGGAAGAAAGCTTCAGAAACCTGAGAAAACATGATATTTCTTTCTGTAAACATGACATTGGATACATTTGCCGAACAGGAAGATTGTGCTTTTCTCCAAAACCACTTTCACGGTGATTTTTGGTTAAATTTCACCCGAAATCCACAACAATTTGTCCAGATACTCCTGGAGGAAAACAAAACTGTCTGGTGATTTGTAGCTATCTCAATCCCAGATCTTGCTACAGCCTCTGTGTGTGTTTGTGTTTTCTGGATATTCTCTATGGACTTTAAGGTTTTGAATGCATTTGAGCAGGACCCTTTTTGTTTTCTGCTGGCAAACGCTAATTGGTTCCACCTGGCCTCAAATCCTCCACACATTCGAGTTTGCTAGGAAGAAAGCTTCAGAAACCTGAGAAAACATGATATTTCTTTCTGTAAACATGACATTGGATACATTTGCTGAACAGGAAGATTGTGCTTTTCTCCAAAACCACTTTCACGGTGATTTTTGTTAAATTTCACCAGAAATCCACAACAATTTGTCCAGATACTCCTGGATGAAAGCAAAACTATCTGGTGATTTGTATCTTTCTCAATCCCAGATCTTGCTACAGCCTCTGTGTGTGTTTGTGTTTTCTGGATATTCTCTATGGACTTTAAGGTTTTGAATGCATTTTAGCAGGACCCTTTTTGTTTTCTGTTGGCAAACGCTAATTGGTTCCACCTGGAGTCAAACACTCCACACATTCAAGTTTTCTAGGAAGAAAGCTTCAGAAACCTGAGAAAACATGATATTTCTTTCTGTAAACATGACATTGGATACATTTCCCGAACAGGAAGATTGTGCTTTTCTCCAAAAAAACTTTCACTGTGATTTTTGGTTAAATTTCACTTCAAAACTACAACAATTTGTCCAGATACTCCTGGATGAAAACAAAACTATCTGGTGATTTGTAGCTTTCTCAATCCCAGATCTTGCTACAGCCTCTGTGTGTGTTTGTGTTTTCTGGATATTCTCTATGGACTTTAAGGTTTTGAATGCATTTTAGCAGGACCCTTTTTGTTTTCTGCTGGCAAACGCTAATTGCTTCCACCTGGAGTCAAATCCTCCACACATTCGAGTTTTCTAGGAAGAAAGCTTCAGAAACCTGAGAAAACATGATATTTCTTTCTGTAAACATGACATTGCATACATTTGCCGAACAGGAAGATTGTGCTTTTCTCCAAAACCACTTTCACGGTCATTTTTTGGTTAAATTTCACTTCAAAACTACAACAATTTGTCCAGATACTCCTGGATGAAAACAAAACTATCTGGTGATTTGTAGCTATCTCAATCCCAGATCTTGCTACAGCCTCTGTGTGTGTTTGTGTTTTCTGGATATTCTCTATGGACTTTAAGGTTTTGAATGCATTTTAGCAGGACCCTTTTTGTTTTCTGCTGGCAAACGCTAATTGGTTCCACCTGGAGTCAAATCCTCCACACATTCGAGTTTTCTAGGAAGAAAGCTTCAGAAACCTGAGAAAACATGATATTTCTTTCTGTAAACATGACATTGGATACATTTGCCGAACAGGAAGATTGTGCTTTTCTCCAAAACCACTTTCACTGTGATTTGTGGTTAAATTTCACCCGAAATCCACAACAATTTGTCCAGATACTCCTGGATGAAACATAATTAGCTGTTGATTTGCAGCTATCTCAATCCCAGATCTTGCTACAGCCTCTGTGTGTGTTTGTGTTTTCTGGATATTCTCTATGGACTTTAAGGTTTTGAATGCATTTTAGCAGGACCCTTTTTGTTTTCTGCTGGCAAACGCTAATTGATTCCACCTGGAGTCAAACACTCCACACATTCAAGTTTTCTAGGAAGAAAGCTTCAGAAACCTGAGCAAACATGATAATTCTTTCTGTAAACATCACATTGGATACATTTGCCGAACAGGAAGATTGTGATTTTCTCCAAAACCACTTTCACGGTGATTTTTGGTTAAATTTCACCCAAAATCCACAACAATTTGTCCAGATACTCCTGGATGAAAACAAAACTATCTGGTGATTTGTAGCTATCTCAATCCCAGATCTTGCTACAGCCTCTGTGTGTGTTTGTGTTTTCTGGATATTCTCTATGGACTTAAAGTTTTGAAAGCATTTTAGCAGGACCCTTTTTGTTTTCTGCTGGCAAACGCTAATTGGTTCCACCTGGAGTCAAATCCTCCACACATTCGAGTTTGCTAGGAAGAAAGCTTCAGAAACCTGAGAAAACATGATATTTCTTTCTGTAAACATGACATTGGATACATTTGCCAAACAGGAAGATTGTGCTTTTCTCCAAAACCACTTTCACGGTGATTTTTGGTTAAATTTCACCCGAAATCCACAACAATTTGTCCAGATACTCCTGGATGAAAACAAAACTATCTGGTGATTTGTAGCTATCTCAATCCCAGATCTTGCTACAGCCTCTGTGTGTGTTTGTGTTTTCTGGATATTCTCTATGGACTTTAAGGTTTTGAATGCATTTGAGCAGGACCCTTTTTGTTTTCTGCTGGCAAACGCTAATTGGTTCCACCTGGAGTCAAATACTCCACACATTCGAGTTTGCTAGGAAGAAAGCTTCAGAAACCTGAGAAAACATGATATTTCTTTCTGTAAACATGACATTGGATACATTTGCCGAACAGGAAGATTGTGCTTTTCTCCAAAACCACTTTCACGGTCATTTTTTGGTTAAATTTCACTTCAAAACTACAACAATTTGTCCAGATACTCCTGGATGAAAACAAAACTATCTGGTGATTTGTAGCTTTCTCAATCCCAGATCTTGCTACCGCCTCTGTGTGTGTTTGTGTTTTCTGGATATTCTCTATGGACTTTAAGGTTTGGAATGCATTTTAGCAGGACCCTTTTTGTTTTCTGCTGGCAAACGCTAATTGGTTCCACCTGGCCTCAAATCCTCCACACATTCGAGTTTTCTAGGAAGAAAGCTTCAGAAACCTGAGAAAACATGATATTTCTTTCTGTAAACATGACATTGGATACATTTGCCGAACAGGAAGATTGTGCTTTTCTCCAAAAGCACTTTCACGGTGATTTTTGGTTAAATTTCACCCGAAATCCACAACAATTTGTCCAGATACTCCTGGATGAAAACAAAACTATCTGTTGACTTGTAGCTATCTCAATCCCAGATCTTGCTACAGCCTCTGTGTGTGTTTGTGTTTTCTGGATATTCTCTATGGACTTTAAGGTTTTGAATGCATTTTAGCAGGACCCTTTTTGTTTTCTGCTGGCAAACGCTAATTGGTTCCACCTGGAGTCAAACACTCCACCCATTCGAGTTTTCTAGGAAGAAAGCTTCAGAAACCTGAGAAAACATGATATTTCTTTCTGTAAACATGACATTGGATACATTTGCCGAACAGGAAGATTGTGCTTTTCTCCAAAACCACTTTCACGGTGATTTTTGGTTAAATTTCACCCGAAATCCACAACAATTTGTCCAGATACTCCTGGATGAAAACAAAACTATCTGGTGATTTGTAGCTATCTCAATCCCAGATCTTGCTACAGCCTCTGTGTGTGTTTGTGTTTTCTGGATATTCTCTATGGACTTTAAGGTTTGGAATGCATTTTAGCAGGACCCTTTTGGTTTTCTGCTGGCAAACGCTAATTGGTTCCACCTGGAGTTAAATCCTCCACACATTCGAGTTTTCTAGGAAGAAAGCTTCAGAAACCTGAGAAAACATGATATTTCTTTCTGTAAACATGACATTGGATACATTTGCCGAACAGGAAGATTGTGCTTTTCTCCAAAACCACTTTCACGGTCATTTTTTGGTTAAATTTCACTTCAAAACTGCAACAATTTGTCCAGATACTCTTGGATGAAAACAAAACTATCTGGTGACTTGTACCTATCTCAATCCCAGATCTTGCTACAGCCTCTGTGTGTGTTTGTGTTTTCTGGATATTCTCTATGGACTTTAAGGTTTTGAATGCATTTTAGCAGGACCCTTTTTGTTTTCTGCTGGCAAACGCTAATTGGTTCCACCTGGAGTCAAACACTCCACACATTCGAGTTTTCTAGGAAGAAAGCTTCAGAAACCTGAGAAAACATGATATTTTTTTCTGTAAACATGACATTGGATACATTTGCAGAACAGGAAGATTGTGCTTTTCTCCAAAACCACTTTCACGGTCATTTTTTGGTTAAATTTCACTTCAAAACTACAACAATTTGTCCAGATACTCCTGGATGAAAACAAAACTATCTGGTGACTTGTAGCTATCTCAATCCCAGATCTTGCTACAGCCTCTGTGTGTGTTTGTGTTTTCTGGATATTCTCTATGGACTTTAATGTTTTGAATGCATTTTAGCAGGACCCTTTTTGTTTTCTGCTGGCAAACGCTAATTGGTTCCACCTGGAGTCAAACACTCCACCCATTCGAGTTTTCTAGGAAGAAAGCTTCAGAAACCTGAGAAAACATGATATTTCTTTCTGTAAACATGACATTGGATACATTTGCCGAACAGGAAGATTGTGCTTTTCTCCAAAACCACTTTCACAGTCATTTTTTGGTTAAATTTCACTTCAAAACTACAACAATTTGTCCAGATACTCCTGGTTGAAAACAAAACTATCTGGTGATTTGTAGCTATCTCAATCCCAGATCTTGCTACAGCCTCTGTGTGTGTATGTGTTTTCTGGATATTCTCTATGGACTTTAATGTTTTGAATGCATTTTAGCAGGACCCTTTTTGTTTTCTGCTGGCAAACGCTAATTGGTTCCACCTGGAGTCAAATCCTCCACACATTCGAGTTTTCTAGGAAGAAAGCTTCAGAAACCTGAGAAAACATGATATTTCTTTCTGTAAACATGACATTGGATACATTTGCCGAACAGGAAGATTGTGCTTTTCTCCAGAACCACTTTCACGGTGATTTTTGGTTAAATTTCACCCGAAATCCACAACAATTTGTCCAGATACTCCTGGATGAAAACAAAACTATCTGGTGATTTGTAGCTATCTCAATCCCAGATCTTGCTACAGCCTCTGTGTGTGTTTGTGTTTTCTGGATATTCTCTATGGACTTTAAGGTTTTGAATGCATTTTAGCAGGACCCTTTTGGTATTGTGCTGGCAAACGCTAATTGGTTCCACCTTGAGTCAAACACTCCACACATTCGAGTTTTCTAGGAAGAAAGCTTCAGAAACCTGAGCAAACATGATAATTCTTTCTGTAAACATGACATTGGATACATTTGCGAACAGGAAGATTGTGATTTTCTCCAAAACCACTTTCACGGTGATTTTTGTTTAAATTTCACCTGAAATCCACAACAATTTGTCCAGATACTCCTGGATGAAACCAAAACTATCTGGTGATTTGTAGCTTTCTCAATCCCAGATCTTACTACAGCCTCTGTGTGTGTTTGTGTTTTCTGGATATTCTCTATGGACTTTAAGGTTTTGAATGCATTTGAGCAGGACCCTTTTTGTTTTCTGCTGGCAAACGCTAATTGGTTCCACCTGGAGTCAAATACTAAACACATTCGAGTTTGCTAGGAAGAAAGCTTCAGAAACCTGAGAAAACATGATATTTCTTTCTGTAAACATGACATTGGATACATTTGCAGAACAGGAAGATTGTGCTTTTCTCCAAAACCACTTTCACGGTGATTTTTTGGTTAAATTTCACTTCAAAACTACCACAATTTGTCCAGATACTCTTGGATGAAAACAAAACTATCTGGTGACTTGTAGCTATCTCAATCCCAGATCTTGCTACAGCCTCTGTGTGTGTTTGTGTTTTCTGGATATTCTCTATGGACTTTAAGGTTTTGAATGCATTTTAGCAGGACCCTTTTTGTTTTCTGCTGGCAAACGCTAATTGGTTCCACCTGGAGTCAAACACTCCACCCATTCGAGTTTTCTAGGAAGAAAGCTTCAGAAACCTGAGAAAACATGATATTTCTTTCTGTAAACATGACATTGGATACATTTCCCGAACAGGAAGATTGTGCTTTTCTCCAAAACCACTTTCACGGTCATTTTTTGGTTAAATTTCACTTCAAAACTACAACAATTTGTCCAGATACTCCTGGATGAAAACAAAACTATCTGGTGATTTGTAGCTTTCTCAATCCCAGATCTTGCTACCGCCTCTGTGTGTGTTTGTGTTTTCTGGATATTCTCTATGGACTTTAAGGTTTGGAATGCATTTTAGCAGGACCCTTTTTGTTTTCTGCTGGCAAACGCTAATTGGTTCCACCTGGCCTCAAATCCTCCACACATTCGAGTTTTCTAGGAAGAAAGCTTCAGAAACCTGAGAAAACATGATATTTCTTTCTGTAAACATGACATTGGATACATTTGCCGAACAGGAAGATTGTGCTTTTCTCCAAAAGCACTTTCACGGTGATTTTTGGTTAAATTTCACCCGAAATCCACAACAATTTGTCCAGATACTCCTGGATGAAAACAAAACTATCTGTTGACTTGTAGCTATCTCAATCCCAGATCTTGCTACAGCCTCTGTGTGTGTTTGTGTTTTCTGGATATTCTCTATGGACTTTAAGGTTTTGAATGCATTTTAGCAGGACCCTTTTTGTTTTCTGCTGGCAAACGCTAATTGGTTCCACCTGGAGTCAAACACTCCACCCATTCGAGTTTTCTAGGAAGAAAGCTTCAGAAACCTGAGAAAACATGATATTTCTTTCTGTAAACATGACATTGGATACATTTGCCGAACAGGAAGATTGTGCTTTTCTCCAAAACCACTTTCACGGTGATTTTTGGTTAAATTTCACCCGAAATCCACAACAATTTGTCCAGATACTCCTGGATGAAAACAAAACTATCTGGTGATTTGTAGCTATCTCAATCCCAGATCTTGCTACAGCCTCTGTGTGTGTTTGTGTTTTCTGGATATTCTCTATGGACTTTAAGGTTTGGAATGCATTTTAGCAGGACCCTTTTGGTTTTCTGCTGGCAAACGCTAATTGGTTCCACCTGGAGTTAAATCCTCCACACATTCGAGTTTTCTAGGAAGAAAGCTTCAGAAACCTGAGAAAACATGATATTTCTTTCTGTAAACATGACATTGGATACATTTGCCGAACAGGAAGATTGTGCTTTTCTCCAAAACCACTTTCACGGTCATTTTTTGGTTAAATTTCACTTCAAAACTGCAACAATTTGTCCAGATACTCTTGGATGAAAACAAAACTATCTGGTGACTTGTACCTATCTCAATCCCAGATCTTGCTACAGCCTCTGTGTGTGTTTGTGTTTTCTGGATATTCTCTATGGACTTTAAGGTTTTGAATGCATTTTAGCAGGACCCTTTTTGTTTTCTGCTGGCAAACGCTAATTGGTTCCACCTGGAGTCAAACACTCCACACATTCGAGTTTTCTAGGAAGAAAGCTTCAGAAACCTGAGAAAACATGATATTTTTTTCTGTAAACATGACATTGGATACATTTGCAGAACAGGAAGATTGTGCTTTTCTCCAAAACCACTTTCACGGTCATTTTTTGGTTAAATTTCACTTCAAAACTACAACAATTTGTCCAGATACTCCTGGATGAAAACAAAACTATCTGGTGACTTGTAGCTATCTCAATCCCAGATCTTGCTACAGCCTCTGTGTGTGTTTGTGTTTTCTGGATATTCTCTATGGACTTTAATGTTTTGAATGCATTTTAGCAGGACCCTTTTTGTTTTCTGCTGGCAAACGCTAATTGGTTCCACCTGGAGTCAAACACTCCACCCATTCGAGTTTTCTAGGAAGAAAGCTTCAGAAACCTGAGAAAACATGATATTTCTTTCTGTAAACATGACATTGGATACATTTGCCGAACAGGAAGATTGTGCTTTTCTCCAAAACCACTTTCACAGTCATTTTTTGGTTAAATTTCACTTCAAAACTACAACAATTTGTCCAGATACTCCTGGTTGAAAACAAAACTATCTGGTGATTTGTAGCTATCTCAATCCCAGATCTTGCTACAGCCTCTGTGTGTGTATGTGTTTTCTGGATATTCTCTATGGACTTTAATGTTTTGAATGCATTTTAGCAGGACCCTTTTTGTTTTCTGCTGGCAAACGCTAATTGGTTCCACCTGGAGTCAAATCCTCCACACATTCGAGTTTTCTAGGAAGAAAGCTTCAGAAACCTGAGAAAACATGATATTTCTTTCTGTAAACATGACATTGGATACATTTGCCGAACAGGAAGATTGTGCTTTTCTCCAGAACCACTTTCACGGTGATTTTTGGTTAAATTTCACCCGAAATCCACAACAATTTGTCCAGATACTCCTGGATGAAAACAAAACTATCTGGTGATTTGTAGCTATCTCAATCCCAGATCTTGCTACAGCCTCTGTGTGTGTTTGTGTTTTCTGGATATTCTCTATGGACTTTAAGGTTTTGAATGCATTTTAGCAGGACCCTTTTGGTATTGTGCTGGCAAACGCTAATTGGTTCCACCTTGAGTCAAACACTCCACACATTCGAGTTTTCTAGGAAGAAAGCTTCAGAAACCTGAGCAAACATGATAATTCTTTCTGTAAACATGACATTGGATACATTTGCGAACAGGAAGATTGTGATTTTCTCCAAAACCACTTTCACGGTGATTTTTGGTTAAATTTCACCTGAAATCCACAACAATTTGTCCAGATACTCCTGGATGAAACCAAAACTATCTGGTGATTTGTAGCTTTCTCAATCCCAGATCTTACTACAGCCTCTGTGTGTGTTTGTGTTTTCTGGATATTCTCTATGGACTTTAAGGTTTTGAATGCATTTGAGCAGGACCCTTTTTGTTTTCTGCTGGCAAACGCTAATTGGTTCCACCTGGAGTCAAATACTAAACACATTCGAGTTTGCTAGGAAGAAAGCTTCAGAAACCTGAGAAAACATGATATTTCTTTCTGTAAACATGACATTGGATACATTTGCAGAACAGGAAGATTGTGCTTTTCTCCAAAACCACTTTCACGGTGATTTTTTGGTTAAATTTCACTTCAAAACTACCACAATTTGTCCAGATACTCTTGGATGAAAACAAAACTATCTGGTGACTTGTAGCTATCTCAATCCCAGATCTTGCTACAGCCTCTGTGTGTGTTTGTGTTTTCTGGATATTCTCTATGGACTTTAAGGTTTTGAATGCATTTTAGCAGGACCCTTTTTGTTTTCTGCTGGCAAACGCTAATTGGTTCCACCTGGAGTCAAACACTCCACCCATTCGAGTTTTCTAGGAAGAAAGCTTCAGAAACCTGAGAAAACATGATATTTCTTTCTGTAAACATGACATTGGATACATTTCCCGAACAGGAAGATTGTGCTTTTCTCCAAAACCTCTTTCACGGTGATTTTTGGTTAAATTTCACCCAAATCCACAACAATTTGTCCAGATACTCCTGGATGAAAACAAAACTATCTGGTGATTTGTAGCTATCTCAATCCCAGATCTTGCTACAGCCTCTGTGTGTGTTTGTGTTTTCTGGATATTCTCTATGGACTTTAAGGTTTTGAATGCCTTTGAGCAGGACCCTTTTTGTTTTCTGCTGGCAAACGCTAATTGGTTCCACCTGGAGTCAAACACTCCACACATTCGAGTTTTCTAGGAAGAAAGCTTCAGAAACCTGAGAAAACATGATAATTCTTTCTGTAAACATGACATTGGATACATTTGCCGAACAGGAAGATTGTGATTTTCTCCAAAACCACTTTCACGGTGATTTTTGGTTAAATTTCACCCGAAATCCACAACAATTTGTCCAGATACTCCTGGATGAAAACAAAACTATCTGGTGATTTGTAGCTATCTCAATCCCAGATCTTGCTACAGCCTCTGTGTGTGTTTGTGTTTTCTGGATATTCTCTATGGACTTTAAGGTTTGGAATGCATTTGAGCAGGACCCTTTTGGTTTTCTGCTGGCAAACGCTAATTGGTTCCACCTGGAGTTAAATCCTCCACACATTCGAGTTTTCTAGGAAGAAAGCTTCAGAAACCTGAGAAAACATGATATTTCTTTCTGTAAACATGACATTGGATACATTTGCCGAACAGGAAGATTGTGCTTTTCTCCAAAACCACTTTCACGGTCATTTTTTGGTTAAATTTCACTTCAAAACTACAACAATTTGTCCAGATACTCCTGGATGAAAACAAAACTATCTGGTGACTTGTAGCTATCTCAATCCCAGATCTTGCTACAGCCTCTGTGTGTGTTTGTGTTTTCTGGATATTCTCTATGGACTTTAAGGTTTTGAATGCATTTGAGCAGGACCCTTTTGGTATTCTGCTGGCAAACGCTAATTGGTTCCACCTGGAGTCAAACACTCCACACATTCGAGTTTTCTAGGAAGAAAGCTTCAGAAACCTGAGAAAACATGATATTTCTTTCTGTAAACATGACATTGGATACATTTCCCGAACAGGAAGATTGTGATTTTCTCCAAAACCACTTTCACGGTGATTTTTGGTTAAATTTCACCTGAAATCCACAACAATTTGTCCAGATACTCCTGGATGAAAACAAAACTATCTGGTGATTTGTAGCTTTCTCAATCCCAGATCTTACTACAGCCTCTGTGTGTGTTTGTGTTTTCTGGATATTCTCTATGGACTTTAAGGTTTTGAATGCATTTGAGCAGGACCCTTTTTGTTTTCTGCTGGCAAACGCTAATTGGTTCCACCTGGAGTCAAATACTCCACACATTCGAGTTTGCTAGGAAGAAAGCTTCAGAAACCTGAGAAAACATGATATTTCTTTCTGTAAACATGACATTGGATACATTTGCAGAACAGGAAGATTGTGCTTTTCTCCAAAACCACTTTCACGGTGATTTTTTGGTTAAATTTCACTTCAAAACTACAACAATTTGTCCAGATACTCTTGGATGAAAACAAAACTATCTGGTGACTTGGAGCTATCTCAATCCCAGATCTTGCTACAGCCTCTGTGTGTGTTTGTGTTTTCTGGATATTCTCTATGGACTTTAAGGTTTTGAATGCATTTTAGCAGGACCCTTTTTGTTTTCTGCTGGCAAACGCTAATTGGTTCCACCTGGAGTCAAACACTCCACCCATTCGAGTTTTCTAGGAAGAAAGCTTCAGAAACCTGAGAAAACATGATATTTCTTTCTGTAAACATGACATTGGATACATTTCCCGAACAGGAAGATTGTGCTTTTCTCCAAAACCACTTTCACGGTGATTTTTGGTTAAATTTCACCCGAAATCCACAACAATTTGTCCAGATACTCCTGGATGAAAACAAAACTATCTGGTGATTTGTAGCTATCTCAATCCCAGATCTTGCTACAGCCTCTGTGTGTGTTTGTGTTTTCTGGATATTCTCTATGGACTTTAAGGTTTTGAATGCATTTGAGCAGGACCCTTTTTGTTTTCTGCTGGCAAACGCTAATTGGTTCCACCTGGAGTCAAACACTCCACACATTCGAGTTTTCTAGGAAGAAAGCTTCAGAAACCTGAGAAAACATGATAATTCTTTCTGTAAACATGACATTGGATACATTTGCCGAACAGGAAGATTGTGATTTTCTCCAAAACCACTTTCAGGGTGATTTTTGGTTAAATTTCACCCGAAATCCACAACAATTTGTCCAGATACTCCTGGATGAAAACAAAACTATCTGGTGATTTGTAGCTATCTCAATCCCAGATCTTGCTACAGCCTCTGTGTGTGTTTGTGTTTTCTGGATATTCTCTATGGACTTTAAGGTTTGGAATGCATTTGAGCAGGACCCTTTTGGTTTTCTGCTGGCAAACGCTAATTGGTTCCACCTGGAGTTAAATCCTCCACACATTCGAGTTTTCTAGGAAGAAAGCTTCAGAAACCTGAGAAAACATGATATTTCTTTCTGTAAACATGACATTGGATACATTTGCCGAACAGGAAGATTGTGCTTTTCTCCAAAACCACTTTCACGGTCATTTTTTGGTTAAATTTCACTTCAAAACTACAACAATTTGTCCAGAAACTCCTGGATGAAAACAAAACTATCTGGTGACTTGTAGCTATCTCAATCCCAGATCTTGCTACAGCCTCTGTGTGTGTTTGTGTTTTCTGGATATTCTCTATGGACTTTAAGGTTTTGAATGCATTTGAGCAGGACCCTTTTGGTATTCTGCTGGCAAACGCTAATTGGTTCCACCTGGAGTCAAACACTCCACACATTCGAGTTTTCTAGGAAGAAAGCTTCAGAAACCTGAGCAAACATGATAATTCTTTCTGTAAACATGACATTGGATACATTTGCGAACAGGAAGATTGTGATTTTCTCCAAAATCACTTTCACGGTGATTTTTGGTTAAATTTCACTTCAAAACTACAACAATTTGTCCAGATACTCTTGGATGAAAACAAAACTATCTGGTGATTTGTAGCTATCTCAATCCCAGATCTTGCTACAGCCTCTGTGTGTGTTTGTGTTTTCTGGATATTCTCTATGGACTTTAAGGTTTTGAATGCATTTGAGCAGGACCCTTTTTGTTTTCTGCTGGCAAACGCTAATTGGTTCCACCTGGAGTCAAACACTCCACACATTCGAGTTTTCTAGGAAGAAAGCTTCAGAAACCTGAGAAAACATGATAATTCTTTCTGTAAACATGACATTGGATACATTTGCCGAACAGGAAGATTGTGATTTTCTCCAAAACCACTTTCACGGTGATTTTTGGTTAAATTTCACCCGAAATCCACAACAATTTGTCCAGATACTCCTGGATGAAAACAAAACTATCTGGTGATTTGTAGCTATCTCAATCCCAGATCTTGCTACAGCCTCTGTGTGTGTTTGTGTTTTCTGGACATTCTCTATGGACTTTAAGGTTTGGAATGCATTTGAGCAGGACCCTTTTGGTTTTCTGCTGGCAAACGCTAATTGGTTCCACCTGGAGTCAAACACTCCACCCATTCGAGTTTTCTAGGAAGAAAGCTTCAGAAACCTGAGAAAACATGATATTTCTTTCTGTAAACATGACATTGGATACATTTCCCGAACAGGAAGATTGTGCTTTTCTCCAAAACCACTTTCACGGTGATTTTTGGTTAAATTTCACCCGAAATCCACAACAATTTGTCCAGATACTCCTGGATGAAAACAAAACTATCTGGTGATTTGTAGCTATCTCAATCCCAGATCTTGCTACAGCCTCTGTGTGTGTTTGTGTTTTCTGGATATTCTCTATGGACTTTAAGGTTTTGAATGCATTTGAGCAGGACCCTTTTTGTTTTCTGCTGGCAAACGCTAATTGGTTCCACCTGGAGTCAAACACTCCACACATTCGAGTTTTCTAGGAAGAAAGCTTCAGAAACCTGAGAAAACATGATAATTCTTTCTGTAAACATGACATTGGATACATTTGCCGAACAGGAAGATTGTGATTTTCTCCAAAACCACTTTCACGGTGATTTTTGGTTAAATTTCACCCGAAATCCACAACAATTTGTCCAGATACTCCTGGATGAAAACAAAACTATCTGGTGATTTGTAGCTATCTCAATCCCAGATCTTGCTACAGCCTCTGTGTGTGTTTGTGTTTTCTGGACATTCTCTATGGACTTTAAGGTTTGGAATGCATTTGAGCAGGACCCTTTTGGTTTTCTGCTGGCAAACGCTAATTGGTTCCACCTGGAGTCAAATCCTCCACACATTCGAGTTTGCTAAGAAGAAAGCTTCAGAAACCTGAGAAAACATGATATTTCTTTCTGTAAACATGACATTGGATACATTTGCCGAACAGGAAGATTGTGCTTTTCTCCAAAACCACTGTCACGGTGATTTTTGGTTAAATTTCACCCGAAATCCACAACAATTTGTCCAGATACTCCTGGATGAAAACAAAACTATCTGGTGATTTGTAGCTATCTCAATCCCAGATCTTGCTACAGCCTCTGTGTGTGTTTGTGTTTTCTGGACATTTTCAATGGACTTTAAGGTTTTGAATGCATTTTAGCAGGACCCTTTTTGTTTTCTGCTGGCAAACGCTAATTGGTTCCACCTGGAGTCAAAGACTCCACACATTCGAGTTTTCTAGGAAGAAAGCTTCAGAAACCTGAGAAAACATGATATTTCTTTCTGTAAACATGACATTGGATACATTTGCCGAACAGGAAGATTGTGCTTTTCTCCCAAACCACTTTCACGGTCATTTTTGGTTAAATTTCACCCGAAATCCACAACAATTTGTCCAGATACTCCTGGATGAAAACAAAACTATCTGGTGATTTGTAGCTATCTCAATCCCAGATCTTGCTACAGCCACTCTGTGTGTTTGTGTTTTCTGGATATTCTCTATGGACTTTAAGGTTTTGAATGCATTTTAGCAGGACCCTTTTTGTTTTCTGCTGGCAAACGCTAATTGGTTCCACCTGGAGTCAAATCCTCCACACATTCGAGTTTTCTAGGAAGAAAGCTTCAGAAACCTGAGAAAACATGATATTTCTTTCTGTAAACATGACATTGGATACATTTGCCGAACAGGAAGATTGTGCTTTTCTCCAAAACCACTTTCACGGTCATTTTTTGGTTAAATTTCACTTCAAAATACAACAATTTTTCCAGACACACCTGGATGAAAACAAAACTATCTGGAAATTTATAGCTATCTCAATCCCAGATCTTGCTACAGCCTCTGTGTGTGTTTGTGTTTTCTGGACATTCTCTATGGACTTTAAGGTTTTGAATGCATTTGAGCAGGACCCTTTTTGTTTTCTGCTGGCAAACGCTAATTGGTTCCACCTGGAGTCAAATCCTCCCCACATTCGAGTTTTCTAGGAAGAAAGCTTCAGAAACCTGAGAAAACATGATATTTCTTTCTGTAAACATGACATTGGATACATTTCCCGAACAGGAAGATTGTGCTTTTCTCCAAAACCACTTTCACGGTGATTTTTGGTTAAATTTCACCCGAAATCCACAACAATTTGTCCAGATACTCCTGGATGAAAACAAAACTATCTGGTGATTTGTAGCTTTCTCAATCCCAGATCTTGCTACAGCCTCTGTGTGTGTTTGTGTTTTCTGGATATTCTCTATGGACTTTAAGGATTTGAATGCATTTTAGCAGGACCCTTTTTGTTTTCTGCTGGCAAACGCTAATTGGTTCCACCTGGAGTCAAACACTCCACACATTCGAGTTTTCTAGGAAGAAAGCTTCAGAAACCTGAGAAAACATGATATTTCTTTCTGTAAACATGACATTGGATACATTTGCCGAACAGGAAGATTTTGTTTTTCTCCAAAACCACTTTCACAGTCATTTTTTGGTTAAATTTCACTTCGAAACTACAACAATTTGTCCAGATACACTTGGATGAAAACAAAACTATCTGGTATTTTATAGCTGTCTCAATCCCAGATCTTGCTACAGCCTCTGTGTGTGTTTGTGTTTTCTGGACATTCTCTATGGACTTTAAGGTTTGGAATGCATTTTGGCAGGACCCTTTTTGTTTTCTGCTGGCAAACGCTACTTGCTTCCACCTGGAGTCAAATACTCCACACATTCGAGCTTTCTAGGAAGAAAGCTTCAGAAACCTGAGAAAACATGATATTTCTTTCTGTAAACATGACATTGGATACATTTGCCGAACAGGAAGATTGTGCTTTCCTCCAAAACCACTTTCATGGTGATTTTTGTTAAATTTCACCCGAAATCCACAACAATTTGTCCAGATACTCCTGGATGAAAACAAAACTATCTGGTGATTTGTAGCTATCTCAATCCCAGATCTTGCTACAGCCTCTGTGTGTGTTTGTGTTTTCTGGATATTCTCTATGGACTTTAAGGTTTGGAATGCATTTGAGCAGGACCCTTTTGGTTTTCTGCTGGCAAACGCTAATTGGTTCCACCTGGAGTCAAATCCTCCACACATTCGAGTTTTCTAGGAAGAAAGCTTCAGAAACTTGAGAAAACATGATATTTCTTTCTGTAAACATGACATTGGATACATTTGCCGAACAGGAAGATTGTGCTTTTCTCCAAAACCACTTTCACGGTCATTTTTTGGTTAAATTTCACTTCAAAACTACAACAATTTGTCCAGACACACCTGGATGAAAACAAAACTATCTGGCAATTTATAGCTATCTCAATCCCAGATCTTGCTACAGCCTCTGTGTGTGTTTGTGTCTTCTGGACATTCTCTATGGACTTTACGGTTTTGAATGCATTTGAGCAGGACCCTTTTTGTTTTCTGCTGGCAAACGCTAATTGGTGCCACCTGGAGTCAAATACTCCACACATTCGAGTTTTCTAGGAAGAAAGCTTCAGAAACCTGAGAAAACATGATATTTCTTTCTGTAAACATGACATTGGATACATTTGCCGAACAGGAAGATTGTGCTTTTCTCCAAAACCACTTTCACGGTCATTTTTTGGTTAAATTTCACTTCAAAACTACAACAATTTGTCCAGATACACCTGGATGAAAACAAAACTATCTGGTAATTTATAGCTATCTCAATTCCAGATCTTGCTACAGCCTCTGTGTGTGTTTGTGTTTTCTGGACATTCTCTATGGACTTTAAGGTTTTGAATGCATTTGAGCAGGACCCTTTTGGTTTTCTGCTGGCAAACGCTAATTGTTGCCACCTGGAGTCAAATCCTCCACATATTCGAGTTTTCTAGGAAGAAAGCTTCAGAAACCTGAGAATACATGATATTTCTTTCTGTAAACATGACATTGGATACATTTGCCGAACAGGAAGATTGTGCTTTTCTACAAAACCACTTTCACGGTGATTTTTGGTTAAATTTCACCCGAAATCCACAACAATTTGTCCAGATACTCCTGGATGAATACAAAACTATCTGGTGATTTGTAGCTATCTCAATCCCAGATCTTGCTACAGCCTCTGTGTGTGTTTGTGTTTTCTCGATATTCTCTATGGACTTTAAGGTTTGGAGTGCATTTTAGCAGGACCCTTTTGGTTTTCTGCTGGCAAACGCTAATTGGTTCCACCTGGAGTCAAATCCTCCACACATTCGAGTTTTCTAGGAAGAAAGCTTCAGAAACCTGAGAATACATGCTATTTCTTTCTGTAAACATGACATTGGATACATTTGCAGAACAGGAAGATTGTGCTTTTCTCCAAAACCACTTTCACGGTCATTTTTGGTTAAATTTCACTTAAAAACTACAACAATTTGTCCAGATACTCCTGGATGAAAACAAAAACTATCAGGTGATTTGTAACTATCTCAATCCCAGATCTTGCTACAGCCTCTGTGTGTGTTTGTGTTTTCTGGATATTCTCTATGGATTTTAAGGTTTGGAATGCATTTGAGCAGGACCCTTTTGGTTTTCTGCTGGCAAACGCTAATTGGTTCCACCTGGAGTCAAACACTCCACACATTCGAGTTTTCTAGGAAGAAAGCTTCAGAAACCTGAGAAAACATGATATTTCTTTCTGTAAACATGACATTGGATACATTTGCGAAGAGTAAGATTGTGCTTTTCTCCAAAACCACTTTCACGGTGATTTTTTGGTTAAATTTCACTTCAAAACTACAACAATTTGTCCATATACTCCTGGATGAAAACAAAACTATCTGGTGATTTGTAGCTATCTCAATCCCAGATCTTGCTACAGCCTCTGTGTGTGTTTGTGTTTTCTGGACATTCTCTATGGACTTTAAGGTTTTGAATGCATTTGAGCAGGACCCTTTTGGTTTTCTGCTGGCAAACGCTAATTGGTTCCACCTGGAGTCAAATCCTCCACACATTCGAGTTTTCTAGGAAGAAAGCTTCAGAAACCTGAGAAAACATGATATTTCTTTCTGTAAACATGACATTGGATACATTTGCCGAACAGGAAGATTGTGCTTTTCTCCAAAACCACTTTCACGGTCATTTTTTGGTTAAATTTCACTTCAAAACTACAACAATTTGTCCAGATACACCTGGATGAAAACAAAACTATCTGGTAATTTATAGCTCTCTCAATCCCAGATCTTGCTACAGCCTCTGTGTGTGTTTGTGTTTTCTGGACATTCTCTATGGACTTTAAGGTTTTGAATGCATTTTAGCAGGACCCTGTTTGTTTTCTGCTGGCAAACGCTAATTGGTTCCACCTGGAGTCACATACTCCACACATTCAAGTTTTCTAGGAAGAAAGCTCCAGAAACCTGAGAAAACATGATATTTCTTTCTGTAAACATGACATTGGATACATTTGCCGAACAGGAAGATTGTGCTTTTCTCCAAAACCACTTTCACGGTGATTTTTGGTTAAATTTCACCCGAAATCCACAACAATTTGTCCAGATACTCCTGGATGAAAACAAAACTATCTGGTGATTTGTAGCTATCTCAATCCCAGATCTTGCTACAGCCTCTGTGTGTGTTTGTGTTTTCTGGATATTCTCTATGGACTTTAAGGTTTGGAATGCATTTGAGCAGGACCCTTTTTGTTTTCTGCTGGCAAACGCTAATTGGTTCCACCTGGAGTCAAATCCTCCACACATTCGAGTTTTCTAGGAAGAAAGCTCCAGACACCTGAGAAAACATGATATGTCTTTCTGTAAACATGACATTGGATACATTTGCCGAACAGGAAGATTGTGCTTTTCTCCAAAACCACTTTCACGGTGATTTTTGGTTAAATTTCACCCGAAATCCACAACAATTTGTCCAGATACTCCTGGATGAAAACAAAACTATCTGGTGATTTGTAGCTATCTCAATCCCAGATCTTGCTACAGCCTCTGTGTGTGTTTGTGTTTTCTGGATATTCTCTATGGACTTTAAGGTTTGGAATGCATTTGTGCAGGACCCTTTTTGTTTTCTGCTGGCAAACGCTAATTGGTTCCACCTGGAGTCAAATCCACCACACATTCGAGTTTTCTAGGAAGAAAGCTTCAGAAACCTGAGAAAACATGATATTTCTTTCTGTATACATGACATTGGATACATTTGCCGAACAGGAAGATTGTGCTTTTCTCCAAAACCACTTTCACGGTCATTTTTTGGTTAAATTTCACTTCAAAACTACAACAATTTGTCCAGACACACCTGGATGAAAACAAAACTATCTGGCAATTTATAGCTATCTCAATCCCACATCTTGCTACAGCCTCTGTGTGTGTTTGTATTTTCTGGATATTCTCTATGGACTTTAAGGTTTTGAATGCATTTGAGCAGGACTCTTTTGGTTTTCTGCTGGCAAACGCTAATTGATTCCACCTGGAGTCAAATCCTCCACACATTCGAGTTTTCTAGGAAGAAAGCTTCAGAAACCTGAGAAAACATGATATTTCTTTCTGTAAACATGACATTGGATACATTTGCCGAACAGGAAGATTGTGCTTTTCTCCAAAACCACTTTCACGGTGATTTTTGGTTAAATTTCACCCGAAATCCACAACAATTTGTCCAGATACTCCTGGATGAAAACAAAACTATCTGGTGATTTGTAGCTATCTCAATCCCAGATCTTGCTACAGCCTCTGTGTGTGTTTGTGTTTTCTGGATATTCTCTATGGACTTTAAGGTTTGGAATGCATTTTAGGAGGACCCTTTTTGTTTTCTGCTGGCAAAGGCTAATTGGTTCCACCTGGAGTCAAATCCTCCACACATTCGAGTTTTCTAGGAAGAAAGCTTCAGAAACCTGAGAAAACATGATATTTCTTTCTGTAAACATGACATTGGATACATTTGCCGAACAGGAAGATTGTGCTTTTCTCCAAAACCACTTTCACGGTCATTTTTTGGTTAAATTTCACTTCAAAACTACAACAATTTGTCCAGACACACCTGGATGAAAACAAAACTATCTGGCAATTTATAGCTATCTCAATCCCAGATCTTGCTACAGCCTCTGTGTGTGTTTGTGTTTTCTGGACATTCTCTATGGACTTTAAGGTTTTGAATGCATTTGAGCAGGACCCTTTTGGTTTTCTGCTGGCAAACGCTAATTGGTTCCACCTGGAGTCAAATCCTCCACACATTCGAGTTTTCTAGGAAGAAAGCTTCAGAAACCTGAGAATACATGATATTTCTTTCTGTAAACATGACATTGGATACATTTGCCGAACAGGAAGATTGTGCTTTTCTCCCAAACCACTTTCACGGTCATTTTTTGGTTAAATTTCACTTCAAAACTACAACAATTTGTCCAGATACACCTGAATGAAAACAAAACTACCTGGTAATTTATAGCTATCTCAATCCCAGATCTTGCTACAGCCTCTGTGTGTGTTTGTGTTTTCTGGATATTCTCTATGGACTTTAAGGTTTGGAATGCATTTGAGCAGGACCCTTTTTGTTTTCTGCTGGCAAACGCTAATTGGTTCCACCTGGAGTCAAATACTCCACACATTCGAGTTTTCTAGGAAGAAAGCTCCAGACACCTGAGAAAACATGATATTTCTTTCTGTAAACATGACATTCGATACATTTGCCGAACAGGAAGATTGTGCTTTTCTCCAAAAGCACTTTCACGGTGATTTTTGGTTAAATTTCACCTGAAATCCACAACAATTTGTCCAGATACTCCTGGATGAAAACAAAACTATCTGGTGATTTGTAGCTATCTCAATCCCAGATCTTGCTACAGCCTCTGTGTGTGTTTGTGTTTTCTGGATATTCTCTATGGACTTTAAGGTTTGGAATGCATTTTAGGAGGACCCTTTTTGTTTTCTGCTGGCAAAGGCTAATTGGTTCCACCTGGAGTCAAATCCTCCACACATTCGAGTTTTCTAGGAAGAAAGCTTCAGAAACCTGAGAAAACATGATATTTCTTTCTGTAAACATGACATTGGATACATTTTCCGAACAGGAAGATTGTGCTTTTCTCCAAAACCACTTTCACGGTCATTTTTTGGTTAAATTTCACTTCAAAACTACAACAATTTGTCCAGACACACCTGGATGAAAACAAAACTATCTGGCAATTTATAGCTATCTCAATCCCAGATCTTGCTACAGCCTCTGTGTGTGTTTGTGTTTTCTGGATATTCTCTATGGACTTTAAGGTTTTGAATGCATTTGAGCAGGACCCTTTTGGTTTTCTGCTGGCAAACGCTAATTGGTTCCACCTGGAGTCAAATCCTCCACACATTCGAGTTTTCTAGGAAGAAAGCTCCAGACACCTGAGAAAACATGATATGTCTTTCTGTAAACATGACATTGGATACATTTGCCGAACAGGAAGATTGTGCTTTTCTCCAAAACCACTTTCACGGTGATTTTTGGTTAAATTTCACCCGAAATCCACAACAATTTGTCCAGATACTCCTGGATGAAAACAAAACTATCTGGTGATTTGTAGCTATCTCAATCCCAGATCTTGCTACAGCCTCTGTGTGTGTTTGTGTTTTCTGGATATTCTCTATGGACTTTAAGGTTTGGAATGCATTTGTGCAGGACCCTTTTTGTTTTCTGCTGGCAAACGCTAATTGGTTCCACCTGGAGTCAAATCCACCACACATTCGAGTTTTCTAGGAAGAAAGCTTCAGAAACCTGAGAAAACATGATATTTCTTTCTGTATACATGACATTGGATACATTTGCCGAACAGGAAGATTGTGCTTTTCTCCAAAACCACTTTCACGGTCATTTTTTGGTTAAATTTCACTTCAAAACTACAACAATTTGTCCAGACACACCTGGATGAAAACAAAACTATCTGGCAATTTATAGCTATCTCAATCCCACATCTTGCTACAGCCTCTGTGTGTGTTTGTATTTTCTGGATATTCTCTATGGACTTTAAGGTTTTGAATGCATTTGAGCAGGACTCTTTTGGTTTTCTGCTGGCAAACGCTAATTGATTCCACCTGGAGTCAAATCCTCCACACATTCGAGTTTTCTAGGAAGAAAGCTTCAGAAACCTGAGAAAACATGATATTTCTTTCTGTAAACATGACATTGGATACATTTGCCGAACAGGAAGATTGTGCTTTTCTCCAAAACCACTTTCACGGTGATTTTTGGTTAAATTTCACCCGAAATCCACAACAATTTGTCCAGATACTCCTGGATGAAAACAAAACTATCTGGTGATTTGTAGCTATCTCAATCCCAGATCTTGCTACAGCCTCTGTGTGTGTTTGTGTTTTCTGGATATTCTCTATGGACTTTAAGGTTTGGAATGCATTTTAGGAGGACCCTTTTTGTTTTCTGCTGGCAAAGGCTAATTGGTTCCACCTGGAGTCAAATCCTCCACACATTCGAGTTTTCTAGGAAGAAAGCTTCAGAAACCTGAGAAAACATGATATTTCTTTCTGTAAACATGACATTGGATACATTTGCCGAACAGGAAGATTGTGCTTTTCTCCAAAACCACTTTCACGGTCATTTTTTGGTTAAATTTCACTTCAAAACTACAACAATTTGTCCAGACACACCTGGATGAAAACAAAACTATCTGGCAATTTATAGCTATCTCAATCCCAGATCTTGCTACAGCCTCTGTGTGTGTTTGTGTTTTCTGGACATTCTCTATGGACTTTAAGGTTTTGAATGCATTTGAGCAGGACCCTTTTGGTTTTCTGCTGGCAAACGCTAATTGGTTCCACCTGGAGTCAAATCCTCCACACATTCGAGTTTTCTAGGAAGAAAGCTTCAGAAACCTGAGAATACATGATATTTCTTTCTGTAAA
Source organism: Oryctolagus cuniculus (assembly GCF_964237555.1). NCBI lineage: Eukaryota > Metazoa > Chordata > Mammalia > Lagomorpha > Leporidae > Oryctolagus > Oryctolagus cuniculus. The sequence continues at coordinate 72,361,162 of NC_091447.1, forward strand.
CATGACATTGGATACATTTGCCGAACAGGAAGATTGTGCTTTTCTCCCAAACCACTTTCACGGTCATTTTTTGGTTAAATTTCACTTCAAAACTACAACAATTTGTCCAGATACACCTGAATGAAAACAAAACTACCTGGTAATTTATAGCTATCTCAATCCCAGATCTTGCTACAGCCTCTGTGTGTGTTTGTGTTTTCTGGATATTCTCTATGGACTTTAAGGTTTGGAATGCATTTGAGCAGGACCCTTTTTGTTTTCTGCTGGCAAACGCTAATTGGTTCCACCTGGAGTCAAATACTCCACACATTCGAGTTTTCTAGGAAGAAAGCTCCAGACACCTGAGAAAACATGATATTTCTTTCTGTAAACATGACATTCGATACATTTGCCGAACAGGAAGATTGTGCTTTTCTCCAAAAGCACTTTCACGGTGATTTTTGGTTAAATTTCACCTGAAATCCACAACAATTTGTCCAGATACTCCTGGATGAAAACAAAACTATCTGGTGATTTGTAGCTATCTCAATCCCAGATCTTGCTACAGCCTCTGTGTGTGTTTGTGTTTTCTGGATATTCTCTATGGACTTTAAGGTTTGGAATGCATTTTAGGAGGACCCTTTTTGTTTTCTGCTGGCAAAGGCTAATTGGTTCCACCTGGAGTCAAATCCTCCACACATTCGAGTTTTCTAGGAAGAAAGCTTCAGAAACCTGAGAAAACATGATATTTCTTTCTGTAAACATGACATTGGATACATTTTCCGAACAGGAAGATTGTGCTTTTCTCCAAAACCACTTTCACGGTCATTTTTTGGTTAAATTTCACTTCAAAACTACAACAATTTGTCCAGACACACCTGGATGAAAACAAAACTATCTGGCAATTTATAGCTATCTCAATCCCAGATCTTGCTACAGCCTCTGTGTGTGTTTGTGTTTTCTGGATATTCTCTATGGACTTTAAGGTTTTGAATGCATTTGAGCAGGACCCTTTTGGTTTTCTGCTGGCAAACGCTAATTGGTTCCACCTGGAGTCAAATCCTCCACACATTCGAGTTTTCTAGGAAGAAAGCTTCAGAAACCTGAGAATACATGATATTTCTTTCTGTAAACATGACATTGGATACATTTGCCGAACAGGAAGATTGTGCTTTTCTCCAAAACCACTTTCACGGTGATTTTTGGTTAAATTTCACCCGAAATCCACAACAATTTGTCCAGATACTCCTGGATGAAAACAAAACTATCTGGTGATTTGTAGCTATCTCAATCCCAGATCTTGCTACAGCCTCTGTGTGTGTTTGTGTTTTCTGGATATTCTCTATGGACTTTAAGGTTTGGAATGCATTTTAGGAGGACCCTTTTTGTTTTCTGCTGGCAAAGGCTAATTGGTTCCACCTGGAGTCAAATCCTCCACACATTCGAGTTTTCTAGGAAGAAAGCTTCAGAAACCTGAGAAAACATGATATTTCTTTCTGTAAACATGACATTGGATACATTTTCCGAACAGGAAGATTGTGCTTTTCTCCAAAACCACTTTCACGGTCATTTTTTGGTTAAATTTCACTTCAAAACTACAACAATTTGTCCAGACACACCTGGATGAAAACAAAACTATCTGGCAATTTATAGCTATCTCAATCCCAGATCTTGCTACAGCCTCTGTGTGTGTTTGTGTTTTCTGGACATTCTCTATGGACTTTAAGGTTTTGAATGCATTTGAGCAGGACCCTTTTGGTTTTCAGCTGGCAAACGCTAATTGGTTCCACCTGGAGTCAAATCCTCCACACATTCGAGTTTTCTAGGAAGAAAGCTTCAGAAACCTGAGAATACATGATATTTCTTTCTGTAAACATGACATTGGATACATTTGCCGAACAGGAAGATTGTGCTTTTCTCCCAAACCACTTTCACGGTCATTTTTTGGTTAAATTTCACTTCAAAACTACAACAATTTGTCCAGATACACCTGGATGAAAACAAAACTACCTGGTAATTTATAGCTATCTCAATCCCAGATCTTGCTACAGCCTCTGTGTGTGTTTGTGTTTTCTGGATATTCTCTATGGACTTTAAGGTTTGGAATGCATTTGAGCAGGACCCTTTTTGTTTTCTGCTGGCAAATGCTAATTGGTTCCACCTGGAGTCAAATACTCCACACATTCGAGTTTTCTAGGAAGAAAGCTCCAGACACCTGAGAAAACATGATATTTCTTTCTGTAAACATGACATTCGATACATTTGCCGAACAGGAAGATTGTGCTTTTCTCCAAAAGCACTTTCACGGTGATTTTTGGTTAAATTTCACCTGAAATCCACAACAATTTGTCCAGATACTCCTGGATGAAAACAAAACTATCTGGTGATTTGTAGCTATCTCAATCCCAGATCTTGCTACAGCCTCTGTGTGTGTTTGTGTTTTCTGGATATTCTCTATGGACTTTAAGGTTTGGAATGCATTTTAGGAGGACCCTTTTTGTTTTCTGCTGGCAAAGGCTAATTGGTTCCACCTGGAGTCAAATCCTCCACACATTCGAGTTTTCTAGGAAGAAAGCTTCAGAAACCTGAGAAAACATGATATTTCTTTCTGTAAACATGACATTGGATACATTTTCCGAACAGGAAGATTGTGCTTTTCTCCAAAACCACTTTCACGGTCATTTTTTGGTTAAATTTCACTTCAAAACTACAACAATTTGTCCAGACACACCTGGATGAAAACAAAACTATCTGGCAATTTATAGCTATCTCAATCCCAGATCTTGCTACAGCCTCTGTGTGTGTTTGTGTTTTCTGGACATTCTCTATGGACTTTAAGGTTTTGAATGCATTTGAGCAGGACCCTTTTGGTTTTCTGCTGGCAAACGCTAATTGGTTCCACCTGGAGTCAAATCCTCCACACATTCGAGTTTTCTAGGAAGAAAGCTTCAGAAACCTGAGAATACATGATATTTCTTTCTGTAAACATGACATTGGATACATTTGCCGAACAGGAAGATTGTGCTTTTCTCCCAAACCACTTTCACGGTCATTTTTTGGTTAAATTTCACTTCAAAACTACAACAATTTGTCCAGATACACCTGGATGAAAACAAAACTACCTGGTAATTTATAGCTATCTCAATCCCAGATCTTGCTACAGCCTCTGTGTGTGTTTGTGTTTTCTGGATATTCTCTATGGACTTTAAGGTTTGGAATGCATTTGAGCAGGACCCTTTTTGTTTTCTGCTGGCAAACGCTAATTGGTTCCACCTGGAGTCAAATACTCCACACATTCGAGTTTTCTAGGAAGAAAGCTCCAGACACCTGAGAAAACATGATATTTCTTTCTGTAAACATGACATTCGATACATTTGCCGAACAGGAAGATTGTGCTTTTCTCCAAAAGCACTTTCACGGTGATTTTTGGTTAAATTTCACCCGAAATCCACAACAATTTGTCCAGATACTCCTGGATGAAAACAAAACTATCTGGTGATTTGTAGCTATCTCAATCCCAGATCTTGCTACAGCCTCTGTGTGTGTTTGTGTTTTCTGGATATTCTCTATGGACTTTAAGGTTTGGAATGCATTTGAGCAGGACCCTTTTTGATTTCTGCTGGCAAACGCTAATTGGTTCCACCTGGAGTCAAATCCTCCACACATTCGAGTTTTCTAGGAAGAAAGCACCAGACACCTGAGAAAACATGATATTTCTTTCTGTAAACATGACATTCGATACATTTGCCGAACAGGAAGATTGTGCTTTTCTCCAAAACCACTTTCACGGTGATTTTTGGTTAAATTTCACCCGAAATCCACAACAATTTGTCCAGATACTCCTGGATGAAAACAAAACTATCTGGTGATTTGTAGCTATCTCAATCCCAGATCTTGCTACAGCCTCTGTGTGTGTTTGTGTTTTCTGGATATTCTCTATGGACTTTAAGGTTTGGAATGCATTTTAGGAGGACCCTTTTGTTTTCTGCTGGCAAACGCTAATTGGTTCCACCTGGAGTCAAATCCACCACACATTCGAGTTTTCTAGGAAGAAAGCTTCAGAAACCTGAGAAAACATGATATTTCTTTCTGTAAACATGACATTGGATACATTTGCCGAACAGGAAGATTGTGCTTTTCTCCAAAACCACTTTCACGGTCATTTTTTGGTTAAATTTCACTTCAAAACTACAACAATTTGTCCAGACACACCTGGATGAAAACAAAACTATCTGGCAATTTATAGCTATCTCAATCCCAGATCTTGCTACAGCCTCTGTGTGTGTTTGTGTTTTCTGGACATTCTCTATGGACTTTAAGGTTTGGAATGCATTTGAGCAGGACCCTTTTGGTTTTCTGCTGGCAAACGCTAATTGGTTCCACCTGGAGTCAAACACTCCACACATTCGAGTTTTCTAGGAAGAAAGCTTCAGAAACCTGAGAATACATGATATTTCTTTCTGTAAACATGACATTGGATACATTTGCCGAACAGGAAGATTGTGCTTTTCTCCAAAACCACTTTCACGGTCATTTTTTGGTTAAATTTCACTTCAAAACTACAACAATTTGTCCAGATACACCTGGATGAAAACAAAACTACCTGGTAATTTATAGCTATCTCAATCCCAGATCTTGCTACAGCCTCTGTGTGTGTTTGTGTTTTCTGGACATTCTCTATGGACTTTAAGGTTTTGAATGCATTTGAGCAGGACCCTTTTTGTTTTCTGCTGGCAAACGCTAATTGGTTCCACCTGGAGTCAAATCCTCCACACATTCGAGTTTTCTAGGAAGAAAGCTTCAGAAACCTGAGAATACATGATATTTCTTTCTGTAAACATGACATTGGATACATTTGCCGAACAGGAAGATTGTGCTTTTCTCCAAAACCACTTTCACGGTGATTTTTGGTTAAATTTCACCCGAAATCCACAACAATTTGTCCAGATACTCCTGGATGAAAACAAAACTATCTGGTGATTTGTAGCTATCTCAATCCCAGATCTTGCTACAGCCTCTGTGTGTGTTTGTGTTTTCTGGATATTCTCTATGGACTTTAAGGTTTTGAATGCATTTGAGCAGGACCCTTTTTGATTTCTGCTTGCAAACGCTAATTGGTTCCACCTGGAGTCAAATCCACCACACATTCGAGTTTTCTAGGAAGAAAGCTTCAGAAACCTGAGAAAACATGATATTTCTTTCTGTAAACATGACATTGGATACATTTGCCGAACAGGAAGATTGTGCTTTTCTCCAAAACCACTTTCACGGCCATTTTTTGGTTAAATTTCACTTCAAATCTACAACAATTTGTCCAGACACACCTGGATGAAAACAAAACTATCTGGCAATTTATAGCTATCTCAATCCCAGATCTTGCTACAGCCTCTGTGTGTGTTTGTGTTTTCTGGACATTCTCTATGGACTTTAAGGTTTTGAATGCATTTGAGCAGGACCCTTTTGGTTTTCTGCTGGCAAACGCTAATTGGTTCCACCTGGAGTCAAATCCTCCACACATTCGAGTTTTCTAGGAAGAAAGCTTCAGAAACCTGAGAATACATGATATTTCTTTCTGTAAACATGACATTGGATACATTTGCCGAACAGGAAGATTGTGCTTTTCTCCCAAACCACTTTCACGGTCATTTTTTGGTTAAATTTCACTTCAAAACTACAACAATTTGTCCAGATACACCTGGATGAAAACAAAACTATCTGGTAATTTATAGCTATCTCAATCCCAGATCTTGCTACAGCCTCTGTGTGTGTTTGTGTTTTCTGGACATTCTCTATGGACTTTAAGGTTTTGAATGCATTTGAGCAGGACCCTTTTTTTTTCTGCTGGCAAACGCTAATTGGTTCCACCTGGAGTCACATACTCCACACATTCAAGTTTTCTAGGAAGAAAGCTTCAGAAACCTGAGAAAACATGATATTTCTTTCTGTAAACATGACATTGGATACATTTGCCGAACAGGAAGATTGTGCTTTTCTCCAAAACCACTTTCACGGTCATTTTTGTTAAATTTCACCCGAAATCCACAACAATTTGTCCAGATACTCCTGGATGAAAACAAAACTATCTGGTGATTTGTAGCTATCTCAATCCCAGATCTTGCTACAGCCTCTGTGTGTGTTTGTGTTTTCTGGATATTCTCTATGGACTTTAAGGCTTGGAATGCATTTGAGCAGGACCCTTTTTGTTTTCTGCTGGCAAACGCTAATTGGTTCCACCTGGAGTCAAATCCTCCACACATTCGAGTTTTCTAGGAAGAAAGCTTCAGAAACCTGAGAAAACATGATATTTCTTTCTGGAAACATGACATTGGATGCATTTGCCGAACAGGAAGATTGTGCTTTTCTCCAAAACCACTTTCACGGTGATTTTGGGTTAAATTTCACCCGAAATCCACAACAATTTGTCCAGATACTCCAGGATGAAAACAAAACTATCTGGTGATTTGTAGCTATCTCAATCCCAGATCTTGCTACAGCCTCTGTGTGTGTTTGTGTTTTCTGGATATTCTCTATGGACTTTAAGGTTTGGAATGCATTTGAGCAGGACCCTTTTTGTTTTCTGCTGGCAAACGCTAATTGGTTCCACCTGGAGTCAAATCCACCACACATTCGAGTTTTCTAGGAAGAAAGCTTCAGAAACCTGAGAAAACATGATATTTCTTTCTGTAAACATGACATTGGATACATTTGCCGAACAGGAAGATTGTGCTTTTCTCCAAAACCACTTTCACGGTCATTTTTTGGTTAAATTTCATTTCAAAACTACAACAATTTGTCCAGACACACCTGGATGAAAACAAAACTATCTGGCAATTTATAGCTATCTCAATCCCAGATCTTGCTACAGCCTCTGTGTGTGTTTGTGTTTTCTGGACATTCTCTATGGACTTTAAGGTTTTGAATGCATTTGAGCAGGACCCTTTTGGTTTTCTGCTGGCAAACGCTAATTGGTTCCACCTGGAGTCAAATCCTCCACACATTCGAGTTTTCTAGGAAGAAAGCTTCAGAAACCTGAGAAAACATGATATTTCTTTCTGTAAACATGACATTGGATACATTTGCCGAACAGGAAGATTGTGCTATTCTCCCAAACCACTTTCACGGTCATTTTTTGGTTAAATTTCACTTCAAAACTACAACAATTTGTCCAGATACACCTGGATGAAAACAAAACTACCTGGTAATTTATAGCTATCTCAATCCCAGATCTTGCTACAGCCTCTGTGTGTGTTTGTGTTTTCTGGACATTCTCTATGGACTTTAAGGTTTTGAATGCATTTGAGCAGGACCCTTTTTGTTTTCTGCTGGCAAACACTAATTGGTTCCACCTGGAGTCACATACTCCACACATTCAAGTTTTCTAGGAAGAAAGCTTCAGAAACCTGAGAAAACATGATATTTCTTTCTGTAAACATGATATTGGATACATTTGCCGAACAGGAAGATTGTGCTTTTCTCCAAAACCACTTTCACGGTGATTTTTGGTTAAATTTCACCCGAAATCCACAACAATTTGTCCAGATACTCCTGGATGAAAACAAAACTATCTGGTGATTTGTAGCTATCTCAATCCCAGATCTTGCTACAGCCTCTGTGTGTGTTTGTGTTTTCTGGATATTCTCTATGGACTTTAAGGTTTTGAATGCATTTTAGCAGGACCCTTTTTGTTTTCTGCTGGCAAACGCTAATTGGTTCCACCTGGAGTCAAATACTCCACACATTCGAGTTTTCTAGGAAGAAAGCTCCAGACACCTGAGAAAACATGATATTTCTTTCTGTAAACATGACATTCGATACATTTGCCGAACAGGAAGATTGTGCTTTTCTCCAAAAGCACTTTCACGGTGATTTTTGGTTAAATTTCACCCGAAATCCACAACAATTTGTCCAGATACTCCTGGATGAAAACAAAACTATCTGGTGATTTGTAGCTATCTCAATCCCAGATCTGGCTACAGCCTCTGTGTGCGTTTGTGTTTTCTGGATATTCTCTATGGACTTTAAGGTTTTGAATGCATTTTAGGAGGACCCTTTTTGATTTCTGCTGGCAAACGCTAATTGGTTCCACCTGGAGTCAAATCCACCACACATTCGAGTTTTCTTGGAAGAAAGCTTCAGAAACCTGAGAAAACATGATATTTCTTTCTGTAAACATGACATTGGATACGTTTGCCGAACAGGAAGATTGTGCTTTTCTCCAAAACCACTTTCACGGTCATTTTTTGGTTAAATTTCACTTCAAATCTACAACAATTTGTCCAGACACACCTGGATGAAAACAAAACTATCTGGCAATTTATAGCTATCTCAATCCCAGATGTTGCTACAGCCTCTGTGTGTGTTTGTGTTTTCTGGACATTCTCTATGGACTTTAAGGTTTTGAATGCATTTGAGCAGGACCCTTTTGGTTTTCTGCTGGCAAACGCTAATTGGTTCCACCTGGAGTCAAATCCTCCACACATTCGAGTTTTCTAGGAAGAAAGCTTCAGAAACCTGAGAAAACATGATATTTCTTTCTGTAAACATGACATTGGATACATTTGCCGAACAGGAAGATTGTGCTTTTCTCCAAAACCACTTTCACGGTCATTTTTGTTAAATTTCACCCGAAATCCACAACAATTTGTCCAGATACTCCTGGATGAAAACAAAACTATCTGGTGATTTGTAGCTATCTCAATCCCAGATCTGGCTACAGCCTCTGTGTGTGTTTGTGTTTTCTGGATATTCTCTATGGACTTTAAGGCTTGGAATGCATTTGAGCAGGACCCTTTTTGTTTTCTGCTGGCAAACGCTAATTGGTTCCACCTGGAGTCAAATCCTCCACACATTCGAGTTTTCTAGGAAGAAAGCTTCAGAAACCTGAGAAAACATGATATTTCTTTCTGTATACATGACATTGGATACATTTGCCGAACAGGAAGATTGTGCTTTTCTCCAAAACCATTTTCACGGTCATTTTTGGTTAAATTTCACTTCAAAACTACTACAATTTGTCCAGATATCCTGGATGAAAACAAAACTATCTGGTGATTTGTAGCTATCTCAATCCCAGATCTTGCTACCACCTCTGTGTGTGTTTGTGTTTTCTGGATATTCTCTATGGACTTTAAGGTTTTGAATGCATTTGAGCAGGACCCTTTTTGTTTTCTGCTGGCAAACGCTAATTGGTTCCACCTGGAGTCAAATCCTCCACACATTCGAGTTTTCTAGGAAGAAAGCTTCAGAAACCTGAGAAAACATGATATTTCTTTCTGTAAACATGACATTGGATACATTTGCCGAACAGGAAGATTGTGCTTTTCTCCAAAACCACTTTCACGGTGATTTTGGGTTAAATTTCACCCGAAATCCACAAAAATTTGTCCAGATACTCCAGGATGAAAACAAAACTATCTGGTGATTTGTAGCTATCTCAATCCCAGATCTTGCTACAGCCTCTGTGTGTGTTTGTGTTTTCTGGATATTCTCTATGGACTTTAAGGTTTGGAATGCATTTGAGCAGGACCCTTTTTGTTTTCTGCTGGCAAACGCTAATTGGTTCCACCTGGAGTCAAATCCACCACACATTCGAGTTTTCTAGGAAGAAAGCTTCAGAAACCTGAGAAAACATGATATTTCTTTCTGTAAACATGACATTGGATACATTTGCCGAACAGGAAGATTGTGCTTTTCTCCAAAACCACTTTCACGGTCATTTTTTGGTTAAATTTCATTTCAAAACTACAACAATTTGTCCAGATACACTTGGATGAAAACAATACTATCTGGTATTTTATAGCTGTCTCAATCCCAGATCTTGCTACAGCCTCTGTGTGTGTTTGTGTTTTCTGGACATTCTCTATGGACTTTAAGGTTTTGAATGCATTTGAGCAGGACCCTTTTGGTTTTCTGCTGGCAAACGCTAATTGGTTCCACCTGGAGTCAAATACTCCACACATTCGAGTTTTCTAGGAAGAAAGCTTCAGAAACCTGAGAATACATGATATTTCTTTCTGTAAACATGACATTGGATACATTTGCCGAACAGGAAGATTGTGCTTTTCTCCCAAACCACTTTCACGGTCATTTTTTGGTTAAATTTCACTTCAAAACTACAACAATTTGTCCAGATACACCTGGATGAAAACAAAACTACCTGGTAATTTATAGCTATCTCAATCCCAGATCTTGCTACAGCCTCTGTGTGTGTTTGTGTTTTCTGGACATTCTCTATGGACTTTAAGGTTTTGAATGCATTTGAGCAGGACCCTTTTTGTTTTCTGCTGGCAAACGCTAATTGGTTCCACCTGGAGTCACATACTCCACACATTCAAGTTTTCTAGGAAGAAAGCTTCAGAAACCTGAGAAAACATGATATTTCTTTCTGTAAACATGACATTGGATACATTTGCCAAACAGGAAGATTGTGCTTTTCTCCAAAACCACTTTCACGGTGATTTTGGGTTAAATTTCACCCGAAATCCACAACAATTTGTCCAGATACTCCTGGATGAAAACAAAACTATCTGGTGATTTGTAGCTATCTCAATCCCAGATCTTGCTACAGCCTCTGTGTGTGTTTGTGTTTTCTGGATATTCTCTATGGACTTTAAGGTTTGGAATGCATTTGTGCAGGACCCTTTTTGTTTTCTGCTGGCAAACGCTAATTGGTTCCACCTGGAGTCAAATACTCCACACATTCGAGTTTTCTAGGAAGAAAGCTCCAGACACCTGAGAAAACATGATATTTTTTCTGTAAACATGACATTCGATACATTTGCCGAACAGGAAGATTGTGCTTTTCTCCAAAAGCACTTTCACGGTGATTTTTGGTTAAATTTCACCCGAAATCCACAACAATTTGTCCAGATACTCCTGGATGAAAACAAAACTATCTGGTGATTTGTAGCTATCTCAATCCCAGATCTTGCTACAGCCTCTGTGTGTGTTTGTGTTTTCTGGATATTCTCTATGGACTTTAAGGTTTGGAATGCATTTTAGGAGGACCCTTTTTTGATTTCTGCTGGCAAACGCTAATTGGTTCCACCTGGAGTCAAATCCACCACACATTCGAGTTTTCTAGGAAGAAAGCTTCAGAAACCTGAGAAAACATGATATTTCTTTCTGTAAACATGACATTGGATACATTTGCCGAACAGGAAGATTGTGCTTTTCTCCAAAACCACTTTCACGGTCATTTTTTGGTTAAATTTCACTTCAAATCTACAACAATTTGTCCAGACACACCTGGATGAAAACAAAACTATCTGGCAATTTATAGCTATCTCAATCCCAGATCTTGCTACAGCCTCTGTGTGTGTTTGTGTTTTCTGGACATTCTCTATGGACTTTAAGGTTTTGAATGCATTTGAGCAGGACCCTTTTTGTTTTCTGCTGGCAAACGCTAATTGGTTCCACCTGGAGTCACATACTCCACACATTCAAGTTTTCTAGGAAGAAAGCTTCAGAAACCTGAGAAAACATGATATTTCTTTCTGTAAACATGACATTGGATACATTTGCCAAACCGGAAGATTGTGCTTTTCTCCAAAACCACTTTCACGGTGATTTTTGGTTAAATTTCACCCGAAATCCACAACAATTTGTCCAGATACTCCTGGATGAAAACAAAACTATCTGGTGATTTGTAGCTATCTCAATCCCAGATCTTGCTACAGCCTCTGTGTGTGTTTGTGTTTTCTGGATATTCTCTATGGACTTTAAGGTTTGGAATGCATTTTAGGAGGACCCTTTTTGATTTCTGCTGGCAAACGCTAATTGGTTCCACCTGGAGTCAAATCCACCACACATTCGAGTTTTCTAGGAAGAAAGCTTCAGAAACCTGAGAAAACATGATATTTCTTTCTGTAAACATGACATTGGATACATTTGCCGAACAGGAAGATTGTGCTTTTCTCCAAAACCACTTTCACGGTCATTTTTTGGTTAAATTTCACTTCAAATCTACAACAATTTGTCCAGACACACCTGGATGAAAACAAAACTATCTGGCAATTTATAGCTATCTCAATCCCAGATGTTGCTACAGCCTCTGTGTGTGTTTGTGTTTTCTGGACATTCTCTATGGACTTTAAGGTTTTGAATGCATTTGAGCAGGACCCTTTTGGTTTTCTGCTGGCAAACGCTAATTGGTTCCACCTGGAGTCAAATCCTCCACACATTCGAGTTTTCTAGGAAGAAAGCTTCAGAAACCTGAGAATACATGATATTTCTTTCTGTAAACATGACATTGGATACATTTGCCGAACAGGAAGATTGTGCTTTTCTCCCAAACCACTTTCACGGTCATTTTTTGGTTAAATTTCACTTCAAAACTACAACAATTTGTCCAGATACACCTGGATGAAAACAAAACTATCTGGTAATTTATAGCTATGTCAATCCCATATCTTGCTACAGCCTCTGTGTGTGTTTGTGTTTTCTGGACATTCTCTATGGACTTTAAGGTTTTGAATGCATTTGAGCAGGACCCTTTTTGTTTTCTGCTGGCAAACGCTAATTGGTTCCACCTGGAGTCACATACTCCACACATTCAAGTTTTCTAGGAAGAAAGCTTCAGAAACCTGAGAAAACATGATATTTCTTTCTGTAAACATGACATTGGATACATTTGCCGAACAGGAAGATTGTGCTTTTCTCCAAAACCACTTTCACGGTCATTTTTGTTAAATTTCTCCCGAAATCCACAACAATTTGTCCAGATACTCCTGGATGAAAACAAAACTATCTGGTGATTTGTAGCTATCTCAATCCCAGATCTTGCTACAGCCTCTGTGTGTGTTTGTGTTTTCTGGATATTCTCTATGGACTTTAAGGCTTGGAATGCATTTGAGCAGGACCCTTTTTGTTTTCTGCTGGCAAACGCTAATTGGTTCCACCTGGAGTCAAATCCTCCACACATTCGAGTTTTCTAGGAAGAAAGCTTCAGAAACCTGAGAAAACATGATATTTCTTTCTGTATACATGACATTGGATACATTTGCCGAACAGGAAGATTGTGCTTTTCTCCAAAACCATTTTCACGGTCATTTTTGGTTAAATTTCACTTCAAAACTACAACAATTTGTCCAGATACACTTGGATGAAAACAAAACTATCTGGTATTTTATAGCTGTCTCAATCCCAGATCTTGCTACAGCCTCTGTGTGTGTTTGTGTTTTCTGGACATTCTCTATGGACTTTAAGGTTTTGAATGCATTTGAGCAGGACCCTTTTGGTTTTCTGCTGGCAAACGCTAATTGGTTCCACCTGGAGTCAAATCCTCCACACATTCGAGTTTTCTAGGAAGAAAGCTTCAGAAACCTGAGAATACATGATATTTCTTTCTGTAAACATGACATTGAATACATTTGCGGAACAGGAAGATTGTGCTTTTCTCCCAAACCACTTTCACGGTCATTTTTGGTTAAATTTCACTTCAAAACTACAACAATTTGTCCAGATATCCTGGATGAAAACAAAACTATCTGGTGATTTGTAACTATCTCAATCCCAGATCTTGCTACCACCTCTGTGTGTGTTTGTGTTTTCTGGATATTCTCTATGGACTTTAAGGTTTTGAATGCATTTTAGCAGGACCCTTTTTGTTTTCTGCTGGCAAACGCTAATTGGTTCCACCTGGAGTCAAATCCTCCACACATTCGAGTTTTCTAGGAAGAAAGCTTCAGAAACCTGAGAAAACATGATATTTCTTTCTGTAAACATGACATTGGATACATTTGCCGAACAGGAAGATTGTGCTTTTCTCCAAAACCACTTTCACGGTGATTTTTGGTTAAATTTCACCCGAAATCCACAACAATTTGTCCAGATACACCTGGATGAAAACAAAACTATCTGGTGATTTGTAGCTATCTCAATCCCAGATCTTGCTACAGCCTCTGTGTGTGTTTGTGTTTTCTGGATATTCTCTATGGACTTTAAGGTTTGGAATGCATTTGAGCAGGACCCTTTTTGTTTTCTGCTGGCAAACGCTAATTGGTTCCACCTGGAGTCAAATACTCCACACATTCGAGTTTTCTAGGAAGAAAGCTTTGGAAACCTGAGAAAACATGATATTTCTTTCTGTAAACATGACATTGGATACATTTGCCAAACAGGAAGATTGTGCTTTTCTCCAAAACCACTTTCACGGTGATTTTTGGTTAAATTTCACCCGAAATCCACAACAATTTGTCCAGATACTCCTGGATGAAAACAAAACTATCTGGTGATTTGTAGCTATCTCAATCCCAGATCTTGCTACAGCCTCTGTGTGTGTTTGTGTTTTCTGGATATTCTCTATGGACTTTAAGGATTGGAATGCATTTTAGCAGGACCCTTTTTGTTTTCTACTGGCAAACGCTAATTGGTTCCACCTGGAGTCAAATCGTCCACACATTCGAGTTTTCTAGGACGAAAGCTTCAGAAACCTGAGAAAACATGATATTTCTTTCTGTAAACATGACATTGGATACATTTGCCGAACAAGAAGATTGTGCTTTTCTCCAAAACGACTTTCACGGTCATTTTTTGGTTAAATTTCACTTCAAAACTACAACAATTTGTCCAGATACTCCTGGATGAAAATAAAACTATCTGGTGATTTGTAGCTATCTCAATCCCAGATCTTGCTACAGCCTCTGTGTGTGTTTGTGTTTTCTGGATATTCTCTATGGACTTTAAGGTTTGGAATGCATTTGAGCAGGACCCTTTTTGTTTTCTGCTGGCAAACGCTAATTGATTCCACCTGGAGTCAAATCCTCCACACATTCGAGTTTTCTAGGACGAAAGCTTCAGAAACCTGAGAAAACATGATATTTCTTTCTGTATACATGACATTGGATACATTTGCCGAACAGGAAGATTGTGCTTTTCTCCAAAACCACTTTCACGGTCATTTTTTGGTTAAATTTCACTTCAAAACTACAACAATTTGTCCAGACACACCTGGATGAAAACAAAACTATCTGGTGATTTATAGCTATCTCAATCCCAGATCTTGCTACAGCCTCTGTGTGTGTTTGTGTTTTCTGGACATTCTCTATGGATTTTAAGGTTTTGAATGCATTTGAGCAGGACCCTTTTGGTTTTCTGCTGGCAAACGCTAATTGGTTCCACCTGGAGTCAAATCCTCCACACATTCGAGTTTTCTCTGAAGAAAGCTTCAGAAACCTGAGAATACATGATATTTCTTTCTGTAAACATGACATTGGATACATTTGCCGAACAGGAAGATTGTGCTTTTCTCCAAAACCACTTTCACGGTCATTTTGGGTTAAATTTCACCCGAAATCCACAACAATTTGTCCAGATACTCCTGGGTGAAAACAAAACTATCTGGTGATTTGTAGCTTTCTCAATCCCAGATCTAGCTACAGCCTCTGTGTGTGTTTGTGTTTTCTGGATATTCTCTATGGACTTTAAGGTTTGGAATGCATTTGAGCAGGACCCTTTTTGTTTTCTGCTGGCAAACGCTAATTGGTTCCACCTGGAGTCAAATCCACCACACATTCGAGTTTTCTAGGAAGAAAGCTTCAGAAACCTGAGAAAACATGATATTTCTTTCTGTAAACATGACATTGGATACATTTGCCGAACAGGAAGATTGTGCTTTTCTCCAAAACCACTTTCACGGTCATTTTTTGGTTAAATTTCATTTCAAAACTACAACAATTTGTCCAGATACACTTGGATGAAAACAAAACTATCTGGTATTTTATAGCTGTCTCAATCCCAGATCTTGCTACAGCCTCTGTGTGTGTTTGTGTTTGCTGGATATTCTCTATGGACTTTAAGGCTTGGAATGCATTTGAGCAGGACCCTTTTTGTTTTCTGCTGGCAAACGCTAATTGGTTCCACCTGGAGTCAAATCCTCCACACATTCGAGTTTTCTAGGAAGAAAGCTTCAGAAACCTGAGAAAACATGATATTTCTTTCTGTAAACATGACATTGGATACATTTGCCGAACAGGAAGATTGTGCTTTTCTCCAAAACCATTTTCACGGTCATTTTTGGTTAAATTTCACTTCAAAACTACTACAATTTGTCCAGATACTCCTGGATGAAAATAAAACTATCTGGTGATTTGTAACTATCTCAATCCCAGATCTTGCTACCACCTCTGTGTGTGTTTGTGTTTTCTGGATATTCTCTATGGACTTTAAGGTTTTGAATGCATTTGAGCAGGACCCTTTTTGTTTTCTGCTGGCAAACGCTAATTGGTTCCACCTGGAGTCAAATCCTCCACACATTCGAGTTTTCTAGGAAGAAAGCTTCAGAAACCTGAGAAAACATGATATTTCTTTCTGTAAACATGACATTCGATACATTTGACGAACAGGAAGATTGTGCTTTTCTCCAAAACCACTTTCACGGTGATTTTGGGTTAAATTTCACCCGAAATCCACAACAATTTGTCCAGATACTCCTGGATGAAAACAAAACTATCTGGTGATTTGTAGCTATCTCAATCCCAGATCTTGCTACAGCCTCTGTGTGTGTTTGTGTTTTCTGGATATTCTCTATGGACTTTAAGGTTTGGAATGCATTTGAGCAGGACCCTTTTTGTTTTCTGCTGGCAAACGCTAATTGGTTCCACCTGGAGTCAAATCCACCACACATTCGAGTTTTCTAGGAAGAAAGCTTCAGAAACCTGAGAAAACATGATATTTCTTTCTGTAAACATGACATTGGATACATTTGCCGAACAGGAAGATTGTGCTTTTCTCCAAAACCACTTTCACGGTCATTTTTTGGTTAAATTTCATTTCAAAACTACAACAATTTGTCCAGATACACTTGGATGAAAACAAAACTATCTGGTGATTTGTAGCTATCTCAATCCCAGATCTTGCTACAGCCTCTGTGTGTGTTTGTGTTTTCTGGACATTCTCTATGGACTTTAAGGTTTTGAATGCATTTTAGCAGGACCCTTTTTGTTTTCTGCTGGGAAACGCTACTTGCTTCCACCTGGAGTCAAATACTCCACACATTCGAGCTTTCTGGGAAGAAAGCTTCAGAAACCTGAGAAAACATGATATTTCTTACTGTAAACATGACATTGGATACATTTGCCGAACAGGAAGATTGTGCTTTTCTCCAAAACCACTTTCACGGTCATTTTTGTTAAATTTCACCCGAAATCCACAACAATTTGTCCAGATACTCCTGGATGAAAACAAAACTATCTGGTGATTTGTAGCTATCTCAATCCCAGATCTTGCTACAGCCTCTGTGTGTGTTTGTGTTTTCTGGATATTCTCTATGGACTTTAAGGATTCGAATGCATTTTAGCAGGACCCTTTTTGTTTTCTACTGGCAAACGCTAATTGGTTCCACCTGGAGTCAAATCGTCCACACATTCGAGTTTTCTAGGACGAAAGCTTCAGAAACCTGAGAAAACATGATATTTCTTTCTGTAAACATGACATTGGATACATTTGCCGAACAGGAAGATTGTGCTTTTCTCCAAAACGACTTTCACGGTCATTTTTTGGTTAAATTTCACTTCAAAACTAGAACAATTTGTCCAGATACTCCTGGATGAAAACAAAACTATCTGGTGATTTGTAGCTATCTCAATCCCAGATCTTGCTACAGCCTCTGTGTGTGTTTGTGTTTTCTGGATATTCTCTATGGACTTTAAGGTTTGGAATGCATTTGAGCAGGACCCTTTTTGTTTTCTGCTGGCAAACGCTAATTGGTTCCACCTGGAGTCAAATCCTCCACACATTCGAGTTTTCTAGGAAGAAAGCTTCAGAAACCTGAGAAAACATGATATTTCTTTCTGTAAACATGACATTGGATACATTTGCCGAACAGGAAGATTGTGCTTTTCTCCAAAACCACTTTCACGGTCATTTTTTGGTTAAATTTCACTTCAAAACTACAACAATTTGTCCAGACACACCTGGATGAAAACAAAACTATCTGGTGATTTATAGCTATCTCAATCCCAGATCTTGCTACAGCCTCTGTGTGTGTTTGTGTTTTCTGGACATTCTCTATGGATTTTAAGGTTTTGAATGCATTTGAGCAGGACCCTTTTTGTTTTCTGCTGGCAAACGCTAATTGGTTCCACCTGGAGTCAAATCCTCCACACATTCGAGTTTTCTAGGAAGAAAGCTTCAGAAACCTGAGAATACATGATATTTCTTTCTGTAAACATGACATTGGATACATTTGCTGAACAGGAAGATTGTGCTTTTCTCCAAAACCACTTTCACGGTGATTTTTGGTTAAATTTCACCCGAAATCCACAACAATTTGTCCAGATACTCCTGGATGAAAACAAAACTATCTGGTGATTTGTAGCTATCTCAATCCCAGATCTTGCTACAGCCTCTGTGTGTGTTTGTGTTTTCTGGATATTCTCTATGGACTTTAAGGTTTGGAATGCATTTGAGCAGGACCCTTTTTGTTTTCTGCTGGCAAACGCTAATTGGTTCCACCTGGAGTCAAATCCACCACACATTCGAGTTTTCTAGGAAGAAAGCTTCAGAAACCTGAGAAAACATGATATTTCTTTCTGTAAACATGACATTGGATACATTTGTCGAACAGGAAGATTGTGCTTTTCTCCAAAACCACTTTCACGGTCATTTTTTGGTTAAATTTCATTTCAAAACTACAACAATTTGTCCAGATACACTTGGATGAAAACAAAACTATCTGGTATTTTATAGCTGTCTCAATCCCAGATCTTGCTACAGCCTCTGTGTGTGTTTGTGTTTGCTGGATATTCTCTATGGACTTTAAGGCTTGGAATGCATTTGAGCAGGACCCTTTTTGTTTTCTGCTGGCAAACGCTAATTGGTTCCACCTGGAGTCAAATCCTCCACACATTCGAGTTTTCTAGGAAGAAAGCTTCAGAAACCTGAGAAAACATGATATTTCTTTCTGTATACATGACAATGGATACATTTGCTGAACAGGAAGATTGTGCTTTTCTCCAAAACCATTTTCACGGTCATTTTTGGTTAAATTTCACTTCAAAACTACTACAATTTGTCCAGATATCCTGGATGAAAATAAAACTATCTGGTGATTTGTAACTATCTCAATCCCAGATCTTGCTACCACCTCTGTGTGTGTTTGTGTTTTCTGGATATTCTCTATGGACTTTAAGGTTTTGAATGCATTTGAGCAGGACCCTTTTTGTTTTCTGCTGGCAAACGCTAATTGGTTCCACCTGGAGTCAAATCCTCCACACATTCGAGTTTTCTAGGAAGAAAGCTTCAGAAACCTGAGAAAACATGATATTTCTTTCTGTAAACATGACATTGGATACATTTGACGAACAGGAAGATTGTGCTTTTCTCCAAAACCACTTTCACGGTGATTTTGGGTTAAATTTCACCCGAAATCCACAACAATTTGTCCAGATACTCCTGGATGAAAACAAAACTATCTGGTGATTTGTAGCTATCTCAATCCCAGATCTTGCTACAGCCTCTGTGTGTGTTTGTGTTTTCTGGATATTCTCTATGGACTTTAAGGTTTGGAATGCATTTGAGCAGGACCCTTTTTGTTTTCTGCTGGCAAACGCTAATTGGTTCCACCTGGAGTCAAATCCACCACACATTCGAGTTTTCTAGGAAGAAAGCTTCAGAAACCTGAGAAAACATGATATTTCTTTCTGTAAACATGACATTGGATACATTTGCCGAACAGGAAGATTGTGCTTTTCTCCAAAACCACTTTCACGGTCATTTTTTGGTTAAATTTCATTTCAAAACTACAACAATTTGTCCAGATACACTTGGATGAAAACAAAACTATCTGGTGATTTGTAGCTATCTCAATCCCAGATCTTGCTATAGCCTCTGTGTGTGTTTGTGTTTTCTGGACATTCTCTATGGACTTTAAGGTTTTGAATGCATTTCAGGAGGACCCTTTTTGTTTTCTGCTGGCAAACGCTACTTGCTTCCACCTGGAGTCAAATACTCCACACATTCGAGCTTTCTGGAAAGAAAGCTTCAGAAACCTGAGAAAACATGATATTTCTTTCTGTAAACATGACATTGGATACATTTGCCGAACAGGAAGATTGTGCTTTTCTCCAAAACCACTTTCACGGTGATTTTGGGTTAAATTTCACCCGAAATCCACAACAATTTGTCCAGATACTCCTGGATGAAAACAAAACTATCTGGTGATTTGTAGCTATCTCAATCCCAGATCTTGCTACAGCCTCTGGGTGTGTTTGTGTTTTCTGGATATTCTCTATGGACTTTAAGGTTTGGAATGCATTTTAGCAGGACCCTTTTTGTTTTCTGCTGGCAAACGCTAATTGGTTCCACCTGGAGTCAAATACTCCACACATTCGAGTTTTCTAGGAAGAAAGCTTTGGAAACCTGAGAAAACATGATATTTCTTTCTGTAAACATGACATTGGATACATTTGCCAAACAGGAAGATTGTGCTTTTCTCCAAAACCACTTTCACGGTGATTTTTGGTTAAATTTCACCCGAAATCCACAACAATTTGTCCAGATACTCCTGGATGAAAACAAAACTATCTGGTGATTTGTAGCTATCTCAATCCCAGATCTTGCTACAGCCTCTGTGTGTGTTTGTGTTTTCTGGATATTCTCTATGGACTTTAAGGTTTGGAATGCATTTGAGCAGGACCCTTTTTGTTTTCTGCTGGCAAACGCTAATTGGTTCCACCTGGAGTCAAATCCTCCACACATTCGAGTTTTCTAGGAAGAAAGCTTCAGAAACCTGAGAAAACATGATATTTCTTTCTGTAAACATGACATTGGATACATTTGCCGAACAGGAAGATTGTGCTTTTCTCCAAAACCACTTTCACGGTCATTTTTTGGTTAAATTTCACTTCAAAACTACAACAATTTGTCCATATACTCCTGGATGAAAACAACACTATCTGGTGATTTGTAGCTATCTCAATCCCAGATCTTGCTACAGCCTCTGTGTGTGTTTGTGTTTTCTGGATATTCTCTATGGACTTTAAGGTTTTGAATGCATTTGAGCAGGACCCTTTTTGTTTTCTGCTGGCAAACGCTAATTGGTTCCACCTGGAGTCAAATCCTCCACACATTCGAGTTTTCTAGGAAGAAAGCTTCAGAAACCTGAGAAAACATGATATTTCTTTCTGTAAACATGACATTGGATACATTTGACGAACAGGAAGATTGTGCTTTTCTCCAAAACCACTTTCACGGTGATTTTTGGTTAAATTTCACCTGCAATCCACAACAATTTGTCCAGATACTCCTGGATGAAAACAAAACTATCTGGTGATTTGTAGCTATCTCAATCCCAGATCTTGCTACAGCCTCTGTGTGTGTTTGTGTTTTCTGGATATTCTCTATGGACTTTAAGGTTTGGAATGCATTTGAGCAGGACCCTTTTTGTTTTCTGCTGGCAAACGCTAATTGGTTCCACCTGGAGTCAAATCCACCACACATTCGAGTTTTCTAGGAAGAAAGCTTCAGAAACCTGAGAAAACATGATATTTCTTTCTGTAAACATGACATTGGATACATTTGCCGAACAGGAAGATTGTGCTTTTCTCCAAAACCACTTTCACGGTGATTTTGGGTTAAATTTCACCCGAAATCCACAACAATTTGTCCAGATACTCCTGGATGAAAACAAAACTATCTGGTGATTTGTAGCTATCTCAATCCCAGATCTTGCTACAGCCTCTGGGTGTGTTTGTGTTTTCTGGATATTCTCTATGGACTTTAAGGTTTGGAATGCATTTTAGCAGGACCCTTTTTGTTTTCTGCTGGCAAACGCTAATTGGTTCCAC
Organism: Oryctolagus cuniculus; assembly: GCF_964237555.1. Classification (NCBI taxonomy): domain Eukaryota; kingdom Metazoa; phylum Chordata; class Mammalia; order Lagomorpha; family Leporidae; genus Oryctolagus; species Oryctolagus cuniculus. Next base: position 72,382,926 of record NC_091447.1, read on the forward strand.
CTGGAGTCAAATACTCCACACATTCGAGTTTTCTAGGAAGAAAGCTTTGGAAACCTGAGAAAACATGATATTTCTTTCTGTAAACATGACATTGGATACATTTGCCAAACAGGAAGATTGTGCTTTTCTCCAAAACCACTTTCACGGTGATTTTTGGTTAAATTTCACCCGAAATCCACAACAATTTGTCCAGATACTCCTGGATGAAAACAAAACTATCTGGTGATTTGTAGCTATCTCAATCCCAGATCTTGCTACAGCCTCTGTGTGTGTTTGTGTTTTCTGGATATTCTCTATGGACTTTAAGGTTTGGAATGCATTTGAGCAGGACCCTTTTTGTTTTCTGCTGGCAAACGCTAATTGGTTCCACCTGGAGTCAAATCCTCCACACATTCGAGTTTTCTAGGAAGAAAGCTTCAGAAACCTGAGAAAACATGATATTTCTTTCTGTAAACATGACATTGGATACATTTGCCGAACAGGAAGATTGTGCTTTTCTCCAAAACCACTTTCACGGTCATTTTTTGGTTAAATTTCACTTCAAAACTACAACAATTTGTCCATATACTCCTGGATGAAAACAACACTATCTGGTGATTTGTAGCTATCTCAATCCCAGATCTTGCTACAGCCTCTGTGTGTGTTTGTGTTTTCTGGATATTCTCTATGGACTTTAAGGTTTGGAATGCATTTGAGCAGGACCCTTTTTGTTTTCTGCTGGCAAACGCTAATTGGTTCCACCTGGAGTCAAATCCTCCACACATTCGAGTTTTCTAGGAAGAAAGCTTCAGAAACCTGAGAAAACATGATATTTCTTTCTGTAAACATGACATTGGATACATTTGCCGAACAGGAAGATTGTGCTTTTCTCCAAAACCACTTTCACGGTGATTTTTGGTTAAATTTCACCTGCAATCCACAACAATTTGTCCAGATACTCCTGGATGAAAACAAAACTATCTGGTGATTTGTAGCTATCTCAATCCCAGATCTTGCTACAGCCTCTGTGTGTGTTTGTGTTTTCTGGATATTCTCTATGGACTTTAAGGTTTGGAATGCATTTGAGCAGGACCCTTTTTGTTTTCTGCTGGCAAACGCTAATTGGTTCCACCTGGAGTCAAATCCACCACACATTCGAGTTTTCTAGGAAGAAAGCTTCAGAAACCTGAGAAAACATGATATTTCTTTCTGTAAACATGACATTGGATACATTTGCCGAAAAGGAAGATTGTGCTTTTCTCCAAAACCACTTTCACAGTCATTTTTTGGTTAAATTTCACTTCAAAACTACAACAATTTGTCCAGACACACCTGGATGAAAAGAAAACTATCTGGCAATTTATAGCTATCTCAATCGCAGATCTCGCTACAGCCTATGTGTGTGTTTGTGTTTTCTGGATATTCTCTATGGACTTTAAGGTTTGGAATGCATTTTAGCAGGACCCTTTTTGTTTTCTGCTGGAAAACGCTAATTGGTGCCACCTGGAGTCAAATCCTCCACACATTCGAGTTTTCTAGGAAGAAAGCTTCAGAAACCTGAGAAAACATGATATTTCTTTCTGTAAACATGACATTGGATACATTTGCCGAACAGGAAGATTGTGCTTTTCTCCAAAACCACTTTCACGAAGATTTTTGGTTAAATTTCACCCGAAATCCACAACAATTTGTCCAGATACTCCTGGATGAAAACAAAACTATCTGGTGATTTGTAGCTATCTCAATCCCAGATCTTGCTACCGCCTCTGTGTGTGTTTGTGTTTTCTGGATATTCTCTATGGACTTTAAGGTTTTGAATGCATTTGAGCAGGACCCTTTTTGTTTTCTGCTGGCAAACGCTAATTGGTTCCACCTGGAGTCAAATCCACCACACATTCGAGTTTTCTAGGAAGAAAGCTTCAGAAACCTGAGAATACATGATATTTCTTTCTGTAAACATGACATTGGATACATTTGCCGAACAGGAAGATTGTGCTTTTCTCCCAAACCAATTTCACGGTCATTTTTTGGTTAAATTTCACTTCAAAACTACAACAATTTGCCTAGATACACCTGGATGAAAAGAAAACTATCTGGCAATTTATAGCTATCTCTATCGCAGATCTCGCTACAGCCTATGTGTGTGTTTGTGTTTTCTGGACATTCTCTATGGACTTTAAGGTTTTGAATGCATTTGAGCAGGACCCTTTTGGTTTTCTGCTGGCAAACGCTACTTGCTTCCACCTGGAGTCAAATCCTCCACACATTCGAGTTTTCTAGGAAGAAAGCTTCAGAAACCTGAGAAAACATGATATTTCTTTCTGTAAACATGACATTGGATACATTTGCCGAACAGGAAGATTGTGCTTTTCTCCAAAACCACTTTCACGGTGATTTTTGGTTAAATTTCACCTGCAATCCACAACAATTTGTCCAGATACTCCTGGATGAAAACAAAACTATCTGGTGATTTGTAGCTATCTCAATCCCAGATCTTGCTACAGCCTCTGTGTGTGTTTGTGTTTTCTGGATATTCTCTATGGACTTTAAGGTTTGGAATGCATTTGAGCAGGACCCTTTTTGTTTTCTGCTGGCAAACGCTAATTGGTTCCACCTGGAGTCAAATCCACCACACATTCGAGTTTTCTAGGAAGAAAGCTTCAGAAACCTGAGAAAACATGATATTTCTTTCTGTAAACATGACATTGGATACATTTGCCGAAAAGGAAGATTGTGCTTTTCTCCAAAACCACTTTCACAGTCATTTTTTGGTTAAATTTCACTTCAAAACTACAACAATTTGTCCAGACACACCTGGATGAAAAGAAAACTATCTGGCAATTTATAGCTATCTCAATCGCAGATCTCGCTACAGCCTATGTGTGTGTTTGTGTTTTCTGGATATTCTCTATGGACTTTAAGGTTTGGAATGCATTTTAGCAGGACCCTTTTTGTTTTCTGCTGGAAAACGCTAATTGGTGCCACCTGGAGTCAAATCCTCCACACATTCGAGTTTTCTAGGAAGAAAGCTTCAGAAACCTGAGAAAACATGATATTTCTTTCTGTAAACATGACATTGGATACATTTGCCGAACAGGAAGATTGTGCTTTTCTCCAAAACCACTTTCACGAAGATTTTTGGTTAAATTTCACCCGAAATCCACAACAATTTGTCCAGATACTCCTGGATGAAAACAAAACTATCTGGTGATTTGTAGCTATCTCAATCCCAGATCTTGCTACCGCCTCTGTGTGTGTTTGTGTTTTCTGGATATTCTCTATGGACTTTAAGGTTTTGAATGCATTTGAGCAGGACCCTTTTTGTTTTCTGCTGGCAAACGCTAATTGGTTCCACCTGGAGTCAAATCCACCACACATTCGAGTTTTCTAGGAAGAAAGCTTCAGAAACCTGAGAATACATGATATTTCTTTCTGTAAACATGACATTGGATACATTTGCCGAACAGGAAGATTGTGCTTTTCTCCCAAACCAATTTCACGGTCATTTTTTGGTTAAATTTCACTTCAAAACTACAACAATTTGCCTAGATACACCTGGATGAAAAGAAAACTATCTGGCAATTTATAGCTATCTCTATCGCAGATCTCGCTACAGCCTATGTGTGTGTTTGTGTTTTCTGGACATTCTCTATGGACTTTAAGGTTTTGAATGCATTTGAGCAGGACCCTTTTGGTTTTCTGCTGGCAAACGCTACTTGCTTCCACCTGGAGTCAAATCCTCCACACATTCGAGTTTTCTAGGAAGAAAGCTTCAGAAACCTGAGAAAACATGATATTTCTTTCTGTAAACATGACATTGGATACATTTGCCGAACAGGAAGATTGTGCTTTTCTCCCAAACCACTTTCACGAAGATTCTTGGTTAAATTTCACCCGAAATCCACAACAATTTGTCCAGATACTCCTGGATGAAAACAAAACTATCCGGTGATTTGTAGCTATCTCAATCCCAGATCTTGCTACCACCTCTGTGTGTGTTTGTGTTTTCTGGATATTCTCTATGGACTTTAAGGTTTTCAATGCATTTTAGCAGGACCCTTTTTTTTTTCTGCTGGCAAACGCTAATTGGTTCCACCTGGAGTCAAATCCTCCACACATTCGAGTTTTCTAGGAAGAAAGCTTCAGAAACCTGAGAATACATGATATTTCTTTCTGTAAACATGACATTGGATACATTTGCCGAACAGGAAGATTGTGCTTTTCTCCATAACCACTTTCACGAAGATTTTTGGTTAAATTTCACCCGAAATCCACAACAATTTGTCCAGATACTCCTGGATGAAAACAAAACTATCTGGTGATTTGTAGCTATCTCAATCCCAGATCTTGCTACAGCCTCTGTGTGTGTTTGTGTTTGCTGGATATTCTCTATGGACTTTAAGGTTTGGAATGCATTTGAGCAGGACCCTTTTTGTTTTCTGCTGGCAAACGCTAATTGGTTCCACCTGGAGTCAAATCCTCCACACATTCGAGTTTTCTAGGAAGAAAGCTTCAGACACCTGAGAAAACATGATATTTCTTTCTGTAAACATGACATTGGATACATTTGCCGAACAGGAAGATTGTGCTTTTCTCCAAAACCACTTTCAGGGTCATTTTTTGGTTAAATTTCACTTCAAATCTACAACAATTTGTCCAGATACTCCTGGATGAAAACAACACTATCTGGTGATTTGTAGCTATCTCAATCCCAGATCTTGCTACAGCCTCTGTGTGTGTTTGTGTTTTCTGGATATTCTCTATGGACTTTAAGGTTTGGAATGCATTTTAGCAGGACCTTTTTTGTTTTCTGCTGGCAAACGCTAATTGGTTCCACCTGGAGTCAAATCCACCACACATTCGAGTTTTCTAGGAAGAAAGCTTCAGAAACCTGAGAAAACATGATATTTCTTTCTGTAAACATGACATTGGATACATTTGCCGAACAGGAAGATTGTGCTTTTCTCCAAAACCACTTTCACGGTGATTTTTGGTTAAATTTCACCCGAAATCCACAACAATTTGTCCAGATACTCCTGGATGAAAACAAAACTATCTGGTGATTTGTAGCTATCTCAATCCCAGATCTTGCTACAGCCTCTGTGTGTGTTTGTGTTTTCTGGATATTCTCTATGGACTTTAAGGTTTGGAATGCTTTTTAGCAGGACCTTTTTTGTTTTCTGCTGGCAAACGCTAATTGGTTCCACCTGGAGTCAAATCCACCACACATTCGAGTTTTCTAGGAAGAAAGCTTCAGAAACCTGAGAAAACATGATATTTCTTTCTGTAAACATGACATTGGATACATTTGCCGAACAGGAAGATTGTGCTTTTCTCCAAAACCACTTTCACGGTGATTTTTTGGTTAAATTTCACATCAAAACTACAACAATTTGTCCAGACACACCTGGATGAAAACTAAACTATCTGGCAATTTATAGCTATCTCAATCCCAGATCTCGCTACAGCCTCTGTGTGTGTTTGTGTTTTCTGGATATTCTCTATGGACTTTAAGGTTTTGAATGCATTTGAGCAGGACCCTTTTGGTTTTCTGCTGGCAAACGCTACTTGCTTCCACCTGGAGTCAAATCCTCCACACATTCGAGTTTTCTAGGAAGAAAGCTTCAGAAACCTGAGAAAACATGATATTTCTTTCTGTAAACATGACATTGGATACATTTGCCGAACAGGAAGATTGTGCTTTTCTCCCAAACCACTTTCACGAAGATTCTTGGTTAAATTTCACCCGAAATCCACAACAATTTGTCCAGATACTCCTGGATGAAAACAAAACTATCCGGTGATTTGTAGCTATCTCAATCCCAGATCTTGCTACCACCTCTGTGTGTGTTTGTGTTTTCTGGATATTCTCTATGGACTTTAAGGTTTTCAATGCATTTTAGCAGGACCCTTTTTTTTTTCTGCTGGCAAACGCTAATTGGTTCCACCTGGAGTCAAATCCTCCACACATTCGAGTTTTCTAGGAAGAAAGCTTCAGAAACCTGAGAATACATGATATTTCTTTCTGTAAACATGACATTGGATACATTTGCCGAACAGGAAGATTGTGCTTTTCTCCATAACCACTTTCACGAAGATTTTTGGTTAAATTTCACCCGAAATCCACAACAATTTGTCCAGATACTCCTGGATGAAAACAAAACTATCTGGTGATTTGTAGCTATCTCAATCCCAGATCTTGCTACAGCCTCTGTGTGTGTTTGTGTTTGCTGGATATTCTCTATGGACTTTAAGGTTTGGAATGCATTTGAGCAGGACCCTTTTTGTTTTCTGCTGGCAAACGCTAATTGGTTCCACCTGGAGTCAAATCCTCCACACATTCGAGTTTTCTAGGAAGAAAGCTTCAGACACCTGAGAAAACATGATATTTCTTTCTGTAAACATGACATTGGATACATTTGCCGAACAGGAAGATTGTGCTTTTCTCCAAAACCACTTTCAGGGTCATTTTTTGGTTAAATTTCACTTCAAATCTACAACAATTTGTCCAGATACTCCTGGATGAAAACAACACTATCTGGTGATTTGTAGCTATCTCAATCCCAGATCTTGCTACAGCCTCTGTGTGTGTTTGTGTTTTCTGGATATTCTCTATGGACTTTAAGGTTTGGAATGCATTTTAGCAGGACCTTTTTTGTTTTCTGCTGGCAAACGCTAATTGGTTCCACCTGGAGTCAAATCCACCACACATTCGAGTTTTCTAGGACGAAAGCTTCAGAAACCTGAGAAAACATGATATTTCTTTCTGTAAACATGACATTGGATACATTTGCCGAACAGGAAGATTGTGCTTTTCTCCAAAACCACTTTCACGGTGATTTTTGGTTAAATTTCACCCGAAATCCACAACAATTTGTCCAGATACTCCTGGATGAAAACAAAACTATCTGGTGATTTGTAGCTATCTCAATCCCAGATCTTGCTACAGCCTCTGTGTGTGTTTGTGTTTTCTGGATATTCTCTATGGACTTTAAGGTTTGGAATGCTTTTTAGCAGGACCTTTTTTGTTTTCTGCTGGCAAACGCTAATTGGTTCCACCTGGAGTCAAATCCACCACACATTCGAGTTTTCTAGGAAGAAAGCTTCAGAAACCTGAGAAAACATGATATTTCTTTCTGTAAACATGACATTGGATACATTTGCCGAACAGGAAGATTGTGCTTTTCTCCAAAACCACTTTCACGGTGATTTTTTGGTTAAATTTCACATCAAAACTACAACAATTTGTCCAGACACACCTGGATGAAAACTAAACTATCTGGCAATTTATAGCTATCTCAATCCCAGATCTCGCTACAGCCTCTGTGTGTGTTTGTGTTTTCTGGATATTCTCTATGGACTTTAAGGTTTTGAATGCATTTGAGCAGGACCCTTTTGGTTTTCTGCTGGCAAACGCTACTTGCTTCCACCTGGAGTCAAATCCTCCACACATTCGAGTTTTCTAGGAAGAAAGCTTCAGAAACCTGAGAAAACATGATATTTCTTTCTGTAAACATGACATTGGATACATTTGCCGAACAGGAAGATTGTGCTTTTCTCCCAAACCACTTTCACGAAGATTCTTGGTTAAATTTCACCCGAAATCCACAACAATTTGTCCAGATACTCCTGGATGAAAACAAAACTATCCGGTGATTTGTAGCTATCTCAATCCCAGATCTTGCTACCACCTCTGTGTGTGTTTGTGTTTTCTGGATATTCTCTATGGACTTTAAGGTTTTCAATGCATTTTAGCAGGACCCTTTTTTTTTTCTTCTGGCAAACGCTAATTGGTTCCACCTGGAGTCAAATCCTCCACACATTCGAGTTTTCTAGGAAGAAAGCTTCAGAAACCTGAGAATACATGATATTTCTTTCTGTAAACATGACATTGGATACATTTGCCGAACAGGAAGATTGTGCTTTTCTCCATAACCACTTTCACGAAGATTTTTGGTTAAATTTCACCCGAAATCCACAACAATTTGTCCAGATACTCCTGGATGAAAACAAAACTATCTGGTGATTTGTAGCTATCTCAATCCCAGATCTTGCTACAGCCTCTGTGTGTGTTTGTGTTTGCTGGATATTCTCTATGGACTTTAAGGTTTGGAATGCATTTTAGCAGGACCCTTTTTGTTTTCTGCTGGCAAACGCTAATTGGTTCCACCTGGAGTCAAATCCTCCACACATTCGAGTTTTCTAGGAAGAAAGCTTCAGACACCTGAGAAAACATGATATTTCTTTCTGTAAACATGACATTGGATACATTTGCCGAACAGGAAGATTGTGCTTTTCTCCAAAACCACTTTCACGGTGATTTTTGGTTAAATTTCACCCGAAATCCACAACAATTTGTCCAGATAATCCTGGATGAAAACAAAACTATCTGGTGATTTGTAGCTATCTCAATCCCAGATCTTGCTACAGCCTCTGGGTGTGTTTGTGTTTTCTGGATATTCTCTATGGACTTTAAGGTTTGGAATGCATTTGAGCAGGACCCTTTTTGTTTTCTGCTGGCAAACGCTAATTGGTTCCACCTGGAGTCAAATCCTCCACACATTCGAGTTTTCTAGGAAGAAAGCTTCAGAAACCTGAGAAAACATGATATTTCTTTCTGTAAACATGACATTGGATACATTTGCCGAACAGGAAGATTGTGCTTTTCTCCAAAACCACTTTCAGGGTCATTTTTTGGTTAAATTTCACTTCAAAACTACAACAATTTGTCCAGATACTCCTGGATGAAAACAACACTATCTGGTGATTTGTAGCTATCTCAATCCCAGATCTTGCTACAGCCTCTGTGTGTGTTTGTGTTTTCTGGATATTCTCTATGGACTTTAAGGTTTGGAATGCATTTTAGCAGGACCTTTTTTGTTTTCTGCTGGCAAACGCTAATTGGTTCCACCTGGAGTCAAATCCACCACACATTCGAGTTTTCTAGGAAGAAAGCTTCAGAAACCTGAGAAAACATGATATTTCTTTCTGTAAACATGACATTGGATACATTTGCCGAACAGGAAGATTGTGCTTTTCTCCAAAACCACTTTCACGGTGATTTTTGGTTAAATTTCACCCGAAATCCACAACAATTTGTCCAGATACTCCTGGATGAAAACAAAACTATCTGGTGATTTGTAGCTATCTCAATCCCAGATCTTGCTACAGCCTCTGTGTGTGTTTGTGTTTTCTGGATATTCTCTATGGACTTTAAGGTTTGGAATGCATTTTAGCAGGACCTTTTTTGTTTTCTGCTGGCAAACGCTAATTGGTTCCACCTGGAGTCAAATCCACCACACATTCGAGTTTTCTAGGAAGAAAGCTTCAGAAACCTGAGAAAACATGATATTTCTTTCTGTAAACATGACATTGGATACATTTGCCGAACAGGAAGATTGTGCTTTTCTCCAAAACCACTTTCACGGTGATTTTTTGGTTAAATTTCACTTCAAAACTACAACAATTTGTCCAGACACACCTGGATGAAAACTAAACTATCTGGCAATTTATAGCTATCTCAATCCCAGATCTCGCTACAGCCTCTGTGTGTGTTTGTGTTTTCTGGATATTCTCTATGGAATTTAAGGTTTGGAATGCATTTGAGCAGGACCCTTTTTGTTTTCTGCTGGCAAACGCTAATTGGTTCCACCTGGAGTCAAATCCACCACACATTCGAGTTTTCTAGGAAGAAAGCTTCAGAAACCTGAGAAACCATGATATTTCTTTCTGTAAACATGACATTGGATACATTTGCCGAACAGGAAGATTGTGCTTTTCTCCAAAACCACTTTCACGAAGATTTTTGGTTAAATTTCACCCGAAATCCACAACAATTTGTTCAGATACTCCTGGATGAAAACAACACTATCTGGTGATTTGTAGCTATCTCAATCCCAGATCTTGCTACAGCCTCTGTGTGTGTTTGTGTTTGCTGGATATTCTCTATGGACTTTAAGGTTTGGAATGCATTTTAGCAGGACCCTTTTTGTTTTCTGCTGGCAAACGCTAATTGGTTCCACCTGGAGTCAAATCGTCCACACATTCGAGTTTTCTAGGACGAAAGCTTCAGAAACCTGAGAAAACATGATATTTCTTTCTGTAAACATGACATTGGATACATTTGCCGAACAGGAAGATTGTGCTTTTCTCCAAAACCACTTTCACGGTCATTTTTTGGTTAAATTTCACTTCAAAACTACAACAATTTGTCTAGATACACCTGGATGAAAACTAAACTATCTGGTAATTTATAGCTATCTCAATCCCAGATCTTGCTACAGCCTCTGTGTGTGTTTGTGTTTTCTGGACATTCTCTATGGACTTTAAGGTTTTGAATGCATTTGAGCAGGACCCTTTTGGTTTTCTGCTGGCAAACGCTACTTGCTTACACCTGGAGTCAAATCCTCCACACATTCGAGTTTTCTAGGAAGAAAGCTTCAGAAACCTGAGAAAACATGATATTTCTTTCTGTAAACATGACATTGGATACATTTGCCGAACAGGAAGATTGTGCTTTTCTCCCAAACCACTTTCACGAAGATTCTTGGTTAAATTTCACCCGAAATCCACAACAATTTGTCCAGATACTCCTGGATGAAAACAAAACTATCCGGTGATTTGTAGCTATCTCAATCCCAGATCTTGCTACCACCTCTGTGTGTGTTTGCGTTTTCTGGATATTCTCTATGGACTTTAAGGTTTTCAATGCATTTTAGCAGGACCCTTTTTTTTTTCTTCTGGCAAACGCTAATTGGTTCCACCTGGAGTCAAATCCTCCACACATTCGAGTTTTCTAGGAAGAAAGCTTCAGAAACCTGAGAATACATGATATTTCTTTCTGTAAACATGACATTGGATACATTTGCCGAACAGGAAGATTGTGCTTTTCTCCATAACCACTTTCACGAAGATTTTTGGTTAAATTTCACCCGAAATCCACAACAATTTGTCCAGATACTCCTGGATGAAAACAAAACTATCTGGTGATTTGTAGCTATCTCAATCCCAGATCTTGCTACAGCCTCTGTGTGTGTTTGTGTTTGCTGGATATTCTCTATGGACTTTAAGGTTTGGAATGCATTTTAGCAGGACCCTTTTTGTTTTCTGCTGGCAAACGCTAATTGGTTCCACCTGGAGTCAAATCCTCCACACATTCGAGTTTTCTAGGAAGAAAGCTTCAGACACCTGAGAAAACATGATATTTCTTTCTGTAAACATGACATTGGATACATTTGCCGAACAGGAAGATTGTGCTTTTCTCCAAAACCACTTTCACGGTGATTTTTGGTTAAATTTCACCCGAAATCCACAACAATTTGTCCAGATAATCCTGGATGAAAACAAAACTATCTGGTGATTTGTAGCTATCTCAATCCCAGATCTTGCTACAGCCTCTGTGTGTGTTTGTGTTTTCTGGATATTCTCTATGGACTTTAAGGTTTGGAATGCATTTGAGCAGGACCCTTTTTGTTTTCTGCTGGCAAACGCTAATTGGTTCCACCTGGAGTCAAATCCTCCACACATTCGAGTTTTCTAGGAAGAAAGCTTCAGAAACCTGAGAAAACATGATATTTCTTTCTGTAAACATGACATTGGATACATTTGACGAACAGGAAGATTGTGCTTTTCTCCAAAACCACTTTCAGGGTCATTTTTTGGTTAAATTTCACTTCAAAACTACAACAATTTGTCCAGATACTCCTGGATGAAAACAACACTATCTGGTGATTTGTAGCTATCTCAATCCCAGATCTTGCTACAGCCTCTGTGTGTGTTTGTGTTTTCTGGATATTCTCTATGGACTTTAAGGTTTGGAATGCATTTTAGCAGGACCTTTTTTGTTTTCTGCTGGCAAACGCTAATTGGTTCCACCTGGAGTCAAATCCACCACACATTCGAGTTTTCTAGGAAGAAAGCTTCAGAAACCTGAGAAAACATGATATTTCTTTCTGTAAACATGACATTGGATACATTTGCCGAACAGGAAGATTGTGCTTTTCTCCAAAACCACTTTCACGGTGATTTTTGGTTAAATTTCACCCGAAATCCACAACAATTTGTCCAGATACTCCTGGATGAAAACAAAACTATCTGGTGATTTGTAGCTATCTCAATCCCAGATCTTGCTACAGCCTCTGTGTGTGTTTGTGTTTTCTGGATATTCTCTATGGACTTTAAGGTTTGGAATGCATTTTAGCAGGACCTTTTTTGTTTTCTGCTGGCAAACGCTAATTGGTTCCACCTGGAGTCAAATCCACCACACATTCGAGTTTTCTAGGAAGAAAGCTTCAGAAACCTGAGAAAACATGATATTTCTTTCTGTAAACATGACATTGGATACATTTGCCGAACAGGAAGATTGTGCTTTTCTCCAAAACCACTTTCACGGTGATTTTTTGGTTAAATTTCACTTCAAAACTACAACAATTTGTCCAGACACACCTGGATGAAAACTAAACTATCTGGCAATTTATAGCTATCTCAATCCCAGATCTCGCTACAGCCTCTGTGTGTGTTTGTGTTTTCTGGATATTCTCTATGGAATTTAAGGTTTGGAATGCATTTGAGCAGGACCCTTTTTGTTTTCTGCTGGCAAACGCTAATTGGTTCCACCTGGAGTCAAATCCACCACACATTCGAGTTTTCTAGGACGAAAGCTTCAGAAACCTGAGAAAACATGATATTTCTTTCTGTAAACATGACATTGGATACATTTGCCGAACAGGAAGATTGTGCTTTTCTCCAAAACCACTTTCACGAAGATTTTTGGTTAAATTTCACCCGAAATCCACAACAATTTGTTCAGATACTCCTGGATGAAAACAACACTATCTGGTGATTTGTAGCTATCTCAATCCCAGATCTTGCTACAGCCTCTGTGTGTGTTTGTGTTTGCTGGATATTCTCTATGGACTTTAAGGTTTGGAATGCATTTTAGCAGGACCCTTTTTGTTTTCTGCTGGCAAACGCTAATTGGTTCCACCTGGAGTCAAATCGTCCACACATTCGAGTTTTCTAGGACGAAAGCTTCAGAAACCTGAGAAAACATGATATTTCTTTCTGTAAACATGACATTGGATACATTTGCCGAACAGGAAGATTGTGCTTTTCTCCAAAACCACTTTCACGGTCATTTTTTGGTTAAATTTCACTTCAAAACTACAACAATTTGTCTAGATACACCTGGATGAAAACTAAACTATCTGGTAATTTATAGCTATCTCAATCCCAGATCTTGCTACAGCCTCTGTGTGTGTTTGTGTTTTCTGGACATTCTCTATGGACTTTAAGGTTTTGAATGCATTTGAGCAGGACCCTTCTGGTTTTCTGCTGGCAAACGCTACTTGCTTCCACCTGGAGTCAAATACTCCACACATTCGAGCTTTCTAGGAAGAAAGCTTCAGAAACCTGAGAAAACATGATATTTCTTTCTGTAAACATGACATTGGATACATTTGCCGAATAGGAAGATTGTGCTTTTCTCCCAAACCACTTTCACGAAAATTCTTGGTTAAATTTCACCCGAAATCCACAACAATTTGTCCAGATACTCCTGGATGAAAACAAAACTATCTGGTGATTTGTAGCTATCTCAATCCCAGATCTTGCTACCACCTCTGTGTGTGTTTGTGTTTTCTGGATATTCTCTATGGACTTTAAGGTTTTCAATGCATTTTAGCAGGACCTTTTTTTTTTTTCTGCTGGCAAACGCTAATTGGTTCCACCTGGAGTCAAACACTCCACACATTCGAGCTTTCTAGGAAGAAAGCTTCAGAAACCTGAGAAAACATGATATTTCTTTCTGTAAACATGACATTGGATACATTTGCCGAACAGGAAGATTGTGCTTTTCTCCAAAACCACTTTCACGAAGATTTTTGGTTAAATTTCACCCGAAATCCACAACAATTTGTCCAGATACTCCTGGATGAAAACAAAACTATCTGGTGATTTGTAGCTATCTCAATCCCAGATCTTGCTACAGCCTCTGTGTGTGTTTGTGTTTGCTGGATATTCTCTATGGACTTTAAGGTTTTGAATGCATTTGAGCAGGACCCTTTTTGTTTTCTGCTTGCAAACGCTAATTGGTTCCACCTGGAGTCAAATCCTCCACACATTCGAGTTTTCTAGGAAGAAAGCTTCAGAAACCTGAGAAAACATGATATTTCTTTCTGTAAACATGACATTGGATACATTTGCCGAACAGGAAGATTGTGCTTTTCTCCAAAACCACTTTCACGGTCATTTTTTGGTTAAATTTCACTTCAAAACCACTACAATTTGTCCAGACACACCTGGATGAAAACAAAACTATCTGGCAATTTATAGCTATCTCAATCCCAGATCTTGCTACAGCCTCTGTGTGTGTTTGTGTTTTCTGGACATTCTCTATGGACTTTAAGGTTTTGAATGCATTTGAGCAGGACCCTTTTTGTTTTCTGCTTGCAAACGCTAATTTGTTCCACCTGGAGTCAAATCCTCCACACATTCGAGTTTTCTAGGAAGAAAGCTTCAGAAACCTGAGAATACATGATATTTCTTTCTGTAAACATGACATTGGATACATTTCCAGAACAGGAAGATTGTGCTTTTCTCCAAAACCACTTTCACGGTCATTTTTGGTTAAATTTCACTTCAAAACTACAACAATTTGTCCAGATACTCCTGGATGAAAACAAAACTATCTGGTGATTTGTAGCTATCTCAATCGCAGATCTTGCTACCACCTCTGTGTGTGTTTGTGTTTTCTGGATATTCTCTATGGACTTTAAGGTTTTCAAGGCATATTAGCAGGACCCTTTTTGTTTTCTGCTGGCAAATGCTAATTGATTCCACCTGGAGTCAAATCCTCCACACATTCGAGTTTTCTAGGAAGAAAGCTTCAGAAACCTGAGAATACATGATATTTCTTTCTGTAAACATGACATTGGATACATTTGCCAAACAGGAAGATTGTGCTTTTCTCCAAAAACACTTTCACGAAGATTTTTGGTTAAATTTCACCCGAAATCCACAACAATTTGTCCAGATACTCCTGGATGAAAACAAAACTATCTGGTGATTTGTAGCTATCACAACCCCAGATCCTGCTACATCCTCTGTGTGTGTTTGTGTTTTCTGGATATTCTCTATGGACTTTAAGGTTTTGAATGCATTTTAGCAGGACCCTTTTTGTTTTCTGCTGGCAAACGCTAATTGGTTCCACCTGGAGTCAAATCTTCCACACATTCGAGTTTTCTAGGAAGAAAGCTTCAGAAACCTGAGAAAACATGATATTTCTTTCTGTAAACATGACATTGGATACATTTGCCGAACAGGAAGATTGTGCTTTTCTCCAAAACCACTTTCACGGTGATTTTTGGTTAAATTTCACCCGAAATCCACAACAATTTGTCCAGATACTCCTGGATGAAAACAAAACTATCTGGTGATTTGTAGCTATCTCAATCCCAGATCTTGCTACAGCCTCTGTGTGTGTTTGTGTTTTCTGGATATTCTCTATGGACTTTAAAGTTTGGAATGCATTTTAGCAGGACCCTTTTTGTTTTCTGCTGGCAAATGCTAATTGGTTCCACCTGGAGTCAAATACTCCACACATTCGAGTTTTCTAGGAAGAAAGCTCCAGACACCTGAGAAAACATGATATTTCTTTCTGTAAACATGACATTGGATACATTTGCCGAACAGGAAGATTGTGCTTTTCTCCAAAACCACTTTCACGGTGATTTTTGGTTAAATTTCACCTGAAATCCACAACAATTTGTCCAGATACTCCTGGATGAAAACAAAATTATCTGGTGATTTGTAGCTATCTCAATCGCAGATCTTGCTACAGCCTCTGTGTGTGTTTGTGTTTTCTGGATATTCTCTATGGACTTTAAGGTTTTCAATGCATTTTAGCAGGACCCTTTTTGTTTTCTGCTGGCAAATGATAATTGGTTCCACCTGGAGTCAAATCCTCCAGACATTCGAGTTTTCTAGGAAGAAAGCTTCAGAAACCTGAGAAAACATGATATTTCTTTCTGTAAACATGACCTTGGATTCATTTGCTGAACAGGAAGATTGTGCTTTTCTGCAAAACCACTTTCACGGTCATTTTTTGGTTAAATTTCACTTCAAAACTAAAACAATTTGTCCAGATACTCCTGGATGAAAACAAAACTATCTGGTAATTTATAGCTATCTCAATCCCAGATCTTGCTACAGCCTCTGTGTGTGTTTGTGTTTTCTGGACATTCTCTATGGATTTAAGGTTTTGAATGCATTTGAGCAGGACCCTTTTGGTTTTCTGCTGGCAAACGCTACTTGCTTCCACCTGGAGTCAAATACTCCACACATTCGAGCTTTCTAGGAAGAAAGCTTCAGAAACCTGAGAAAACATGATATTTCTTTCTGTAAACATGACATTGGATACATTTGCTGAACAGGAAGATTGTGCTTTTCTCCAAAACCACTTTCACGGTCATTTTTGGTTAAATTTCACCCGAAATCCACAACAATTTGTCCAGATACTCCTGGATGAAAACAATACTATCTGGTGATTTGTAGCTATCTCAATCCCAGATCTTGCTACAGCCTCTGTGTGTGTTTGTGTTTTCTGGATATTCTCTATGGACTTTAAAGTTTGGAATGCATTTTAGCAGGACCCTTTTTGTTTTCTGCTGGCAAATGCTAATTGGTTCCACCTGGAGTCAAGTACTCCACACATTCGAGTTTTCTAGGAAGAAAGCTCCAGACACCTGAGAAAACATGATATTTCTTTCTGTAAACATGACATTGGATACATTTGCCGAACAGGAAGATTGTGCTTTTCTCCAAAACCACTTTCACGGTGATTTTTGGTTAAATTTCACCTGAAATGCACAACAATTTGTCCAGATACTCCTGGATGAAAACAAAATTATCTGGTGATTTGTAGCTATCTCAATCGCAGATCTTTCTACAGCCTCTGTGTGTGTTTGTGTTTTCTGGATATTCTCTATGGACTTTAAGGTTTGGAATGCATTTGAGCAGGACCCTTTTTGTTTTCTGCTGGCAAATGATAATTGGTTCCACCTGGAGTCAAATCCTCCACACATTCGAGTTTTCTAGGAAGAAAGCTTCAGAAACCTGAGAAAACATGATATTTCTTTCTGTAAACATGACCTTGGATACATTTTCCGAACAGGAAGATTGTGCTTTTCTCCAAAACCACTTTCACGGTAATTTTTTGGTTAAATTTCACTTCAAAACTACAACAATTTGTCCAGATACTCCTGGATGAAAACAAAACAATCTGGTAATTTATAGCTATCTCAATCCCAGATCTTGCTACAGCCTCTGTGTGTGTTTGTGTTTTCTGGATATTCTCTATGGACTTTAAGGTTTTGAATGCATTTGAGCAGGAACCTTTTGGTTTTCTGCTGGCAAACGCTACTTGCTTCCACCTGGAGTCAAATACTCCACACATTCGAGCTTTCTAGGAAGAAAGCTTCAGAAACCTGAGAATACATGATATTTCTTTCTGTAAACATGACATTGGATACATTTGCTGAACAGGAAGATTGTGCTTTTCTCCAAAACCACTTTCACGGTGATATTTGGTTAAATTTCACCCGAAATCCACAACAATTTGTCCAGATACTCCTGGATGAAAACAAAACTATCTGGTGATTTGTAGCTATCTCAATCCCAGATCTTGCTACAGCCTCTGTGTGTGCTTGTGTTTTCTGGATATTCTCTATGGACTTTAAGGTTTGGAATGCATTTGAGCAGGACCCTTTTTGTTTTCTGCTGGCAAACGCTAATTGGTTCCACATGGGGTCAAATCCCCCACACATTCGAGTTTTCTAGGAAGAAAGCTCCAGAAACTGGAGAAAACATGATATTTCTTTCTGTAAAAATGACATTGGATACATTTGCCGAACAGGAAGATTGTGCTTTTCTCCAAAACCACTTTCACGGTCATTTTTTGGTTAAATTTCACTTCAAAACTACAACAATTTGTCCAGATACTCCTGGATGAAAACAAAACTATCTGGTGATTTGTAGCTATCTCAATCCCAGATCTTGCTACAGCCTCTGTGTGTGTTTGTGTTTTCTGGATATTCTCTATGGACTTTAAGGTTTGGAATGCATTTTAGCAGGACCCTTTTTGTTTTCTGCTGGCAAACGCTAATTGGTTCCACCTGGAGTCAAATCCTCCACACATTCGGGTATTCTAGGAAGAAAGCTTCAGAAACCTGAGAAAACATGATATTTCTTTCTGTAAACATGACATTGGATACATTTGCCGAACAGGAAGATTGTGCTTTTCTCCAAAACCACTTTCACGGTGATTTTTGGTTAAATTTCACCCAAAATCCACAACAATTTGTCCAGATACTCCTGGATGAAAACAAAACTATCTGGTGATTTGTAGCTATCTCAATCCCAGATCTTGCTACAGCCTCTGTGTGTGTTTGTGTTTTCTGGATATTCTCTATGGACTTTAAGGTTTTGAATGCATTTTAGCAGGACCCTTTTTGTTTTCTGCTGGCAAACGCTAATTGGTTCCACATGGGGTCAAATCCCCCACACATTCGAGTTTTCTAGGAGGAAAGCTCCAGAAACCGGAGAAAACATGATATTTCTTTCTGTAAAAATGACATTGGATACATTTGCCGAACAGGAAGATTGTGCTTTTCTCCAAAACCACTTTCACGGTCATTTTTTGGTTAAATTTCACTGCAAAACTACAACAATTTGTCCAGATGCTCCTGGATGAAAACAAAACTATCTGGTGATTTGTAGCTATCTCAATCCCAGATCTTGCTACAGCCTCTGTGTGTGTTTGTGTTTTCTGGATATTCTCTATGGACTTTAAGGTTTGGAATGCATTTTAGCAGGACCCTTTTTGTTTTCTGCTGGCAAACGCTAATTGGTTCCACCTGGAGTCAAATCCACCACACATTCGAGTTTTCTAGGAAGAAAGCTTCAGAAACCTGAGAAAACATGATATTTCTTTCTGTAAACATGACATTGGATACATTTGCCGAACAGGAAGATTGTGCTTTTCTGCAAAACCACTTTCACGGTCATTTTTTGGTTAAATTTTACTTTAAAATTACAACAATTTGTCCAGATACTCCTGGATGAAAACAAAACTATCTGGTAATTTATAGCTATCTCAATCCCAGATCTTGCTACAGCCTCTGTGTGTGTTTGTGTTTTCTGGACATTCTCTATGGACTTTAAGGTTTTGAATGCATTTGAGCAGGACCCTTTTGGTTTTCTGCTGGCAAACGCTACTTGCTTCCACCTGGAGTCAAATACTCCACACATTCGAGCTTTCTAGGAAGAAAGCTTCAGAAACCTGAGAATACATGATATTTCTTTCTGTAAACATGACATTGGATACATTTGCCGAACAGGAAGATTGTGCTTTTCTCCAAAACCACTTTCACGGTGATTTTTGGTTAAATTTCACCCAAAATCCACAACAATTTGTCCAGATACTCCTGGATGAAAACAAAACTATCTGGTGATTTGTAGCTATCTCAATCCCAGATCTTGCTACAGCCTCTGTGTGTGTTTGTGTTTTCTGGATATTCTCTATGGACTTTAAGGTTTTGAATGCATTTTAGCAGGACCCTTTTTGTTTTCTGCTGGCAAACGCTAATTGGTTCCACCTGGAGTCAAACACTCCACACATTCGAGTTTTCTAGGAAGAAAGCTTCAGAAACCTGAGAAAACATGATATTTCTTTCTGTAAACATGACATTGGATACATTTGCCGAACAGGAAGATTGTGCTTTTCTCCAAAACCACTTTCACGGTGATTTTTGGTTAAATTTCACCCGAAATCCACAACAATTTGTCCAGATACTCCTGGATGAAAACAAAACTATCTGGTGATTTGTAGCTATCTCAATCCCAGATCTTGCTACAGCCTCTGTGTGTGTTTGTGTTTTCTGGATATTCTCTATGGACTTTAAGGTTTGGAATGCATTTTAGCAGGACCCTTTTTGTTTTCTGCTGGCAAACGCTAATTGGTTCCACATGGGGTCAAATCCCCCACACATTCGAGTTTTCTAGGAAGAAAGCAACAGGAACCTGAGAAAACATGATATTTCTTTCTGTAAACATGACATTGGATACATTTGCCGAACAGGAAGATTGTGCTTTTCTCCAAAACCACTTTCACGGTCATTTTTTGGTTAAATTTCACCCGAAATCCACAACAATTTGTCCAGATACTCCAGGATGAAAACAAAACTATCTGGTGATTTGTAGCTATCTCAATCCCAGATCTTGCTACAGCCTCTGTGTGTGTTTGTGTTTTCTGGATATTCTCTATGGACTTTAAGGTTTTGAATGCATTTTAGCAGGACCCTTTTTGTTTTCTGCTGGCAAACGCTAATTGGTTCCACATGGGGTCAAATCCCCCACACATTCGAGTTTTCTAGGAAGAAAGCTCAAGAAACCGGAGAAAACATGATATTTCTTTCTGTAAACATGACATTGGATACATTTGCCGAACAGGAAGATTGTGCTTTTCTCCAAAACCACTTTCACGGTCATTTTTTGGTTAAATTTCACTGCAAAACTACAACAATTTGTCCAGATACTCCAGGATGAAAACAAAACTATCTGGTGATTTGTAGCTATCTCAATCCCAGATCTTGCTACAGCCTCTGTGTGTGTTTGTGTTTTCTGGATATTCTCTATGGACTTTAAGGTTTGGAATGCATTTTAGCAGGACCCTTTTGGTTTTCTGCTGGCAAACGCTAATTGGTTCCACCTGGAGTCAAATCCTCCACACATTCGAGTTTTCTAGGAAGAAAGCTTCAGAAACCTGAGAAAACATGATATTTCTTTCTGTAAACATGACATTGGATACATTTGCCGAACAGGAAGATTGTGCTTTTCTGCAAAACCACTTTCACGGTCATTTTTTGGTTAAATTTCACTTCAAAACTACAACAATTTGTCCAGATACTCCTGGATGAAAACAAAACTATCTGGTAATTTATAGCTATCTCAATCCCAGATCTTGCTACAGCCTCTGTGTGTGTTTGTGTTTTCTAGACATTCTCTATGGACTTTAAGGTTTTGAATGCATTTGAGCAGGATCCTTTTTGTTTTCTGCTGGCTAACGCTACTTGCTTCCACCTGGAGTCAAATCCTCCACACATTCGAGTTTTCTAGGAAGAAAGCTTCAGAAACCTGAGAAAACATGATATTTCTTTCTGTAAACATGACATTGGATACATTTGCCGAACAGGAAGATTGTGCTTTTCTCCAAAACCACTTTCACGGTGATTTTTGGTTAAATTTCACCCGAAATCCACAACAATTTGTCCAGATACTCCAGGATGAAAACAAAACTATCTGGTGATTTGTAGCTATCTCAATCCCAGATCTTGCTACAGCCTCTGTGTGTGTTTGTGTTTTCTGGATATTCTCTATGGACTTTAAGGTTTTGAATGCATTTGAGCAGGACCCTTTTTGTTTTCTGCTGGCAAACGCTAATTGGTTCCACCTGGAGTCAAATACTCCACACATTCGAGTTTTCTAGGAAGAAAGCTTCAGAAACCTGAGAAAACATGATATTTCTTTCTGTAAACATGACATTGGATACATTTGCCGAACAGGAAGATTGTGCTTTTCTCCAAAACCACTTTCACGGTGATTTTTTGGTTAAATTTCACTTCGAAACTACAACAATTTGTCCATATACTCCTGGATGAAAACAAAACTATCTGGTTATTTATAGCTATCTCAATCCCAGATATTGCTACAGCCTCTGTGTGTGTTTGTGTTTTCTGGACATTCTCTATGGACTTTAAGGTGTTGTATGCATTTTAGCAGGACCCTTTTTGTTTTCTGCTGGCAAACGCTACTTGCTTCCACCTGGAGTCAAATACTCCACACATTCGAGCTTTCTAGGAAGAAAGCTTCAGAAACCTGAGAAAACATGATATTTCTTTCTGTAAACATGACATTGGATACATTTGCCGAACAGGAAGATTGTGCTTTTCTCCAAAACCACTTTCACGGTGATTTTTGGTTAAAATTCACCCGAAATCCACAACAATTTGTCCAGATACTCCTGGATGAAAACAAAACTATCTGGTGATTTGTAGCTATCTCAATCCCAGATCTTGCTGCAGCCTCTGTGTGTGTTTGTGTTTTCTGGATATTCTCTATGGACTTTAAGGTTTGGAATGCATTTTAGCAGGACCCTTTTTGTTTTCTGCTGGCAAACGCTAATTGGTTCCACCTGGAGTCAAATCCTCCACACATTCGGGTTTTCTAGGAAGAAAGCTTCAGAAACCTGAGAAAACATGATATTTCTTTCTGTAAACATGACATTGGATACATTTGCCGAACAGGAAGATTGTGCTTTTCTCCAAAACCACTTTCACGGTCATTTTTTGGTTAAATTTCACCCGAAATCCACAACAATTTGTCCAGATACTCATGGATGAAAACAAAACTATGTGGTGATTTGTAGCTATCTCAATCCCAGATCTTGCTACAGCCTCTGTGTGTGTTTGTGTTTTCTGGATATTCTCTATGGACTTTAAGGTTTGGAATGCATTTTAGCAGGACCCTTTTTGTTTTCTGCTGGCAAACGCTTATTGGTTCCACCTGGAGTCAAATACCCCACACATTCGAGTTTTCTAGGAAGAACGTTTCAGAAACCTGAGAAAACATGATATTTCTTTCTGTAAACATGACATTGGATACATTTGCCGAACAGGAAGATTGTGCTTTTCTCCAAAACCACTTTCACGGTGATTTTTGGTTAAATTTCACTGCAAAACTACAACAATTTGTCCAGATACTCCTGGATGAAAACAAAACTATCTGGTGATTTGTAGCTATCTCAATCCCAGATCTTGCTACAGCCTCTGTGTGTGTTTGTGTTTTCTGGACATTCTCTATGGACTTTAAGGTTTTGAATGCATTTTAGCAGGACCCTTTTTGTTTTCTGCTGGCAAACGCTAATTGGTTTCACCTGGAGTCAAATCCTCCACACATTCGAGTTTTCTAGGAAGAAAGCTTCAGAAACCTGAGAAAACATGATATTTCTTTCTGTAAACATGACATTGGATACATTTGCCGAACAGGAAGATTGTGCTTTTCTCCAAAACCACTTTCACGGTGATTTTTGGTTAAATTTCACCCGAAATCCACAACAATTTGTCCAGATATACCTGGATGAAAGCAAAACTATCTGGTGATTTGTAGCTATCTCAATCCCAGATCTTTCTACAGCCTCTGTGTGTGTGTGTGTTTTCTGGATATTCTCTATGGACTTTAAGGTTTTGAATGCATTTTAGCAAGACACTTTTTGCTTTCTGCTGGCAAACGCTAATTGGTTCCACCTGGAGTCAAATCCTCCACACATTCGAGTTTTCTAGGAAGAAAGCTTCAGAAACCTGAGAAAACATGATATTTCTTTCTGTAAACATGACATTGGATACATTTGCCGAACAGGAAGATTGTGCTTTTCTCCAAAACCACTTTCACGGTCATTTTTGGTTAAATTTCACCCGAAATCCACAACAATTTGTCCAGATACTCCAGGATGAAAACAAAACTATCTGGTGATTTGTAGCTATCTCAATCCCAGATCTTGCTACAGCCTCTGTGTGTGTTTGTGTTTTCTGGATATTCTCTATGGACTTTAAGGTTTGGAATGCATTTTAGCAGGACCCTTTTTGTTTTCTGCTGGCAAACGCTAATTGGTTCCACCTGGAGTCAAATCCTCCACACATTCGGGTTTTCTAGGAAGAAAGCTTCAGAAACCTGAGAAAACATGATATTTCTTTCTGTAAACATGACATTGGATACATTTGCCGAACAGGAAGATTGTGCTTTTCTCCAAAACCACTTTCACGGTGATTTTTGGTTAAATTTCACCCGAAATCCACAACAATTTGTCCAGATACTCATGGATGAAAACAAAACTATCTGGTGATTTGTAGCTATCTCAATCCCAGATCTTGCTACAGCCTCTGTGTGTGTTTGTGTTTTCTGGATATTCTCTATGGACTTTAAGGTTTGGAATGCATTTTAGCAGGACCCTTTTTGTTTTCTGCTGGCAAACGCTAATTGGTTCCACCTGGAGTCAAATACCCCACACATTCGAGTTTTCTAGGAAGAACGTTTCAGAAACCTGAGAAAACATGATATTTCTTTCTGTAAACATGACATTGGATACATTTGCCGAACAGGAAGATTGTGCTTTTCTCCAAAACCACTTTCACGGTGATTTTTGGTTAAATTTCACTGCAAAACTACAACAATTTGTCCAGATACTCCTGGATGAAAACAAAACTATCTGGTGATTTGTAGCTATCTCAATCCCAGATCTTGCTACAGCCTCTGTGTGTGTTTGTGTTTTCTGGATATTCTCTATGGACTTTAAGGTTTGGAATGCATTTTAGCAGGACCCTTTGGGTTTTCTGCTGGCAAACGCTAATTGGTTCCACCTGGAGTCAAACACTCCACACATTCGAGTTTGCTAGGAAGAAAGCTTCAGAAACCTGAGAAAACATGATATTTCTTTCTGTAAACATGACATTGGATACATTTGCCGAACAGGAAGATTGTGCTTTTCTCCAAAAGCACTTTCATGGAGATTTTTGGTTAAATTTCACGCGAAATCCACAACAATTTGTTCAGATACTCCTGGATGAAAACAAAACTATCTGGTGATTTGTAGCTATCTCAATCCCAGATCTTGCTACAGCCTCTGTGTGTGTTTGTGTTTTCTGGACATTCTCTATGGACTTTAAGGTTTTGAATGCATTTGAGCAGGACCCTTTTTGTTTTCTGCTGGCAAACGCTAATTGGTTACACCTGGAGTCAAACACTCCACACATTCGAGTTTTCTAGGAAGAAAGCTTCAGAAACCTGAGAATACATGATATTTCTTTCTGTAAACATGACATTGGATACATTTGCCGAACAGGAAGATTGTGCTTTTCTCCAAAACCACTTTCACGGTCATTTTTGGTTAAATTTCACTTCAAAACTACAACAATTTGTCCAGATACTCCTGGATGAAAACAAAACTATCTGGTGATTTGTAGCTATCTCAATCCCAGATCTTGCTACAGCCTCTGTGTGTGTTTGTGTTTTCTGGATATTCTCTATGGACTTTAAGGTTTTGAATGCATTTTAGCAGGACCCTTTTTGTTTTCTGCTGGCAAACGCTAATTGTTTCCACCTGGAGTCAAATACTCCACACATTCGAGTTTTCTAGGAAGAAAGCTTCAGAAACCTGAGAAAACATGATATTTCTTTCTGTAAACATGACATTGGATACATTTGCCGAACAGGAAGATTGTGCTTTTCTCCAAAACCACTTTCACGGTGATTTTTGGTTAAATTTCACCCGAAATCCACAACAATTTGTCCAGATACTCCTGGATGAAAACAAAACTATCTGGTGATTTGTAGCTATCTCAATCCCAGATCTTTCTACAGCCTCTGTGTGTGTTTGTGTTTTCTGGATATTCTCTATGGACTTTAAGGTTTTGAATGCATTTTAGCAGGACCCTTTTTGTTTTCTGCTGGCAAACGCTAATTGGTTCCACCTGGAGTCAAACACTCCACACATTCGAGTTTTCTAGGAAGAAAGCTTCAGAAACCTGAGAAAACATGATATTTCTTTCTGTAAACATGACATTGGATACATTTGCCGAACAGGAAGATTGTGCTTTTCTCCAAAACCACTTTCACGGTGATTTTTGGTTAAATTTCACACGAAATCCACAACAATTTGTCCAGATACTCCTGGATGAAAACAAAACTATCTGGTGATTTGTAGCTATCTCAATCCCAGATCTTGCTACAGCCTCTGTGTGTGTTTGTGTTTTCTGGACATTCTCTATGGACTTTAAGGTTTGGAATGCATTTGAGCAGGACCCTTTTTGTTTTCTGCTGGCAAACGCTAATTGGTTCCACCTGGAGTCAAATCCTCCACACATTCGAGTTTTCTAGGAAGAAAGCTTCAGAAACCTGAGAAAACATGATATTTCTTTCTGTAAACATGACATTGGATACATTTGCCGAACAGGAAGATTGTGCTTTTCTCCAAAACCACTTTCACGGTCATTTTTTGGTTAAATTTCACCCGAAATCCACAACAATTTGTCCAGATACTCATGGATGAAAACAAAACTATGTGGTGATTTGTAGCTATCTCAATCCCAGATCTTGCTACAGCCTCTGTGTGTGTTTGTGTTTTCTGGATATTCTCTATGGACTTTAAGGTTTGGAATGCATTTTAGCAGGACCCTTTTTGTTTTCTGCTGGCAAACGCTTATTGGTTCCACCTGGAGTCAAATACCCCACACATTCGAGTTTTCTAGGAAGAACGTTTCAGAAACCTGAGAAAACATGATATTTCTTTCTGTAAACATGACATTGGATACATTTGCCGAACAGGAAGATTGTGCTTTTCTCCAAAACCACTTTCACGGTGATTTTTGGTTAAATTTCACTGCAAAACTACAACAATTTGTCCAGATACTCCTGGATGAAAACAAAACTATCTGGTGATTTGTAGCTATCTCAATCCCAGATCTTGCTACAGCCTCTGTGTGTGTTTGTGTTTTCTGGACATTCTCTATGGACTTTAAGGTTTTGAATGCATTTTAGCAGGACCCTTTTTGTTTTCTGCTGGCAAACGCTAATTGGTTTCACCTGGAGTCAAATCCTCCACACATTCGAGTTTTCTAGGAAGAAAGCTTCAGAAACCTGAGAAAACATGATATTTCTTTCTGTAAACATGACATTGGATACATTTGCCGAACAGGAAGATTGTGCTTTTCTCCAAAACCACTTTCACGGTGATTTTTGGTTAAATTTCACCCGAAATCCACAACAATTTGTCCAGATATACCTGGATGAAAGCAAAACTATCTGGTGATTTGTAGCTATCTCAATCCCAGATCTTTCTACAGCCTCTGTGTGTGTGTGTGTTTTCTGGATATTCTCTATGGACTTTAAGGTTTTGAATGCATTTTAGCAAGACACTTTTTGCTTTCTGCTGGCAAACGCTAATTGGTTCCACCTGGAGTCAAATCCTCCACACATTCGAGTTTTCTAGGAAGAAAGCTTCAGAAACCTGAGAAAACATGAAATTTCTTTCTGTAAACATGACATTGGATACATTTGCCGAACAGGAAGATTGTGCTTTTCTCCAAAACCACTTTCACGGTCATTTTTGGTTAAATTTCACCCGAAATCCACAACAATTTGTCCAGATACTCCAGGATGAAAACAAAACTATCTGGTGATTTGTAGCTATCTCAATCCCAGATCTTGCTACAGCCTCTGTGTGTGTTTGTGTTTTCTGGATATTCTCTATGGACTTTAAGGTTTGGAATGCATTTTAGCAGGACCCTTTTTGTTTTCTGCTGGCAAACGCTAATTGGTTCCACCTGGAGTCAAATCCTCCACACATTCGGGTTTTCTAGGAAGAAAGCTTCAGAAACCTGAGAAAACATGATATTTCTTTCTGTAAACATGACATTGGATACATTTGCCGAACAGGAAGATTGTGCTTTTCTCCAAAACCACTTTCACGGTGATTTTTGGTTAAATTTCACCCGAAATCCACAACAATTTGTCCAGATACTCATGGATGAAAACAAAACTATCTGGTGATTTGTAGCTATCTCAATCCCAGATCTTGCTACAGCCTCTGTGTGTGTTTGTGTTTTCTGGATATTCTCTATGGACTTTAAGGTTTGGAATGCATTTTAGCAGGACCCTTTTTGTTTTCTGCTGGCAAACGCTAATTGGTTCCACCTGGAGTCAAATACCCCACACATTCGAGTTTTCTAGGAAGAACGTTTCAGAAACCTGAGAAAACATGATATTTCTTTCTGTAAACATGACATTGGATACATTTGCCGAACAGGAAGATTGTGCTTTTCTCCAAAACCACTTTCACGGTGATTTTTGGTTAAATTTCACTGCAAAACTACAACAATTTGTCCAGATACTCCTGGATGAAAACAAAACTATCTGGTGATTTGTAGCTATCTCAATCCCAGATCTTGCTACAGCCTCTGTGTGTGTTTGTGTTTTCTGGATATTCTCTATGGACTTTAAGGTTTGGAATGCATTTTAGCAGGACCCTTTGGGTTTTCTGCTGGCAAACGCTAATTGGTTCCACCTGGAGTCAAACACTCCACACATTCGAGTTTGCTAGGAAGAAAGCTTCAGAAACCTGAGAAAACATGATATTTCTTTCTGTAAACATGACATTGGATACATTTGCCGAACAGGAAGATTGTGCTTTTCTCCAAAAGCACTTTCATGGAGATTTTTGGTTAAATTTCACGCGAAATCCACAACAATTTGTTCAGATACTCCTGGATGAAAACAAAACTATCTGGTGATTTGTAGCTATCTCAATCCCAGATCTTGCTACAGCCTCTGTGTGTGTTTGTGTTTTCTGGACATTCTCTATGGACTTTAAGGTTTTGAATGCATTTGAGCAGGACCCTTTTTGTTTTCTGCTGGCAAACGCTAATTGGTTACACCTGGAGTCAAACACTCCACACATTCGAGTTTTCTAGGAAGAAAGCTTCAGAAACCTGAGAATACATGATATTTCTTTCTGTAAACATGACATTGGATACATTTGCCGAACAGGAAGATTGTGCTTTTCTCCAAAACCACTTTCACGG
Organism: Oryctolagus cuniculus; assembly: GCF_964237555.1. Lineage (NCBI taxonomy): Eukaryota > Metazoa > Chordata > Mammalia > Lagomorpha > Leporidae > Oryctolagus > Oryctolagus cuniculus. The sequence goes on from NC_091447.1 coordinate 72,411,590, forward strand.
TCATTTTTGGTTAAATTTCACTTCAAAACTACAACAATTTGTCCAGATACTCCTGGATGAAAACAAAACTATCTGGTGATTTGTAGCTATCTCAATCCCAGATCTTGCTACAGCCTCTGTGTGTGTTTGTGTTTTCTGGATATTCTCTATGGACTTTAAGGTTTTGAATGCATTTTAGCAGGACCCTTTTTGTTTTCTGCTGGCAAACGCTAATTGTTTCCACCTGGAGTCAAATACTCCACACATTCGAGTTTTCTAGGAAGAAAGCTTCAGAAACCTGAGAAAACATGATATTTCTTTCTGTAAACATGACATTGGATACATTTGCCGAACAGGAAGATTGTGCTTTTCTCCAAAACCACTTTCACGGTGATTTTTGGTTAAATTTCACCCGAAATCCACAACAATTTGTCCAGATACTCCTGGATGAAAACAAAACTATCTGGTGATTTGTAGCTATCTCAATCCCAGATCTTTCTACAGCCTCTGTGTGTGTTTGTGTTTTCTGGATATTCTCTATGGACTTTAAGGTTTTGAATGCATTTTAGCAGGACCCTTTTTGTTTTCTGCTGGCAAACGCTAATTGGTTCCACCTGGAGTCAAACACTCCACACATTCGAGTTTTCTAGGAAGAAAGCTTCAGAAACCTGAGAAAACATGATATTTCTTTCTGTAAACATGACATTGGATACATTTGCCGAACAGGAAGATTGTGCTTTTCTCCAAAACCACTTTCACGGTGATTTTTGGTTAAATTTCACCCGAAATCCACAACAATTTGTCCAGATACTCCTGGATGAAAACAAAACTATCTGGTGATTTGTAGCTATCTCAATCCCAGATCTTGCTACAGCCTCTGTGTGTGTTTGTGTTTTCTGGACATTCTCTATGGACTTTAAGGTTTGGAATGCATTTGAGCAGGACCCTTTTTGTTTTCTGCTGGCAAACGCTAATTGGTTCCACCTGGAGTCAAATCCTCCACACATTCGAGTTTTCTAGGAAGAAAGCTTCAGAAACCTGAGAAAACATGATATTTCTTTCTGTAAACATGACATTGGATACATTTGCCGAACAGGAAGATTGTGCTTTTCTCCAAAACCACTTTCACGGTCATTTTTTGGTTAAATTTCACTTCAAAACTACAACAATTTGTCCAGATACTCCTGGATGAAAACAAAACTATCTGGTGATTTGTAGCTATCTCAATCCCAGATCTTGCTACAGCCTCTGTGTGTGTTTGTGTTTTCTGGATATTCTCTATGGACTTTAAGGTTTTGAATGCATTTTAGCAGGACCCTTTTTGTTTTCTGCTGGCAAACGCTAATTGGTTCCACCTGGAGTCAAACACTCCCCCCATTCGAGTTTTCTAGGAAGAAAGCTTCAGAAACCTGAGAAAACATGCTATTTCTTTCTGTAAACATGACATTGGATACATTTGCCGAACAGGAAGATTGTGCTTTTCTCCAAAACCACTTTCACGGTGATTTTTGGTTAAATTTCACCCGAAATCCACAACAATTTGTCCAGATACTCCTGGATGAAAACAAAACTATCTGGTGATTTGTAGCTATCTCAATCCCAGATCTTGCTACAGCCTCTGTGTGTGTTTGTGTTTTCTGGATATTCTCTATGGACTTTAAGGTTTTGAATGCATTTTAGCAGGACCCTTTTTGTTTTCTGCTGGCAAACGCTAATTGGTTCCACCTGGAGTCAAATCCTCCACACATTCGAGTTTTCTAGGAAGAAAGCTTCAGAAACCTGAGAAAACATGATATTTCTTTCTGTAAACATGACATTGGATACATTTGCAGAACAGGAAGATTGTGCTTTTCTCCAAAACCACTTTCACGGTCATTTTTTGGTTAAATTTCACTTCAAAACTACAACAATTTGTCCAGACACACCTGGATGAAAACAAAACTTTCTGGCCATTTATAGCTATGTCAATCCCATATCTTGCTACAGCCTCTGTGTGTGTTTGTGTTTTCTGGACATTCTCTATGGACTTTAAGGTTTTGAATGCATTTGAGCAGGACCCTTTTGGTTTTCTGCTGGCAAACGCTAATTGGTTCCACCTGGAGTCAAATCCTCCACACATTCGAGTTTTCTAGGAAGAAAGCTTCATAAACCTGAGAAAACATGATATTTCTTTCTGTAAACATGACATTGGATACATTTGCCGAACAGGAAGATTGTGCTTTTCTCCAACACCACTTTCACAGTCATTTTTGGTTAAATTTCACCCGAAATCCACAACAATTTGTCCAGACACTCCTGGATGAAAACAACACTATCTGGTGATTTGTAGCAATCTCATTCCCAGATCTTGCTACAGCCTCTGTGTGTGTTTGTGTTTTCTGGATATTCTCTATGGACTTTAAGGTTTTGAATGCATTTTAGCAGGACCCTTTTTGTTTTCTGCTGGTAAACGCTAATTGGTTCCACCTGGAGTCAAATACTCCACACATTCGAGTTTTCTAGGAAGAAAGCTTCAGAAACCTGAGAAAACATGATATTTCTTTCTGTAAACATGACATTGGATACATTTGCCGAACAGGAAGATTGTGCTTTTCTCCAAAACTACTTTCATAGTGATTTTTTGGTTAAATTTCACTTCAAAACTACAACAATTTGTCCAGATACTCCTGGATGAAAACAAAACTATCTGGTGATTTGTAGCTATCTCAATCCCAGATCTTGCTACAGCCTCTGTGTGTGTTTGTGTTTTCTGGATATTCTCTATGGACTTTAAGGTTTTGAATGCATTTGAGCAGGACCCTTTTTGTTTTCTGCTGGCAAACGCTAATTGGTTCCACCTGGAGTCAAATCCTCCACACATTCGAGTTTTCTAGGAAGAAAGCTTCAGAAACCTGAGAAAACATGATATTTCTTTCTGTAAACATGACATTGGATACATTTGCCGAACAGGAAGATTGTGCTTTTCTCCAAAACCACTTTCACGGTCATTTTTTGGTTAAATTTCACTGCAAAACTACAACAATTTGTCCAGATACTCCTGGATGAAAACAAAACTATCTGGTGATTTGTAGCTATCTCAATCCCAGATCTTGCTACAGCCTCTGTGTGTGTTTGTGTTTTCTGGATATTCTCTATGGACTTTAACTTTGGAATGCATTTGAGCAGGACCCTTTTTGTTTTCTGCTGGCAAACGCTAATTGGTTCCACCTGGAGTCAAACACTCCCCCCATTCGAATTTTCTAGGAAGAAAGCTTCAGAAACCTGAGAAAACATGATATTTCTTTCTGTAAACATGACATTGGATACATTTGCCGAACAGGAAGATTGTGCTTTTCTCCAAAACCACTTTCACGGTGATTTTTGGTTAAATTTCACTTCAAAACTACAACAATTTGTCCATATAATCCTGGATGAAAACAACACTATCTGGTGATTTGTAGCTATCTCAATCCCAGATCTTGCTACAGCCTCTGTGTGTGTTTGTGTTTTCTGGATATTCTCTATGGACTTTAAGGTTTGGAATGCATTTTAGCAGGACCCTTTTTGTTTTCTGCTGGCAAACGCTACTTGCTTCCACCTGGAGACAAATCCTCCACACATTCGAGTTTTCTAGGAAGAAAGCTTCAGAAACCTGAGAAAACATGATATTTCTTTCTGTAAACATGACATTGGATGCATTTGCAGAACAGGAAGATTGTGCTTTTCTCCAAAACCACTTTCACGGTCATTTTTGGTTAAATTGCACCCGAAATCCACAACAATTTGTCCAGATACTCCTGGGTGAAAACAAAACTATCTGGTGATTTGTAGCTATCTCAATCCCAGATCTTGCTACAGCCTCTGTGTGTGTTTGTGTTTTCTGGACATTATCTATGGACTTTAAGGTTTTGAATGCATTTGAGCAGGACCCTTTTTGTTTTCTGCTGGCAAACGCTAATTGGTTTCACCTGGAGTCAAATCCTCCACACATTCGAGTTTTCTAGGAAGAAAGCTTCATAAACCTGAGAAAACATGATATTTCTTTCTGTAAACATGACATTGGATACATTTGCCGAACAGGAAGATTGTGCTTTTCTCCAAAACCACTTTCACGGTGATTTTTCGTTATATTTCACCCGAAATCCACAACAATTTGTCCAGATACTCCTGGATGAAAACAACACTATCTGGTGATTTGTAGCTATCTAAATCCCAGATCTTGCTACAGCCTCTGTGTGTGTTTGTGTTTTCTGGATATTCTCTATGGACTTTAAGGTTTTGAATGCATTTGAGCAGGACCCTTTTTGTTTTCTGCTGGCAAACGCTAATTGGTTCCACCTGGAGTCAAATCCTCCACACATTCGAGCTTTCTAGGAAGAAAGCTTCAGAAACCTGAGAAAACATGATATTTCTTTCTGTAAACATGACATTGGATACATTTGCCGAACAGGAAGATTGTGCTTTTCTCCAAAACCACTTTCACGGTGATTTTTGGTTAAATTTCACCCGAAATCCACAAAAATTTGTCCAGATACTCCTGGATGAAAGCAAAACTATCTGGTGATTTGTAGCTATCTAAATCCCAGATCTTGCTACAGCCTCTGTGTGTTTGTGTTTTCTGGATATTCTCTATGGACTTTAAGGTTTTGAATGCATTTGAGCAGGACCCCTTTTGTTTTCTGCTGGCAAACGCTAACTGGTTCCACCTGGAGTCAAACACTCCACACATTCGAGTTTTCTAGGAAGAAAGCTTCAGAAACCTGAGAAAACATGATATTTCTTTCTGTAAACATGACATTGGATACATTTGCCGAACAGGAAGATTGTGCTTTTCTCCAAAACCACTTTCACGGTCATTTTTGGTTAAATTTCACCCGAAATCCACAACAATTTGTCCAGATACTCCTGGATGAAAACAAAACTATCTGGTGATTTGTAGCTATCTCAATCCCAGATCTTGCTACAGCCTCTGTGTGTGTTTGTGTTTTCTGGATATTCTCTATGGACTTTAAGGTTTTGAATGCATTTGAGCATGACCCTTTTTGTTTTCTGCTGGCAAACGCTAATTGGTTCCACCTGGAGTCAAATCCTCCACACATTCGAGTTTTCTAGGAAGAAAGCTTCAGAAACCTGAGAAAACATGATATTTCTTTCTGTAAACATGACATTGGATACATTTGCCGAACAGGAAGATTGTGCTTTTCTCCAAAACCACTTTCACGGTGATTTTTTGGTTAAATTTCACTTCAAAACTGCAACAATTTGTCCATATAATCCTGGATGAAAACAAAACTATCTGGTGATTTGTAGCTATCTCAATCCCAGATCTTGCTACCACCTCTGTGTGTGTTTGTGTTTTCTGGATATTCTCTATGGACTTTAAGGTTTTGAATGCATTTGAGCAGGACCCTTTTTCTTTTCTGCTGCCAAACGCTAATTGGTTTCACCTGGAGTCAAATCCTCCACACATTCGAGTTTTCTAGGAAGAAAGCTTCAGAAACCTGAGAAAACATGAAATTTCTTTCTGTAAACATGACATTGGATACATTTGCCGAACAGGAAGATTGTGCTTTTCTCCAAAACCACTTTCACGGTCATTTTTGGTTAAATTTCACCCGAAATCCACAACAATTTGTCCAGATACTCCTGGATGAAAACAAAACTATCTGGTGATTTGTAGCTATCTCAATCCCAGATCTTGCTACAGCCTCTGTGTGTTTGTGTTTTCTGGATATTCTCTATGGACTTTAAGGTTTTGAATGCATTTGAGCAGGACCCTTTTTGTTTTCTGCTGGCAAACGCTAATTGGTTCCACCTGGAGTCAAATCCTCCACACATTCGAGTTTTAGAGGAAGAAAGCTTCAGAAACCTGAGAAAACATGATATTTCTTTCTGTAAACATGACATTGGATACATTGGCCGAACAGGAAGATTGTGCTTTTCTCCAAAACCACTTTCACGGTCATTTTTTGGTTAAATTTCACTTCAAAACTACAACAATTTGTCCAGATACTCCTGGATGAAAACAAAACTATCTGGTGATTTGTAGCTATCTCAATCCCAGATCTTGCTACAGCCTCTGTGTGTGTTTGTGTTTTCTGGATATTCTCTATGGACTTTAAGGTTTGGAATGCATTTGAGCAGGACCCTTTTTGTTTTCTGCTGGCAAACGCTAATTGGTTCCACCTGGAGTCAAACACTCCACACATTCGAGTTTTCTAGGACAAAAGTTTCAGAAAGTTGAGAAAACATGATAATTCTTTCTGTAAACATGACATTGGATACATTTGCCGAACAGGAAGATTGTGCTTTTCTCCAAAACCACTTTCACGGTGATTTTTGGTTAAATTTCACTTCAAAACTACAACAATTTGTCCATATAATCCTGGATGAAAACAACACTATCTGGTGATTTGTAGCTATCTCAATCCCAGATCTTGCTACAGCCTCTGTGTGTGTTTGTGTTTTCTGGATATTCTCTATGGACTTTAAGGTTTTGAATGCATTTGAGCATGACCCTTTTTGTTTTCTGCTGGCAAACGCTAATTGGTTCCACCTGGAGTCAAACACTCCACACATTCGAGGTTTCTAGGAAGACAGCTTCAGAAACCTGAGAAAACATGATATTTCTTTCTGTAAACATGACATTGGATACATTTGCCGAACAGGAAGATTGTGCTTTTCTCCAAAACCACTTTCACGGTGATTTTTGGTTAAATTGCACCCGAAATCCACAACAATATGTCCAGATACTCCTGGATGAAAACAAAACTATCTGGTGATTTGTAGCTATCTCGATCCCAGATCTTGCTACAGCCTCTGTGTGCGTTTGTGTTTTCTGGATATTCTCTATGGACTTTAAGGTTTGGAATGCATTTTAGCAGGATCATTTTGTTTTCTGCTGGCAAACGCTAATTGGTTCCACCTGGAGTCAAACACTCCACACATTCGAATTTTCTAGGAAGAAAGCTTCAGAAACCTGAGAAAACATGATATTTCTTTCTGTAAACATGACATTGGATACATTTGACGAACAGGAAGATTGTGCTTTTCTCCAAAACCACTTTCACGGTCATTTTTGGTTAAATTTCACCCGAAATCCACAACAATTTGTCCAGATACTCCTGGATGAAAACAAAACTATCTGGTGATTTGTACCTATCTCGATCCAAGATCTTGCTACAGCCTCTGTGTGTGTTTATGTTTTCTGGATATTATCTATGGACTTTAAGGTTTTGAATGCATTTGAGCAGGACCCTTTCTGTTTTCTGCTGGCAAACGCTAATTGCTTCCACCTGGAGTCAAATCCTCCACACATTCGAGTTTTCTAGGAAGAAAGCTTCAGAAACCTGATAAAACATGATATTTCTTTCTGTAAACATGACATTGGATACATTTGCGAAGAGTAAGATTGTGCTTTTCTCCAAAACCACTTTCACGGTGATTTTTTGGTTAAATTTCACTTCAAAACTACAACAATTTGTCCATATACTCCTGGATGACAACAATACTATCTGGTGATTTGTAGCTATCTCAATCCCAGATTTGCTACAGCCTCTGTGTGTGTTTGTGTTTTCTGGATATTCTCTATGGACTTTAAGGTTTGGAATGCATTTTAGCAGGATCCTTTTTGTTTTCTGCTGGCAAACGCTAATTGGTTCCACCTGGAGACAAATCCTCCACACATTCGAGTTTTCTAGGAAGAAAGCTTCAGAAACCTGAGAAAACATGATATTTCTTTCTGTAAACATGACATTGGATACCTTTGCCGAACAGGAAGATTGTGCTTTTCTCCAAAACAACTTTCACGGTCATTTTTTGGTTAAATTGCACCTGAAATCCACAACAATTTGTCCAGATACTCCTGGATGAATGGAAAACTATCTGATGATTTGTAGCTATCTCAATCCCAGATTTGCTACAGCCTCTGTGTGTGTTTGTGTTTTCTGGATATTCTCTATGGACTTTAAGGTTTTGAATGCATTTGAGCAGGACCCTTTTTGTTTTCTGCTGGCAAACGCTAATTGGTTCCACCTGGAGTCAAACACTCCACACATTCGAGTTCTCTAGGAAGAAAGCTTCAGAAACCTGAGAAAACATGATATTTCTTTCTGTAAACATGACATTGGATACATTTGCCGAACAGGAAGATTGTGCTTTCTTCCAAAACCACTTTCACGGTCATTTTTTGGTTAGATTTCACTTCAAAACTACAAAAATTTGTCCATATACTCCTGGATGAAAACAAAACTATCTGGTGATTTGTAGCTATCTCAATCCCAGATCTTGCTACAGCCTCTGTGTGTGTTTGTGTTTTCTGGATATTCTCTATGGACTTTAAGGTTTGGAATGCATTTTAGCAGGACCCTTTTTGTTTTCTGCTGGCAAACGCTACTTGCTTCCACCTGGAGACAAATCCTCCACACATTCGAGTTTTCTAGGAAGAAAGCTTCAGAAACCTGAGAAAACATGATATTTCTTTCTGTAAACATGACATTGGATGCATTTGCAGAACAGGAAGATTGTGCTTTTCTCCAAAACCACTTTCACGGTCATTTTTGGTTAAATTGCACCCGAAATCCACAACAATTTGTCCAGATACTCCTGGGTGAAAACAAAACTATCTGGTGATTTGTAGCTATCTCAATCCCAGATCTTGCTACAGCCTCTGGTGTGTTTGTGTTTTCTGGACATTCTCTATGGACTTTAAGGTTTTGAATGCATTTGAGCAGGACCCTTTTTGTTTTCTGCTGGCAAACGCTAATTGGTTCCACCTGGAGTCAAATCCTCCACACATTCGAGTTTTCTAGGAAGAAAGCTTCAGAAACCTGAGAAAACATGATATTTCTTTCTGTAAACATGACATTGGATACATTTGCCGAACAGGAAGATTGTGCTTTTCTCCAAAACCACTTTCACGGTCATTTTTTGGTTAAATTTCACTTCAAAACTACAAAAATTTGTCCAGATACTCCTGGATGAAAACAAAACTTTCTGGCCATTTATAGCTATGTCAATCCCATATCTTGCTACAGCCTCTGTGTGTGTTTGTGTTTTCTGGACATTATCTATGGACTTTAAGGTTTTGAATGCATTTTAGCAGGACCCTTTTTGTTTTCTGCTGGCAAACGCTAATTGGTTTCACCTGGAGTCAAATCCTCCACACATTCGAGTTTTCTAGGAAGAAAGCTTCATAAACCTGAGAAAACATGATATTTCTTTCTGTAAACATGACATTGGATACATTTGCCGAACAGGAAGATTGTGCTTTTCTCCAAAACCACTTTCACGGTGATTTTTCGTTATATTTCACCCGAAATCCACAACAATTTGTCCAGATACTCCTGGATGAAAACAACACTATCTGGTGATTTGTAGCTATCTAAATCCCAGATCTTGCTACAGCCTCTGTGTGTGTTTGTGTTTTCTGGATATTCTCTATGGACTTTAAGGTTTTGAATGCATTTGAGCAGGACCCTTTTTGTTTTCTGCTGGCAAACGCTAATTGGTTCCACCTGGAGTCAAATCCTCCACACATTCGAGCTTTCTAGGAAGAAAGCTTCAGAAACCTGAGAAAACATGATATTTCTTTCTGTAAACATGACATTGGATACATTTGCCGAACAGGAAGATTGTGCTTTTCTCCAAAACCACTTTCACGGTGATTTTTGGTTAAATTTCACCCGAAATCCACAAAAATTTGTCCAGATACTCCTGGATGAAAGCAAAACTATCTGGTGATTTGTAGCTATCTAAATCCCAGATCTTGCTACAGCCTCTGTGTGTTTGTGTTTTCTGGATATTCTCTATGGACTTTAAGGTTTTGAATGCATTTGAGCAGGACCCCTTTTGTTTTCTGCTGGCAAACGCTAACTGGTTCCACCTGGAGTCAAACACTCCACACATTCGAGTTTTCTAGGAAGAAAGCTTCAGAAACCTGAGAAAACATGATATTTCTTTCTGTAAACATGACATTGGATACATTTGCCGAACAGGAAGATTGTGCTTTTCTCCAAAACCACTTTCACGGTCATTTTTGGTTAAATTTCACCCGAAATCCACAACAATTTGTCCAGATACTCCTGGATGAAAACAAAACTATCTGGTGATTTGTAGCTATCTCAATCCCAGATCTTGCTACAGCCTCTGTGTGTGTTTGTGTTTTCTGGATATTCTCTATGGACTTTAAGGTTTTGAATGCATTTGAGCATGACCCTTTTTGTTTTCTGCTGGCAAACGCTAATTGGTTCCACCTGGAGTCAAATCCTCCACACATTCGAGTTTTCTAGGAAGAAAGCTTCAGAAACCTGAGAAAACATGATATTTCTTTCTGTAAACATGACATTGGATACATTTGCCGAACAGGAAGATTGTGCTTTTCTCCAAAACCACTTTCACGGTGATTTTTTGGTTAAATTTCACTTCAAAACTGCAACAATTTGTCCATATAATCCTGGATGAAAACAAAACTATCTGGTGATTTGTAGCTATCTCAATCCCAGATCTTGCTACCACCTCTGTGTGTGTTTGTGTTTTCTGGATATTCTCTATGGACTTTAAGGTTTTGAATGCATTTGAGCAGGACCCTTTTTCTTTTCTGCTGCCAAACGCTAATTGGTTTCACCTGGAGTCAAATCCTCCACACATTCGAGTTTTCTAGGAAGAAAGCTTCAGAAACCTGAGAAAACATGAAATTTCTTTCTGTAAACATGACATTGGATACATTTGCCGAACAGGAAGATTGTGCTTTTCTCCAAAACCACTTTCACGGTCATTTTTGGTTAAATTTCACCCGAAATCCACAACAATTTGTCCAGATACTCCTGGATGAAAACAAAACTATCTGGTGATTTGTAGCTATCTCAATCCCAGATCTTGCTACAGCCTCTGTGTGTTTGTGTTTTCTGGATATTCTCTATGGACTTTAAGGTTTTGAATGCATTTGAGCAGGACCCTTTTTGTTTTCTGCTGGCAAACGCTAATTGGTTCCACCTGGAGTCAAATCCTCCACACATTCGAGTTTTAGAGGAAGAAAGCTTCAGAAACCTGAGAAAACATGATATTTCTTTCTGTAAACATGACATTGGATACATTGGCCGAACAGGAAGATTGTGCTTTTCTCCAAAACCACTTTCACGGTCATTTTTTGGTTAAATTTCACTTCAAAACTACAACAATTTGTCCAGATACTCCTGGATGAAAACAAAACTATCTGGTGATTTGTAGCTATCTCAATCCCAGATCTTGCTACAGCCTCTGTGTGTGTTTGTGTTTTCTGGATATTCTCTATGGACTTTAAGGTTTGGAATGCATTTGAGCAGGACCCTTTTTGTTTTCTGCTGGCAAACGCTAATTGGTTCCACCTGGAGTCAAACACTCCACACATTCGAGTTTTCTAGGACAAAAGTTTCAGAAAGTTGAGAAAACATGATAATTCTTTCTGTAAACATGACATTGGATACATTTGCCGAACAGGAAGATTGTGCTTTTCTCCAAAACCACTTTCACGGTGATTTTTGGTTAAATTTCACTTCAAAACTACAACAATTTGTCCATATAATCCTGGATGAAAACAACACTATCTGGTGATTTGTAGCTATCTCAATCCCAGATCTTGCTACAGCCTCTGTGTGTGTTTGTGTTTTCTGGATATTCTCTATGGACTTTAAGGTTTTGAATGCATTTTAGCAGGACCCTTTTTGTTTTCTGCTGGCAAACGCTAATTAGTTCCACCTGGAGTCAAACACTCCACACATTCGAGGTTTCTAGGAAGACAGCTTCAGAAACCTGAGAAAACATGATATTTCTTTCTGTAAACATGACATTGGATACATTTGCCGAACAGGAAGATTGTGCTTTTCTCCAAAACCACTTTCACGGTGATTTTTGGTTAAATTGCACCCGAAATCCACAACAATATGTCCAGATACTCCTGGATGAAAACAAAACTATCTGGTGATTTGTAGCTATCTCGATCCCAGATCTTGCTACAGCCTCTGTGTGCGTTTGTGTTTTCTGGATATTCTCTATGGACTTTAAGGTTTGGAATGCATTTTAGCAGGATCATTTTGTTTTCTGCTGGCAAACGCTAATTGGTTCCACCTGGAGTCAAACACTCCACACATTCGAATTTTCTAGGAAGAAAGCTTCAGAAACCTGAGAAAACATGATATTTCTTTCTGTAAACATGACATTGGATACATTTGACGAACAGGAAGATTGTGCTTTTCTCCAAAACCACTTTCACGGTCATTTTTGGTTAAATTTCACCCGAAATCCACAACAATTTGTCCAGATACTCCTGGATGAAAACAAAACTATCTGGTGATTTGTACCTATCTCGATCCAAGATCTTGCTACAGCCTCTGTGTGTGTTTATGTTTTCTGGATATTATCTATGGACTTTAAGGTTTTGAATGCATTTGAGCAGGACCCTTTCTGTTTTCTGCTGGCAAACGCTAATTGCTTCCACCTGGAGTCAAATCCTCCACACATTCGAGTTTTCTAGGAAGAAAGCTTCAGAAACCTGATAAAACATGATATTTCTTTCTGTAAACATGACATTGGATACATTTGCGAAGAGTAAGATTGTGCTTTTCTCCAAAACCACTTTCACGGTGATTTTTTGGTTAAATTTCACTTCAAAACTACAACAATTTGTCCATATACTCCTGGATGACAACAATACTATCTGGTGATTTGTAGCTATCTCAATCCCAGATTTGCTACAGCCTCTGTGTGTGTTTGTGTTTTCTGGATATTCTCTATGGACTTTAAGGTTTGGAATGCATTTTAGCAGGATCCTTTTTGTTTTCTGCTGGCAAACGCTAATTGGTTCCACCTGGAGACAAATCCTCCACACATTCGAGTTTTCTAGGAAGAAAGCTTCAGAAACCTGAGAAAACATGATATTTCTTTCTGTAAACATGACATTGGATACCTTTGCCGAACAGGAAGATTGTGCTTTTCTCCAAAACAACTTTCACGGTCATTTTTTGGTTAAATTGCACCTGAAATCCACAACAATTTGTCCAGATACTCCTGGATGAATGGAAAACTATCTGATGATTTGTAGCTATCTCAATCCCAGATTTGCTACAGCCTCTGTGTGTGTTTGTGTTTTCTGGATATTCTCTATGGACTTTAAGGTTTTGAATGCATTTGAGCAGGACCCTTTTTGTTTTCTGCTGGCAAACGCTAATTGGTTCCACCTGGAGTCAAACACTCCACACATTCGAGTTCTCTAGGAAGAAAGCTTCAGAAACCTGAGAAAACATGATATTTCTTTCTGTAAACATGACATTGGATACATTTGCCGAACAGGAAGATTGTGCTTTCTTCCAAAACCACTTTCACGGTCATTTTTTGGTTAGATTTCACTTCAAAACTACAAAAATTTGTCCAGATACTCCTGGATGAAAACAAAACTATCTGGTGATTTGTAGCTATCTCTATCCCAGATCTTGCTACAGCCTCTGTGTGTGTTTGTGTTTTCTGGATATTCTCTATGGACTTTAAGGTTTTGAATGCATTTGAGCAGGACCCTTTTTGTTTTCTGCTGGCAAACGCTAATTGGTTCCACCTGGAGTCAAACACTCCACACATTCGAGTTTTCTAGGAAGAAAGCTTCAGAAACCTGAGAAAACATGATATTTCTTTCTGTAAACATGACATTGGATACATTTGCCGAACAGGAAGATTGTGCTTTTCTCCAAAACCACTTTCACGGTGATTTTTTGGTTAAATTTCACTTCAAAACTACAACAATTTGTCCATATACTCCTGGATGAAAACAAAACTATCTGGTGATTTGTAGCTATCTCAATCCCAGATCTTGCTACAGCCTCTGTGTGTGTTTGTGTTTTCTGGATATTCTCTATGGACTTTAAGGTTTTGAATGCATTTGAGCAGGACCCTTTTTGTTTTCTGCTGGCAGACGCTAATTGGTTCCACCTGGAGTCAAATCCTCTACACATTCGAGTTTTCTAGGAAGAAAGCTTCCGAAACCTGAGAAAACATGATATTTCTTTCTGTAAACATGACATTGGATACATTTGCGAAGAGTAAGATTGTGCTTTTCTCCAAAACCACTTTCACGGTGATTTTTTGGTTAAATTGCACCCAAAATCCACAACAATTTGTCCAGATACTCCTGGATGAAAACAATACTATCTGGTGATTTGTCGCTATCTCAATCCCAGATTTGCTACAGCCTCTGTGTGTGTTTGTGTTTTCTGGATATTCTCTATGGACTTTAAGGTTTTGAATGCATTTGAGCAGGACCCTTTTTGTTTTCTGCTGGCAAACGCTAATTGGTTCCACCTGGAGTCAAACACTCCACACATTCGAGGTTTCTAGGAAGAAAGCTCCAGAAACCTGAGAAAACATGATATTTCTTTCTGTAATCATGACATTGGATGCACTTGCCGAAAAGGAAGATTGTGCTTTTCTCCAAAACCACTTTCACGGTCATTTTTCGGTAAAATTTCACTTCAAAACTACAACAATTTGTCCAGATACTCCTGGATGAAAACAAAACTATCTGGTGATTTGTAGCTATCTCAATCCCAGATTTGCTACAGCCTCTGTGTGTGTTTGTGTTTTCTGGATATTCTCTATGGACTTTAAGGTTTGGAATGCATTTTAGCAGGATCCTTTTTGTTTTCTGCTGGCAAACGCTAATTGGTTCCACCTTGAGTCAAATCCTCCACACATTCGAGTTTTCTAGGAAGAAAGCTTCAGAAACCTGAGAAAACATGTTATTTCTTTCTGTAAACATGACATTGGATACATTTGCCGAACAGGAAGATTGTGCTTTTCTCCAAAACAACTTTCACGGTGATTTTTGGTTAAATTGCACCTGAAATCCACAACAATTTGTCCAGATACTCCTGGATGAATGGAAAACTATCTGATGATTTGTAGCTATCTCAATCCCAGATTTACTACAGCCTCTGTGTGTGTTTGTGTTTTCTGGATATTCTCTATGGACTTTAAGGTTTTGAATGCATTTGAGCAGGACCCTTTTTGTTTTCTGCTGGCAAACGCTACTTGCTTCCACCTGGAGTCAAACACTCCACACATTCGAGTTCTCTAGGAAGAAAGCTTCAGAAACCTGAAAAAACATGATATTTCTTTCTGTAAACATGACATTGGATACATTTGCCGAACAGGAAGATTGTGCTTTTCTCCAAAACCACTTTCACGGTGATTTTTGGTTAAATTGCACCCGAAATCCACAACAATTTGTCCAGATACTCCTGGATGAAAACAAAACTATGTGGTGATTTGTAGCTATCTCTATCCCAGATCTTGCTACAGCCTCTGTGTGTGTTTGTGTTTTCTGGATATTCTCTATGGACTTTAAGGTTTTGAATGCATTTGAGAAGGACCCTTTTTGTTTTCTGCTGGCAAACGCTAATTGGTTCCACCTGGAGTCAAATACTCCACACATTCGAGTTTTCTAGGAAGAAAGCTTCAGAAACCTGAGAAAACATGATATTTCTTTCTGTAAACATGACATTGGATACATTTGCCGAACAGGAAGATTGTGCTTTCTTCCAAAACCACTTTCACGCTCATTTTTTGGTTAAATTTCACTTCAAAACTACAAAAATTTGTCCAGATACTCCTGGATGAAAACAAAACTATCTGGTGATTTGTAGCTATCTCTATCCCAGATCTTGCTACAGCCTCTGTGTGTGTTTGTGTTTTCTGGATATTCTCTATGGACTTTAAGGTTTTGAATGCATTTGAGCAGGACCCTTTTTGTTTTCTGCTGCCAAACGCTAATTGGTTCCACCTGGAGTCAAACACTCCACACATTCGAGTTCTCTAGGAAGAAAGCTTCAGAAACCTGAGAAAACATGATATTTCTTTCTGTAAACATGACATTGGATACATTTGCCGAACAGGAAGAGTGTGCTTTTCTCCAAAACCACTTTCACGGTGATTTTTTGGTTAAATTTCACTTCAAAACTACAACAATTTGTCCATATACTCCTGGATGAAAACAAAACTATCTGGTGATTTGTAGCTATCTCAATCCCAGATCTTGCTACAGCCTCTGTGTGTGTTTGTGTTTTCTGGATATTCTCTATGGACTTTAAGGTTTTGAATGCATTTGAGCAGGACCCTTTTTGTTTTCTGCTGGCAAACGCTAATTGGTTCCACCTGGAGTCAAATCCTCCACACACTCGAGTTTTCTAGGAAGAAAGCTTCAGAAACCTGAGAAAACATGATATTTCTTTCTGTAAACATGACATTGGATACATTTGCTGAACAGGAAGATTGTGCTTTTCTCCAAAACCACTTTCACGGTCATTTTTGGTTAAATTTCACCCGAAATCCACAACAATTTGTCCAGATACTCCTGGATGAAAACAAAACTATCTGGTGATTTGTAGCTATCTCAATCCCAGATCTTGCTACAGCCTCTGTGTGTGTTTGTGTTTTCTGGATATTCTCTATGGACTTTAAGGTTTTGAATGCATTTGAGCAGGACCCTTTTTGTTTTCTGCTGGCAAACGCTAATTGGTTCCACCTGGAGTCAAACACTCCACACATTCGAGTTCTCTAGGAAGAAAGCTTCAGAAACCTGAAAAAACATAATATTTCTTTCTGTAAACATGACATTGGATACATTTGCCAAACAGGAAGATTGTGCTTTTTTCCAAAACCACTTTCACGGTGATTTTTGGTTAAATTGCACCCGAAATCCACAACAATTTGTCCAGATACTCCTGGATGAAAACAAAACTATGTGGTGATTTGTAGCTATCTCAATCCCAGATCTTGCTACAGCCTCTGTGTGTGTTTGTGTTTTCTGGATATTCTCTATGGACTTTAAGGTTTTGAATGCATTTGAGCAGGACCCTTTTTGTTTTCTGCTGGCAAACGCTAATTGGTTCCACCTGGAGTCAAACACTCCACACATTCGAGGTTTCTAGGAAGAAAGCTTCAGAAACCTGAGAAAACATGATATTTCTTTCTGTAAACATGACATTGGATACATTTGCCGAACAGGAAGATTGTGCTTTTCTCCAAAACCACTTTCATGGTGATTTTTTGGTTAAATTTCACTTCAAAACTACAACAATTTGTCCAGATACTGCTGGATGAAAACAAAACTATCTGGTGATTTGTAGCTATCTCTATCCCAGATCTTGCTACAGCCTCTGTGTGTGTTTGTGTTTTCTGGATATTCTCTATGGACTTTAAGGTTTTGAATGCATTTGAGCATGACCCTTTTTGTTTTCTGCTGGCAAACGCTAATTGGTTCCACCTGGAGTCAAATACTCCACACATTCGAGTTTTCTAGGAAGAAAGCTTCAGAAACCTGAGAAAACATGATATTTCTTTCTGTAAACATGACATTGGATACATTTGCCGAACAGGAAGATTGTGCTTTCTTCCAAAACCACTTTCACGGTCATTTTTTGGTTAGATTTCACTTCAAAACTACAAAAATTTGTCCAGATACTTCTGGATGAAAAAAACTATCTGGTGATTTGTAGCTATCTCTATCCCAGATCTTGCTACAGCCTCTGTGTGTGTTTGTGTTTTCTGGATATTCTCTATGGACTTTAAGGTTTTGAATGCATTTGAGCAGGACCCTTTTTGTTTTCTGCTGGCAAACGCTAATTGGTTCCACCTGGAGTCAAACACTCCACACATTCGAGTTCTCTAGGAAGAAAGCTTCAGAAACCTGAGAAAACATGATATTTCTTTCGGTAAACATGACATTGGATACCTTTGCCGAACAGGAAGATTGTGCTTTTCTCCAAAACAACTTTCACGGTCATTTTTTGGTTAAATTGCACCTGAAATCCACAACAATTTGTCCAGATACTCCTGGATGAAAACAAAACTATCTGATGATTTGTAGCTATCTCAATCCCAGATTTGCTACAGCCTCTGTGTGTGTTTGTGTTTTCTGGATATTCTCTATGGACTTTAAGGTTTTGAATGCATTTGAGCAGGACCCTTTTTGTTTTCTGCTGGCAAACGCTAATTGGTTCCACCTGGAGTCAAACACTCCACACATTCGAGTTCTCTAGGAAGAAAGCTTCAGAAACCTGAGAAAACATGATATTTCTTTCTGTAAACATGACATTGGATACATTTGCCGAACAGGAAGATTGTGCTTTCTTCCAAAACCACTTTCACGGTCATTTTTTGGTTAGATTTCACTTCAAAACTACAAAAATTTGTCCAGATACTCCTGGATGAAAACAAAACTATCTGGTGATTTGTAGCTATCTCTATCCCAGATCTTGCTACAGCCTCTGTGTGTGTTTGTGTTTTCTGGATATTCTCTATGGACTTTAAGTTTTTGAATGCATTTGAGCAGGACCCTTTTTGTTTTCTGCTGGCAAACGCTAATTGGTTCCACCTGGAGTCAAACACTCCACACATTCGAGTTTTCTAGGAAGAAAGCTTCAGAAACCTGAGAAAACATGATATTTCTTTCTGTAAACATGACATTGGATACATTTGCCAAACAGGAAGATTGTGCTTTTCTCCAAAACCACTTTCACGGTGATTTTTTGGTTAAATTTCACTTCAAAACTACAACAATTTGTCCATATACTCCTGGATGAAAACAAAACTATCTGGTGATTTGTAGCTATCTCAATCCCAGATCTTGCTACAGCCTCTGTGTGTGTTTGTGTTTTCTGGATATTCTCTATGGACTTTAAGGTTTTGAATGCATTTTAGCAGGACCCTTTTTGTTTTCTGCTGGCAGACGCTAATTGGTTCCACCTGGAGTCAAATCCTCTACACATTCGAGTTTTCTAGGAAGAAAGCTTCCGAAACCTGAGAAAACATGATATTTCTTTCTGTAAACATGACATTGGATACATTTGCGAAGAGTAAGATTGTGCTTTTCTCCAAAACCACTTTCACGGTGATTTTTTGGTTAAATTGCACCCAAAATCCACAACAATTTGTCCAGATACTCCTGGATGAAAACAATACTATCTGGTGATTTGTCGCTATCTCAATCCCAGATTTGCTACAGCCTCTGTGTGTGTTTGTGTTTTCTGGATATTCTCTATGGACTTTAAGGTTTTGAATGCATTTGAGCAGGACCCTTTTTGTTTTCTGCTGGCAAACGCTAATTGGTTCCACCTGGAGTCAAACACTCCACACATTCGAGGTTTCTAGGAAGAAAGCTCCAGAAACCTGAGAAAACATGATATTTCTTTCTGTAATCATGACATTGGATGCACTTGCCGAAAAGGAAGATTGTGCTTTTCTCCAAAACCACTTTCACGGTCATTTTTCGGTAAAATTTCACTTCAAAACTACAACAATTTGTCCAGATACTCCTGGATGAAAACAAAACTATCTGGTGATTTGTAGCTATCTCAATCCCAGATTTGCTACAGCCTCTGTGTGTGTTTGTGTTTTCTGGATATTCTCTATGGACTTTAAGGTTTGGAATGCATTTTAGCAGGATCCTTTTTGTTTTCTGCTGGCAAACGCTAATTGGTTCCACCTGGAGTCAAATCCTCCACACATTCGAGTTTTCTAGGAAGAAAGCTTCAGAAACCTGAGAAAACATGTTATTTCTTTCTGTAAACATGACATTGGATACATTTGCCGAACAGGAAGATTGTGCTTTTCTCCAAAACAACTTTCACGGTGATTTTTGGTTAAATTGCACCTGAAATCCACAACAATTTGTCCAGATACTCCTGGATGAATGGAAAACTATCTGATGATTTGTAGCTATCTCAATCCCAGATTTACTACAGCCTCTGTGTGTGTTTGTGTTTTCTGGATATTCTCTATGGACTTTAAGGTTTTGAATGCATTTGAGCAGGACCCTTTTTGTTTTCTGCTGGCAAACGCTAATTGGTTCCACCTGGAGTCAAACACTCCACACATTCGAGTTCTCTAGGAAGAAAGCTTCAGAAACCTGAGAAAACATGATATTTCTTTCTGTAAACATGACATTGGATACATTTGCCGAACAGGAAGAGTGTGCTTTTCTCCAAAACCACTTTCACGGTGATTTTTGGTTAAATTGCACCCGAAATCCACAACAATTTGTCCAGATACTCCTGGATGAAAACAAAACTATGTGGTGATTTGTAGCTATCTCTATCCCAGATCTTGCTACAGCCTCTGTGTGTGTTTGTGTTTTCTGGATATTCTCTATGGACTTTAAGGTTTTGAATGCATTTGAGAAGGACCCTTTTTGTTTTCTGCTGGCAAACGCTAATTGGTTCCACCTGGAGTCAAATACTCCACACATTCGAGTTTTCTAGGAAGAAAGCTTCAGAAACCTGAGAAAACATGATATTTCTTTCTGTAAACATGACATTGGATACATTTGCCGAACAGGAAGATTGTGCTTTCTTCCAAAACCACTTTCACGCTCATTTTTTGGTTAGATTTCACTTCAAAACTACAAAAATTTGTCCAGATACTCCTGGATGAAAACAAAACTATCTGGTGATTTGTAGCTATCTCTATCCCAGATCTTGCTACAGCCTCTGTGTGTGTTTGTGTTTTCTGGATATTCTCTATGGACTTTAAGGTTTTGAATGCATTTGAGCAGGACCCTTTTTGTTTTCTGCTGGCAAACGCTAATTGGTTCCACCTGGAGTCAAACACTCCACACATTCGAGTTCTCTAGGAAGAAAGCTTCAGAAACCTGAGAAAACATGATATTTCTTTCTGTAAACATGACATTGGATACATTTGCCGAACAGGAAGAGTGTGCTTTTCTCCAAAACCACTTTCACGGTGATTTTTTGGTTAAATTTCACTTCAAAACTACAACAATTTGTCCATATACTCCTGGATGAAAACAAAACTATCTGGTGATTTGTAGCTATCTCAATCCCAGATCTTGCTACAGCCTCTGTGTGTGTTTGTGTTTTCTGGATATTCTCTATGGACTTTAAGGTTTTGAATGCATTTGAGCAGGACCCTTTTTGTTTTCTGCTGGCAAACGCTAATTGGTTCCACCTGGAGTCAAATCCTCCACACACTCGAGTTTTCTAGGAAGAAAGCTTCAGAAACCTGAGAAAACATGATATTTCTTTCTGTAAACATGACATTGGATACATTTGCTGAACAGGAAGATTGTGCTTTTCTCCAAAACCACTTTCACGGTCATTTTTGGTTAAATTTCACCCGAAATCCACAACAATTTGTCCAGATACTCCTGGATGAAAACAAAACTATCTGGTGATTTGTAGCTATCTCAATCCCAGATCTTGCTACAGCCTCTGTGTGTGTTTGTGTTTTCTGGATATTCTCTATGGACTTTAAGGTTTTGAATGCATTTGAGCAGGACCCTTTTTGTTTTCTGCTGGCAAACGCTAATTGGTTCCACCTGGAGTCAAACACTCCACACATTCGAGTTCTCTAGGAAGAAAGCTTCAGAAACCTGAAAAAACATGATATTTCTTTCTGTAAACATGACATTGGATACATTTGCCAAACAGGAAGATTGTGCTTTTTTCCAAAACCACTTTCACGGTGATTTTTGGTTAAATTGCACCCGAAATCCACAACAATTTGTCCAGATACTCCTGGATGAAAACAAAACTATGTGGTGATTTGTAGCTATCTCAATCCCAGATCTTGCTACAGCCTCTGTGTGTGTTTGTGTTTTCTGGATATTCTCTATGGACTTTAAGGTTTTGAATGCATTTGAGCAGGACCCTTTTTGTTTTCTGCTGGCAAACGCTAATTGGTTCCACCTGGAGTCAAACACTCCACACATTCGAGGTTTCTAGGAAGAAAGCTTCAGAAACCTGAGAAAACATGATATTTCTTTCTGTAAACATGACATTGGATACATTTGCCGAACAGGAAGATTGTGCTTTTCTCCAAAACCACTTTCATGGTGATTTTTTGGTTAAATTTCACTTCAAAACTACAACAATTTGTCCAGATACTGCTGGATGAATACAAAACTATCTGGTGATTTGTAGCTATCTCTATCCCAGATCTTGCTACAGCCTCTGTGTGTGTTTGTGTTTTCTGGATATTCTCTATGGACTTTAAGGTTTTGAATGCATTTGAGCATGACCCTTTTTGTTTTCTGCTGGCAAACGCTAATTGGTTCCACCTGGAGTCAAATACTCCACACATTCGAGTTTTCTAGGAAGAAAGCTTCAGAAACCTGAGAAAACATGATATTTCTTTCTGTAAACATGACATTGGATACATTTGCCGAACAGGAAGATTGTGCTTTCTTCCAAAACCACTTTCACGGTCATTTTTTGGTTAGATTTCACTTCAAAACTACAAAAATTTGTCCAGATACTCCTGGATGAAAACAAAACTATCTGGTGATTTGTAGCTATCTCTATCCCAGATCTTGCTACAGCCTCTGTGTGTGTTTGTGTTTTCTGGATATTCTCTATGGACTTTAAGGTTTTGAATGCATTTGAGCAGGACCCTTTTTGTTTTCTGCTGGCAAACGCTAATTGGTTCCACCTGGAGTCAAACACTCCACACATTCGAGTTCTCTAGGAAGAAAGCTTCAGAAACCTGAGAAAACATGATATTTCTTTCTGTAAACATGACATTGGATACATTTGCCGAACAGGAAGATTGTGCTTTTCTCCAAAACCACTTTCACGGTGATTTTTTGGTTAAATTTCACTTCAAAACTACAACAATTTGTCCATATACTCCTGGATGAAAACAAAACTATCTGGTGATTTGTAGCTATCTCAATCCCAGATCTTGCTAGAGCCTCTGTGTGTGTGTGTTTTCTGGATATTCTCTATGGACTTTAAGGTTTTGAATGCATTTGAGCAGGACCCTTTTTGTTTTCTGCTGGCAAACGCTAATTGGTTCCACCTGGAGTCAAATCCTCCACACACTCGAGTTTTCTAGGAAGAAAGCTTCAGAAACCTGAGAAAACATGATATTTCTTTCTGTAAACATGACATTGGATACATTTGCCGAACAGGAAGATTGTGCTTTTCTCCAAAACCACTTTCACGGTGATTTTTGGTTAAATTTCACCCGAAATCCACAACAATTTGTCCAGATACTCCTGGATGAAAACAAAACTATCTGGTGATTTGTAGCTATCTCAATCCCAGATCTTGCTACAGCCTCTGTGTGTGTTTGTGTTTTCTGGATATTCTCTATGGACTTTAAGGTTTTGAATGCATTTGAGCAGGACCCTTTTTGTTTTCTGCTGGCAGACGCTAATTGGTTCCACCTGGAGTCAAATCCTCTACACATTCGAGTTTTCTAGGAAGAAAGCTTCAGAAACCTGAGAAAACATGATATTTCTTTCTGTAAACATGACATTGGATACATTTGCGAAGAGTAAGATTGTGCTTTTCTCCAAAACCACTTTCACGGTCATTTTTGGTTAAATTGCACCCAAAATCCACAACAATTTGTCCAGATACTCCTTGATGAAAACAATACTATCTGGTGATTTGTAGCTATCTCTATCCCAGATCTTGCTACAGCCTCTGTGTGTGTTTGTGTTTTCTGGATATTCTCTATGGACTTTAAGGTTTTGAATGCATTTGAGCAGGACCCTTTTTGTTTTCTGCTGGCAAACGCTAATGGGTTCCACCTGGAGTCAAACACTCCACACATTCGAGGTTTCTAGGAAGAAAGCTCCAGAAACCTGAGAAAACATGATATTTCTTTCTGTAATCATGACATTGGATGCATTTGCCGAACAGGAAGATTGTGCTTTTCTCCAAAACCACTTTCACGGTCATTTTTCGGTTAAATTTCACTTCAAAACTACAACAATTTGTCCAGATACTCCTGGA
Source organism: Oryctolagus cuniculus (assembly GCF_964237555.1). Classification (NCBI taxonomy): domain Eukaryota; kingdom Metazoa; phylum Chordata; class Mammalia; order Lagomorpha; family Leporidae; genus Oryctolagus; species Oryctolagus cuniculus. The sequence continues at coordinate 72,435,328 of NC_091447.1, forward strand.
TGAAAACAAAACTATCTGGTGATTTGTAGCTATCTCAATCCCAGATTTGCTACAGCCTCTGTGTGTGTTTGTGTTTTCTGGATATTCTCTATGGACTTTAAGGTTTGGAATGCATTTTAGCAGGATCCTTTTTGTTTTCTGCTGGCAAACGCTAATTGGTTACACCTGGAGACAAATCCTCCACACATTCGAGTTTTCTAGGAAGAAAGCTTCAGAAACCTGAGAAAACATGATATTTCTTTCTGTAAACATGACATTGGATACCTTTGCCGAACAGGAAGATTGTGCTTTTCTCCAAAACAACTTTCACGGTCATTTTTTGGTTAAATTGCACCTGAAATCCACAACAATTTGTCCAGATACTCCTGGATGAATGGAAAACTATCTGATGATTTGTAGCTATCTCAATCCCAGATTTGCTACAGCCTCTATGTGTGTTTGTGTTTTCTGGATATTCTCTATGGACTTTAAGGTTTTGAATGCATTTGAGCAGGACCCTTTTTCTTTTCTGCTGGCAAACGCTAATTGGTTCCACCTGGAGTCAAACACTCCACACATTCGAGTTCTCTAGGAAGAAAGCTTCAGAAACCTGAGAAAACATGATATTTCTTTCTGTAAACAAGACATTGGATACATTTGCCGAACAGGAAGATTGTGCTTTTCTCCAAAACCACTTTCACGGTGATTTTTGGTTAAATTGCACCCGAAATCCACAACAATTTGTCCAGATACTCCTGGATGAAAACAAAACTATGTGGTGATTTGTAGCTATCTCAATCCCAGATCTTGCTACAGCCTCTGTGTGTGTTTGTGTTTTCTGGATATTCTCTATGGACTTTAAGGTTTTGAATGCATTTGAGCAGGACCCTTTTTGTTTTCTGCTGGCAAACGCTAATTGGTTCCACCTGGAGTCAAATACTCCACACATTCGAGTTTTCTAGGAAGAAAGCTTCAGAAACCTGAGAAAACATGATATTTCTTTCTGTAAACATGACATTGGATACATTTGCCGAACAGGAAGATTGTGCTTTCTTCCAAAACCACTTTCACGCTCATTTTTTGGTTAGATTTCACTTCAAAACTACAAAAATTTGTCCAGATACTCCTGGATGAAAACAAAACTATCTGGTGATTTGTAGCTATCTCTATCCCAGATCTTGCTACAGCCTCTGTGTGTGTTTGTGTTTTCTGGATATTCTCTATGGACTTTAAGGTTTTGAATGCATTTGAGCAGGACCCTTTTTGTTTTCTGCTGGCAAACGCTAATTGGTTCCACCTGGAGTCAAACACTCCACACATTCGAGTTCTCTAGGAAGAAAGCTTCAGAAACCTGAGAAAACATGATATTTCTTTCTGTAAACATGACATTGGATACATTTGCCGAACAGGAAGAGTGTGCTTTTCTCCAAAACCACTTTCACGGTGATTTTTTGGTTAAATTTCACTTCAAAACTACAACAATTTGTCCATATACTCCTGGATGAAAACAAAACTATCTGGTGATTTGTAGCTATCTCAATCCCAGATCTTGCTACAGCCTCTGTGTGTGTTTGTGTTTTCTGGATATTCTCTATGGACTTTAAGGTTTTGAATGCATTTGAGCAGGACCCTTTTTGTTTTCTGCTGGCAAACGCTAATTGGTTCCACCTGGAGTCAAATCCTCCACACACTCGAGTTTTCTAGGAAGAAAGCTTCAGAAACCTGAGAAAACATGATATTTCTTTCTGTAAACATGACATTGGATACATTTGCTGAACAGGAAGATTGTGCTTTTCTCCAAAACCACTTTCACGGTCATTTTTGGTTAAATTTCACCCGAAATCCACAACAATTTGTCCAGATACTCCTGGATGAAAACAAAACTATCTGGTGATTTGTAGCTATCTCAATCCCAGATCTTGCTACAGCCTCTGTGTGTGTTTGTGTTTTCTGGATATTCTCTATGGACTTTAAGGTTTTGAATGCATTTGAGCAAGACCCTTTTTGTTTTCTGCTGGCAAACGCTAATTGGTTCCACCTGGAGTCAAACACTCCACACATTCGAGTTCTCTAGGAAGAAAGCTTCAGAAACCTGAAAAAACATGATATTTCTTTCTGTAATCATGACATTGGATACATTTGCCAAACAGGAAGATTGTGCTTTTTTCCAAAACCACTTTCACGGTGATTTTTGGTTAAATTGCACCCGAAATCCACAACAATTTGTCCAGATACTCCTGGATGAAAACAAAACTATGTGGTGATTTGTAGCTATCTCAATCCCAGATCTTGCTACAGCCTCTGTGTGTGTTTGTGTTTTCTGGATATTCTCTATGGACTTTAAGGTTTTGAATGCATTTGAGCAGGACCCTTTTTGTTTTCTGCTGGCAAACGCTAATTGGTTCCACCTGGAGTCAAACACTCCACACATTCGAGTTTTCTAGGAAGAAAGCTTCAGAAACCTGAGAAAACATGATATTTCTTTCTGTAAACATGACATTGGATACATTTGCCGAACAGGAAGATTGTGCTTTTCTCCAAAACCACTTTCATGGTGATTTTTTGGTTAAATTTCACTTCAAAACTACAACAATTTGTCCAGATACTGCTGGATGAATACAAAACTATCTGGTGATTTGTAGCTATCTCTATCCCAGATCTTGCTACAGCCTCTGTGTGTGTTTGTGTTTTCTGGATATTCTCTATGGACTTTAAGGTTTTGAATGCATTTGAGCATGACCCTTTTTGTTTTCTGCTGGCAAACGCTAATTGGTTCCACCTGGAGTCAAATACTCCACACATTCGAGTTTTCTAGGAAGAAAGCTTCAGAAACCTGAGAAAACATGATATTTCTTTCTGTAAACATGACATTGGATACATTTGCCGAACAGGAAGATTGTGCTTTCTTCCAAAACCACTTTCACGGTCATTTTTTGGTTAGATTTCACTTCAAAACTACAAAAATTTGTCCAGATACTCCTGGATGAAAACAAAACTATCTGGTGATTTGTAGCTATCTCTATCCCAGATCTTGCTACAGCCTCTGTGTGTGTTTGTGTTTTCTGGATATTCTCTATGGACTTTAAGGTTTTGAATGCATTTGAGCAGGACCCTTTTTGTTTTCTGCTGGCAAACGCTAATTGGTTCCACCTGGAGTCAAACACTCCACACATTCGAGTTCTCTAGGAAGAAAGCTTCAGAAACCTGAGAAAACATGATATTTCTTTCTGTAAACATGACATTGGATACATTTGCCGAACAGGAAGATTGTGCTTTTCTCCAAAACCACTTTCACGGTGATTTTTTGGTTAAATTTCACTTCAAAACTACAACAATTTGTCCATATACTCCTGGATGAAAACAAAACTATCTGGTGATTTGTAGCTATCTCAATCCCAGATCTTGCTACAGCCTCTGTGTGTGTTTGTGTTTTCTGGATATTCTCTATGGACTTTAAGGTTTTGAATGCATTTGAGCAGGACCCTTTTTGTTTTCTGCTGGCAAACGCTAATTGGTTCCACCTGGAGTCAAATCCTCCACACACTCGAGTTTTCTAGGAAGAAAGCTTCAGAAACCTGAGAAAACATGATATTTCTTTCTGTAAACATGACATTGGATACATTTGCTGAACAGGAAGATTGTGCTTTTCTCCAAAACCACTTTCACGGTCATTTTTGGTTAAATTTCACCCGAAATCCACAACAATTTGTCCAGATACTCCTGGATGAAAACAAAACTATCTGGTGATTTGTAGCTATCTCAATCCCAGATCTTGCTACAGCCTCTGTGTGTGTTTGTGTTTTCTGGATATTCTCTATGGACTTTAAGGTTTGGAATGCATTTGAGCAGGACCCTTTTTGTTTTCTGCTGGCAAACGCTAATTGGTTCCACCTGGAGTCAAATCCTCTACACATTCGAGTTTTCTAGGAAGAAAGCTTCAGAAACCTGAGAAAACATGATATTTCTTTCTGTAAACATGACATTGGATACATTTGCGAAGAGTAAGATTGTGCTTTTCTCCAAAACCACTTTCACGGTCATTTTTGGTTAAATTGCACCCAAAATCCACAACAATTTGTCCAGATACTCCTTGATGAAAACAATACTATCTGGTGATTTGTAGCTATCTCTATCCCAGATCTTGCTACAGCCTCTGTGTGTGTTTGTCTTTTCTGGATATTCTCTATGGACTTTAAGGTTTTGAATGCATTTGAGCAGGACCCTTTTTGTTTTCTGCTGGCAAACACTAATTGGTTCCACCTGGAGTCAAACACTCCACACATTCGAGTTTTCTAGGAAGAAAGCTCCAGAAACCTGAGAAAACATGATATTTCTTTCTGTAAACATGACATTGGATACATTTGCCGAACAGGAAGATTGTGCTTTTCTCCAAAACCACTTTCATGGTGATTTTTTGGTTAAATTTCACTTCAAAACTACAACAATTTGTCCAGATACTGCTGGATGAATACAAAACTATCTGGTGATTTGTAGCTATCTCTATCCCAGATCTTGCTACAGCCTCTGTGTGTGTTTGTGTTTTCTGGATATTCTCTATGGACTTTAAGGTTTTGAATGCATTTGAGCATGACCCTTTTTGTTTTCTGCTGGCAAACGCTAATTGGTTCCACCTGGAGTCAAATACTCCACACATTCGAGTTTTCTAGGAAGAAAGCTTCAGAAACCTGAGAAAACATGATATTTCTTTCTGTAAACATGACATTGGATACATTTGCCGAACAGGAAGATTGTGCTTTCTTCCAAAACCACTTTCACGGTCATTTTTTGGTTAGATTTCACTTCAAAACTACAAAAATTTGTCCAGATACTCCTGGATGAAAACAAAACTATCTGGTGATTTGTAGCTATCTCTATCCCAGATCTTGCTACAGCCTCTGTGTGTGTTTGTGTTTTCTGGATATTCTCTATGGACTTTAAGGTTTTGAATGCATTTGAGCAGGACCCTTTTTGTTTTCTGCTGGCAAACGCTAATTGGTTCCACCTGGAGTCAAACACTCCACACATTCGAGTTCTCTAGGAAGAAAGCTTCAGAAACCTGAGAAAACATGATATTTCTTTCTGTAAACATGACATTGGATACATTTGCCGAACAGGAAGATTGTGCTTTTCTCCAAAACCACTTTCACGGTGATTTTTTGGTTAAATTTCACTTCAAAACTACAACAATTTGTCCATATACTCCTGGATGAAAACAAAACTATCTGGTGATTTGTAGCTATCTCAATCCCAGATCTTGCTAGAGCCTCTGTGTGTGTGTGTTTTCTGGATATTCTCTATGGACTTTAAGGTTTTGAATGCATTTGAGCAGGACCCTTTTTGTTTTCTGCTGGCAAACGCTAATTGGTTCCACCTGGAGTCAAATCCTCCACACACTCGAGTTTTCTAGGAAGAAAGGATCAGAAACCTGAGAAAACATGATATTTCTTTCTGTAAACATGACATTGGATACATTTGCCGAACAGGAAGATTGTGCTTTTCTCCAAAACCACTTTCACGGTGATTTTTGGTTAAATTTCACCCGAAATCCACAACAATTTGTCCAGATACTCCTGGATGAAAACAAAACTATCTGGTGATTTGTAGCTATCTCAATCCCAGATCTTGCTACAGCCTCTGTGTGTGTTTGTGTTTTCTGGATATTCTCTATGGACTTTAAGGTTTTGAATGCATTTGAGCAGGACCCTTTTTGTTTTCTGCTGGCAGACGCTAATTGGTTCCACCTGGAGTCAAATCCTCTACACATTCGAGTTTTCTAGGAAGAAAGCTTCAGAAACCTGAGAAAACATGATATTTCTTTCTGTAAACATGACATTGGATACATTTGCGAAGAGTAAGATTGTGCTTTTCTCCAAAACCACTTTCACGGTCATTTTTGGTTAAATTGCACCCAAAATCCACAACAATTTGTCCAGATACTCCTTGATGAAAACAATACTATCTGGTGATTTGTAGCTATCTCTATCCCAGATCTTGCTACAGCCTCTGTGTGTGTTTGTCTTTTCTGGATATTCTCTATGGACTTTAAGGTTTTGAATGCATTTGAGCAGGACCCTTTTTGTTTTCTGCTGGCAAACACTAATTGGTTCCACCTGGAGTCAAACACTCCACACATTCGAGTTTTCTAGGAAGAAAGCTCCAGAAACCTGAGAAAACATGATATTTCTTTCTGTAAACATGACATTGGATACATTTGCCGAACAGGAAGATTGTGCTTTTCTCCAAAACCACTTTCACGGTGATTTTTTGGTTAAATTTCACTTCAAAACTACAACAATTTGTCCAGATACTGCTGGATGAATACAAAACTATCTGGTGATTTGTAGCTATCTCAATCCCAGATCTTGCTACAGCCTCTGTGTGTGTTTGTGTTTTCTGGATATTCTCTATGGACTTTAAGGTTTTGAATGCATTTGAGCATGACCCTTTTTGTTTTCTGCTGGCAAACGCTAATTGGTTCCACCTGGAGTCAAATACTCCACACATTCGAGTTTTCTAGGAAGAAAGCTTCAGAAACCTGAGAAAACATGATATTTCTTTCTGTAAACATGACATTGGATACATTTGCCGAACAGGAAGATTGTGCTTTCTTCCAAAACCACTTTCACGGTCATTTTTTGGTTAGATTTCACTTCAAAACTACAAAAATTTGTCCAGATACTCCTGGATGAAAACAAAACTATCTGGTGATTTGTAGCTATCTCTATCCCAGATCTTGCTACAGCCTCTGTGTGTGTTTGTGTTTTCTGGATATTCTCTATGGACTTTAAGGTTTTGAATGCATTTGAGCAGGACCCTTTTTGTTTTCTGCTGGCAAACGCTAATTGGTTCCACCTGGAGTCAAACACTCCACACATTCGAGTTCTCTAGGAAGAAAGCTTCAGAAACCTGAGAAAACATGATATTTCTTTCTGTAAACATGACATTGGATACATTTGCCGAACAGGAAGATTGTGCTTTTCTCCAAAACCACTTTCACGGTGATTTTTTGGTTAAATTTCACTTCAAAACTACAACAATTTGTCCAGATACTCCTGGATGAAAACAAAACTATCTGGTGATTTGTAGCTATCTCAATCCCAGATCTTGCTACAGCCTCTGTGTGTGTTTGTGTTTTCTGGATATTCTCTATGGACTTTAAGGTTTTGAATGCATTTGAGCAGGACCCTTTTTGTTTTCTGCTGGCAAACGCTAATTGGTTCCACCTGGAGTCAAATCCTCCACACACTCGAGTTTTCTAGGAAGAAAGCTTCAGAAACCTGAGAAAACATGATATTTCTTTCTGTAAACATGACATTGGATACATTTGCTGAACAGGAAGATTGTGCTTTTCTCCAAAACCACTTTCACGGTCATTTTTGGTTAAATTTCACCCGAAATCCACAACAATTTGTCCAGATACTCCTGGATGAAAACAAAACTATCTGGTGATTTGTAGCTATCTCAATCCCAGATCTTGCTACAGCCTCTGTGTGTGTTTGTGTTTTCTGGATATTCTCTATGGACTTTAAGGTTTTGAATGCATTTGAGCAGGACCCTTTTTGTTTTCTGCTGGCAGACGCTAATTGGTTCCACCTGGAGTCAAATACTCCACACATTCGAGTTTTCTAGGAAGAAAGCTTCAGAAACCTGAGAATACATGATATTTCTTTCTGTAAACATGACATTGGATACATTTGCTGAACAGGAAGATTGTGCTTTTCTCCAAAACCACTTTCACGGTCATTTTTTGGTTAAATTTCACTTCAAAACTACAACAATTTGTCCAGATACTCCTGGATGAAAACAAAACTATCTGGTGATTTGTAGCTATCTCAATCCCAGATCTTGCTACAGCCTCTGTGTGTGTTTGTGTTTTCTGGATATTCTCTATGGACTTTAAGGTTTTGAATGCATTTGAGCAGGACCCTTTTTGTTTTCTGCTGGCAAACGCTAATTGGTTCCACCTGGAGTCAAACACTCCACACATTCGAGTTCTCTAGGAAGAAAGCTTCAGAAACCTGAAAAAACATGATATTTCTTTCTGTAAACATGACATTGGATACATTTGCCAAACAGGAAGATTGTGCTTTTTTCCAAAACCACTTTCACGGTGATTTTTGGTTAAATTGCACCCGAAATCCACAACAATTTGTCCAGATACTCCTGGATGAAAACAAAACTATGTGGTGATTTGTAGCTATCTCAATCCCAGATCTTGCTACAGCCTCTGTGTGTGTTTGTGTTTTCTGGATATTCTCTATGGACTTTAAGGTTTTGAATGCATTTGAGCAGGACCCTTTTTGTTTTCTGCTGGCAAACGCTAATTGGTTCCACCTGGAGTCAAACACTCCACACATTCGAGTTTTCTAGGAAGAAAGCTTCAGAAACCTGAGAAAACATGATATTTCTTTCTGTAAACATGACATTGGATACATTTGCCGAACAGGAAGATTGTGCTTTTCTCCAAAACCACTTTCACGGTCATTTTTTGGTTAAATTTCACTTCAAAACTACAACAATTTGTCCAGATACTGCTGGATGAATACAAAACTATCTGGTGATTTGTAGCTATCTCAATCCCAGATCTTGCTACAGCCTCTGTGTGTGTTTGTGTTTTCTGGATATTCTCTATGGACTTTAAGGTTTTGAATGCATTTGAGCATGACCCTTTTTGTTTTCTGCTGGCAAACGCTAATTGGTTCCACCTGGAGTCAAATACTCCACACATTCGAGTTTTCTAGGAAGAAAGCTTCAGAAACCTGAGAAAACATGATATTTCTTTCTGTAAACATGACATTGGATACATTTGCCGAACAGGAAGATTGTGCTTTCTTCCAAAACCACTTTCACGGTCATTTTTTGGTTAGATTTCACTTCAAAACTACAAAAATTTGTCCAGATACTCCTGGATGAAAACAAAACTATCTGGTGATTTGTAGCTATCTCTATCCCAGATCTTGCTACAGCCTCTGTGTGTGTTTGTGTTTTCTGGATATTCTCTATGGACTTTAAGGTTTTGAATGCATTTGAGCAGGACCCTTTTTGTTTTCTGCTGGCAAACGCTAATTGGTTCCACCTGGAGTCAAACATTCCACACATTCGAGTTCTCTAGGAAGAAAGCTTCAGAAACCTGAGAAAACATGATATTTCTTTCTGTAAACATGACATTGGATACATTTGCCGAACAGGAAGATTGTGCTTTTCTCCAAAACCACTTTCACGGTGATTTTTTGGTTAAATTTCACTTCAAAACTACAACAATTTGTCCATATACTCCTGGATGAAAACAAAACTATCTGGTGATTTGTAGCTATCTCAATCCCAGATCTTGCTAGAGCCTCTGTGTGTGTTTGTGTTTTCTGGATATTCTCTATGGACTTTAAGGTTTTGAATGCATTTGAGCAGGACCCTTTTTGTTTTCTGCTGGCAAACGCTAATTGGTTCCACCTGGAGTCAAATCCTCCACACACTCGAGTTTTCTAGGAAGAAAGCTTCAGAAACCTGAGAAAACATGATATTTCTTTCTGTAAACATGACATTGGATACCTTTGCCGAACAGGAAGATTGTGCTTTTCTCCAAAACCACTTTCACGGTGATTTTTGGTTAAATTTCACCCGAAATCCACAACAATTTGTCCAGATACTCCTGGATGAAAACAAAACTATCTGGTGATTTGTAGCTATCTCAATCCCAGATCTTGCTACAGCCTCTGTGTGTGTTTGTGTTTTCTGGATATTCTCTATGGACTTTAAGGTTTTGAATGCATTTGAGCAGGACCCTTTTTGTTTTCTGCTGGCAGACGCTAATTGGTTCCACCTGGAGTCAAATCCTCTACACATTCGAGTTTTCTAGGAAGAAAGCTTCAGAAACCTGAGAAAACATGATATTTCTTTCTGTAAACATGACATTGGATACATTTGCGAAGAGTAAGATTGTGCTTTTCTCCAAAACCACTTTCACGGTCATTTTTGGTTAAATTGCACCCAAAATCCACAACAATTTGTCCAGATACTCCTGGATGAAAACAATACTATCTGGTGATTTGTAGCTATCTCTATCCCAGATCTTGCTACAGCCTCTGTGTGTGTTTGTCTTTTCTGGATATTCTCTATGGACTTTAAGGATTTGAATGCATTTGAGCAGGACCCTTTTTGTTTTCTGCTGGCAAACACTAATTGGTTCCACCTGGAGTCAAACACTCCACACATTCGAGTTTTCTAGGAAGAAAGCTCCAGAAACCTGAGAAAACATGATATTTCTTGCTGTAAACATGACATTGGATACATTTGCCGAACAGGAAGATTGTGCTTTTCTCCAAAACCACTTTCACGGTCATTTTTTGGTTAAATTTCACTTCAAAACTACAACAATTTGTCCAGATACTCCTGGATGAAAACAAAACTATCTGGTGATTTGTCGCTATCTCAATCCCAGATTTGCTACAGCCTCTGTGTGTGTTTGTGTTTTCTGGATATTCTCTATGGACTTTAAGGTTTGGAATGCATTTGAGCAGGATCCTTTTTGTTTTCTGCTGGCAAACGCTAATTGGTTCCACCTGGAGTCACATACTCCACACATTCGAGTTTTCTAGGAAGAAAGCTTCAGAAACCTGAGAAAACATGATATTTCTTTCTGTAAACATGACATTGGATACATTTGCCGAACAGGAAGATTGTGCTTTCTTCCAAAACCACTTTCACGGTCATTTTTTGGTTAGATTTCACTTCAAAACTACAAAAATTTGTCCAGATACTCCTGGATGAAAACAAAACTATCTGGTGATTTGTAGCTATCTCTATCCCAGATCTTGCTACAGCCTCTGTGTGTGTTTGTGTTTTCTGGATATTCTCTATGGACTTTAAGGTTTTGAATGCATTTGAGCAGGACCCTTTTTGTTTTCTGCTGGCAAACGCTAATTGGTTCCACCTGGAGTCAAACACTCCACACATTCGAGTTCTCTAGGAAGAAAGCTTCAGAAACCTGAGAAAACATGATATTTCTTTCTGTAAACATGACATTGGATACATTTGCCGAACAGGAAGATTGTGCTTTTCTCCAAAACCACTTTCACGGTGATTTTTTGGTTAAATTTCACTTCAAAACTACAACAATTTGTCCAGATACTCCTGGATGAAAACAAAACTATCTGGTGATTTGTAGCTATCTCAATCCCAGATCTTGCTACAGCCTCTGTGTGTGTTTGTGTTTTCTGGATATTCTCTATGGACTTTAAGGTTTTGAATGCATTTGAGCAGGACCCTTTTTGTTTTCTGCTGGCAAACGCTAATTGGTTCCACCTGGAGTCAAATCCTCCACACACTCGAGTTTTCTAGGAAGAAAGCTTCAGAAACCTGAGAAAACATGATATTTCTTTCTGTAAACATGACATTGGATACATTTGCTGAACAGGAAGATTGTGCTTTTCTCCAAAACCACTTTCACGGTCATTTTTGGTTAAATTTCACCCGAAATCCACAACAATTTGTCCAGATACTCCTGGATGAAAACAAAACTATCTGGTGATTTGTAGCTATCTCAATCCCAGATCTTGCTACAGCCTCTGTGTGTGTTTGTGTTTTCTGGATATTCTCTATGGACTTTAAGGTTTTGAATGCATTTGAGCAGGACCCTTTTTGTTTTCTGCTGGCAGACGCTAATTGGTTCCACCTGGAGTCAAATACTCCACACATTCGAGTTTTCTAGGAAGAAAGCTTCAGAAACCTGAGAATACATGATATTTCTTTCTGTAAACATGACATTGGATACATTTGCTGAACAGGAAGATTGTGCTTTTCTCCAAAACCACTTTCACGGTCATTTTTTGGTTAAATTTCACTTCAAAACTACAACAATTTGTCCAGATACTCCTGGATGAAAACAAAACTATCTGGTGATTTGTAGCTATCTCAATCCCAGATCTTGCTACAGCCTCTGTGTGTGTTTGTGTTTTCTGGATATTCTCTATGGACTTTAAGGTTTTGAATGCATTTGAGCAGGACCCTTTTTGTTTTCTGCTGGCAAACGCTAATTGGTTCCACCTGGAGTCAAACACTCCACACATTCGAGTTCTCTAGGAAGAAAGCTTCAGAAACCTGAAAAAACATGATATTTCTTTCTGTAAACATGACATTGGATACATTTGCCAAACAGGAAGATTGTGCTTTTTTCCAAAACCACTTTCACGGTGATTTTTGGTTAAATTGCACCCGAAATCCACAACAATTTGTCCAGATACTCCTGGATGAAAACAAAACTATGTGGTGATTTGTAGCTATCTCAATCCCAGATCTTGCTACAGCCTCTGTGTGTGTTTGTGTTTTCTGGATATTCTCTATGGACTTTAAGGTTTTGAATGCATTTGAGCAGGACCCTTTTTGTTTTCTGCTGGCAAACGCTAATTGGTTCCACCTGGAGTCAAACACTCCACACATTCGAGTTTTCTAGGAAGAAAGCTTCAGAAACCTGAGAAAACATGATATTTCTTTCTGTAAACATGACATTGGATACATTTGCCGAACAGGAAGATTGTGCTTTTCTCCAAAACCACTTTCACGGTCATTTTTTGGTTAAATTTCACTTCAAAACTACAACAATTTGTCCAGATACTGCTGGATGAATACAAAACTATCTGGTGATTTGTAGCTATCTCAATCCCAGATCTTGCTACAGCCTCTGTGTGTGTTTGTGTTTTCTGGATATTCTCTATGGACTTTAAGGTTTTGAATGCATTTGAGCATGACCCTTTTTGTTTTCTGCTGGCAAACGCTAATTGGTTCCACCTGGAGTCAAATACTCCACACATTCGAGTTTTCTAGGAAGAAAGCTTCAGAAACCTGAGAAAACATGATATTTCTTTCTGTAAACATGACATTGGATACATTTGCCGAACAGGAAGATTGTGCTTTCTTCCAAAACCACTTTCACGGTCATTTTTTGGTTAGATTTCACTTCAAAACTACAAAAATTTGTCCAGATACTCCTGGATGAAAACAAAACTATCTGGTGATTTGTAGCTATCTCTATCCCAGATCTTGCTACAGCCTCTGTGTGTGTTTGTGTTTTCTGGATATTCTCTATGGACTTTAAGGTTTTGAATGCATTTGAGCAGGACCCTTTTTGTTTTCTGCTGGCAAACGCTAATTGGTTCCACCTGGAGTCAAACATTCCACACATTCGAGTTCTCTAGGAAGAAAGCTTCAGAAACCTGAGAAAACATGATATTTCTTTCTGTAAACATGACATTGGATACATTTGCCGAACAGGAAGATTGTGCTTTTCTCCAAAACCACTTTCACGGTGATTTTTTGGTTAAATTTCACTTCAAAACTACAACAATTTGTCCATATACTCCTGGATGAAAACAAAACTATCTGGTGATTTGTAGCTATCTCAATCCCAGATCTTGCTAGAGCCTCTGTGTGTGTTTGTGTTTTCTGGATATTCTCTATGGACTTTAAGGTTTTGAATGCATTTGAGCAGGACCCTTTTTGTTTTCTGCTGGCAAACGCTAATTGGTTCCACCTGGAGTCAAATCCTCCACACACTCGAGTTTTCTAGGAAGAAAGCTTCAGAAACCTGAGAAAACATGATATTTCTTTCTGTAAACATGACATTGGATACCTTTGCCGAACAGGAAGATTGTGCTTTTCTCCAAAACCACTTTCACGGTGATTTTTGGTTAAATTTCACCCGAAATCCACAACAATTTGTCCAGATACTCCTGGATGAAAACAAAACTATCTGGTGATTTGTAGCTATCTCAATCCCAGATCTTGCTACAGCCTCTGTGTGTGTTTGTGTTTTCTGGATATTCTCTATGGACTTTAAGGTTTTGAATGCATTTGAGCAGGACCCTTTTTGTTTTCTGCTGGCAGACGCTAATTGGTTCCACCTGGAGTCAAATCCTCTACACATTCGAGTTTTCTAGGAAGAAAGCTTCAGAAACCTGAGAAAACATGATATTTCTTTCTGTAAACATGACATTGGATACATTTGCGAAGAGTAAGATTGTGCTTTTCTCCAAAACCACTTTCACGGTCATTTTTGGTTAAATTGCACCCAAAATCCACAACAATTTGTCCAGATACTCCTGGATGAAAACAATACTATCTGGTGATTTGTAGCTATCTCTATCCCAGATCTTGCTACAGCCTCTGTGTGTGTTTGTCTTTTCTGGATATTCTCTATGGACTTTAAGGATTTGAATGCATTTGAGCAGGACCCTTTTTGTTTTCTGCTGGCAAACACTAATTGGTTCCACCTGGAGTCAAACACTCCACACATTCGAGTTTTCTAGGAAGAAAGCTCCAGAAACCTGAGAAAACATGATATTTCTTGCTGTAAACATGACATTGGATACATTTGCCGAACAGGAAGATTGTGCTTTTCTCCAAAACCACTTTCACGGTCATTTTTTGGTTAAATTTCACTTCAAAACTACAACAATTTGTCCAGATACTCCTGGATGAAAACAAAACTATCTGGTGATTTGTCGCTATCTCAATCCCAGATTTGCTACAGCCTCTGTGTGTGTTTGTGTTTTCTGGATATTCTCTATGGACTTTAAGGTTTGGAATGCATTTGAGCAGGATCCTTTTTGTTTTCTGCTGGCAAACGCTAATTGGTTCCACCTGGAGTCACATACTCCACACATTCGAGTTTTCTAGGAAGAAAGCTTCAGAAACCTGAGAAAACATGATATTTCTTTCTGTAAACATGACATTGGATACATTTGCCGAACAGGAAGATTGTGCTTTTCTCCAAAACCACTTTCACGGTCATTTTTGGTTAAATTGCACCCGAAATCCACAACAATTTGTCCAGATACTCCTGGATGAAAACAAAACTATCTGGTGATTTGTAGCTATCTCGATCCCAGATCTTGCTACAGCCTCTGTGTGCGTTTGTGTTTTCTGGATATTCTCTATGGACTTTAAGTTTTGGAATGCATTTTAGCAGGATCATTTTGTTTTCTGCTGGCAAACGCTAATTGGTTACACCTGGAGTCAAATGCTCCACACATTCGAGTTTGCTAGGAAGAAAGCTTCAGAAACCTGAGAAAACATGATATTTCTTTCTGTAAACATGACATTGGATACATTTGCCGAACAGGAAGATTGTGCTTTTCTCCAAAACCACTTTCACGGTGATTTTTGGTTAAATTTCACTTCAAAACTACAACAATTTCTCCAGATACTGCTGGATGAATACAAAACTATCTGGTGATTTGTAGCTATCTCAACCCCAGATCTTGCTACAGCCTCTGTGTGTGTTTGTGTTTTCTGGATATTCTCTATGGACTTTAAGGTTTTGAATGCATTTGAGCAGGACCCTTTTTGTTTTCTGCTGGCAAACGCTAATTGGTTCCACCTGGAGTCAAATACTCCACACATTCGAGTTTTCTAGGAAGAAAGCTTCAGAAACCTGAGAAAACATGATATTTCTTTCTGTAAACATGACATTGGATACATTTGCCGAACAGGAAGATTGTGCTTTCTTCCAAAACCACTTTCACGGTCATTTTTTGGTTAGATTTTACTTCAAAACTCAAAAATTTGTCCAGATACTCCTGGATGAAAACAAAACTATCTGGTGATTTGTAGCTATCTCTATCCCAGATCTTGCTACAGCCTCTGTGTGTGTTTGTGTTTTCTGGATATTCTCTATGGACTTTAAGGTTTTGAATGCATTTGAGCAGGACCCTTTTTGTTTTCTGCTGGCAAACGCTAATTGGTTCCACCTGGAGTCAAACACTCCACACATTCGAGTTCTCTAGGAAGAAAGCTTCAGAAACCTGAGAAAACATGATATTTCTTTCTGTAAACATGACATTGGATACATTTGCCGAACAGGAAGATTGTGCTTTTCTCCAAAACCACTTTCACGGTGATTTTTTGGTTAAATTTCACTTCAAAACTACAACAATTTGTCCATATACTCCTGGATGAAAACAAAACTATCTGGTGATTTGTAGCTATCTCAATCCCAGATCTTGCTACAGCCTCTGTGTGTGTTTGTGTTTTCTGGATATTCTCTATGGACTTTAAGGTTTTGAATGCATTTGAGCAGGACCCTTTTTGTTTTCTGCTGGCAAACGCTAATTGGTTCCACCTGGAGTCAAATCCTCCACACATTCGAGTTTTCTAGGAAGAAAGCTTCAGAAACCTGAGAAAACATGATATTTCTTTCTGTAAACATGACATTGGATACATTTGCCGAACAGGAAGATTGTGCTTTCTTCCAAAACCACTTTCACGGTCATTTTTTGGTTAGATTTTACTTCAAAACTCAAAAATTTGTCCAGATACTCCTGGATGAAAACAAAACTATCTGGTGATTTGTAGCTATCTCTATCCCAGATCTTGCTACAGCCTCTGTGTGTGTTTGTGTTTTCTGGATATTCTCTATGGACTTTAAGGTTTTGAATGCATTTGAGCAGGACCCTTTTTGTTTTCTGCTGGCAAACGCTAATTGGTTCCACCTGGAGTCAAACACTCCACACATTCGAGTTTTCTAGGAAGAAAGCTTCAGAAACCTGAGAAAACATGATATTTCTTTCTGTAAACATGACATTGGATACATTTGCCGAACAGGAAGATTGTGCTTTTCTCCAAAACCACTTTCACGGTGATTTTTTGGTTAAATTTCACTTCAAAACTACAACAATTTGTCCATATACTCCTGGATGAAAACAAAACTATCTGGTGATTTGTAGCTATCTCAATCCCAGATCTTGCTACAGCCTCTGTGTGTGTTTGTGTTTTCTGGATATTCTCTATGGACTTTAAGGTTTTGAATGCATTTGAGCAGGACCCTTTTTGTTTTCTGCTGGCAAACGCTAATTGGTTCCACCTGGAGTCAAATCCTCCACACACTCGAGTTTTCTAGGAAGAAAGCTTCAGAAACCTGAGAAAACATGATATTTCTTTCTGTAAACATGACATTGGATACATTTGCCGAACAGGAAGATTGTGCTTTTCTCCAAAACCACTTTCACGGTCATTTTTGGTTAAATTTCACCCGAAATCCACAACAATTTGTCCAGATACTCCTGGATTAAAACAAAACTATCTGGTGATTTGTAGCTATCTCAATCCCAGATCTTGCTACAGCCTCTGTGTGTGTTTGTGTTTTCTGGATATTCTCTATGGACTTTAAGGTTTTGAATGCATTTGAGCAGGACCCTTTTTGTTTTCTGCTGGCAGACGCTAATTGGTTCCACCTGGAGTCAAATCCTCTACACATTCGAGTTTTCTAGGAAGAAAGCTTCAGAAACCTGAGAAAACATGATATTTCTTTCTGTAAACATGACATTGGATACATTTGCGAAGAGTAAGATTGTGCTTTTCTCCAAAACCACTTTCACGGTGATTTTTTGGTTAAATTGCACCCAAAATCCACAACAATTTGTCCAGATAGTCCTGGATGAAAACAATACTATCTGGTGATTTGTAGCTATCTCTATCCCAGATCTTGCTACAGCCTCTGTGTGTGTTTGTGTTTTCTGGATATTCTCTATGGACTTTAAGGTTTTGAATGCATTTGAGCAGGACCCTTTTTGTTTTCTGCTGGCAAACACTAATTGGTTCCACCTGGAGTCAAACACTCCACACATTCGAGTTTTCTAGGAAGAAAGCTCCAGAAACCTGAGAAAACATGATATTTCTTTCTGTAATCATGACATTGGATGCATTTGCCGAACAGGAAGATTGTGCTTTTCTCCAAAACCACTTTCACGGTCATTTTTTGGTTAAATTTCTCTTCAAAACTACAACAATTTGTCCAGATACTCCTGGATGAAAACAAAACTATCTGGTGATTTGTCGCTATCTCAATCCCAGATTTGCTACAGCCTCTGTGTGTGTTTGTGTTTTCTGGATATTCTCTATGGACTTTAAGGTTTGGAATGCATTTGAGCAGGATCCTTTTTGTTTTCTGCTGGCAAACGCTAATTGGTTCCACCTGGAGTCACATCCTCCACACATTCGAGTTTTCTAGGAAGAAAGCTTCAGAAACCTGAGAAAACATGATATTTCTTTCTGTAAACATGACATTGGATACATTTGCCGAACAGGAAGATTGTGCTTTTCTCCAAAACCACTTTCACGGTCATTTTTGGTTAAATTTCACCCGAAATCCACAACAATTTGTCCAGATACTCCTGGATGAAAACAAAACTATCTGGTGATTTGTAGCTATCTCGATCCCAGATCTTGCTACAGCCTCTGTGTGCGTTTGTGTTTTCTGGATATTCTCTATGGACTTTAAGGTTTGGAATGCATTTTAGCAGGATCATTTTGTTTTCTGCTGGCAAACGCTAATTGGTTCCACCTGGAGTCAAACACTCCACACATTCGAATTTTCTAGGAAGAAAGCTTCAGAAACCTGAGAAAACATGATATTTCTTTCTGTAAACATGACATTGGATACATTTGCCGAACAGGAAGATTGTGCTTTTCTCCAAAACCACTTTCACGGTGATTTTTGGTTAAATTTCACCCGAAATGCACAACAATTTGTCCAGATACTCCTGGATGAAAAGAAAACTATCTGGTGATTTGTAGCTATCTCGATCCCAGATCTTGCTACAGCCTCTGTGTGTGTTTGTGTTTTCTGGATATTCTCTATGGACTTTAAGGTTTGGAATGCATTTGAGCAGGACCCTTTTTGTTTTCTGCTGGCAAACGCTAATTGGTTCCACCTGGAGTCAAATCCTCCACACATTCGAGTTTTCTAGGAAGAAAGCTTCAGAAACCTGAGAAAACATGATATTTCTTTCTGTAAACATGACATTGGATACATTTGCCGAACAGGAAGATTGTGCTTTTCTCCAAAACCACTTTCACGGTCATTTTTGGTTAAATTTCACCCGAAATCCACAACAATTTGTCCAGATACTCCTGGATGAAAACAATACTATCTGGTGATTTGTAGCTATCTCTATCCCAGATCTTGCTACAGCCTCTGTGTGTGTTTGTGTTTTCTGGATATTCTCTATGGACTTTAAGGTTTTGAATGCATTTGAGCAGGACCCTTTTTGTTTTCTGCTGGCAAACGCTAATTGGTTCCACCTGGAGTCAAACACTGCACACATTCGAGGTTTCTAGGAAGAAAGCTCCAGAAACCTGTGAAAACATGATATTTCTTTCTGTAATCATGACATTGGATGCATTTGCCGAACAGGAAGATTGTGCTTTTCTCCAAAACCACTTTCACGGTCATTTTTTGGTTAAATTTCACTTCAAAACTACAACAATTTGTCCAGATACTCCTGGATGAAAACAAAACTATCTGGTGATTTGTAGCTATCTCAATCCCAGATTTGCTACAGCCTCTGTGTGTGTTTGTGTTTTCTGGATATTCTCTATGGACTTTAAGGTTTGGAATGCATTTTAGCAGGATCCTTTTTGTTTTCTGCTGGCAAACGCTAATTGGTTCCACCTGGAGTCACATACTCCACACATTCGAGTTTTCTAGGAAGAAAGCTTCAGAAACCTGAGAAAACATGATATTTCTTTCTGTAAACATGACATTGGATACATTTGCCGAACAGGAAGATTGTGCTTTTCTCCAAAACCACTTTCACGGTGATTTTTGGTTAAATTTCACCCGAAATCCACAACAATTTGTCCAGATACTCCTGGATGAAAACAAAACTATCTGGTGATTTGTAGCTATCTCGATCCCAGATCTTGCTACAGCCTCTGTGTGTGTTTGTGTTTTCTGGATATTCTCTATGGACTTTAAGGTTTGGAATGCATTTTAGCAGGATCCTTTTTGTTTTCTGCTGGCAAACGCTAATTGGTTCCACCTGGAGTCAAACACTCCACACATTCGAGTTTTCTAGGAAGAAAGCTTCAGAAACCTGAGAAAACATGATATTTCTTTCTGTAAACATGACATTGGATACATTTGCCGAACAGGAAGATTGTGCTTTTCTCCAAAACCACTTTCACGGTGATTTTTTGGTTAAATTTCACTTCAAAACTGCAACAATTTGTCCATATACTCCTGGATGAAAACAATACTATCTGGTGATTTGTAGCTATCTCTATCCCAGATCTTGCTACAGCCTCTGTGTGTGTTTGTGTTTTCTGGATATTCTCTATGGACTTTAAGGTTTTGAATGCATTTGAGCAGGACCCTTTTTGTTTTCTGCTGGCAAACGCTAATGGGTTCCACCTGGAGTCAAACACTCCACACATTCGAGGTTTCTAGGAAGAAAGCTCCAGAAACCTGAGAAAACATGATATTTCTTTCTGTAATCATGACATTGGATGCATTTGCCGAACAGGAAGATTGTGCTTTTCTCCAAAACCACTTTCACGGTCATTTTTCGGTTAAATTTCACTTCAAAACTACAACAATTTGTCCAGATACTCCTGGATGAAAACAAAACTATCTGGTGATTTGTAGCTATCTCAATCCCAGATTTGCTACAGCCTCTGTGTGTGTTTGTGTTTTCTGGATATTCTCTATGGACTTTAAGGTTTGGAATGCATTTTAGCAGGATCCTTTTTGTTTTCTGCTGGCAAACGCTAATTGGTTCCACCTGGAGTCACATACTCCACACATTCGAGTTTTCTAGGAAGAAAGCTTCAGAAACCTGAGAAAACATGATATTTCTTTCTGTAAACATGACATTGGATACATTTGCCAAACAGGAAGATTGTGCTTTTCTCCAAAACCACTTTCACGGTGATTTTTGGTTAAATTTCACCCGAAATCCACAACAATTTGTCCAGATACTCCTGGATGAAAACAAAACTATCTGGTGATTTGTAGCTATCTCGATCCCAGATCTTGCTACAGCCTCTGTGTGTGTTTGTGTTTTCTGGATATTCTCTATGGACTTTAAGGTTTGGAATGCATTTTAGCAGGATCCTTTTTGTTTTCTGCTGGCAAACGCTAATTGGTTCCACCTGGAGTCAAACACTCCACACATTCGAGTTTTCTAGGAAGAAAGCTTCAGAAACCTGAGAAAACATGATATTTCTTTCTGTAAACATGACATTGGATACATTTGCCGAACAGGAAGATTGTGCTTTTCTCCAAAACCACTTTCACGGTGATTTTTTGGTTAAATTTCACTTCAAAACTGCAACAATTTGTCCATATACTCCTGGATGAAAACAATACTATCTGGTGATTTGTAGCTATCTCTATCCCAGATCTTGCTACAGCCTCTGTGTGTGTTTGTGTTTTCTGGATATTCTCTATGGACTTTAAGGTTTTGAATGCATTTGAGCAGGACCCTTTTTGTTATCTGCTGGCAAACGCTAATGGGTTCCACCTGGAGTCAAACACTCCACACATTCGAGGTTTCTAGGAAGAAAGCTCCAGAAACCTGAGAAAACATGATATTTCTTTCTGTAATCATGACATTGGATGCATTTGCCAAACAGGAAGATTGTGCTTTTCTCCAAAACCACTTTCACGGTCATTTTTCGGTTAAATTTCACTTCAAAACTACAACAATTTGTCCAGATACTCCTGGATGAAAACAAAACTATCTGGTGATTTGTAGCTATCTCAATCCCAGATTTGCTACAGCCTCTGTGTGTGTTTGTGTTTTCTGGACATTCTCTATGGACTTTAAGGTTTGGAATGCATTTTAGCAGGACCCTTTTTGTTTTCTGCTGGCAAACGCTAATTGGTTCCACCTGGAGTCAAACACTCCACACTTTCGAATTTTCTAGGAAGAAAGCTTCAGAAACCTGAGAAAACATGATATTTCTTTCTGTAAACATGACATTGGATACATTTGCCGAACAGGAAGATTGTGCTTTTCTCCAAAACCACTTTCACGGTCATTTTTGGTTAAATTTCACCCGAAATCCACAACAATTTGTCCAGATACTCCTGGATGAAAACAAAACTATCTGGTGATTTGTAGCTATCTCAATCCCAGATCTTGCTGCAGCCTCTGTGTGTGTTTGTGTTTTCTGGATATTCTCTATGGACTTTAAGGTTTGGAATGCATTTTAGCAGGACCCTTTTTGTTTTCTGCTGGCAAACGCTAATGGGTTCCACCTGGAGTCAAATCCTCCACACATTCGAGTTTTCTAGGAAGAAAGCTTCAGAAACCTGAGAAAACATGATATTTCTTTCTGTAAACATGACATTGGATACATTTGCGAAGAGTAAGATTGTACTTTTCTCCAAAACCACTTTCACGGTGATTTTTTGGTTAAATTTCACTTCAAAACTACAACAATTTGTCCAGATACTCCTGGATGAAAACAAAACTATCTGGTGATTTGTAGCTATCTCAATCCCAGATCTTGCTACAGCCTCTGTGTGTGTTTGTGTTTTCTGGATATTCTCTATGGACTTTAAGGTTTGGAATGCATTTTAGCAGGACCCTTTTTGTTTTCTGCTGGCAAACGCTAATTTGTTCCACCTGGAGTCACATACTCCACACATTCGAGTTTTCTAGGAAGAAAGCTTCAGAAACCTGAGAAAACATGATATTTCTTTCTGTAAACATGACATTGGATACATTTGCAGAACAGGAAGATTGTGCTTTTCTCCAAAACCACTTTCACGGTGATTTTTGGTTAAATTTCACCCGAAATCCACAACAATTTGTCCAGATACTCCTGGATGAAAACAAAACTATCTGGTGATTTGTAGCTATCTCGATCCCAGATCTTGCTACAGCCTCTGTGTGTGTTTGTGTTTTCTGGATATTCTCTATGGACTTTAAGGTTTGGAATGCATTTTAGCAGGATCCTTTTTGTTTTCTGCTGGCAAACGCTAATTGGTTCCACCTGGAGTCAAACACTCCACACATTCGAGTTTTCTAGGAAGAAAGCTTCAGAAACCTGAGAAAACATGATATTTCTTTCTGTAAACATGACATTGGATACATTTGCCGAAGAGGAAGATTGTGCTTTTCTCCAAAACCACTTTCACGGTGATTTTTTGGTTAAATTTCACTTCAAAACTGCAACAATTTGTCCATATACTCCTGGATGAAAACAATACTATCTGGTGATTTGTAGCTATCTCTATCCCAGATCTTGCTACAGCCTCTGTGTGTGTTTGTGTTTTCTGGATATTCTCTATGGACTTTAAGGTTTTGAATGCATTTGAGCAGGACCCTTTTTGTTTTCTGCTGGCAAACGCTAATGGGTTCCACCTGGAGTCAAACACTCCACACATTCGAGGTTTCTAGGAAGAAAGCTCCAGAAACCTGAGAAAACATGATATTTCTTTCTGTAATCATGACATTGGATGCATTTGCCAAACAGGAAGATTGTGCTTTTCTCCAAAACCACTTTCACGGTCATTTTTCGGTTAAATTTCACTTCAAAACTACAACAATTTGTCCAGATACTCCTGGATGAAAACAAAACTATCTGGTGATTTGTAGCTATCTCAATCCCAGATTTGCTACAGCCTCTGTGTGTGTTTGTGTTTTCTGGACATTCTCTATGGACTTTAAGGTTTGGAATGCATTTGAGCAGGACCCTTTTTGTTTTCTGCTGGCAAACGCTAATTGGTTCCACCTGGAGTCAAACACTCCACACTTTCGAATTTTCTAGGAAGAAAGCTTCAGAAACCTGAGAAAACATGATATTTCTTTCTGTAAACATGACATTGGATACATTTGCCGAACAGGAAGATTGTGCTTTTCTCCAAAACCACTTTCACGGTCATTTTTGGTTAAATTTCACCCGAAATCCACAACAATTTGTCCAGATACTCCTGGATGAAAACAAAACTATCTGGTGATTTGTAGCTATCTCAATCCCAGATCTTGCTGCAGCCTCTGTGTGTGTTTGTGTTTTCTGGATATTCTCTATGGACTTTAAGGTTTGGAATGCATTTGAGCAGGACCCTTTTTGTTTTCTGCTGGCAAACGCTAATTGGTTCCACCTGGAGTCAAATCCTCCACACATTCGAGTTTTCTAGGAAGAAAGCTTCAGAAACCTGAGAAAACATGATATTTCTTTCTGTAAACATGACATTGGATACATTTGCGAAGAGTAAGATTGTACTTTTCTCCAAAACCACTTTCACGGTGATTTTTTGGTTAAATTTCACTTCAAAACTACAACAATTTGTCCAGATACTCCTGGATGAAAACAATACTATCTGGTGATTTGTAGCTATCTCTATCCCAGATCTTGCTACAGCCTCTGTGTGTGTTTGTGTTTTCTGGATATTCTCTATGGACTTTAAGGTTTTGAATGCATTTGAGCAGGACCCTTTTTGTTTTCTGCTGGCAAACGCTAATTGGTTCCACCTGGAGTCAAACACTCCACACATTCGAGGTTTCTAGGAAGAAAGCTCCAGAAACCTGAGAAAACATGATATTTCTTTCTGTAATCATGACATTGGATGCATTTGCCGAACAGGAAGATTGTGCTTTTCTCCAAAACCACTTTCACGGTCATTTTTTGGTTAAATTTCACTTCAAAACTACAACAATTTGTCCAGATACTCCTGGATGAAAACAAAACTATCTGGTGATTTGTAGCTATCTCAATCCCAGATCTTGCTACAGCCTCTGTGTGTGTTTGTGTTTTCTGGATATTCTCTATGGACTTTAAGGTTTTGAATGCATTTGAGCAGGACCCTTTTTGTTTTCTGCTGGCAAACACTAATTGGTTCCACCTGGAGTCAAATCCTCCACACATTCGAGTTTTCTAGGAAGAAAGCTTCAGAAACCTGAGAAAACATGATATTTCTTTCTGTAAACATGACATTGGATACATTTGCCGAACAGGAAGATTGTGCTTTTCTCCAAAACCACTTTTACTTTCATTTTTTGGTTAAATTTCACCCGAAATCCACAACAATTTGTCCAGATACTCCTGGATGAAAACAAAACTATCTGGTGATTTGTAGCTATCTCAATCCCAGATTTGCTACAGCCTCTGTGTGTGTTGTGTTTTCTGGATATTCTCTATGGACTTTAAGGTTTGGAATGCATTTTAGCAGGACCATTTTTGTTTTCTGCTGGCAAACGCTAATTGGTTCCACCTGGAGTCAAACACTCCACACATTCGAGTTTTCTAGGAAGAAAGCTTCAGAAACCTGAGAAAACATGATATTTCTTTCTGTAAACATGACATTGGATACATTTGCCGAAGAGGAAGATTGTGCTTTTCTCCAAAACCACTTTCACGGTGATTTTTTGGTTAAATTTCACTTCAAAACTGCAACAATTTTTCCATATACTCCTGGATGAAAACAATACTATCTGGTGATTTGTAGCTATCTCTATCCCAGATCTTGCTACAGCCTCTGTGTGTGTTTGTGTTTTCTGGATATTCTCTATGGACTTTAAGGTTTTGAATGCATTTGAGCAGGACCCTTTTTGTTTTCTGCTGGCAAACGCTAATGGGTTCCACCTGGAGTCAAACACTCCACACATTCGAGGTTTCTAGGAAGAAAGCTCCAGAAACCTGAGAAAACATGATATTTCTTTCTGTAATCATGACATTGGATGCATTTGCCGAACAGGAAGATTGTGCTTTTCTCCAAAACCACTTTCACGGTCATTTTTCGGTTAAATTTCACTTCAAAACTACAACAATTTGTCCAGATACTCCTGGATGAAAACAAAACTATCTGGTGATTTGTAGCTATCTCAATCCCAGATTTGCTACAGCCTCTGTGTGTGTTTGTGTTTTCTGGACATTCTCTATGGACTTTAAGGTTTGGAATGCATTTTAGCAGGACCCTTTTTGTTTTCTGCTGGCAAACGCTAATTGGTTCCACCTGGAGTCAAACACTCCACACTTTCGAATTTTCTAGGAAGAAAGCTTCAGAAACCTGAGAAAACATGATATTTCTTTCTGTAAACATGACATTGGATACATTTGCCGAACAGGAAGATTGTGCTTTTCTCCAAAACCACTTTCACGGTCATTTTTGGTTAAATTTCACCCGAAATCCACAACAATTTGTCCAGATACTCCTGGATGAAAACAAAACTATCTGGTGATTTGTAGCTATCTCAATCCCAGATCTTGCTGCAGCCTCTGTGTGTGTTTGTGTTTTCTGGATATTCTCTATGGACTTTAAGGTTTGGAATGCATTTTAGCAGGACCCTTTTTGTTTTCTGCTGGCAAACGCTAATGGGTTCCACCTGGAGTCAAATCCTCCACACATTCGAGTTTTCTAGGAAGAAAGCTTCAGAAACCTGAGAAAACATGATATTTCTTTCTGTAAACATGACATTGGATACATTTGCGAAGAGTAAGATTGTACTTTTCTCCAAAACCACTTTCACGGTGATTTTTTGGTTAAATTTCACTTCAAAACTACAACAATTTGTCCAGATACTCCTGGATGAAAACAAAACTATCTGGTGATTTGTAGCTATCTCAATCCCAGATTTGCTACAGCCTCTGTGTGTGTTTGTGTTTTCTGGATATTCTCTATGGACTTTAAGGTTTGGAATGCATTTTAGCAGGATCCTTTTTGTTTTCTGCTGGCAAACGCTAATTGGTTCCACCTGGAGTCACATACTCCACACATTCGAGTTTTCTAGGAAGAAAGCTTCAGAAACCTGAGAAAACATGATATTTCTTTCTGTAAACATGACATTGGATACATTTGCCAAACAGGAAGATTGTGCTTTTCTCCAAAACCACTTTCACGGTGATTTTTGGTTAAATTTCACCCGAAATCCACAACAATTTGTCCAGATACTCCTGGATGAAAACAAAACTATCTGGTGATTTGTAGCTATCTCGATCCCAGATCTTGCTACAGCCTCTGTGTGTGTTTGTGTTTTCTGGATATTCTCTATGGACTTTAAGGTTTGGAATGCATTTTAGCAGGATCCTTTTTGTTTTCTGCTGGCAAACGCTAATTGGTTCCACCTGGAGTCAAACACTCCACACATTCGAGTTTTCTAGGAAGAAAGCTTCAGACACCTGAGAAAACATGATATTTCTTTCTGTAAACATGACATTGGATACATTTGCCGAAGAGGAAGATTGTGCTTTTCTCCAAAACCACTTTCACGGTGATTTTTTGGTTAAATTTCACTTCAAAACTGCAACAATTTGTCCATATACTCCTGGATGAAAACAATACTATCTGGTGATTTGTAGCTATCTCTATCCCAGATCTTGCTACAGCCTCTGTGTGTGTTTGTGTTTTCTGGATATTCTCTATGGACTTTAAGGTTTTGAATGCATTTGAGCAGGACCCTTTTTGTTTTCTGCTGGCAAACGCTAATGGGTTCCACCTGGAGTCAAACACTCCACACATTCGAGGTTTCTAGGAAGAAAGCTCCAGAAACCTGAGAAAACATGATATTTCTTTCTGTAATCATGACATTGGATGCATTTGCCAAACAGGAAGAT
Organism: Oryctolagus cuniculus; assembly: GCF_964237555.1. Lineage (NCBI taxonomy): Eukaryota > Metazoa > Chordata > Mammalia > Lagomorpha > Leporidae > Oryctolagus > Oryctolagus cuniculus. The sequence continues at coordinate 72,462,640 of NC_091447.1, forward strand.
TGTGCTTTTCTCCAAAACCACTTTCACGGTCATTTTTCGGTTAAATTTCACTTCAAAACTACAACAATTTGTCCAGATACTCCTGGATGAAAACAAAACTATCTGGTGATTTGTAGCTATCTCAATCCCAGATTTGCTACAGCCTCTGTGTGTGTTTGTGTTTTCTGGACATTCTCTATGGACTTTAAGGTTTGGAATGCATTTTAGCAGGACCCTTTTTGTTTTCTGCTGGCAAACGCTAATTGGTTCCACCTGGAGTCAAACACTCCACACTTTCGAATTTTCTAGGAAGAAAGCTTCAGAAACCTGAGAAAACATGATATTTCTTTCTGTAAACATGACATTGGATACATTTGCCGAACAGGAAGATTGTGCTTTTCTCCAAAACCACTTTCACGGTCATTTTTGGTTAAATTTCACCCGAAATCCACAACAATTTGTCCAGATACTCCTGGATGAAAACAAAACTATCTGGTGATTTGTAGCTATCTCAATCCCAGATCTTGCTGCAGCCTCTGTGTGTGTTTGTGTTTTCTGGATATTCTCTATGGACTTTAAGGTTTGGAATGCATTTTAGCAGGACCCTTTTTGTTTTCTGCTGGCAAACGCTAATTGGTTCCACCTGGAGTCAAACACTCCACACATTCGAGGTTTCTAGGAAGAAAGCTCCAGAAACCTGAGAAAACATGATATTTCTTTCTGTAAACATGACATTGGATACATTTGCGAAGAGTAAGATTGTACTTTTCTCCAAAACCACTTTCACGGTGATTTTTTGGTTAAATTTCACTTCAAAACTACAACAATTTGTCCAGATACTCCTGGATGAAAACAATACTATCTGGTGATTTGTAGCTATCTCTATCCCAGATCTTGCTACAGCCTCTGTGTGTGTTTGTGTTTTCTGGATATTCTCTATGGACTTTAAGGTTTTGAATGCATTTGAGCAGGACCCTTTTTGTTTTCTGCTGGCAAACGCTAATTGGTTCCACCTGGAGTCAAACACTCCACACATTCGAGGTTTCTAGGAAGAAAGCTCCAGAAACCTGAGAAAACATGATATTTCTTTCTGTAATCATGACATTGGATGCATTTGCCGAACAGGAAGATTGTGCTTTTCTCCAAAACAACTTTCACGGTCATTTTTTGGTTAAATTTCACTTCAAAACTACAACAATTTGTCCAGGTACTCCTGGATGAAAACAAAACTATCTGGTGATTTGTAGCTATCTCAATCCCAGATCTTGCTACAGCCTCTGTGTGTGTTTGTGTTTTCTGGATATTCTCTATGGACTTTAAGGTTTTGAATGCATTTGAGCAGGACCCTTTTTGTTTTCTGCTGGCAAACACTAATTGGTTCCACCTGGAGTCAAATCCTCCACACATTCGAGTTTTCTAGGAAGAAAGCTTCAGAAACCTGAGAAAACATGATATTTCTTTCTGTAAACATGACATTGGATACATTTGCCGAACAGGAAGATTGTGCTTTTCTCCAAAACCACTTTTACTTTCATTTTTTGGTTAAATTTCACCCGAAATCCACAACAATTTGTCCAGATACTCCTGGATGAAAACAAAACTATCTGGTGATTTGTAGCTATCTCAATCCCAGATTTGCTACAGCCTCTGTGTGTGTTGTGTTTTCTGGATATTCTCTATGGACTTTAAGGTTTGGAATGCATTTTAGCAGGACCATTTTTGTTTTCTGCTGGCAAACGCTAATTGGTTCCACCTGGAGTCAAACACTCCACACATTCGAGTTTTCTAGGAAGAAAGCTTCAGAAACCTGAGAAAACATGATATTTCTTTCTGTAAACATGACATTGGATACATTTGCCGAACAGGAAGATTGTGCTTTTCTCCAAAACCACTTTCACGGTCATTTTTGGTTAAATTGCACCCGAAATCCACAACAATTTGTCCAGATACTCCTGGATGAAAACAAAACTATCTGGTGATTTGTAGCTATCTCAATACCAGATCTTGCTACAGCCTCTGTGTGTGTTTGTGTTTTCTGGATATTCTCTATGGACTTTAAGGTTTGGAATGCATTTTAGCAGGACCCTTTTCGTTTTCTGCTGGCAAACGCTAATTGGTTCCACCTGGAGTCAAATCCTCCACACATTCGAGTTTTCTAGGAAGAAAGCTTCAGAAACCTGAGAAAACATGATATTTCTTTCTGTAAACATGACATTGGATACATTTGCCGAACAGGAAGATTGTGCTTTTCTCCAAAACCACTTTCACGGTGATTTTTTGGTTAAATTTCACTTCAAAACTGCAACAATTTGTCCATATACTCCTGGATGAAAACAATACTATCTGGTGATTTGTAGCTATCTCTATCCCAGATCTTGCTACAGCCTCTGTGTGTGTTTGTGTTTTCTGGATATTCTCTATGGACTTTAAGGTTTTGAATGCATTTGAGCAGGACCCTTTTTGTTTTCTGCTGGCAAACGCTAATGGGTTCCACCTGGAGTCAAACACTCCACACATTCGAGGTTTCTAGGAAGAAAGCTCCAGAAACCTGAGAAAACATGATATTTCTTTCTGTAATCATGACATTGGATGCATTTGCCAAACAGGAAGATTGTGCTTTTCTCCAAAACCACTTTCACGGTCATTTTTCGGTTAAATTTCACTTCAAAACTACAACAATTTGTCCAGATACTCCTGGATGAAAACAAAACTATCTGGTGATTTGTAGCTATCTCAATCCCAGATTTGCTACAGCCTCTGTGTGTGTTTGTGTTTTCTGGACATTCTCTATGGACTTTAAGGTTTGGAATGCATTTTAGCAGGACCCTTTTTGTTTTCTGCTGGCAAACGCTAATTGGTTCCACCTGGAGTCAAACACTCCACACTTTCGAATTTTCTAGGAAGAAAGCTTCAGAAACCTGAGAAAACATGATATTTCTTTCTGTAAACATGACATTGGATACCTTTGCCGAACAGGAAGATTGTGCTTTTCTCCAAAACCACTTTCACGGTCATTTTTGGTTAAATTTCACCCGAAATCCACAACAATTTGTCCAGATACTCCTGGATGAAAACAAAACTATCTGGTGATTTGTAGCTATCTCAATCCCAGATCTTGCTGCAGCCTCTGTGTGTGTTTGTGTTTTCTGGATATTCTCTATGGACTTTAAGGTTTGGAATGCATTTTAGCAGGACCCTTTTTGTTTTCTGCTGGCAAACGCTAATTGGTTCCACCTGGAGTCAAATACTCCACACATTCGAGTTTGCTAGGAAGAAAGCTTCAGAAACCTGAGAAAACATGATATTTCTTTCTGTAAACATGACATTGGATACATTTGCGAAGAGTAAGATTGTACTTTTCTCCAAAACCACTTTCACGGTGATTTTTTGGTTAAATTTCACTTCAAAACTACAACAATTTGTCCAGATACTCCTGGATGAAAACAATACTATCTGGTGATTTGTAGCTATCTCTATCCCAGATCTTGCTACAGCCTCTGTGTGTGTTTGTGTTTTCTGGATATTCTCTATGGACTTTAAGGTTTTGAATGCATTTGAGCAGGACCCTTTTTGTTTTCTGCTGGCAAACGCTAATTGGTTCCACCTGGAGTCAAACACTCCACACATTCGAGGTTTCTAGGAAGAAAGCTCCAGAAACCTGAGAAAACATGATATTTCTTTCTGTAATCATGACATTGGATGCATTTGCCGAACAGGAAGATTGTGCTTTTCTCCAAAACCACTTTCACGGTCATTTTTTGGTTAAATTTCACTTCAAAACTACAACAATTTGTCCAGATACTCCTGGATGAAAACAAAACTATCTGGTGATTTGTAGCTATCTCAATCCCAGATCTTGCTACAGCCTCTGTGTGTGTTTGTGTTTTCTGGATATTCTCTATGGACTTTAAGGTTTTGAATGCATTTGAGCAGGACCCTTTTTGTTTTCTGCTGGCAAACACTAATTGGTTCCACCTGGAGTCAAATCCTCCACACATTCGAGTTTTCTAGGAAGAAAGCTTCAGAAACCTGAGAAAACATGATATTTCTTTCTGTAAACATGACATTGGATACATTTGCCGAACAGGAAGATTGTGCTTTTCTCCAAAACCACTTTTACTTTCATTTTTTGGTTAAATTTCACCCGAAATCCACAACAATTTGTCCAGATACTCCTGGATGAAAACAAAACTATCTGGTGATTTGTAGCTATCTCAATCCCAGATTTGCTACAGCCTCTGTGTGTGTTTGTGTTTTCTGGACATTCTCTATGGACTTTAAGGTTTGGAATGCATTTTAGCAGGACCCTTTTTGTTTTCTGCTGGCAAACGCTAATTGGTTCCACCTGGAGTCAAACACTCCACACTTTCGAATTTTCTAGGAAGAAAGCTTCAGAAACCTGAGAAAACATGATATTTCTTTCTGTAAACATGACATTGGATACCTTTGCCGAACAGGAAGATTGTGCTTTTCTCCAAAACCACTTTCACGGTCATTTTTGGTTAAATTTCACCCGAAATCCACAACAATTTGTCCAGATACTCCTGGATGAAAACAAAACTATCTGGTGATTTGTAGCTATCTCAATCCCAGATCTTGCTGCAGCCTCTGTGTGTGTTTGTGTTTTCTGGATATTCTCTATGGACTTTAAGGTTTGGAATGCATTTTAGCAGGACCCTTTTTGTTTTCTGCTGGCAAACGCTAATTGGTTCCACCTGGAGTCAAATACTCCACACATTCGAGTTTGCTAGGAAGAAAGCTTCAGAAACCTGAGAAAACATGATATTTCTTTCTGTAAACATGACATTGGATACATTTGCGAAGAGTAAGATTGTACTTTTCTCCAAAACCACTTTCACGGTGATTTTTTGGTTAAATTTCACTTCAAAACTACAACAATTTGTCCAGATACTCCTGGATGAAAACAATACTATCTGGTGATTTGTAGCTATCTCTATCCCAGATCTTGCTACAGCCTCTGTGTGTGTTTGTGTTTTCTGGATATTCTCTATGGACTTTAAGGTTTTGAATGCATTTGAGCAGGACCCTTTTTGTTTTCTGCTGGCAAACGCTAATTGGTTCCACCTGGAGTCAAACACTCCACACATTCGAGGTTTCTAGGAAGAAAGCTCCAGAAACCTGAGAAAACATGATATTTCTTTCTGTAATCATGACATTGGATGCATTTGCCGAACAGGAAGATTGTGCTTTTCTCCAAAACCACTTTCACGGTCATTTTTTGGTTAAATTTCACTTCAAAACTACAACAATTTGTCCAGATACTCCTGGATGAAAACAAAACTATCTGGTGATTTGTAGCTATCTCAATCCCAGATCTTGCTACAGCCTCTGTGTGTGTTTGTGTTTTCTGGATATTCTCTATGGACTTTAAGGTTTTGAATGCATTTGAGCAGGACCCTTTTTGTTTTCTGCTGGCAAACACTAATTGGTTCCACCTGGAGTCAAATCCTCCACACATTCGAGTTTTCTAGGAAGAAAGCTTCAGAAACCTGAGAAAACATGATATTTCTTTCTGTAAACATGACATTGGATACATTTGCCGAACAGGAAGATTGTGCTTTTCTCCAAAACCACTTTTACTTTCATTTTTTGGTTAAATTTCACCCGAAATCCACAACAATTTGTCCAGATACTCCTGGATGAAAACAAAACTATCTGGTGATTTGTAGCTATCTCAATCCCAGATTTGCTACAGCCTCTGTGTGTGTTGTGTTTTCTGGATATTCTCTATGGACTTTAAGGTTTGGAATGCATTTTAGCAGGACCATTTTTGTTTTCTGCTGGCAAACGCTAATTGGTTCCACCTGGAGTCAAACACTCCACACATTCGAGTTTTCTAGGAAGAAAGCTTCAGAAACCTGAGAAAACATGATATTTCTTTCTGTAAACATGACATTGGATACATTTGCCGAACAGGAAGATTGTGCTTTTCTCCAAAACCACTTTCACGGTCATTTTTGGTTAAATTGCACCCGAAATCCACAACAATTTGTCCAGATACTCCTGGATGAAAACAAAACTATCTGGTGATTTGTAGCTATCTCAATCCCAGATCTTGCTACAGCCTCTGTGTGTGTTTGTGTTTTCTGGATATTCTCTATGGACTTTAAGGTTTGGAATGCATTTTAGCAGGACCCTTTTCGTTTTCTGCTGGCAAACGCTAATTGGTTCCACCTGGAGTCAAATCCTCCACACATTCGAGTTTTCTAGGAAGAAAGCTTCAGAAACCTGAGAAAACATGATATTTCTTTCTGTAAACATGACATTGGATACATTTGCCGAACAGGAAGATTGTGCTTTTCTCCAAAACCACTTTCACGGTGATTTTTTGGTTAAATTGCACCCGAAATCCACAACAATTTGTCCAGATACTCCTGGATGAAAGGAAAACTATCTGGTGATTTGTAGCTATCTCAATCCCAGATTTGCTGCAGCCTCTGTGTGTGTTTGTGTTTTCTGGATATTCTCTATGGACTTTAAGGTTTGGAATGCATTTGAGCAGGACCCTTTTTGTTTTCTGCTGGCAAACGCTCATTGGTTTCACCTGTAGTCAAACACTCCACACATTCGAGGTTTCTAGGAAGAGAGCTCCAGAAACCGGAGAAAACATCATATTTCTTTCTGTAATCATGACATTGGATGCATTTGCCAAACAGGAAGATTGTGCTTTTCTCCAAAACCACATTCACGGTCATTTTTTGGTTAAATTTCACTTCAAAACTACAACAATTTGTCCAGATACTCCTGGATGAAAACAAAACTATCTGGTGATTTGTAGCTATCTCAATCCCAGATCTTGCTACAGCCTCTGTGTGTGTTTGTGTTTTCTGGATATTCTCTATGGACTTTAAGGTTTTGAATGCATTTGAGCAGGACCCTTTTTGTTTTCTGCTGGCAAACACTAATTGGTTCCACCTGGAGTCAAATCCTCCACACATTCGAGTTTTCTAGGAAGAAAGCTTCAGAAACCTGAGAAAACATGATATTTCTTTCTGTAAACATGACATTGGATACATTTGCCGAACAGGAAGATTGTGCTTTTCTCCAAAACCACTTTTACTTTCATTTTTTGGTTAAATTTCACCCGAAATCCACAACAATTTGTCCAGATACTCCTGGATGAAAACAAAACTATCTGGTGATTTGTAGCTATCTCAATCCCAGATTTGCTACAGCCTCTGTGTGTGTTGTGTTTTCTGGATATTCTCCATGGACTTTAAGGTTTGGAATGCATTTGAGCAGGACCATTTTTGTTTTCTGCTGGCAAACGCTAATTGGTTCCACCTGGAGTCAAACACTCCACACATTCGAGTTTTCTAGGAAGAAAGCTTCAGAAACCTGAGAAAACATGATATTTCTTTCTGTAAACATGACATTGGATACATTTGCCGAACAGGAAGATTGTGCTTTTCTCCAAAACCACTTTCACGGTCATTTTTGGTTAAATTGCACCCGAAATCCACAACAATTTGTCCAGATACTCCTGGATGAAAACAAAACTATCTGGTGATTTGTAGCTATCTCAATCCCAGATCTTGCTACAGCCTCTGTGTGTGTTTGTGTTTTCTGGATATTCTCTATGGACTTTAAGGTTTGGAATGCATTTTAGCAGGACCCTTTTTGTTTCTGCTGGCAAACGCTAATTGGTTCCACCTGGAGTCAAATCCTCCACACATTCGAGTTTTCTAGGAAGAAAGCTTCAGAAACCTGAGAAAACATGATATTTCTTTCTGTAAACATGACATTGGATACATTTGCCGAACAGGAAGATTGTGCTTTTCTCCAAAACCACTTTCACGGTGATTTTTGGTTAAATTTCACCCGAAATCCACAACAATTTGTCCAGATACTCCTGGATGAAAACAAAACTATCTGGTGATTTGTAGCTATCTCAATCCCACATTTGCTACAGCCTCTGTGTGTGTTTGTGTTTTCTGGATATTCTCTATGGACTTTAAGGTTTTGAATGCATTTTAGCAGGACCCTTTTTGTTTTCTGCTGGCAAACGCTAATTGGTTCCACCTGGAGTCAAATCCTCCACACATTCGAGTTTTCTAGGAAGAAAGCTTCAGAAACCTGAGAAAACATGATATTTCTTTCTGTAAACATGACTTTGCATACATTTGCCGAACAGGAAGATTGTGCTTTTCTCCAAAACCACTTTCACGGTGATTTTTGGTTAAATTTCACTTCAAAACTGCAACAATTTGTCCATATACTCCTGGATGAAAACAATACTATCTGGTGATTTGTAGCTATCTCTATCCCAGATCTTGCTACAGTCTCTGTGTGTGTTTGTGTTTTCTGGATATTCTCTATGGACTTTAAGGTTTTGAATGCATTTGAGCAGGACCCTTTTTGTTTTCTGCTGGCAAACGCTAATTGGTTCCACCTGGAGTCAAATCCTCCACACATTCGAGTTTTCTAGGAAGAAAGCTTCAGAAACCTGAGAAAACATGATATTTCTTTCTGTAAACATGACATTGGATACATTTGCCGAACAGGAAGATTGTGCTTTTCTCCAAAACCACTTTCACGGTGATTTTTTGGTTAAATTGCACCCGAAATCCACAACAATTTGTCCAGATACTCCTGGATGAAAACAAAACTATCTGGTGATTTGTAGCTATCTCAATCCCAGATCTTGCTACAGCCTCTGTGTGTGTTTGTGTTTTCTGGATATTCTCTATGGACTTTAAGGTTTGGAATGCATTTTAGCAGGACCCTTTTTGTTTTCTGCTGGCAAACGCTAATTGGTTCCACCTGGAGTCAAATACTCCACACATTCGAGTTTTCTAGGAAGAAAGCTTCAGAAACCTGAGAAAACATGATATTTCTTTCTGTAAACATGACATTGGATACATTTGCCGAACAGGAAGATTGTGCTTTTCTCCAAAACCACTTTCACGGTCATTTTTTGGTTAAATTTCACCCGAAATCCACAACAATTTGTCCAGATACTCCTGGATGAAAACAAAACTATCTGGTGATTTGTAGCTATCTCAATCCCAGATCTTGCTACAGCCTCTGTGTGTGTTTGTGTTTTCTGGATATTCTCTATGGACTTTAAGGTTTTGAATGCATTTTAGCAGGACCCTTTTTGTTTCTGCTGGCAAACGCTAATTGGTTCCACCTGGAGTCAAATCCTCCACACATTCGAGTTTTCTAGGAAGAAAGCTTCAGAAACCTGAGAAAACATGATATTTCTTTCTGTAAACATGACATTGGATACATTTGCCGAACAGGAAGATTGTGCTTTTCTCCAAAACCACTTTCACGGTGATTTTTGGTTAAATTTCACCCGAAATCCACAACAATTTGTCCAGATACTCCTGGATGAAAACAAAACTATCTGGTGATTTGTAGCTATCTCAATCCCACATTTGCTACAGCCTCTGTGTGTGTTTGTGTTTTCTGGATATTCTCTATGGACTTTAAGGTTTTGAATGCATTTTAGCAGGACCCTTTTTGTTTTCTGCTGGCAAACGCTAATTGGTTCCACCTGGAGTCAAATCCTCCACACATTCGAGTTTTCTAGGAAGAAAGCTTCAGAAACCTGAGAAAACATGATATTTCTTTCTGTAAAGATGACATTGGATACATTTGCCGAACAGGAAGATTGTGCTTTTCTCCAAAACCACTTTCACGGTCATATTTTGGTTAAATTTCACTTCAAAACTGCAACAATTTGTCCATATACTCCTGGATGAAAACAATACTATCTGGTGATTTGTAGCTATCTCTATCCCAGATCTTGCTACAGTCTCTGTGTGTGTTTGTGTTTTCTGGATATTCTCTATGGACTTTAAGGTTTTGAATGCATTTGAGCAGGACCCTTTTTGTTTTCTGCTGGCAAACGCTAATTGGTTCCACCTGGAGTCAAATCCTCCACACATTCGAGTTTTCTAGGAAGAAAGCTTCAGAAACCTGAGAAAACATGATATTTCTTTCTGTAAACATGACATTGGATACATTTGCCGAACAGGAAGATTGTGCTTTTCTCCAAAACCACTTTCACGGTGATTTTTTGGTTAAATTGCACCCGAAATCCACAACAATTTGTCCAGATACTCCTGGATGAAAACAAAACTATCTGGTGATTTGTAGCTATCTCAATCCCAGATCTTGCTACAGCCTCTGTGTGTGTTTGTGTTTTCTGGATATTCTCTATGGACTTTAAGGTTTGGAATGCATTTTAGCAGGACCCTTTTTGTTTTCTGCTGGCAAACGCTAATTGGTTCCACCTGGAGTCAAATACTCCACACATTCGAGTTTTCTAGGAAGAAAGCTTCAGAAACCTGAGAAAACATGATATTTCTTTCTGTAAACATGACATTGGATACATTTGCCGAACAGGAAGATTGTGCTTTTCTCCAAAACCACTTTCACGGTCATTTTTTGGTTAAATTTCACCCGAAATCCACAACAATTTGTCCAGATACTCCTGGATGAAAACAAAACTATCTGGTGATTTGTAGCTATCTCAATCCCAGATCTTGCTACAGCCTCTGTGTGTGTTTGTGTTTTCTGGATATTCTCTATGGACTTTAAGGTTTTGAATGCATTTTAGCAGGACCCTTTTTATTTTCTGCTGGCAAACGCTAATTGGTTCCACCTGGAGTCAAACACTCCACACATTCGAGTTTTCTAGGAAGAAAGCTTCAGAAACCTGAGAAAACATGATATTTCTTTCTGTAAACATGACATTGGATACATTTGCCGAACAGGAAGATTGTGCTTTTCTCCAAAACCACTTTCACGGTCATTTTTGGTTAAATTTCACCCGAAATCCACAACAATTTGTCCAGATACTCCTGAATGAAAACTAAATTATCTGGTGATTTGTAGCTATCTCAATCCCAGATCTTGCTACAGCCTCTGTGTGTGTTTGTGTTTTCTGGATATTCTCTATGGACTTTAAGGTTTTGAATGCATTTTAGCAGGACCCTTTTTGTTTTCTGCTGGCAAACGCTAATTGGTTCCACCTGGAGTCAAACACTCCACACATTCGAGTTTTCTAGGAAGAAAGCTTCAGAAACCTGAGAAAACATGATATTTCTTTCTGTAAACATGACATTGGATACATTTGCCGAACAGGAAGATTGTGCTTTTCTCCAAAACCACTTTCACGATCATTTTTGGTTAAATTTCACCCGAAATCCACAACAACTTGTCCAGATACTCCTGGATGAAAACAAAACTATCTGGTGATTTGTAGCTATCTCAATCCCAGATCTTGCTACAGCCTCTGTGTGTGTTTGTGTTTTCTGGATATTCTCTATGGACTTTAAGGTTTTGAATGCATTTTAGCAGGACCCTCTTTGTTTTCTGCTGGCAAACGCTAATTGGTTCCACCTGGAGTCAAATACTCCACACATTCGAGTTTTCTAGGAAGAAAGCTCCAGAAACCTGAGAAAACATGATATTTCTTTCTGTAATCATGACATTGGATGCATTTGCCGAACAGGAAGGTTGTGCTTTTCTCCAAAACCACTTTCACGGTAATTTTTTGGTTAAATTTCACTTCAAAACTACAACAATTTGTCCAGATACTCCTGGATGAAAACAAAACTATCTGGTGATTTGTAGCTATCTCAATCCCAGATCTTGCTACAGCCTCTGTGTGTGTTTGTGTTTGCTGGATATTCTCTATGGACTTTAAGGTTTTGAATGCATTTGAGCAGGACCCTTTTTGTTTTCTGCTGGCAAACGCTAATTGGTTCCACCTGGAGTCAAACACTCCACACATTCGAGGTTTCTAGGAAGAAAGCTCCAGAAACCTGAGAAAACATGATATTTCTTTCTGTAATCATGACATTGGATGCATTTGCCGAACAGGAAGATTGTGCCTTTCTCCAAAACCACTTTCATGGTCATTTTTTGGTTAAATTTCACTTCAAAACTACAACAATTTGTCCAGATACTCCTGGATGAAAACAAAACTATCTGGTGATTTGTAGCTATCTCAATCCCAGATCTTGCTACAGCCTCTGTGTGTGTTTGTGTTTTCTGGATATTCTCTATGGACTTTAAGGTTTTGAATGCATTTGAGCAGGACCCTTTTTGTTTTCTGCTGGCAAACGCTAATTGGTTCCACCTGGAGTCAAACACTCCACACATTCGAGTTTTCTAGGAAGAAAGCTTCAGAAACCTGAGAAAACATGATATTTCTTTCTGTAAAGATGACATTGGATACATTTGCCGAACAGGAAGATTGTGCTTTTCTCCAAAACCACTTTCACGGTGATTTTTGGTTAAATTTCACCCGAAATCCACAACAATTTGTCCAGATACTTCTGAATGAAAACTAAATTATCTGGTGATTTATAGCTACCTCAATCCCAGATCTTGCTACAGCCTCTGTGTGTGTTTGTGTTTTCTGGATATTCTCTATGGACTTTAACGTTTTGAATGCATTTGAGCAGGACCCTTTTTGTTTTCTGCTGGCAAACGCTAATTGGTTCCACCTGGAGTCAAACACTCCACACATTCGAGTTTTCTAGGAAGAAAGCTTCAGAAACCTGAGAAAACATGATATTTCTTTCTGTAAACATGACATTGGATACATTTGCCGAACAGGAAGATTGTGCTTTTCTCCAAAACCACTTTCACGGTGATTTTTGGTTAAATTTCACCCGAAATCCACAACAATTTGTCCAGATACTCCTGAATGAAAACTAAATTATCTGGTGATTTGTAGCTATCTCAATCCCAGATCTTGCTACAGGCTCTGTGTGTGTTTGTGTTTTCTGGATATTCTCTATGGACTTTAAGGTTTTGAATGCATTTGAGCAGGACCCTTTTTGTTTTCTGCCGGCAAATGCTTATTGGTTCCACATGGAGTCAAATCCTCCACACATTCGAGTTTCCTAGGAAGAAAGCTTCAGAAACCTGAGAAAACATGATATTTCTTTCTGTAAACATGACATTGGATACATTTGCCGAACAGGAAGATTGTGCTTTTCTCCAAAACCACTTTCACGGTGATTTTTGGTTAAATTTCACTGCAAAACTACAACAATTTGTCCAGATACTCCTGGATAAAAACAAAACTATCTGGTGATTTGTAGCTATCTCAATCCCAGATCTTGCTACAGCCTCTGTGTGTGTTTGTGTTTTCTGGATATTCTCTATGGACTTTAAGGTTTTGAATGCATTTTAGCAGGACCCTTTTTGTTTTCTGCTGGCAAACGCTAATTGGTTCCACCTGGAGTCAAATCCACCACACATTCGAGTTTTCTAGGAAGAAAGCTTCAGAAACCTGAGAAAACATGATATTTCTTTCTGTAAAGATGACATTGGATACATTTGCCAAACAGGAAGATTGTGCTTTTCTCCAAAACCACTTTCACGGTGATTTTTGGTTAAATTTCACCCGAAATCCACAACAATTTGTCCCGACACTCCTGGATGAAAACAAAACTATCTGGTGATTTGTAGCTATCTCAATCCCAGATCTTGCTACAGCCTCTGTGTGTGTTTGTGTTTTCTGGATATTCTCTATGGACTTTAAGTTTTTGAATGCATTTTAGCAGGACCCTTTTGTTTTCGGCTGTCAAACGCTAATTGGTTCCACCTGGAGTCAAATACTCCACACATTCGAGTTTTCTAGGAAGAAAGCTTCAGAAACCTGAGAAAACATGATATTTCTTTCTGTAAACATGACATTGGATACATTTGCCGAACAGGAAGATTGTGCTTTTCTCCAAAACCACTTTCACAGTGATTTTTGGTTAAATTTCACAAGAAATACACTACAATTTGTCCAGATACTCCTGGATGAAAACAAAACTATCTGGTGATTTGTAGCTATCTCAATCCCAGATCTTGCTACAGCCTCTGTGTGTGTTTGTGTTTTCTGGATATTCTCTATGGACTTTAAGGTTTTGAATGCATTTTAGCAGGACCCTTTTTGTTTTCTGCTGGCAAACGCTAATTGGTTCCACCTGGAGTCAAATACTCCACACATTCGAGTTTTCTAGGAAGAAAGCTTCAGAAACCTGAGAATACATGATATTTCTTTCTGTAAACATGACATTGGATACATTTGCCGAACAGGAAGATTGTGCTTTTCTCCAAAACCACTTTCACGGTGATTTTTGGTTAAATTTCACCCGTAATCCACAACAATTTGTCCATATACTCCTGGATGAAAACAAAACTATCTGGTGATTTGTAGCTATCTCAATCCCAGATCTTGCTACAGCCTCTGTGTGTGTTTGTGTTTTCTGGATATTCTCTATGGACTTTAAGGTTTTGAAGGCATTTGAGCAGGACCCTTTTTCTTTTCTGCTGGCAAACGCTAATTGGTTCCACCTGGAGTCAAACACTCCACACATTCGAGTTTTCTAGGAAGAAAGCTTCAGAAACCTGAGAAAATATGATATTTCTTTCTGTAAACATGACATTCGATACATTTGCCGAACAGGAAGATTGTGCTTTTCTCCAAAACCACTTTCACGTTCATTTTTTGGTTAAATTTCACTTCAAAACTACAACAATTTGTCCAGATTCTCCTGGATGAAAACAAAAGTATCTGGTGATTTGTAGCTATCTCAACTCCGGATCTTGCTACAGCCTCTGTGTGTGTTTGTGTTTTCTGGATATTCTCTATGGACTTTAAGTTTTTGAATGCATTTTAGCATGACCCTTTTGTTTTCGGCTGGCAAACGCTAATTGGTTCCACCTGGAGTCAAATCCTCCACACATTCGAGTTTTCTAGGAAGAAAGCTTCAGAAACCTGAGAAAACATGATATTTCTTTCTGTAAACATGACATTGGATACATTTGCCGAACAGGAAGATTGTGCTTTTCTCCAAAGCCACTTTCACAGTGATTTTTGGTTAAATTTCACCCGAAATCCACAACAATTTGTCCAGATACTCCTGGATGAAAACAAAACTATCTGGTGATTTGTAGCTATCTCAATCCCAGATCTTGCTACAGTCTCTGTGTGTGTTTGTGTTTTCTGCATATTCTCTATGGACTTTAAGGTTTTGAATGCATTTTAGCAGGACCCTTTTTGTTTTCTGCTGGCAAACGCTAATTGGTTCCACCTGGAGTCAAATCCTCCACACATTCGAGTTTTCTAGGAAGAAAGCTTCAGAAACCTGAGAAAACATGATATTTCTTTCTGTAAACATGACATTGGATACATTTGCCGAACAGGAAGATTGTGCTTTTCTCCAAAACCACTTTCACGGTGATTTTTGGTTAAATTTCACCCGAAATCCACAACAATTTGTCCATATACTCCTGGATGAAAACAAAACTATCTGGTGATTTGTAGCTATCTCAATCCCAGATCTTGCTACAGCCTCTGTGTGTGTTTGTGTTTGCTGGATATTCTTTATGGACTTTAAGGTTTTGAATGCATTTTAGCAGGACCCTTTTTGTTTTCTGCTGGCAAACGCTAATTGGTTCCACCTGGAGTCAAATCCTCCACACATTCGAGTTTTCTAGGAAGAAAGCTTCAGAAACCTGCGAAAACATGATATTTCTTTCTGTAAACATGACATTCGATACATTTGCCGAACAGGAACATTGTGCTTTTCTCCAAAACCACTTTCACAGTGATTTTTGGTTAAATTTCACGCGAAATCCACAACAATTTGTCCATATACTCCTGGGTGAAAACAAAACTATCTGGTGATTTGTACCTATCTCAATCCCAGATCTTGCTACAGCCTCTGTTTGTGTTTGTGTTTTCTGGATATTCTCTATGGACTTTAAGGTTTTGAATGCATTTCAGGAGGACCCTTTTTGTTTTCTGCTGGCAAACGCTAATTGGTTCCACCTGGAGTCAAATCCTCCACACATTCGAGTTTTCTAGGAAGAAAGCTTCAGAAACCTGAGAAAACATGATATTTCTTTCTGTAAACATGACATTGGATACATTTGCCGAACAGGAAGATTGTGCTTTTCTCCAAAACCACTTTCACGGTGATTTTTTTGTGAAATTTCACTTCAAAACTACAACAATTTGTCCAGATACTCCTGGATGAAAACACAACTCTCTGGTGATTTGTAGCTATCTCAACCCCAGATCTTGCTACAGCCTCTGTGTGTGTTTGTGTTTTCTGGATATTCTCTATGGACTTTTAGGTTTTGAATGCATTTGAGCAGGACCCTTTTTGTTTTCTGCTGGTAAACGCTAATTGGTTCCACCTGGAGTCAAACACTCCACACATTCGAGTTTTCTAGGAAGAAAGCTTCAGAAACCTGAGAAAACATGATATTTCTTTCTGTAAAGATGACATTGGATACATTTGCCGAACAGGAAGATTCTGCTTTTCTCCAAAACCACTTTCACGGTCATATTTTGGTTAAATTTCACTTCAAAACTACAACAATTTGTCCAGATACTCCTGCATGAAAGCAAAACTATCTGTTGATTTATAGCTATCTCAATCCCAGATCTTGCTACAGCCTCTGTGTGTGTTTGTGTTTTCTGGATATTCTCTATGGACTTTAAGGTTTTGAATGCATTTGAGCAGGACCCTTTTTGTTTTCTGCTGGCAAACGCTAATTGGTTCCACCTGGAGTCAAACACTCCACACATTCGAGTTTTCTGGGGAGAAAGCTTCAGAAACCTGAGAAAACATGATATTTCTTTCTGTAAACATGACATTGGATACATTTGCTGAACAGGAAGATTGTGCTTTTCTCCAAAACCACTTTCACGGTGAATTTTGGTAAAATTTCACACGAAATCCAAAACAATTTGTCCAGATACTGCTGGATGAAAGCAAAACTATCTGGTGATTTGTAGCTATCTCAATCCCAGATCTTGCTACAGCCTCTGTGTGTGTTTGTGTTTTCTGGATATTCTCTATGGACTTTAAGGTTTTGAATGCATTTTAGCAGGACCCTTTTTGTTTTCTGCTGGCAAACGCTAATTGGTTCCACCTGGAGTCAAACACTCCACACATTCGAGTTTTCTGGGAAGAAAGCTTCAGAAACCTGAAAAAACTTGAAATTTCTTTCTGTAAACATGACATTGGATACATTTGCCGAACAGGAAGATTGTGCTTTTCTCCAAAACCACTTTCACGGTCATTTTTTTGTGAAATTTCACTTCAAAACTACAACAATTTGTCCAGATAATCCTGGATGAAAACAAAACTATCTGGTGATTTGTAGCTATCTCAACCCCAGATCTTGCTACAGCCTCTGTGTGTGTTTGTGTTTTCTGGATATTCTCTATGGACTTTAAGGTTTTGAATGCATTTTAGCAGGACCCTTTTTGTTTTCTGCTGGCAAACGCTAATTGGTTCCACCTGGAGTCAAATACTCCACACATTCAAGTTTTATAGGAAGAAAGCTTCATAAACCTGAGAAAACATGATATTTCTTTCTGTAAACATGACATTGGATACATTTGCCGAACAGGAAGATTGTGCTTTTCTCCAAAACCACTTTCACGAAGATTTTTGGTTAAATTTCACCCAAAATCCACAACAATTTGTCCAGATACTCCTGGATGAAAACAAAACTATCTGGTGATTTGTAGCTATCTCAACCCCAGATCTTGCTACATCCTCTGTGTGTGTTTGTGTTTTCTGGATATTCTCTATGGACTTTAAGGTTTTGAATGCATTTGAGCAGGACCCTTTTTGTTTTCTGCTGGCAAACGCTAATTGGTTCCACCTGGAGTCAAACACTCCACACATTCGAGTTTTCTAGGAAGAAAGCTTCAGAAACCTGAGAAAACATGATATTTCTTTCTGTAAAGATGACATTGGATACATTTGCCGAACAGGAAGATTGTGCTTTTCTCCAAAACCACTTTCACGGTCATATTTTGGTTAAATTTCACTTCAAAACTACAACAATTTGTCCAGATACTCCTGGATGAAAACAAAACTATCTTGTGATTTGTAGGTATCTCAACTCCGGATCTTGCTACAGCCTCTGTGTGTGTTTGTGTTTTCTGGATATTCTCTATGGACTTTAAGTTTTTGAATGCATTTTAGCATGACCCTTTTGTTTTCGGCTGGCAAACGCTAATTGGTTCCACCTGGAGTCAAATACTCCACACATTCGAGTTTTCTAGGAAGAAAGCTTCAGAAACCTGAGAAAACATGATATTTCTTTCTGTAAACATGACATTGGATACATTTGCCGAACAGGAAGATTGTGCTTTTCTCCAAAGCCACTTTCACAGTGATTTTTGGTTAAATTTCACCCGAAATCCACAACAATTTGTCCAGATACTCCTGGATGAAAACAAAACTATCTGGTGATTTGTAGCTATCTCAATCCCAGATCTTGCTACATCCTCTGTGTGTGTTTGTGTTTTCTGGATATTCTCTATGGACTTTAAGGTTTTGAATGCATTTGAGCAGGACCCTTTTTGTTTTCTGCTGGCAAACGCTAATTGGTTCCACCTGGAGTCAAATCCTCCACACATTCGAGTTTTCTAGGAAGAAAGCTTCAGAAACCTGAGAAAACATGATATTTCTTTCTGTAAACATGACATTGGATACATTTGCCGAACAGGAAGATTGTGCTTTTCTCCAAAACCACTTTCACGGTGATTTTTTTGTGAAATTTCACTTCAAAACTACAACAATTTGTCCAGATACTCCTGGATGAAAACACAACTCTCTGGTGATTTGTAGCTATCTCAACCCCAGATCTTGCTACAGCCTCTGTGTGTGTTTGTGTTTTCTGGATATTCTCTATGGACTTTAAGGTTTTGAATGCATTTGAGCAGGACCCTTTTTGTTTTCTGCTGGCAAACGCTAATTGGTTCCACCTGGAGTCAAACACTCCACACATTCGAGTTTTCTGGGAAGAAAGCTTCAGAAACCTGAAAAAACTTGAAATTTCTTTCTGTAAACCTGACATTGGATACATTTGCCGAACAGGAAGATTGTGCTTTTCTCCAAAACCACTTTCACGGTCATTTTTTTGTGAAATTTCACTTCAAAACTACAACAATTTGTCCAGATACTCCTGGATGAAAACAAAACTATCTGGTGATTTGTAGCTATCTCAACCCCAGATCTTGCTACAGCCTCTGTGTGTGTTTGTGTTTTCTGGATATTCTCTATGGACTTTAAGGTTTCGAATGCATTTGAGCAGGACCCTTTTTGTTTTCTGCTGGCAAACGCTAATTGGTTCCACCTGGAGTCAAATACTCCACACATACAAGTTTTATAGGAAGAAAGCTTCATAAACCTGAGAAAACATGATATTTCTTTCTGTAAACATGACATTGGATACATTTGCCGAACAGGAAGATTGTGCTTTTCTCCAAAACCACTTTCACGAAGATTTTTGGTTAAATTTCACCCAAAATCCACAACAATTTGTCCAGATACTCCTGGATGAAAACAAAACTCTCTGGTGATTTGTAGCTATCTCAACCCCAGATCTTGCTACATCCTCTGTGTGTGTTTGTGTTTTCTGGATATTCTCTATGTACTTTAAGGTTTTGAATGCATTTGAGCAGGACCCTTTTTGTTTTCTGCTGGCAAACGCTAATTGGTTCCACCTGGAGTCAAACACTCCACACATTCGAGTTTTCTAGGAAGAAAGCTTCATAAACCTGAGAAAACATGATATTTCTTTCTGTAAACATGACATTGGATACATTTGCCGAACAGGAAGATTGTGCTTTTCTCCAAAACCACTTTCACGGTGATTTTTTTGTGAAATTTCACTTCAAAACTACAACAATTTGTCCAGATACTCCTGGATGAAAACACAACTATCTGGTGATTTGTAGCTATCTCAACCCCAGATCTTGCTACAGCCCCTGTGTGTGTTTGTGTTTTCTGGATATTCTCTATGGACTTTAAGGTTTTGAATGCATTTTAGCAGGACCCTTTTTGTTTTCTGCTGGTAAACGCTAATTGGTTCCACCTGGAGTCAAACACTCCACACATTCGAGTTTTCTAGGAAGAAAGCTTCAGAAACCTGAGAAAACATGATATTTCGTTCTGTAAACATGACATTGGATACATTTGCCGAACAGGAAGATTGTGCTTTTCTCCAAAACCACTTTCACGGTCATTTTTTGGTTAAATTTCACTTCAAAACAACAACAATTTGTCCAGATACTCCTGGATGAAAACACAACTATCTGGTGATTTGAAGCTATCTCAATCCCAGATCTTGCTACAGCCTCTGTGTGTGTTTGTGTTTTCTGGATATTCTCTATGGACTTTAAGGTTTTGGAGGCATTTTAGCAGGACCCTTTTTGTTTTCTGCTGGCAAACGCTAATTGGTTCCACCTGGAGGCAAATCCTCCACACATTCGAGTTTTCTGGGAAGAAAGCTTCAGAAACCTGAGAAAACATGATATTTCTTTCTGTAAACATGACATTGGATACATTTGCCGAACAGGAAGATTGTGCTTTTCTCCAAAAACACTTTCACGGTGATTTTTTGGTGATATTTCCCTTCAAAACTACAACAATTTGTCCAGATACTCCTGGATGAAAACAAAACTATCTGGTGATTTGTAGCTATCTCAATCCCAGATCTTGCTACAGCCTCTGTGTGTGTTTGTGTTCTGGATATTCTCTATGGACTTTAAGGTTTTGAATGCATTTGAGCAGGACCCTTTTTGTTTTCTGCTGGCAAACGCTAATTGGTACCACCTGGAGTCAAATACTCCACACATTCGAGTTTTCTAGGAAGAAAGCTTCAGAAACCTGAGAAAACATGATATTTCTTTCTGTAAACATGACATTGGATACATTTGCCGAACAGGAAGATTGTGCTTTTCTCCAAAACCACTTTCACGGTCATTTTTGGTTAAATTTCACTTCAAAACTACAACAATTTGTCCAGATACTCCTGGATGAAAACAAAACTATCTGGTGATTTGTAGCTATCTCAACCCCAGATATTGCTACAGCCTCTGTGTGTGTTTGTGTTTTCTGGATATTCTCTATGGACTTTAAGGTTTTGAATGCATTTTAGCAGGATCCTTTTTGTTTTCTGCTGGCAAACGCTAATTGGTTCCACCTGGAGTCAAACACTCCACACATTCGAGTTTTCTAGGAAGAAAGCTTCAGAAACCTGAGAAAACTTGAAATTTCTTTCTGTAAACATGACATTGGATACATTTGCCGAACAGGAAGATTGTGCTTTTCTCCAAAACCACGTTCACGGTGATTTTTTGGTTAAATTTCACTTCAAAACTACAACAATTTGTCCAGACACACATGGATGAAAACAAAACTTTCTGGCCATTTATAGCTATGTCAATCCCATATCTTGCTACAGCCTCTGTGTGTGTTTGTGTTTTCTGGACATTCTCTATGGACTTTAAGGTTTTGAATGCATTTTAGCAGGACCCTGTTTGTTTTCTGCTGGCAAACGCTAATTGGTTCCACCTGGAGTCAAACACTCCACACATTCGAGTTTTCTAGGAAGAAAGCTTCAGAAACCTGAGAAAACATGATATTTCTTTCTGTAAACATGACATTGGATACATTTGCCGAACAGGAAGATTGTGCTTTTCTCCAAAACCACTTTCACGGTCATTTTTTGGTTAAATTTCCCTTCAAAAATTCAACAATTTGTCCAGATACTCCTGGATGAAAACAAAACTATCTGGTGATTTGTAGCTATCTCAATCCCAGATCTTGCTACAGCCTCTGTGTGTGTTTGTGTTTTCTGGATATTCTCTATGGACTTTAAGGTTTTCAATGCATTTTAGCAGGAGCCTTTTTGTTTTCTGCTGGAAAACGCTAATTGGTTCCACCTGGAGTCAAATACTCCACACATTCGAGGTTTCTAGGAAGAAAGCTTCAGAAACCTGAGAAAACATGATATTTCTTTCTGTAAACATACATTGGATACATTTGCCGAACAGGAAGATTGTGCTTTTCTCCAAAAACACTTTCACGGTGATTTTTTGTGAAATTTCACTTCAAAACTACAACAATTTGTCCAGATACTCCTGGATGAAAACAAAACTATCTGGTGATTTGTAGCTATCTCAATCCCAGATCTTGCTACATCCTCTGTGTGTGTTTGTGTTTTCTGGATATTCTCTATGGACTTTAAGGTTTTGAATGCATTTGAGCAGGACCCTTTTTGTTTTCTGCTGGCAAACGCTAATTGGTTCCACCTGGAGTCAAACAGTCCACACATTCGAATTTTCTAGGAAGAAAGCTTCAGAAACCTGAGATAACATGATATTTCTTTCTGTAAACATGACATTGGATACATTTGCTGAACAGGAAGATTGTGCTTTTCTCCAAAACCACTTTCACGGTCATTTTTTGGTTAAATTTCACTTCAAAACTACAACAATTTTTCCAGATACTCCTGGATGAAAACAAAACTATCTGGTGATTTGAAGCTATCTCAATCCCAGATCTTGCTACAGCCTCTGTGTGTGTTTGTGTTTTCTGGATATTCTCTATGGACTTTAAGGTTTTGAATGCATTTTAGCAGGACCCTTTTTTTTTTTCTGCTGGCAAACGCTAATTGGTTCCACTTGGAGTCAAATCCTCCACATATTCGAGTTTTCTAGGAAGAAATCTTCAGAAACCTGAGAAAACATGATATTTCTTTCTGTAAACATGACATTGGATACATTTGCCGAACAGGAAGATTGTGCTTTTCTCCAAAACCACTTTCACAGTGATTTTTGGTTAAATTTCACCCAAAATCCACAATAATTTGTCCAGATACTCCTGGGTGAAAACAAAACTATCTGGTGATTTGTAGCTATCTCTATCCCAGATCTTGCTACAGTCTCTGTGTGTGTTTGTGTTTTCTGGATATTCTCTATGGACTTTAAGGTTTTGAATGCATTTGAGCAGGACCCTTTTTGTTTTCTGCTGGCAAACGCTAATTGGTTCCACCTGGAGTCAAATCCTCCACACATTCGAGTTTTCTAGGAAGAAAGCTTCAGAAACCTGAGAAAACATGATATTTCTTTCTGTAAACATGACATTGGATACATTTGCCGAACAGGAAGATTGTGCTTTTCTCCAAAACCACTTTCACGGTGATTTTTTGGTTAAATTGCACCCGAAATCCACAACAATTTGTCCAGATACTCCTGGATGAAAACAAAACTATCTGGTGATTTGTAGCTATCTCAATCCCAGATCTTGCTACAGCCTCTGTGTGTGTTTGTGTTTTCTGGATATTCTCTATGGACTTTAAGGTTTGGAATGCATTTTAGCAGGACCCTTTTTGTTTTCTGCTGGCAAACGCTAATTGGTTCCACCTGGAGTCAAATACTCCACACATTCGAGTTTTCTAGGAAGAAAGCTTCAGAAACCTGAGAAAACATGATATTTCTTTCTGTAAACATGACATTGGATACATTTGCCGAACAGGAAGATTGTGCTTTTCTCCAAAACCACTTTCACGGTCATTTTTTGGTTAAATTTCACCCGAAATCCACAACAATTTGTCCAGATACTCCTGGATGAAAACAAAACTATCTGGTGATTTGTAGCTATCTCAATCCCAGATCTTGCTACAGCCTCTGTGTGTGTTTGTGTTTTCTGGATATTCTCTATGGACTTTAAGGTTTTGAATGCATTTTAGCAGGACCCTTTTTATTTTCTGCTGGCAAACGCTAATTGGTTCCACCTGGAGTCAAACACTCCACACATTCGAGTTTTCTAGGAAGAAAGCTTCAGAAACCTGAGAAAACATGATATTTCTTTCTGTAAACATGACATTGGATACATTTGCCGAACAGGAAGATTGTGCTTTTCTCCAAAACCACTTTCACGGTCATTTTTGGTTAAATTTCACCCGAAATCCACAACAATTTGTCCAGATACTCCTGAATGAAAACTAAATTATCTGGTGATTTGTAGCTATCTCAATCCCAGATCTTGCTACAGCCTCTGTGTGTGTTTGTGTTTTCTGGATATTCTCTATGGACTTTAAGGTTTTGAATGCATTTTAGCAGGACCCTTTTTGTTTTCTGCTGGCAAACGCTAATTGGTTCCACCTGGAGTCAAACACTCCACACATTCGAGTTTTCTAGGAAGAAAGCTTCAGAAACCTGAGAAAACATGATATTTCTTTCTGTAAACATGACATTGGATACATTTGCCGAACAGGAAGATTGTGCTTTTCTCCAAAACCACTTTCACGATCATTTTTGGTTAAATTTCACCCGAAATCCACAACAACTTGTCCAGATACTCCTGGATGAAAACAAAACTATCTGGTGATTTGTAGCTATCTCAATCCCAGATCTTGCTACAGCCTCTGTGTGTGTTTGTGTTTTCTGGATATTCTCTATGGACTTTAAGGTTTTGAATGCATTTTAGCAGGACCCTCTTTGTTTTCTGCTGGCAAACGCTAATTGGTTCCACCTGGAGTCAAATACTCCACACATTCGAGTTTTCTAGGAAGAAAGCTCCAGAAACCTGAGAAAACATGATATTTCTTTCTGTAATCATGACATTGGATGCATTTGCCGAACAGGAAGGTTGTGCTTTTCTCCAAAACCACTTTCACGGTCATTTTTTGGTTAAATTTCACTTCAAAACTACAACAATTTGTCCAGATACTCCTGGATGAAAACAAAACTATCTGGTGATTTGTAGCTATCTCAATCCCAGATCTTGCTACAGCCTCTGTGTGTGTTTGTGTTTGCTGGATATTCTCTATGGACTTTAAGGTTTTGAATGCATTTGAGCAGGACCCTTTTTGTTTTCTGCTGGCAAACGCTAATTGGTTCCACCTGGAGTCAAACACTCCACACATTCGAGGTTTCTAGGAAGAAAGCTCCAGAAACCTGAGAAAACATGATATTTCTTTCTGTAATCATGACATTGGATGCATTTGCCGAACAGGAAGATTGTGCCTTTCTCCAAAACCACTTTCATGGTCATTTTTTGGTTAAATTTCACTTCAAAACTACAACAATTTGTCCAGATACTCCTGGATGAAAACAAAACTATCTGGTGATTTGTAGCTATCTCAATCCCAGATCTTGCTACAGCCTCTGTGTGTGTTTGTGTTTTCTGGATATTCTCTATGGACTTTAAGGTTTTGAATGCATTTGAGCAGGACCCTTTTTGTTTTCTGCTGGCAAACGCTAATTGGTTCCACCTGGAGTCAAACACTCCACACATTCGAGTTTTCTAGGAAGAAAGCTTCAGAAACCTGAGAAAACATGATATTTCTTTCTGTAAAGATGACATTGGATACATTTGCCGAACAGGAAGATTGTGCTTTTCTCCAAAACCACTTTCACGGTGATTTTTGGTTAAATTTCACCCGAAATCCACAACAATTTGTCCAGATACTTCTGAATGAAAACTAAATTATCTGGTGATTTATAGCTACCTCAATCCCAGATCTTGCTACAGCCTCTGTGTGTGTTTGTGTTTTCTGGATATTCTCTATGGACTTTAACGTTTTGAATGCATTTGAGCAGGACCCTTTTTGTTTTCTGCTGGCAAACGCTAATTGGTTCCACCTGGAGTCAAACACTCCACACATTCGAGTTTTCTAGGAAGAAAGCTTCAGAAACCTGAGAAAACATGATATTTCTTTCTGTAAACATGACATTGGATACATTTGCCGAACAGGAAGATTGTGCTTTTCTCCAAAACCACTTTCACGGTGATTTTTGGTTAAATTTCACCCGAAATCCACAACAATTTGTCCAGATACTCCTGAATGAAAACTAAATTATCTGGTGATTTGTAGCTATCTCAATCCCAGATCTTGCTACAGGCTCTGTGTGTGTTTGTGTTTTCTGGATATTCTCTATGGACTTTAAGGTTTTGAATGCATTTGAGCAGGACCCTTTTTGTTTTCTGCCGGCAAATGCTTATTGGTTCCACATGGAGTCAAATCCTCCACACATTCGAGTTTCCTAGGAAGAAAGCTTCAGAAACCTGAGAAAACATGATATTTCTTTCTGTAAACATGACATTGGATACATTTGCCGAACAGGAAGATTGTGCTTTTCTCCAAAACCACTTTCACGGTGATTTTTGGTTAAATTTCACTGCAAAACTACAACAATTTGTCCAGATACTCCTGGATAAAAACAAAACTATCTGGTGATTTGTAGCTATCTCAATCCCAGATCTTGCTACAGCCTCTGTGTGTGTTTGTGTTTTCTGGATATTCTCTATGGACTTTAAGGTTTTGAATGCATTTTAGCAGGACCCTTTTTGTTTTCTGCTGGCAAACGCTAATTGGTTCCACCTGGAGTCAAATCCACCACACATTCGAGTTTTCTAGGAAGAAAGCTTCAGAAACCTGAGAAAACATGATATTTCTTTCTGTAAAGATGACATTGGATACATTTGCCAAACAGGAAGATTGTGCTTTTCTCCAAAACCACTTTCACGGTGATTTTTGGTTAAATTTCACCCGAAATCCACAACAATTTGTCCCGACACTCCTGGATGAAAACAAAACTATCTGGTGATTTGTAGCTATCTCAATCCCAGATCTTGCTACAGCCTCTGTGTGTGTTTGTGTTTTCTGGATATTCTCTATGGACTTTAAGTTTTTGAATGCATTTTAGCAGGACCCTTTTGTTTTCGGCTGTCAAACGCTAATTGGTTCCACCTGGAGTCAAATACTCCACACATTCGAGTTTTCTAGGAAGAAAGCTTCAGAAACCTGAGAAAACATGATATTTCTTTCTGTAAACATGACATTGGATACATTTGCCGAACAGGAAGATTGTGCTTTTCTCCAAAACCACTTTCACAGTGATTTTTGGTTAAATTTCACAAGAAATACACTACAATTTGTCCAGATACTCCTGGATGAAAACAAAACTATCTGGTGATTTGTAGCTATCTCAATCCCAGATCTTGCTACAGCCTCTGTGTGTGTTTGTGTTTTCTGGATATTCTCTATGGACTTTAAGGTTTTGAATGCATTTTAGCAGGACCCTTTTTGTTTTCTGCTGGCAAACGCTAATTGGTTCCACCTGGAGTCAAATACTCCACACATTCGAGTTTTCTAGGAAGAAAGCTTCAGAAACCTGAGAATACATGATATTTCTTTCTGTAAACATGACATTGGATACATTTGCCGAACAGGAAGATTGTGCTTTTCTCCAAAACCACTTTCACGGTGATTTTTGGTTAAATTTCACCCGTAATCCACAACAATTTGTCCATATACTCCTGGATGAAAACAAAACTATCTGGTGATTTGTAGCTATCTCAATCCCAGATCTTGCTACAGCCTCTGTGTGTGTTTGTGTTTTCTGGATATTCTCTATGGACTTTAAGGTTTTGAAGGCATTTGAGCAGGACCCTTTTTCTTTTCTGCTGGCAAACGCTAATTGGTTCCACCTGGAGTCAAACACTCCACACATTCGAGTTTTCTAGGAAGAAAGCTTCAGAAACCTGAGAAAATATGATATTTCTTTCTGTAAACATGACATTCGATACATTTGCCGAACAGGAAGATTGTGCTTTTCTCCAAAACCACTTTCACGGTCATTTTTTGGTTAAATTTCACTTCAAAACTACAACAATTTGTCCAGATTCTCCTGGATGAAAACAAAAGTATCTGGTGATTTGTAGCTATCTCAACTCCGGATCTTGCTACAGCCTCTGTGTGTGTTTGTGTTTTCTGGATATTCTCTATGGACTTTAAGTTTTTGAATGCATTTTAGCATGACCCTTTTGTTTTCGGCTGGCAAACGCTAATTGGTTCCACCTGGAGTCAAATCCTCCACACATTCGAGTTTTCTAGGAAGAAAGCTTCAGAAACCTGAGAAAACATGATATTTCTTTCTGTAAACATGACATTGGATACATTTGCCGAACAGGAAGATTGTGCTTTTCTCCAAAGCCACTTTCACAGTGATTTTTGGTTAAATTTCACCCGAAATCCACAACAATTTGTCCAGATACTCCTGGATGAAAACAAAACTATCTGGTGATTTGTAGCTATCTCAATCCCAGATCTTGCTACAGTCTCTGTGTGTGTTTGTGTTTTCTGCATATTCTCTATGGACTTTAAGGTTTTGAATGCATTTTAGCAGGACCCTTTTTGTTTTCTGCTGGCAAACGCTAATTGGTTCCACCTGGAGTCAAATCCTCCACACATTCGAGTTTTCTAGGAAGAAAGCTTCAGAAACCTGAGAAAACATGATATTTCTTTCTGTAAACATGACATTGGATACATTTGCCGAACAGGAAGATTGTGCTTTTC
Organism: Oryctolagus cuniculus; assembly: GCF_964237555.1. Lineage (NCBI taxonomy): Eukaryota > Metazoa > Chordata > Mammalia > Lagomorpha > Leporidae > Oryctolagus > Oryctolagus cuniculus. The sequence goes on from NC_091447.1 coordinate 72,490,786, forward strand.
TCCAAAACCACTTTCACGGTGATTTTTGGTTAAATTTCACCCGAAATCCACAACAATTTGTCCATATACTCCTGGATGAAAACAAAACTATCTGGTGATTTGTAGCTATCTCAATCCCAGATCTTGCTACAGCCTCTGTGTGTGTTTGTGTTTGCTGGATATTCTCTATGGACTTTAAGGTTTTGAATGCATTTTAGCAGGACCCTTTTTGTTTTCTGCTGGCAAACGCTAATTGGTTCCACCTGGAGTCAAATCCTCCACACATTCGAGTTTTCTAGGAAGAAAGCTTCAGAAACCTGCGAAAACATGATATTTCTTTCTGTAAACATGACATTCGATACATTTGCCGAACAGGAACATTGTGCTTTTCTCCAAAACCACTTTCACAGTGATTTTTGGTTAAATTTCACGCGAAATCCACAACAATTTGTCCATATACTCCTGGGTGAAAACAAAACTATCTGGTGATTTGTACCTATCTCAATCCCAGATCTTGCTACAGCCTCTGTTTGTGTTTGTGTTTTCTGGATATTCTCTATGGACTTTAAGGTTTTGAATGCATTTCAGGAGGACCCTTTTTGTTTTCTGCTGGCAAACGCTAATTGGTTCCACCTGGAGTCAAATCCTCCACACATTCGAGTTTTCTAGGAAGAAAGCTTCAGAAACCTGAGAAAACATGATATTTCTTTCTGTAAACATGACATTGGATACATTTGCCGAACAGGAAGATTGTGCTTTTCTCCAAAACCACTTTCACGGTGATTTTTTTGTGAAATTTCACTTCAAAACTACAACAATTTGTCCAGATACTCCTGGATGAAAACACAACTCTCTGGTGATTTGTAGCTATCTCAACCCCAGATCTTGCTACAGCCTCTGTGTGTGTTTGTGTTTTCTGGATATTCTCTATGGACTTTTAGGTTTTGAATGCATTTGAGCAGGACCCTTTTTGTTTTCTGCTGGTAAACGCTAATTGGTTCCACCTGGAGTCAAACACTCCACACATTCGAGTTTTCTAGGAAGAAAGCTTCAGAAACCTGAGAAAACATGATATTTCTTTCTGTAAAGATGACATTGGATACATTTGCCGAACAGGAAGATTGTGCTTTTCTCCAAAACCACTTTCACGGTCATATTTTGGTTAAATTTCACTTCAAAACTACAACAATTTGTCCAGATACTCCTGCATGAAAGCAAAACTATCTGTTGATTTATAGCTATCTCAATCCCAGATCTTGCTACAGCCTCTGTGTGTGTTTGTGTTTTCTGGATATTCTCTATGGACTTTAAGGTTTTGAATGCATTTGAGCAGGACCCTTTTTGTTTTCTGCTGGCAAACGCTAATTGGTTCCACCTGGAGTCAAACACTCCACACATTCGAGTTTTCTGGGGAGAAAGCTTCAGAAACCTGAGAAAACATGATATTTCTTTCTGTAAACATGACATTGGATACATTTGCTGAACAGGAAGATTGTGCTTTTCTCCAAAACCACTTTCACGGTGAATTTTGGTAAAATTTCACACGAAATCCAAAACAATTTGTCCAGATACTGCTGGATGAAAGCAAAACTATCTGGTGATTTGTAGCTATCTCAATCCCAGATCTTGCTACAGCCTCTGTGTGTGTTTGTGTTTTCTGGATATTCTCTATGGACTTTAAGGTTTTGAATGCATTTTAGCAGGACCCTTTTTGTTTTCTGCTGGCAAACGCTAATTGGTTCCACCTGGAGTCAAACACTCCACACATTCGAGTTTTCTGGGAAGAAAGCTTCAGAAACCTGAAAAAACTTGAAATTTCTTTCTGTAAACATGACATTGGATACATTTGCCGAACAGGAAGATTGTGCTTTTCTCCAAAACCACTTTCACGGTCATTTTTTTGTGAAATTTCACTTCAAAACTACAACAATTTGTCCAGATAATCCTGGATGAAAACAAAACTATCTGGTGATTTGTAGCTATCTCAACCCCAGATCTTGCTACAGCCTCTGTGTGTGTTTGTGTTTTCTGGATATTCTCTATGGACTTTAAGGTTTTGAATGCATTTTAGCAGGACCCTTTTTGTTTTCTGCTGGCAAACGCTAATTGGTTCCACCTGGAGTCAAATACTCCACACATTCAAGTTTTATAGGAAGAAAGCTTCATAAACCTGAGAAAACATGATATTTCTTTCTGTAAACATGACATTGGATACATTTGCCGAACAGGAAGATTGTGCTTTTCTCCAAAACCACTTTCACGAAGATTTTTGGTTAAATTTCACCCAAAATCCACAACAATTTGTCCAGATACTCCTGGATGAAAACAAAACTATCTGGTGATTTGTAGCTATCTCAACCCCAGATCTTGCTACATCCTCTGTGTGTGTTTGTGTTTTCTGGATATTCTCTATGGACTTTAAGGTTTTGAATGCATTTGAGCAGGACCCTTTTTGTTTTCTGCTGGCAAACGCTAATTGGTTCCACCTGGAGTCAAACACTCCACACATTCGAGTTTTCTAGGAAGAAAGCTTCAGAAACCTGAGAAAACATGATATTTCTTTCTGTAAAGATGACATTGGATACATTTGCCGAACAGGAAGATTGTGCTTTTCTCCAAAACCACTTTCACGGTCATATTTTGGTTAAATTTCACTTCAAAACTACAACAATTTGTCCAGATACTCCTGGATGAAAACAAAACTATCTTGTGATTTGTAGGTATCTCAACTCCGGATCTTGCTACAGCCTCTGTGTGTGTTTGTGTTTTCTGGATATTCTCTATGGACTTTAAGTTTTTGAATGCATTTTAGCATGACCCTTTTGTTTTCGGCTGGCAAACGCTAATTGGTTCCACCTGGAGTCAAATACTCCACACATTCGAGTTTTCTAGGAAGAAAGCTTCAGAAACCTGAGAAAACATGATATTTCTTTCTGTAAACATGACATTGGATACATTTGCCGAACAGGAAGATTGTGCTTTTCTCCAAAGCCACTTTCACAGTGATTTTTGGTTAAATTTCACCCGAAATCCACAACAATTTGTCCAGATACTCCTGGATGAAAACAAAACTATCTGGTGATTTGTAGCTATCTCAATCCCAGATCTTGCTACATCCTCTGTGTGTGTTTGTGTTTTCTGGATATTCTCTATGGACTTTAAGGTTTTGAATGCATTTGAGCAGGACCCTTTTTGTTTTCTGCTGGCAAACGCTAATTGGTTCCACCTGGAGTCAAATCCTCCACACATTCGAGTTTTCTAGGAAGAAAGCTTCAGAAACCTGAGAAAACATGATATTTCTTTCTGTAAACATGACATTGGATACATTTGCCGAACAGGAAGATTGTGCTTTTCTCCAAAACCACTTTCACGGTGATTTTTTTGTGAAATTTCACTTCAAAACTACAACAATTTGTCCAGATACTCCTGGATGAAAACACAACTCTCTGGTGATTTGTAGCTATCTCAACCCCAGATCTTGCTACAGCCTCTGTGTGTGTTTGTGTTTTCTGGATATTCTCTATGGACTTTAAGGTTTTGAATGCATTTGAGCAGGACCCTTTTTGTTTTCTGCTGGCAAACGCTAATTGGTTCCACCTGGAGTCAAACACTCCACACATTCGAGTTTTCTGGGAAGAAAGCTTCAGAAACCTGAAAAAACTTGAAATTTCTTTCTGTAAACCTGACATTGGATACATTTGCCGAACAGGAAGATTGTGCTTTTCTCCAAAACCACTTTCACGGTCATTTTTTTGTGAAATTTCACTTCAAAACTACAACAATTTGTCCAGATACTCCTGGATGAAAACAAAACTATCTGGTGATTTGTAGCTATCTCAACCCCAGATCTTGCTACAGCCTCTGTGTGTGTTTGTGTTTTCTGGATATTCTCTATGGACTTTAAGGTTTCGAATGCATTTGAGCAGGACCCTTTTTGTTTTCTGCTGGCAAACGCTAATTGGTTCCACCTGGAGTCAAATACTCCACACATACAAGTTTTATAGGAAGAAAGCTTCATAAACCTGAGAAAACATGATATTTCTTTCTGTAAACATGACATTGGATACATTTGCCGAACAGGAAGATTGTGCTTTTCTCCAAAACCACTTTCACGAAGATTTTTGGTTAAATTTCACCCAAAATCCACAACAATTTGTCCAGATACTCCTGGATGAAAACAAAACTCTCTGGTGATTTGTAGCTATCTCAACCCCAGATCTTGCTACATCCTCTGTGTGTGTTTGTGTTTTCTGGATATTCTCTATGTACTTTAAGGTTTTGAATGCATTTGAGCAGGACCCTTTTTGTTTTCTGCTGGCAAACGCTAATTGGTTCCACCTGGAGTCAAACACTCCACACATTCGAGTTTTCTAGGAAGAAAGCTTCATAAACCTGAGAAAACATGATATTTCTTTCTGTAAACATGACATTGGATACATTTGCCGAACAGGAAGATTGTGCTTTTCTCCAAAACCACTTTCACGGTGATTTTTTTGTGAAATTTCACTTCAAAACTACAACAATTTGTCCAGATACTCCTGGATGAAAACACAACTATCTGGTGATTTGTAGCTATCTCAACCCCAGATCTTGCTACAGCCCCTGTGTGTGTTTGTGTTTTCTGGATATTCTCTATGGACTTTAAGGTTTTGAATGCATTTTAGCAGGACCCTTTTTGTTTTCTGCTGGTAAACGCTAATTGGTTCCACCTGGAGTCAAACACTCCACACATTCGAGTTTTCTAGGAAGAAAGCTTCAGAAACCTGAGAAAACATGATATTTCGTTCTGTAAACATGACATTGGATACATTTGCCGAACAGGAAGATTGTGCTTTTCTCCAAAACCACTTTCACAGTCATTTTTTGGTTAAATTTCACTTCAAAACTACAACAATTTGTCCCGATACTCCTGGATGAAAACAAAACTATCTGGTGATTTGTAGCTATCTCAACCCCAGATCTTGCTACATCCTCTGTGTGTGTTTGTGTTTTCTGGATATTCTCTATGGACTTTAAGGTTTTGAATGCATTTTAGCAGGACCCTTTTTGTTTTCTGCTGGCAAACGCTAATTGGTTCCACCTGGAGTCAAACACTCCACACATTCGAGTTTTCTAGGAAGAAAGCTTCATAAACCTGAGAAAACATGATATTTCTTTCTGTAAACATGACATTGGATACATTTGCCGAACAGGAAGATTGTGCTTTTCTCCAAAACCACTTTCACGGTCATTTTTGGTAAAATTTCACACGAAATCCAAAACAATTTGTCCAGATACTGCTGGATGAAAGCAAAACTATCTGGTGATTTGTAGCTATCTCAATCCCAGATCTTGCTACAGCCTCTGTGTGTGTTTGTGTTTTCTGGATATTCTCTATGGACTTTAATGTTGGGAATGCATTTTAGCAGGACCCTTTTTGTTTCTGCTGGCAAACGCTAATTGGTTCCACCTGGAGTCAAATCCTCCACACATTTGAGTTTTCTAGGAAGAAAGCTTCAGAAACCTGAGAAAACATGATATTTCTTTCTGTAAACATGACATTGGATACATTTGCCGAACAGGAAGATTGTGCTTTTCTCCAAAACCACTTTCACGGTGATTTTTGGTAAAATTTCACACGAAATCCAAAACAATTTGTCCAGATACTGCTGGATGAAAGCAAAACTATCTGGTGATTTGTAGCTATCTCAACCCCAGATCTTGCTACAGCCTCTGTGTGTGTTTGTGTTTTCTGGATATTCTCTATGGACTTTAAGGTTTTGAATGCATTTTAGCAGGACCCTTTTTGTTTTCTGCTGGCAAACGCTAATTGGTTCCACCTGGAGTCAAATACTCCACACATTCGAGTTTTATAGGAAGAAAGCTTCATAAAGCTGAGAAAACATGATATTTCTTTCTGTAAACATGACATTGGACACATTTGCCGAACAGGAAGATTGTGCTTTTCTCCAAAACTACTTTCACGGTGATTTTTTGGTTAAATTTCACTTCAAAACTACAACAATTTGTCCAGATACTCCTGGATGAAAACAAAACTATCTGGTGATTTGTAGCTATCTCAACCCCAGATCTTGCTGCAGCCTCTGTGTGTGTTTGTGTTTTTTGGATATTCTCTATGGACTTTAACGTTTTGAATGCATTTGAGCAGGACCCTTTTTGTTTTCTGCTGGCAAACGCTAATTGGTTCCACCTGGAGTGAAACACTCCACACATTCGAGTTTTCTAGGAAGAAAGCTTCAGAAACCTGAGAAAACATGATATTTCATTCTGTAAACATGATATTGGATACATTTACCGAACAGGAAGATTGTGCTTTCTCCAAAAACACTTTCACGGTCATTTTTTTGTGAAATTTCACTTCAAAACTACAACAATTTGTCCAGATACTCCTGGATGAAAACAAAACTCTCTGGTGATTTGTAGCTATCTCAACCCCAGATCTTGCTGCAGCCTCTGTGTGTGTTTGTGTTTTCTGGATATTCTCTATGGACTTTAAGGTTTTGAATGCATTTTAGCAGGACCCTTTTTGTTTTCTGCTGGCAAACGCTAATTGGTTCCACCTGGAGTCAAACACTCCACACATTCGAGTTTGCTAGGAAGAAAGCTTCATAAACCTGAGAAAACATGATATTTCTTTCTGTAAACATGACATTGGATACATTTGCCGAACAGGAAGATTGTGCTTTTCTCCAAAACCACTTTCACGGTGATTTTTTTGTGAAATTTCACTTCAAAACTACAACAATTTGTCCAGATACTCCTGGATGAAAACACAACTATCTGGTGTTTTGTAGCTATCTCAACCCCAGATCTTGCTACAGCCTCTGTGTGTGTTTGTGTTTTCTGGATATTCTCTATGGACTTTAAGGTTTTGAATGCATTTTAGCAGGACCCTTTTTGTTTTCTGCTGGCAAACGCTAATTGGTTCCACCTGGAGTCAAACACTCCACACATTCGAGTTTTCTAGGAAGAAAGCTTCAGAAACCTGAGAAAACATGATATTTCTTTCTGTAAACATGACATTGGATACATTTGCCGAACAGGAAGATTGTGCTTTTCTCCAAAACCACTTTCACGGTCATTTTTTGGTTAAATTTCACTTCAAAACAACAACAATTTGTCCAGATACTCCTGGATGAAAACACAACTATCTGGTGATTTGAAGCTATCTCAATCCCAGATCTTGCTACAGCCTCTGTGTGTGTTTGTGTTTTCTGGATATTCTCTATGGACTTTAAGGTTTTGGAGGCATTTTAGCAGGACCCTTTTTGTTTTCTGCTGGCAAACGCTAATTGGTTCCACCTGGAGGCAAATCCTCCACACATTCGAGTTTTCTGGGAAGAAAGCTTCAGAAACCTGAGAAAACATGATATTTCTTTCTGTAAACATGACATTGGATACATTTGCCGAACAGGAAGATTGTGCTTTTCTCCAAAAACACTTTCACGGTGATTTTTTGGTGATATTTCCCTTCAAAACTACAACAATTTGTCCAGATACTCCTGGATGAAAACAAAACTATCTGGTGATTTGTAGCTATCTCAATCCCAGATCTTGCTACAGCCTCTGTGTGTGTTTGTGTTCTGGATATTCTCTATGGACTTTAAGGTTTTGAATGCATTTGAGCAGGACCCTTTTTGTTTTCTGCTGGCAAACGCTAATTGGTACCACCTGGAGTCAAATACTCCACACATTCGAGTTTTCTAGGAAGAAAGCTTCAGAAACCTGAGAAAACATGATATTTCTTTCTGTAAACATGACATTGGATACATTTGCCGAACAGGAAGATTGTGCTTTTCTCCAAAACCACTTTCACGGTCATTTTTGGTTAAATTTCACTTCAAAACTACAACAATTTGTCCAGATACTCCTGGATGAAAACAAAACTATCTGGTGATTTGTAGCTATCTCAACCCCAGATATTGCTACAGCCTCTGTGTGTGTTTGTGTTTTCTGGATATTCTCTATGGACTTTAAGGTTTTGAATGCATTTTAGCAGGATCCTTTTTGTTTTCTGCTGGCAAACGCTAATTGGTTCCACCTGGAGTCAAACACTCCACACATTCGAGTTTTCTAGGAAGAAAGCTTCAGAAACCTGAGAAAACTTGAAATTTCTTTCTGTAAACATGACATTGGATACATTTGCCGAACAGGAAGATTGTGCTTTTCTCCAAAACCACGTTCACGGTGATTTTTTGGTTAAATTTCACTTCAAAACTACAACAATTTGTCCAGACACACATGGATGAAAACAAAACTTTCTGGCCATTTATAGCTATGTCAATCCCATATCTTGCTACAGCCTCTGTGTGTGTTTGTGTTTTCTGGACATTCTCTATGGACTTTAAGGTTTTGAATGCATTTTAGCAGGACCCTGTTTGTTTTCTGCTGGCAAACGCTAATTGGTTCCACCTGGAGTCAAACACTCCACACATTCGAGTTTTCTAGGAAGAAAGCTTCAGAAACCTGAGAAAACATGATATTTCTTTCTGTAAACATGACATTGGATACATTTGCCGAACAGGAAGATTGTGCTTTTCTCCAAAACCACTTTCACGGTCATTTTTTGGTTAAATTTCCCTTCAAAAATTCAACAATTTGTCCAGATACTCCTGGATGAAAACAAAACTATCTGGTGATTTGTAGCTATCTCAATCCCAGATCTTGCTACAGCCTCTGTGTGTGTTTGTGTTTTCTGGATATTCTCTATGGACTTTAAGGTTTTCAATGCATTTTAGCAGGAGCCTTTTTGTTTTCTGCTGGAAAACGCTAATTGGTTCCACCTGGAGTCAAATACTCCACACATTCGAGGTTTCTAGGAAGAAAGCTTCAGAAACCTGAGAAAACATGATATTTCTTTCTGTAAACATACATTGGATACATTTGCCGAACAGGAAGATTGTGCTTTTCTCCAAAAACACTTTCACGGTGATTTTTTGTGAAATTTCACTTCAAAACTACAACAATTTGTCCAGATACTCCTGGATGAAAACAAAACTATCTGGTGATTTGTAGCTATCTCAATCCCAGATCTTGCTACATCCTCTGTGTGTGTTTGTGTTTTCTGGATATTCTCTATGGACTTTAAGGTTTTGAATGCATTTGAGCAGGACCCTTTTTGTTTTCTGCTGGCAAACGCTAATTGGTTCCACCTGGAGTCAAACAGTCCACACATTCGAATTTTCTAGGAAGAAAGCTTCAGAAACCTGAGATAACATGATATTTCTTTCTGTAAACATGACATTGGATACATTTGCTGAACAGGAAGATTGTGCTTTTCTCCAAAACCACTTTCACGGTCATTTTTTGGTTAAATTTCACTTCAAAACTACAACAATTTTTCCAGATACTCCTGGATGAAAACAAAACTATCTGGTGATTTGAAGCTATCTCAATCCCAGATCTTGCTACAGCCTCTGTGTGTGTTTGTGTTTTCTGGATATTCTCTATGGACTTTAAGGTTTTGAATGCATTTTAGCAGGACCCTTTTTTTTTTTCTGCTGGCAAACGCTAATTGGTTCCACTTGGAGTCAAATCCTCCACATATTCGAGTTTTCTAGGAAGAAATCTTCAGAAACCTGAGAAAACATGATATTTCTTTCTGTAAACATGACATTGGATACATTTGCCGAACAGGAAGATTGTGCTTTTCTCCAAAACCACTTTCACAGTGATTTTTGGTTAAATTTCACCCAAAATCCACAATAATTTGTCCAGATACTCCTGGGTGAAAACAAAACTATCTGGTGATTTGTAGCTATCTCAATCCCAGATCTTGCTACAGCCTCTGTGTGTGTTTGTGTTTGCTGGATATTCTCTATGGACTTTAAGGTTTTGAATGCATTTGAGCAGGACCCTTTTTGTTTTCTGCTGGCAAATGCTTATTGGGTACACCTGGAGTCAAATACTCCACACATTCGAGTTTTCTAGGAAGAAAGCTTCAGAAACCTGAGAAAACATGATATTTCTTTCTGTAAACATGACATTGGATACATTTGCCGAACAGGAAGATTGTGCTTTTCTCCAAAACCACTTTCACGGTCATTTTTTGGTTAAATTTCACTGCAAACCTACAACAATTTGTCCAGATACTCCTGGATGAAAACAAAACTATCTGGTGATTTGTAGCTATCTCAATCCCAGATCTTGCTACAGCCTCTGTGTGTGTTTGTGTTTTCTGGATATTCTCTATGGACTTTAAGGTTTGGAATGCATGTTAGCAGGACCCTTTTTTGTTTTCTGCTGGCAAACGCTAATTGATTCCTCCTGGAGTCAAACACTCCACACATTCGAGTTTTCTAGGAAGAACGTTTCAGAAACCTGAGAAAACATGATATTTCTCTCTGTAAACATGACATTGGATACATTTGCCGAACAGGAAGATTGTGCTTTTCTCCAAAACCACTTTCACAGTCATTTTTTTGTGAAATTTCACTTCAAAACTACAACAATTTGTCCAGATACTCCTGGATGAAAACAACACTATCTGGTGATTTGTAGCTATCTCAATCCCAGATCTTGCTACAGCCTCTGTGTGTGTTTGTATTTTCTGGATATTCTCTATGGACTTTAAGGTTTTGAATGCATTTTAGCAGGACCCTTTTTGTTTTCTGCTGGCAAATGCTTATTGGGTACACCTGGAGGCAAATCCTCCACACATTCGAGTTTTCTAGGAAGAAAGCTTCAGAAACCTGAGAAAACATGATATTTCTTTCTGTAAACATGACATTGGATACATTTGCCGAACAGGAAGATTGTGCTTTTCTCCAAAACCACTTTCACGGTCATTTTTTGGTTAAATTTCACTGCAAAACTACAACAATTTGTCCGGATACTCCTGGATGAAAACAAAACTATCTGGTGATTTGTAGCTATCTCAATCCCAGATCTTGCTACAGCCTCTGTGTGTGTTTGTGTTTTCTGGATATTCTCTATGGACTTTAAGGTTTGGAATGCATGTTAGCAGGACCCTTTTTTGTTTTCTGCTGGCAAACGCTAATTGGTTCCACCTGGAGTCAAATACTCCACACATACAAGTTTTATAGGAAGAAAGCTTCATAAACCTGAGAAAACATGATATTTCTTTCTGTAAACATGACATTGGATACATTTGCCGAACAGGAAGATTGTGCTTTTCTCCAAAACCACTTTCACGGTGATTTTTGGTTAAATTTCACCCAAAATCCACAACAATTTGTCCAGATACTCCTGGGTGAAAACAAAACTATCTGGTGATTTGTAGCTATCTCAACCCCAGATCTTGCTACAGCCTCTGTGTGTGTTTGTGTTTTCTGGATATTCTCTATGGACTTTAAGGTTTTGAATGAATTTGAGCAGGACCCATTTTGTTTTCTACTGGCAAACGCTAATTGGTACCACCTGGAGTCAAATACTCCACACATTCGAGTTTTCTAGGAAGAAAGCTTCAGTAACCTGAGAAAACATGATATTTCTTTCTGTAAACATGACATTGGATACATTTGCCGAACAGGAAGATTGTGCTTTTCTCCAAAACCACTTTCACGGTGATTTTTGGTTAAATTTCACCCAAAATCCACAACAATTTGTCCAGATACTCCTGGGTGAAAACAAAACTATCTGGTGATTTGTAGCTATCTCAACCCCAGATCTTGCTACAGCCTCTGTGTGTGTTTGTGTTTTCTGGATATTCTCTATGGACTTTAAGGTTTTGAATGCATTTTAGCAGGACCCTTTTTGTTTTCGGCTGGCAAACGCTAATTGGTTCCACCTGGAGTCAAACACTCCACACATTCGAGTTTTCTAGGAAGAAAGCTTCAGAAACCTGAGAAAACATGATACTTCTTTCAGTAAACATGACATTGGATACATTTGTCCAACAGGAAGATTGTGCTTTTCTCCAAAACCACTTTCACGGTCATTTTTTGGTTAAATTTCGCTTCAAAACTACAACAATTTGTCCAGACACACCTGGATGAAAACAAAACTTCTGGCCATTTATAGCTATCTCAATCCCAGATCTTGCTACAGCCTCTGTGTGTGTTTGTGTTTTCTGGACATTCTCTATGGACTTTAAGATTTTGAATGCATTTTAGCAGGACCCTTTTTGTTTTCTGCTGGAAAACGCTAATTGGTTCCACCTGGAGTCAAACACTCCACACATGCGAGTTTTCTACGAAGAAAGCTTCAGTAACCTGAGAAAACATGATATTTCTTTCTGTAAACATGACATTGGATACATTTGCCGAACAGGAAGATTGTGCTTTTCTCCAAAACCACTTTCACAGTGATTTTTGGTTAAATTTCACCTGAAATCCACAACAATTTGTCCACATACTGCTGGATGAAAACAAAACTATCTGGTGATTTGTAGCTATCTCAATCCCAGATCTTGCTACAGCCTCTGTGTGTGTTTGTGTTTTCTGGACATTCTCTATGGACTTTAAGTTTTTGAATGCATTTGAGCAGGACCCTTTTTGTTTTCTGCTGGCAAACGCTAATTGGTTCCACCTGGAGTCAAACAGTCCACACATTCGAATTTTCTAGGAAGAAAGCTTCAGAAACCTGAGATAACATGATATTTCTTTCTGTAAACATGACATTGGATACATTTGCTGAACAGGAAGATTGTGCTTTTCTCCAAAACCACTTTCACGGTCATTTTTTGGTTAAATTTCACTTCAAAACTACAACAATTTTTCCAGATACTCCTGGATGAAAACAAAACTATCTGGTGATTTGAAGCTATCTCAATCCCAGATCTTGCTACAGCCTCTGTGTGTGTTTGTGTTTTCTGGATATTCTCTATGGACTTTAAGGTTTTGAATGCATTTTAGCAGGACCCTTTTTTTTTCTGCTGGCAAACGCTAATTGGTTCCACCTGGAGTCAAATCCTCCACACATTCGAGTTTTCTAGGAAGAAAGCTTCAGAAACCTGAGAAAACATGATATTTCTTTCTGTAAACATGACATTGGATACATTTGCCGAACAGGAAGATTGTGCTTTTCTCCAAAACCACTTTCACGGTGATTTTTGGTTAAATTTCACCCAAAATCCACAACAATTTGTCCAGATACTCCTGGGTGAAAACAAAACTATCTGGTGATTTGTAGCTATCTCAATCCCAGATCTTGCTACAGCCTCTGTGTGTGTTTGTGTTTTCTGGATATTCTCTATGGACTTTAAGGTTTGGAATGCATTTTAGCAGGACCCTTTTTGTTTTCTGCTGGCAAACGCTAATTGGTTCCACCTGGAGTCAAATCCTCCACACATTCGAGTTTTCTAGGAAGAAAGCTTCAGAAACCTGAGAAAACATGATATTTCTTTCTGTAAACATGACATTGGATACATTTGCCGAACAGGAAGATTGTGCTTTTCTCCAAAACCACTTTCACGGTCATTTTTTGGTTAAATTTCACTGCAAACCTACAACAATTTGTCCAGATACTCCTGGATGAAAACAAAACTATCTGGTGATTTGTAGCTATCTCAATCCCAGATCTTGCTACAGCCTCTGTGTGTGTTTGTGTTTTCTGGATATTCTCTATGGACTTTAAGGTTTGGAATGCATGTTAGCAGGACCCTTTTTTGTTTTCTGCTGGCAAACGCTAATTGATTCCTCCTGGAGTCAAACACTCCACACATTCGAGTTTGCTAGGAAGAAAGCTTCAGAAACCTGAGAAAACATGATATTTCTTTCTGTAAACATGACATTGGATACATTTGCCGAACAGGAAGATTGTGCTTTTCTCCAAAACCACTTTCACAGTCATTTTTTTGTGAAATTTCACTTCAAAACTACAACAATTTGTCCAGATACTCCTGGATGAAAACAAAACTATCTGGTGATTTGTAGCTATCTCAATCCCAGATCTTGCTACAGCCTCTGTGTGTGTTTGTATTTTCTGGATATTCTCTATGGACTTTAAGGTTTTGAATGCATTTTAGCAGGACCCTTTTTGTTTTCTGCTGGCAAATGCTTATTGGGTACACCTGGAGGCAAATCCTCCACACATTCGAGTTTTCTAGGAAGAAAGCTTCAGAAACCTGAGAAAACATGATATGTCTTTCTGTAAACATGACATTGGATACATTTGCCGAACAGGAAGATTGTGCTTTTCTCCAAAACCACTTTCACGGTGATTTTTAGTTAAATTTCACCCAAAATCCACAACAATTTGTCCGGATACTCCTGGGTGAAAACAAAACTATCTGGTGATTTGTAGCTATCTCAATCCCAGATCTTGCTACAGCCTCTGTGTGTGTTTGTGTTTGCTGGATATTCTCTATGGACTTTAAGGTTTTGAATGCATTTTAGCAGGACCCTTTTTGTTTTCTGCTGGCAAATGCTTATTGGGTACACCTGGAGTCAAATACTCCACACATTCGAGTTTTCTAGGAAGAAAGCTTCAGGAACCTGAGAAAACATGATATTTCTTTCTGTAAACATGACATTGGATACATTTGCCGAACAGGAAGATTGTGCTTTTCTCCAAAACCACTTTCACGGTCATTTTTTGGTTAAATTTCACTGCAAAACTACAACAATTTGTCCAGATACTCCTGGATGAAAACAAAACTATCTGGTGATTTGTAGCTATCTCAATCCCAGATCTTGCTACAGCCTCTGTGTGTGTTTGTGTTTTCTGGATATTCTCTATGGACTTTAAGGTTTGGAATGCATGTTAGCAGGACCCTTTTTTGTTTTCTGCTGGCAAACGCTAATTGGTTCCACCTGGAGTCAAATACTCCACACATTCGAGTTTGCTAGGAAGAAAGCTTCAGAAACCTGAGAAAACATGATATTTCTTTCTGTAAACATGACATTGGATACATTTGCCGAACAGGAAGATTGTGCTTTTCTCCAAAACCACTTTCACGGTCATTTTTTGGTTAAATTTCGCTTCAAAACTACAACAATTTGTCCAGACACACCTGGATGAAAACAAAACTTCTGGCCATTTATAGCTATCTCAATCCCAGATCTTGCTACAGCCTCTGTGTGTGTTTGTGTTTTCTGGACATTCTCTATGGACTTTAAGATTTTGAATGCATTTTAGCAGGACCCTTTTTGTTTTCTGCTGGAAAACGCTAATTGGTTCCACCTGGAGTCAAACACTCCACACATGCGAGTTTTCTACGAAGAAAGCTTCAGTAACCTGAGAAAACATGATATTTCTTTCTGTAAACATGACATTGGATACATTTGCCGAACAGGAAGATTGTGCTTTTCTCCAAAACCACTTTCACGGTGATTTTGGTTTAAATTTCACCCGAAATCCACAACAATTTGTCGAATACTGCTGGATGAATACAAAACTATCTGGTGATTTCTAGCTATCTCAATCCCAGATCTTGCTACAGCCTCTGTGTGTGTTTGTGTATTCTGGATATTCTCTATGGATTTTAAGATTTTGAATGCATTTTAGCAGGACCCTTTTTGTTTTCTGCTGGCAAACGCTAATTGGTTCCACCTGGAGTCACATCCTCCACACATTCCAGTTTTCTAGGAAGAAAGCTTCAGAAACCTGAGAAAACATGATATTTCTTTCTGTAAACATGACATTGGATACATTTGCCGAACAGGAAGATTGTGCTTTTCTCCAAAACCACTTTCACAGTTATTTTTGGATAAATTTCACCCAAAATCCACAACAATTTGTCCAGATACTCCTGGGAGAAAACAAAACTATCTGGTGATTTGTAGCTATCTCAATCCCAGATCTTGCTACAGCCTCTGTGTGTGTTTGTGTTTTCTGGATATTCTCTATGGACTTTAAGGTTTGGAATGCATTTTAGCAGGACCCTTTTTGTTTTCTGCTGGCAAATGCTTATTGGGTACACCTGGAGTCAAATACTCCACACATTCGAGTTTTCTAGGAAGAAAGCTTCAGAAACCTGAGCAAACATGATATTTCTTTCTGTAAACATGACATTGGATACATTTGCCGAACAGCAAGATTGTGCTTTTCTTCAAAACCACTTTCACGATCATTTTTTGGTTAAATTTCACTGCAAAACTACAACAATTTGTCCAGATACTCCTGGATGAAAACAAAACTATCTGGTGATTTGTAGCTATCTCAATCCCAGATCTTGCTACAGCCTCTGTGTGTGTTTGTGTTTTCTGGATATTCTCTATGGACTTTAAGGTTTTGAATGCATTTTAGTAGGACCCTTTTTGTTTTCTGCTGGCAAACGCTAATTGGTTCCACCTGGAGTCACATCCTCCACACAATCGAGTTTGCTAGGAAGAAAGCTTCAGAAACCTGAGAAAACATGATATGTCTTTCTGTAAACATGACATTGGATACATTTGCCGAACAGGAAGATTGTGCTTTTCTCCAAAACCACTTTCACGGTGATTTTTTTGTGAAATTTCAATTCAAAGCTACAACAATTTGTCCAGATACTCCTGGATGAAAACAAAACTATCTGGTGATTTGTAGCTATCTCAATCCCAGATCTTGCTACAGCCTCTGTGTGTGTTTGTGTTTTCTGGATATTCTCTATGGACTTTAAGGTTTTGAATGCATTTGAGCAGGACCCTTTTTGTTTTCTGCTGGCAAACGCTAATTGGTTCCACCTGGAGTCACATACTCCACACATTCGAGTTTTCTAGGAAGAAAGCTTCAGAAACCTGAGAAAACATGATATTTCTTTCTGTAAACATGACATTGGATACATTTGCCAAACAGGAAGATTGTGCTTTTCTCCAAAACCACTTTCACGGTGATTTTTAGTTAAATTTCAACCGAAATCCACAACAATTTGTCGAGATACTGCTGGATGAATACAAAACTATCTGGTGATTTGTAGCTATCTCAATCCCAGATCTTGCTACAGCCTCTGTGTGTGTTTGTGTTTTCTGGATATTCTCTATGGACTTTAAGGTTTGGAATGCATTTTAGCAGGACCCTTTTTGTTTTCTGCTGGCAAACGCTAATTGGGTACACCTGGAGTCAAATACTCCACACATTCCAGTTTTCTAGGAAGAAAGCTTCAGAAACCTGAGAAAACATGATATTTCTTTCTGTAAACATGACATTGGATACATTTGCCGAACAGGAAGATTATGCTTTTCTCCAAAACCACTTTCACGGTCATTTTTTGGTTAAATTTCACTTCAAAACTACAACAATTTGTCCAGATACTCCTGGATGAAAACAAAACTATCTGGTGATTTGTAGCTATCTCAATCCCAGATCTTGCTACAGCCTCTGTGTGTGTTTGTGTTTTCTGGATATTCTCTATGGACTTTAAGGTTTGGAATGCATTTGAGCAGGACCCTTTTTGTTTTCTGCTGGCAAACGCTAATTGGTTCCACCTGGAGGCAAATCCTCCACACATTCGAGTTTTCTAGGAAGAAAGCTTCAGACACCTAAGAAAACATGATATTTCTTTCTGTAAACATGACATTGGATACATTTGCCGAACAGGAAGATTGTGCTTTTCTCCAAAACCACTTTCACGGTGATTTTTGGTTAAATTTCACCCAAAATCCACAACAATTTGTCCAGATATTCCTGGGAGAAAACAAAACTATCTGGTGATTTGTAGCTATCTCAATCCCAGATCTTGCTACAGCCTCTGTGTGTGTTTGTGTTTTCTGGATATTCTCTATGGACTTTAAGGTTTTGAATGCATTTTAGCAGGACCCTTTTTGTTTTCTGCTGGCAAATGCTTATTGGGTACACCTGGAGTCAAATACTCCACACATTCGAGTTTTCTAGGAAGAAAGCTTCAGAAACCTGAGAAAACATGATATTTCTTTCTGTAAACATGACATTGGATACATTTGCCGAACAGGAAGATTGTGCTTTTCTTCAAAACCACTTTCACAGTCATTTTTTGGTTAAATTTCACTGCAAAACTACAACAATTTGTCCAGATACTCCTGGATGAAAACAAAACTATCTGGTGATTTGTAGCTATCTCAATCCCAGATCTTGCTACAGCCTCTGTGTGTGTTTGTGTTTTCTGGATATTCTCTATGGACTTTAAGGTTTGGAATGCATTTTAGCAGGACCCTTTTTGTTTTCTGCTGGCAAATGCTAATTGGGTACACCTGGAGTCAAATACTCCACACATTCGAGTTTTCTAGGAAGAAAGCTTCAGAAACCTGAGAAAACATGATATTTCTTTCTGTAAACATGACATTGGATACATTTGCAGAACAGGAAGATTGTGCTTTTCTTCAAAACCACTTTCACGGTCATTTTTTGGTTAAATTTCACTGCAAATCTACAACAATTTGTCCAGATACTCCTGGATGAAAACAAAACTATCTGGTGATTTGTAGCTATCTCAATCCCAGATCTTGCTACAGCCTCTGTGTGTGTTTGTGTTTTCTGGATATTCTCTATGGACTTTAAGGTTTTGAATGCATTTTAGTAGGACCCTTTTTGTTTTCTGCTGGCAAACGCTAATTGGTTCCACCTGGAGTCACATCCTCCACACATTCGAGTTTTCTAGGAAGAAAGCTTCAGAAACCTGAGAAAACATGATATGTCTTTCTGTAAACATGACATTGGATACATTTGCCGAACAGGAAGATTGTGCTTTTCTCCAAAACCACTTTCACGGTCATTTTTTGGTTAAATTTCACTTCAAAACTACAACAATTTGTCCAGATACTCCTGGATGAAAACAAAACTATCTGGTGATTTGTAGCTATCTCAATCCCAGATCTTGCTACAGCCTCTGTGTGTGTTTGTGTTTTCTGGATATTCTCTATGGACTTTAAGGTTTGGAATGCATTTGAGCAGGACCCTTTTTGTTTTCTGCTGGCAAACGCTAATTGGTTCCACCTGGAGGCAAATCCTCCACACATTCGAGTTTTCTAGGAAGAAAGCTTCAGACACCTGAGAAAACATGATATTTCTTTCTGTAAACATGACATTGGATACATTAGCCGAACAGGAAGATTGTGCTTTTCTCCAAAACCACTTTCACGGTGATTTTTGGTTAAATTTCACCCAAAATCCACAACAATTTGTCCAGATATTCCTGGGAGAAAACAAAACTATCTGGTGATTTGTAGCTATCTCAATCCCAGATCTTGCTACAGCCTCTGTGTGTGTTTGTGTTTTCTGGATATTCTCTATGGACTTTAAGGTTTTGAATGCATTTTAGCAGGACCCTTTTTGTTTTCTGCTGGCAAATGCTAATTGGGTACACCTGGAGTCAAATACTCCACACATTCGAGTTTTCTAGGAAGAAAGCTTCAGAAACCTGAGAAAACATGATATTTCTTTCTGTAAACATGACATTGGATACATTTGCCGAACAGCAAGATTGTGCTTTTCTTCAAAACCACTTTCACGGTCATTTTTTGGTTAAATTTCACTGCAAATCTACAACAATTTGTCCAGATACTCCTGGATGAAAACAAAACTATCTGGTGATTTGTAGCTATCTCAATCCCAGATCTTGCTACAGCCTCTGTGTGTGTTTGTGTTTTCTGGATATTCTCTATGGACTTTAAGGTTTTGAATGCATTTTAGTAGGACCCTTTTTGTTTTCTGCTGGCAAACGCTAATTGGTTCCACCTGGAGTCACATCCTCCACACATTCGAGTTTTCTAGGAAGAAAGCTTCAGAAACCTGAGAAAACATGATATGTCTTTCTGTAAACATGACATTGGATACATTTGCCGAACAGGAAGATTGTGCTTTTCTCCAAAACCACTTTCACGGTGATTTTTTGGTTAAATTTCACTTCAAAACTACAACAATTTGTCCATATACTCCTGGATGAAAACAAAACTATCTGGTGATTTGTAGCTATCTCAATCCCAGATCTTGCTACAGCCTCTGTGTGTGTTTGTGTTTTCTGGATATTCTCTATGGACTTTAAGGTTTTGAATGCATTTTAGCAGGACCCTTTTTGTTTTCTGCTGGCAAACGCTAATTGGTTCCACCTGGAGTCACATACTCCACACATTCGACTTTTCTAGGAAGAAAGCTTCAGAAACCTGAGAAAACATGATATTTCTTTCTGTAAACATGACATTGGATACATTTTCCGAACAGGAAGATTGTGCTTTTCTCCAAAACCACTTTCACGGTTATTTTTGGTTAAATTTCACCCGAAATCCACAACAATTTGTCGAGATACTGCTGGATGAATACAAAACTATCTGGTGATTTGTAGCTATCTCAATCCCAGATCTTGCTACAGCCTCTGTGTGTGTTTGTGTTTTCTGGATATTCTCTATAGACTTTAAGGTTTTGAATGCATTTTAGCAGGACCCTTTTTGTTTTCTGCTGGCAAACGCTAATTGGCTCCACCTGGAGTCAAATCCGCCACACATTCGAGTTTTCTAGGAAGAAAGCTTCAGAAACCTGAGAAAACATGATATTTCTTTCTATAAACATGACATTGGATACATTTGCCGAACAGTAAGATTGTGCTTTTCTCCAAAACCACTTTCACGGAGATTTTTGGTTAAATTGCACCCAAAATCCACAACAATTTGTCCAGATACTCTTGGATGAAAACAAAACTATCTGGTGATTTGTAGCTATCTCAATCCCAGATCTTGCTACAGCCTCAGTGTGTGTTTGTGTTTTCTGGATATTCTCTATGGACTTTAAGGTTTTGAATGCATTTTAGCAGGACCCTTTTTGTTTTCTGCTGGCAAACGCTAATTGGTTCCACCTGGAGTCAAATCCTCCACACATTCGAGTTTTCTAGGAAGAAAGCTTCAGAAACCTGAGAAAACATGATATTTCTTTCTGTAAACATGACATTGGATACATTTGCCGAACAGGAAGATTGTGCTTTTCTCCAAAACCCCTTTCACGGTGATTTTTTTGTGAAATTTCACTTCAAAACTACAACAATTTGTCCAGATACTCCTGGATGAAAACAATACTATCTGGTGATTTGTAGCTATCTCAATCCCAGATCTTGCTACAGCCTCTGTGTGTGTTTGTGTTTTCTGGATATTCTCTATGGACTTTAAGGTTTTGAATGCATTTTAGCAGGACCCTTTTTGTTTTCTGCTGGCAAACGCTAATTGTTTCCACCTGGAGACAAACACTCCACACATTCGAGTTTTCTAGGAAGAAAGCTTCAGAAACCTGAGAAAACATGATATTTCTTTCTATAAACATGACACTGGATACATTTGCCAAACAGGAAGATTGTGCTTTTCTCCAAAACCACTTTCACGGAGATTTTTGGTTAAATTTCACCCGAAATCCACAACAATTTGTCCAGATACTCCTGGATGAATACAAAACTATCTGGTGATTTGTAGCTATCTCAATCCCAGATCTTGCTACATCCTCTGTGTGTGTTTGTGTTTTCTGGATATTCTCTATGGACTTTAAGGTTTGGAATGCATTTTAGCAGGACTCTTTTTGTTTTCTGCTGGCAAACGCTAATTGGTTCCACCTGGAGTCACATACTCCACACATTCGAATTTTCTAGGAAGAAAGCTTCAGAAACCTGAGAAAACATGATATTTCTTTCTGTAAACATGACATTGGATACATTTGCCGAACAGGAAGATTGTGCTTTTCTCCAAAACCACTTTCACGGTCATTTTTGGTTAAATTTCACCCGAAATCCACAACAATTTGTCCAGATACTCCTGGATGAAAACAAAACTATCTGGTGATTTGTAGCTATCTCAATCCCAGATCTTGCTACAGCCTCTGTGTGTGTTTGTGTTTTCTGGATATTCTCTATGGACTTTAAGGTTTTGAATGCATTTTAGTAGGACCCTTTTTGTTTTCTGTTGGCAAACGCTAATTGATTCCACCTGGAGTCACATCCTCCACACATTCGAGTTTTCTAGGAAGAAAGCTTCAGAAACCTGAGAAAACATGATATGTCTTTCTGTAAACATGACATTGGATACATTTGCCGAACAGGAAGATTGTGCTTTTCTCCAAAACCACTTTCACGGTGATTTTTTTGTGAAATTTCAATTCAAAGCTACAACAATTTGTCCAGATACTCCTGGATGAAAACAAAACTATCTGGTGATTTGTAGCTATCTCAATCCCAGATCTTGCTACAGCCTCTGTGTGTGTTTGTGTTTTCTGGATATTCTCTATGGACTTTAAGGTTTTGAATGCATTTGAGCAGGACCCTTTTTGTTTTCTGCTGGCAAACGCTAATTGGTTCCACCTGGAGTCACATACTCCACACATTCGAGTTTTCTAGGAAGAAAGCTTCAGAAACCTGAGAAAACATGATATTTCTTTCTGTAAACATGACATTGGATACATTTGCCGAACAGGAAGATTGTGCTTTTCTCCAAAACCACTTTCACGGTGATTTTTGGTTAAATTTCACCCGAAATCCACAACAATTTGTCGAGATACTGCTGGATGAATACAAAACTATCTGGTGATTTGTAGCTATCTCAATCCCAGATCTTGCTACAGCCTCTGTGTGTGTTTGTGTTTTCTGGATATTCTCTATAGACTTTAAGGTTTTGAATGCATTTTAGCAGGACCCTTTTTGTTTTCTGCTGGCAAACGCTAATTGGCTCCACCTGGAGTCAAATCCTCCACACATTCGAGTTTTCTAGGAAGAAAGCTTCAGAAACCTGAGAAAACATGATATTTCTTTCTGTAAACATGACATTGGATACATTTGCCGAACAGTAAGATTGTGCTTTTCTCCAAAACCACTTTCACGGAGATTTTTGGTTAAATTGCACCCAAAATCCACAACAATTTGTCCAGATACTCTTGGATGAAAACAAAACTATCTGGTGATTTGTAGCTATCTCAATCCCAGATCTTGCTACAGCCTCAGTGTGTGTTTGTGTTTTCTGGATATTCTCTATGGACTTTAAGGTTTTGAATGCATTTTAGCAGGACCCTTTTTGTTTTCTGCTGGCAAACGCTAATTGGTTCCACCTGGAGTCAAATCCTCCACACATTCGAGTTTTCTAGGAAGAAAGCTTCAGAAACCTGAGAAAACATGATATTTCTTTCTGTAAACATGACATTGGATACATTTGCCGAACAGGAAGATTGTGCTTTTCTCCAAAACCCCTTTCACGGTGATTTTTTTGTGAAATTTCACTTCAAAACTACAACAATTTGTCCAGATACTCCTGGATGAAAACAATACTATCTGGTGATTTGTAGCTATCTCAATCCCAGATCTTGCTACAGCCTCTGTGTGTGTTTGTGTTTTCTGGATATTCTCTATGGACTTTAAGGTTTGGAATGCATTTTAGCAGGACTCTTTTTGTTTTCTGCTGGCAAACGCTAATTGGTTCCACCTGGAGTCACATACTCCACACATACAAGTTTTATAGGAAGAAAGCTTCATAAACCTGAGAAAACATGATATTTCTTTCTGTAAACATGACATTGGATACATTTGCCGAACAGGAAGATTGTGCTTTTCTCCAAAACCACTTTCACGGTGATTTTTGGTTAAATTTCACCCAAAATCCACAACAATTTGTCCAGATACTCCTGGGTGAAAACAAAACTATCTGGTGATTTGTAGCTATCTCAATCCCAGATCTTGCTACAGCCTCTGTGTGTGTTTGTGTTTTCTGGATATTCTCTATGGACTTTAAGGTTTTGAATGAATTTGAGCAGGACCCATTTTGTTTTCTACTGGCAAACGCTAATTGGTTCCACCTGGAGTCAAATACTCCACACATTCGAGTTTTCTAGGAAGAAAGCTTCAGTAACCTGAGAAAACATGATATTTCTTTCTGTAAACATGACATTGGATACATTTGCCGAACAGGAAGATTATGCTTTTCTCCAAAACCACTTTCACGGTGATTTTTGGTTAAATTTCACCCAAAATCCACAACAATTTGTCCAGATACTCCTGGGTGAAAACAAAACTATCTGGTGATTTGTAGCTATCTCAACCCCAGATCTTGCTACAGCCTCTGTGTGTGTTTGTGTTTTCTGGATATTCTCTATGGACTTTAAGGTTTTGAATGCATTTTAGCAGGACCCTTTTTGTTTTCGGCTGGCAAACGCTAATTGGTTCCACCTGGAGTCAAACACTCCACACATTCGAGTTTTCTAGGAAGAAAGCTTCAGAAACCTGAGAAAACATGATACTTCTTTCAGTAAACATGACATTGGATACATTTGTCCAACAGGAAGATTGTGCTTTTCTCCAAAACCACTTTCACGGTCATTTTTTGGTTAAATTTCGCTTCAAAACTACAACAATTTGTCCAGACACACCTGGATGAAAACAAAACTTCTGGCCATTTATAGCTATCTCAATCCCAGATCTTGCTACAGCCTCTGTGTGTGTTTGTGTTTTCTGGACATTCTCTATGGACTTTAAGATTTTGAATGCATTTTAGCAGGACCCTTTTTGTTTTCTGCTGGAAAACGCTAATTGGTTCCACCTGGAGTCAAACACTCCACACATGCGAGTTTTCTACGAAGAAAGCTTCATAAACCTGAGAAAACATGATATTTCTTTCTGTAAACATGACATTGGATACATTTGCCGAACAGGAAGATTGTGCTTTTCTCCAAAACCACTTTCACAGTGATTTTTGGTTAAATTTCACCTGAAATCCACAACAATTTGTCCACATACTGCTGGATGAAAACAAAACTATCTGGTGATTTGTAGCTATCTCAATCCCAGATCTTGCTACAGCCTCTGTGTGTGTTTGTGTTTTCTGGACATTCTCTATGGACTTTAAGTTTTTGAATGCATTTGAGCAGGACCCTT
Source organism: Oryctolagus cuniculus (assembly GCF_964237555.1). NCBI lineage: Eukaryota > Metazoa > Chordata > Mammalia > Lagomorpha > Leporidae > Oryctolagus > Oryctolagus cuniculus. Next base: position 72,515,444 of record NC_091447.1, read on the forward strand.
TTTGTTTTCTGCTGGCAAACGCTAATTGGTTCCACCTGGAGTCAAACAGTCCACACATTCGAATTTTCTAGGAAGAAAGCTTCAGAAACCTGAGATAACATGATATTTCTTTCTGTAAACATGACATTGGATACATTTGCTGAACAGGAAGATTGTGCTTTTCTCCAAAACCACTTTCACGGTCATTTTTTGGTTAAATTTCACTTCAAAACTACAACAATTTTTCCAGATACTCCTGGATGAAAACAAAACTATCTGGTGATTTGAAGCTATCTCAATCCCAGATCTTGCTACAGCCTCTGTGTGTGTTTGTGTTTTCTGGATATTCTCTATGGACTTTAAGGTTTTGAATGCATTTTAGCAGGACCCTTTTTTTTTCTGCTGGCAAACGCTAATTGGTTCCACCTGGAGTCAAATCCTCCACACATTCGAGTTTTCTAGGAAGAAAGCTTCAGAAACCTGAGAAAACATGATATTTCTTTCTGTAAACATGACATTGGATACATTTGCCGAACAGGAAGATTGTGCTTTTCTCCAAAACCACTTTCACGGTGATTTTTGGTTAAATTTCACCCAAAATCCACAACAATTTGTCCAGATACTCCTGGGTGAAAACAAAACTATCTGGTGATTTGTAGCTATCTCAATCCCAGATCTTGCTACAGCCTCTGTGTGTGTTTGTGTTTTCTGGATATTCTCTATGGACTTTAAGGTTTGGAATGCATTTTAGCAGGACCCTTTTTGTTTTCTGCTGGCAAACGCTAATTGGTTCCACCTGGAGTCAAATCCTCCACACATTCGAGTTTTCTAGGAAGAAAGCTTCAGAAACCTGAGAAAACATGATATTTCTTTCTGTAAACATGACATTGGATACATTTGCCGAACAGGAAGATTGTGCTTTTCTCCAAAACCACTTTCACGGTCATTTTTTGGTTAAATTTCACTGCAAACCTACAACAATTTGTCCAGATACTCCTGGATGAAAACAAAACTATCTGGTGATTTGTAGCTATCTCAATCCCAGATCTTGCTACAGCCTCTGTGTGTGTTTGTGTTTTCTGGATATTCTCTATGGACTTTAAGGTTTGGAATGCATGTTAGCAGGACCCTTTTTTGTTTTCTGCTGGCAAACGCTAATTGATTCCTCCTGGAGTCAAACACTCCACACATTCGAGTTTGCTAGGAAGAAAGCTTCAGAAACCTGAGAAAACATGATATTTCTTTCTGTAAACATGACATTGGATACATTTGCCGAACAGGAAGATTGTGCTTTTCTCCAAAACCACTTTCACAGTCATTTTTTTGTGAAATTTCACTTCAAAACTACAACAATTTGTCCAGATACTCCTGGATGAAAACAAAACTATCTGGTGATTTGTAGCTATCTCAATCCCAGATCTTGCTACAGCCTCTGTGTGTGTTTGTATTTTCTGGATATTCTCTATGGACTTTAAGGTTTTGAATGCATTTTAGCAGGACCCTTTTTGTTTTCTGCTGGCAAATGCTTATTGGGTACACCTGGAGGCAAATCCTCCACACATTCGAGTTTTCTAGGAAGAAAGCTTCAGAAACCTGAGAAAACATGATATGTCTTTCTGTAAACATGACATTGGATACATTTGCCGAACAGGAAGATTGTGCTTTTCTCCAAAACCACTTTCACGGTGATTTTTAGTTAAATTTCACCCAAAATCCACAACAATTTGTCCGGATACTCCTGGGTGAAAACAAAACTATCTGGTGATTTGTAGCTATCTCAATCCCAGATCTTGCTACAGCCTCTGTGTGTGTTTGTGTTTGCTGGATATTCTCTATGGACTTTAAGGTTTTGAATGCATTTGAGCAGGACGCTTTTTGTTTTCTGCTGGCAAATGCTTATTGGGTACACCTGGAGTCAAATACTCCACACATTCGAGTTTTCTAGGAAGAAAGCTTCAGGAACCTGAGAAAACATGATATTTCTTTCTGTAAACATGACATTGGATACATTTGCCGAACAGGAAGATTGTGCTTTTCTCCAAAACCACTTTCACGGTCATTTTTTGGTTAAATTTCACTGCAAAACTACAACAATTTGTCCAGATACTCCTGGATGAAAACAAAACTATCTGGTGATTTGTAGCTATCTCAATCCCAGATCTTGCTACAGCCTCTGTGTGTGTTTGTGTTTTCTGGATATTCTCTATGGACTTTAAGGTTTGGAATGCATGTTAGCAGGACCCTTTTTTGTTTTCTGCTGGCAAACGCTAATTGGTTCCACCTGGAGTCAAATACTCCACACATTCGAGTTTGCTAGGAAGAAAGCTTCAGAAACCTGAGAAAACATGATATTTCTTTCTGTAAACATGACATTGGATACATTTGCCGAACAGGAAGATTGTGCTTTTCTCCAAAACCACTTTCACGGTGATTTTTGGTTAAATTTCACCCAAAATCCACAACAATTTGTCCAGATACTCCTGGGTGAAAACAAAACTATCTGGTGATTTGTAGCTATCTCAATCCCAGATCTTGCTACAGCCTCTGTGTGTGTTTGTGTTTTCTGGATATTCTCTATGGACTTTAAGGTTTTGAATGCATTTGAGCAGGACCCATTTTGTTTTCTACTGGCAAACGCTAATTGGTTCCACCTGGAGTCAAATACTCCACACATTCGAGTTTGCTAGGAAGAAAGCTTCATAAACCTGAGAAAACATGATATTTCTTTCTGTAAACATGACATTGGATACATTTGCCGAACAGGAAGATTGTGCTTTTCTCCAAAACCACTTTCACGGTGATTTTTGGTTAAATTTCACCCAAAATCCACAACAATTTGTCCAGATACTCCTGGGTGAAAACAAAACTATCTGGTGATTTGTAGCTATCTCAACCCCAGATCTTGCTACAGCCTCTGTGTGTGTTTGTGTTTTCTGGATATTCTCTATGGACTTTAAGGTTTTGAATGCATTTTAGCAGGACCCTTTTTGTTTTCTGCTGGCAAAAGCTAATTGGTTCCACCTGGAGTCAAACACTCCACACATTCGAGTTTTCTAGGAAGAAAGCTTCAGAAACCTGAGAAAACATGATACTTCTTTCAGTAAACATGACATTGGATACATTTGTCCAACAGGAAGATTGTGCTTTTCTCCAAAACCACTTTCACGGTCATTTTTTGGTTAAATTTCGCTTCAAAACTACAACAATTTGTCCAGACACACCTGGATGAAAACAAAACTTCTGGCCATTTATAGCTATCTCAATCCCAGATCTTGCTACAGCCTCTGTGTGTGTTTGTGTTTTCTGCACATTCTCTATGGACTTTAAGATTTTGAATGCATTTTAGCAGGACCCTTTTTGTTTTCTGCTGGAAAACGCTAATTGGTTCCACCTGGAGTCAAACACTCCACACATGCGAGTTTTCTACGAAGAAAGCTTCAGTAACCTGAGAAAACATGATATTTCTTTCTGTAAACATGACATTGGATACATTTGCCGAACAGGAAGATTGTGCTTTTCTCCAAAACCACTTTCACAGTGATTTTTGGTTAAATTTCACCTGAAATCCACAACAATTTGTCCACATACTGCTGGATGAAAACAAAACTATCTGGTGATTTGTAGCTATCTCAATCCCAGATCTTGCTACAGCCTCTGTGTGTGTTTGTGTTTTCTGGACATTCTCTATGGACTTTAAGGTTTTGAATGCATTTGAGCAGGACCCTTTTTGTTTTCTGCTGGCAAACGCTAATTGGTTCCACCTGGAGTCAAACAGTCCACACATTCGAATTTTCTAGGAAGAAAGCTTCAGAAACCTGAGATAACATGATATTTCTTTCTGTAAACATGACATTGGATACATTTGCTGAACAGGAAGATTGTGCTTTTCTCCAAAACCACTTTCACGGTCATTTTTTTGTTAAATTTCACTTCAAAACTACAACAATTTTTCCAGATACTCCTGGATGAAAACAAAACTATCTGGTGATTTGAAGCTATCTCAATCCCAGATCTTGCTACAGCCTCTGTGTGTGTTTGTGTTTTCTGGATATTCTCTATGGACTTTAAGGTTTTGAATGCATTTTAGCAGGACCCTTTTTTTTCTGCTGGCAAACGCTAATTGGTTCCACCTGGAGTCAAATCCTCCACACATTCGAGTTTTCTAGGAAGAAATATTCAGAAACCTGAGAAAACATGATATTTCTTTCTGTAAACATGACATTGGATACATTTGCCGAACAGGAAGATTGTGCTTTTCTCCAAAACCACTTTCACGGTGATTTTTGGTTAAATTTCACCCAAAATCCACAACAATTTGTCCAGATACTCCTGGGTGAAAACAAAACTATCTGGTGATTTGTAGCTATCTCAATCCCAGATCTTGCTACAGCCTCTGTGTGTGTTTGTGTTTTCTGGATATTCTCTATGGACTTTAAGGTTTGGAATGCATTTTAGCAGGACCCTTTTTGTTTTCTGCTGGCAAACGCTAATTGGTTCCACCTGGAGTCAAATACTCCACACATTCGAGTTTTCTAGGAAGAAAGCTTCAGAAACCTGAGAAAACATGATATTTCTTTCTGTAAACATGACATTGGATACATTTGCCGAACAGGAAGATTGTGCTTTTCTCCAAAACCACTTTCACGGTCATTTTTTGGTTAAATTTCACTGCAAACCTACAACAATTTGTCCAGATACTCCTGGATGAAAACAAAACTATCTGGTGATTTGTAGCTATCTCAATCCCAGATCTTGCTACAGCCTCTGTGTGTGTTTGTGTTTTCTGGATATTCTCTATGGACTTTAAGGTTTGGAATGCATTTTAGCAGGACCCTTTTTGTTTTCTGCTGGCAAATGCTAATTGGTTCCACCTGGAGGCAAATACTCCACACATTCGAGTTTGCTAGGAAGAAAGCTTCAGTAACCTGAGAAAACATGATATTTCTTTCTGTAAACATGACATTGGATACATTTGCCGAACAGGAAGATTGTGCTTTTCTCCAAAACCACTTTCACGGTGATTTTGGTTTAAATTTCACCCGAAATCCACAACAATTTGTCGAATACTGCTGGATGAATACAAAACTATCTGGTGATTTCTAGCTATCTCAATCCCAGATCTTGCTACAGCCTCTGTGTGTGTTTGTGTATTCTGGATATTCTCTATGGATTTTAAGATTTTGAATGCATTTTAGCAGGACCCTTTTTGTTTTCTGCTGGCAAACGCTAATTGGTTCCACCTGGAGTCACATCCTCCACACATTCCAGTTTTCTAGGAAGAAAGCTTCAGAAACCTGAGAAAACATGATATTTCTTTCTGTAAACATGACATTGGATACATTTGCCGAACAGGAAGATTGTGCTTTTCTCCAAAACCACTTTCACAGTTATTTTTGGATAAATTTCACCCAAAATCCACAACAATTTGTCCAGATACTCCTGGGAGAAAACAAAACTATCTGGTGACTTGTAGCTATCTCAATCCCAGATCTTGCTACAGCCTCTGTGTGTGTTTGTGTTTTCTGGATATTCTCTATGGACTTTAAGGTTTGGAATGCATTTTAGCAGGACCCTTTTTGTTTTCTGCTGGCAAATGCTTATTGGGTACACCTGGAGTCAAATACTCCACACATTCGAGTTTTCTAGGAAGAAAGCTTCAGAAACCTGAGCAAACATGATATTTCTTTCTGTAAACATGACATTGGATACATTTGCCGAACAGCAAGATTGTGCTTTTCTTCAAAACCACTTTCACGATCATTTTTTGGTTAAATTTCACTGCAAAACTACAACAATTTGTCCAGATACTCCTGGATGAAAACAAAACTATCTGGTGATTTGTAGCTATCTCAATCCCAGATCTTGCTACAGCCTCTGTGTGTGTTTGTGTTTTCTGGATATTCTCTATGGACTTTAAGGTTTGGAATGCATTTGAGCAGGACCCTTTTTGTTTTCTGCTGGCAAACGCTAATTGGTTCCACCTGGAGTCACATCCTCCACACAATCGAGTTTGCTAGGAAGAAAGCTTCAGAAACCTGAGAAAACATGATATGTCTTTCTGTAAACATGACATTGGATACATTTGCCGAACAGGAAGATTGTGCTTTTCTCCAAAACCACTTTCACGGTGATTTTTTTGTGAAATTTCAATTCAAAGCTACAACAATTTGTCCAGATACTCCTGGATGAAAACAAAACTATCTGGTGATTTGTAGCTATCTCAATCCCAGATCTTACTACAGCCTCTGTGTGTGTTTGTGTTTTCTGGATATTCTCTATGGACTTTAAGGTTTTGAATGCATTTTAGCAGGACCCTTTTTGTTTTCTGCTGGCAAACGCTAATTGGTTCCACCTGGAGTCACATACTCCACACATTCGAGTTTTCTAGGAAGAAAGCTTCAGAAACCTGAGAAAACATGATATTTCTTTCTGTAAACATGACATTGGATACATTTGCCAAACAGGAAGATTGTGCTTTTCTCCAAAACCACTTTCACGGTGATTTTTAGTTAAATTTCAACCGAAATCCACAACAATTCGAGATACTGCTGGATGAATACAAAACTATCTGGTGATTTGTAGCTATCTCAATCCCAGATCTTGCTACAGCCTCTGTGTGTGTTTGTGTTTTCTGGATATTCTCTATGGACTTTAAGGTTTGGAATGCATTTTAGCAGGACCCTTTTTGTTTTCTGCTGGCAAACGCTAATTGGGTACACCTGGAGTCAAATACTCCACACATTCCAGTTTTCTAGGAAGAAAGCTTCAGAAACCTGAGAAAACATGATATTTCTTTCTGTAAACATGACATTGGATACATTTGCCGAACAGGAAGATTATGCTTTTCTCCAAAACCACTTTCACGGTCATTTTTTGGTTAAATTTCACTTCAAAACTACAACAATTTGTCCAGATACTCCTGGATGAAAACAAAACTATCTGGTGATTTGTAGCTATCTCAATCCCAGATCTTGCTACAGCCTCTGTGTGTGTTTGTGTTTTCTGGATATTCTCTATGGACTTTAAGGTTTGGAATGCATTTGAGCAGGACCCTTTTTGTTTTCTGCTGGCAAACGCTAATTGGTTCCACCTGGAGGCAAATCCTCCACACATTCGAGTTTTCTAGGAAGAAAGCTTCAGACACCTAAGAAAACATGATATTTCTTTCTGTAAACATGACATTGGATACATTTGCCGAACAGGAAGATTGTGCTTTTCTCCAAAACCACTTTCACGGTGATTTTTGGTTAAATTTCACCCAAAATCTACAACAATTTGTCCAGATATTCCTGGGAGAAAACAAAACTATCTGGTGATTTGTAGCTATCTCAATCCCAGATCTTGCTACAGCCTCTGTGTGTGTTTGTGTTTTCTGGATATTCTCTATGGACTTTAAGGTTTGGAATGCATTTTAGCAGGACCCTTTTTGTTTTCTGCTGGCAAATGCTAATTGGGTACACCTGGAGTCAAATACTCCACACATTCGAGTTTTCTAGGAAGAAAGCTTCAGAAACCTGAGAAAACATGATATTTCTTTCTGTAAACATGACATTGGATACATTTGCAGAACAGGAAGATTGTGCTTTTCTTCAAAACCACTTTCACGGTCATTTTTTGGTTAAATTTCACTGCAAATCTACAACAATTTGTCCAGATACTCCTGGATGAAAACAAAACTATCTGGTGATTTGTAGCTATCTCAATCCCAGATCTTGCTACAGCCTCTGTGTGTGTTTGTGTTTTCTGGATATTCTCTATGGACTTTAAGGTTTTGAATGCATTTTAGTAGGACCCTTTTTGTTTTCTGCTGGCAAACGCTAATTGGTTCCACCTGGAGTCACATCCTCCACACATTCGAGTTTTCTAGGAAGAAAGCTTCAGAAACCTGAGAAAACATGATATGTCTTTCTGTAAACATGACATTGGATACATTTGCCGAACAGGAAGATTGTGCTTTTCTCCAAAACCACTTTCACGGTCATTTTTTGGTTAAATTTCACTTCAAAACTACAACAATTTGTCCAGATACTCCTGGATGAAAACAAAACTATCTGGTGATTTGTAGCTATCTCAATCCCAGATCTTGCTACAGCCTCTGTGTGTGTTTGTGTTTTCTGGATATTCTCTATGGACTTTAAGGTTTGGAATGCATTTGAGCAGGACCCTTTTTGTTTTCTGCTGGCAAACGCTAATTGGTTCCACCTGGAGGCAAATCCTCCACACATTCGAGTTTTCTAGGAAGAAAGCTTCAGACACCTGAGAAAACATGATATTTCTTTCTGTAAACATGACATTGGATACATTAGCCGAACAGGAAGATTGTGCTTTTCTCCAAAACCACTTTCACGGTGATTTTTGGTTAAATTTCACCCAAAATCCACAACAATTTGTCCAGATATTCCTGGGAGAAAACAAAACTATCTGGTGATTTGTAGCTATCTCAATCCCAGATCTTGCTACAGCCTCTGTGTGTGTTTGTGTTTTCTGGATATTCTCTATGGACTTTAAGGTTTGGAATGCATTTTAGCAGGACCCTTTTTGTTTTCTGCTGGCAAATGCTAATTGGGTACACCTGGAGTCAAATACTCCACACATTCGAGTTTTCTAGGAAGAAAGCTTCAGAAACCTGAGAAAACATGATATTTCTTTCTGTAAACATGACATTGGATACATTTGCCGAACAGGAAGATTGTGCTTTTCTTCAAAACCACTTTCATGGTCATTTTTTGGTTAAATTTCACTGCAAATCTACAACAATTTGTCCAGATACTCCTGGATGAAAACAAAACTATCTGGTGATTTGTAGCTATCTCAATCCCAGATCTTGCTACAGCCTCTGTGTGTGTTTGTGTTTTCTGGATATTCTCTATGGACTTTAAGGTTTTGAATGCATGTTAGTAGGACCCTTTTTGTTTTCTGCTGGCAAACGCTAATTGGTTCCACCTGGAGTCACATCCTCCACACATTCGAGTTTTCTAGGAAGAAAGCTTCAGAAACCTGAGAAAACATGATATGTCTTTCTGTAAACATGACATTGGATACATTTGCCGAACAGGAAGATTGTGCTTTTCTCCAAAACCACTTTCACGGTGATTTTTTGGTTAAATTTCACTTCAAAACTACAACAATTTGTCCATATACTCCTGGATGAAAACAAAACTATCTGGTGATTTGTAGCTATCTCAATCCCAGATCTTGCTACAGCCTCTGTGTGTGTTTGTGTTTTCTGGATATTCTCTATGGACTTTAAGGTTTTGAATGCATTTTAGCAGGACCCTTTTTGTTTTCTGCTGGCAAACGCTAATTGGTTCCACCTGGAGTCACATACTCCACACATTCGAGTTTTCTAGGAAGAAAGCTTCAGAAACCTGAGAAAACATGATATTTCTTTCTGTAAACATGACATTGGATACATTTTCCGAACAGGAAGATTGTGCTTTTCTCCAAAACCACTTTCACGGTGATTTTTGGTTAAATTTCACCCGAAATCCACAACAATTTGTCGAGATACTGCTGGATGAATACAAAACTATCTGGTGATTTGTAGCTATCTCAATCCCAGATCTTGCTACAGCCTCTGTGTGTGTTTGTGTTTTCTGGATATTCTCTATAGACTTTAAGGTTTTGAATGCATTTTAGCAGGACCCTTTTTGTTTTCTGCTGGCAAACGCTAATTGGCTCCACCTGGAGTCAAATCCTCCACACATTCGAGTTTTCTAGGAAGAAAGCTTCAGAAACCTGAGAAAACATGATATTTCTTTCTATAAACATGACATTGGATACATTTGCCGAACAGTAAGATTGTGCTTTTCTCCAAAACCACTTTCACGGAGATTTTTGGTTAAATTGCACCCAAAATCCACAACAATTTGTCCAGATACTCTTGGATGAAAACAAAACTATCTGGTGATTTGTAGCTATCTCAATCCCAGATCTTGCTACAGCCTCAGTGTGTGTTTGTGTTTTCTGGATATTCTCTATGGACTTTAAGGTTTTGAATGCATTTTAGCAGGACCCTTTTTGTTTTCTGCTGGCAAACGCTAATTGGTTCCACCTGGAGTCAAATCCTCCACACATTCGAGTTTTCTAGGAAGAAAGCTTCAGAAACCTGAGAAAACATGATATTTCTTTCTGTAAACATGACATTGGATACATTTGCCGAACAGGAAGATTGTGCTTTTCTCCAAAACCCCTTTCACGGTGATTTTTTTGTGAAATTTCACTTCAAAACTACAACAATTTGTCCAGATACTCCTGGATGAAAACAATACTATCTGGTGATTTGTAGCTATCTCAATCCCAGATCTTGCTACAGCCTCTGTGTGTGTTTGTGTTTTCTGGATATTCTCTATGGACTTTAAGGTTTTGAATGCATTTTAGCAGGACCCTTTTTGTTTTCTGCTGGCAAACGCTAATTGTTTCCACCTGGAGTCAAACACTCCACACATTCGAGTTTTCTAGGAAGAAAGCTTCAGAAACCTGAGAAAACATGATATTTCTTTCTATAAACATGACACTGGATACATTTGCCAAACAGGAAGATTGTGCTTTTCTCCAAAACCACTTTCACGGAGATTTTTGGTTAAATTTCACCCGAAATCCACAACAATTTGTCCAGATACTCCTGGATGAATACAAAACTATCTGGTGATTTGTAGCTATCTCAATCCCAGATCTTGCTACATCCTCTGTGTGTGTTTGTGTTTTCTGGATATTCTCTATGGACTTTAAGGTTTGGAATGCATTTTAGCAGGACTCTTTTTGTTTTCTGCTGGCAAACGCTAATTGGTTCCACCTGGAGTCACATACTCCACACATTCGAATTTTCTAGGAAGAAAGCTTCAGAAACCTGAGAAAACATGATATTTCTTTCTGTAAACATGACATTGGATACATTTGCCGAACAGGAAGATATTGCTTTTCTCCAAAACCACTTTCACGGTGATTTTTAGTTAAATTTCACCCGAAATCCACAACAATTTGTCCAGATACTCCTGGATGAAAACAAAACTATCTGGTGATTTGTAGCTATCTCAATCCCAGATCTTGCTACAGCCTCTGTGTGTGTTTGTGTTTTCTGGATATTCTCTATGGACTTTAAGGTTTTGAATGCATTTTAGTAGGACCCTTTTTGTTTTCTGTTGGCAAACGCTAATTGATTCCACCTGGAGTCACATCCTCCACACATTCGAGTTTTCTAGGAAGAAAGCTTCAGAAACCTGAGAAAACATGATATGTCTTTCTGTAAACATGACATTGGATACATTTGCCGAACAGGAAGATTGTGCTTTTCTCCAAAACCACTTTCACGGTGATTTTTTTGTGAAATTTCAATTCAAAGCTACAACAATTTGTCCAGATACTCCTGGATGAAAACAAAACTATCTGGTGATTTGTAGCTATCTCAATCCCAGATCTTGCTACAGCCTCTGTGTGTGTTTGTGTTTTCTGGATATTCTCTATGGACTTTAAGGTTTTGAATGCATTTTAGCAGGACCCTTTTTGTTTTCTGCTGGCAAACGCTAATTGGTTCCACCTGGAGTCACATACTCCACACATTCGAGTTTTCTAGGAAGAAAGCTTCAGAAACCTGAGAAAACATGATATTTCTTTCTGTAAACATGACATTGGATACATTTGCCGAACAGGAAGATTGTGCTTTTCTCCAAAACCACTTTCACGGTGATTTTTGGTTAAATTTCACCCGAAATCCACAACAATTTGTCGAGATACTGCTGGATGAATACAAAACTATCTGGTGATTTGTAGCTATCTCAATCCCAGATCTTGCTACAGCCTCTGTGTGTGTTTGTGTTTTCTGGATATTCTCTATAGACTTTAAGGTTTTGAATGCATTTTAGCAGGACCCTTTTTGTTTTCTGCTGGCAAACGCTAATTGGCTCCACCTGGAGTCAAATCCTCCACACATTCGAGTTTTCTAGGAAGAAAGCTTCAGAAACCTGAGAAAACATGATATTTCTTTCTATAAACATGACATTGGATACATTTGCCGAACAGTAAGATTGTGCTTTTCTCCAAAACCACTTTCACGGAGATTTTTGGTTAAATTGCACCCAAAATCCACAACAATTTGTCCAGATACTCTTGGATGAAAACAAAACTATCTGGTGATTTGTAGCTATCTCAATCCCAGATCTTGCTACAGCCTCAGTGTGTGTTTGTGTTTTCTGGATATTCTCTATGGACTTTAAGGTTTTGAATGCATTTTAGCAGGACCCTTTTTGTTTTCTGCTGGCAAACGCTAATTGGTTCCACCTGGAGTCAAATCCTCCACACATTCGAGTTTTCTAGGAAGAAAGCTTCAGAAACCTGAGAAAACATGATATTTCTTTCTGTAAACATGACATTGGATACATTTGCCGAACAGGAAGATTGTGCTTTTCTCCAAAACCCCTTTCACGGTGATTTTTTTGTGAAATTTCACTTCAAAACTACAACAATTTGTCCAGATACTCCTGGATGAAAACAATACTATCTTGTGATTTGTAGCTATCTCAATCCCAGATCTTGCTACAGCCTCTGTGTGTGTTTGTGTTTTCTGGATATTCTCTATGGACTTTAAGGTTTGGAATGCATTTTAGCAGGACTCTTTTTGTTTTCTGCTGGCAAACGCTAATTGGTTCCACCTGGAGTCACATACTCCACACATTCGAATTTTCTAGGAAGAAAGCTTCAGAAACCTGAGAAAACATGATATTTCTTTCTGTAAACATGACATTGGATACATTTGCCGAACAGGAAGATATTGCTTTTCTCCAAAACCACTTTCACGGTCATTTTTGGTTAAATTTCACCCGAAATCCACAACAATTTGTCCAGATACTCCTGGATGAAAACAAAACTATCTGGTGATTTGTAGCTATCTCAATCCCAGATCTTGCTACAGCCTCTGTGTGTGTTTGTGTTTTCTGAATATTCTCTATGGACTTTAAGGTTTTGAATGCATTTGAGCAGGACCCTTTTTGTTTTCTGCTGGCAAACGCTAATTGGTTCCACCTGGAGTCACATCCTCCACACATTCGAGTTTTCTAGGAAGAAAGCTTCAGAAACCTGAGAAAACATGATATTTCTTTCTGTAAACATGACATTGGATACATTTGCCTAACAGGAAGATTGTGCTTTTCTCCAAAACCACTTTCACGGAGATTTTTGGTTAAATTTCACCCGAAATCCACAACAATTTGTCCAGATACTCCTGGATGAAAACAAAACTATCTGGTGATTTGTAGCTATCTCAATCCCAGATCTTGCTACAGCCTCTGTGTGTGTTTGTGTTTTCTGGTTATTCTCTATGGACTTTAAGGTTTGGAATGCATTTTAGCAGGACCCTTTTTGTTTTCTGCTGGCAAACGCTTATTGGTTCCACCTGGAGTCAAATACTCCACACATTCGAGTTTTCTAGGAAGAAAGCTTCAGAAACCTGAGAAAACATGATATGTCTTTCTGTAAACATGACATTGGATACATTTGCCGAACAGGAAGATTGTGCTTTTCTCCAAAACCACTTTCACGGTGATTTTTTTGTGAAATTTCAATTCAAAGCTGCAACAATTTGTCCAGATACTCCTGGATGAAAACAAAACTATCTGGTGATTTGTAGCTATCTCAATCCCAGATCTTGCTACAGCCTGTGTGTGTTTGTGTTTTCTGGATATTCTCTATGGACTTTAAGTTTTTGAATGCATTTTAGCAGGACCCTTTTTGTTTTCTGCTGGCAAACGCTAATTGGTTCCACCTGGAGTCACATACTCCACACATTCGAGTTTTCTAGGAAGAAAGCTTCAGAAACCTGAGAAAACATGATATTTCTTTCTGTAAACATGACATTGGATACATTTGCCTAACAGGAAGATTGTGCTTTTCTCCAAAACCACTTTCACGGTGATTTTTGGTTAAATTTCACCCGAAATCCACAACAATTTGTCGAGATACTGCTGGATGAATACAAAACTATCTGGTGATTTGTAGCTATCTCAATCCCAGATCTTGCTACAGCCTCTGTGTGTGTTTGTGTTTTCTGGATATTCTCTATGGACTTTAAGATTTTGAATGCATTTTAGCAGGACCCTTTTTGTTTTCTGCTGGCAAACGCTAATTGGTTCCACCTGGAGTCATATACTCCACACATTCGAGTTTGCTAGGAAGAAAGCTTCAGAAACCTGAGAAAACATGATATTTCTTTCTGTAAACATGGCATTGGATACATTTGCCGAACAGGAAGATTGTGCTTTTCTCCAAAACCACTTTCACGGTGATTTTTTTGTGAAATTTCACTTCAAAACTACAACAATTTGTCCAGATACTCCTGGATGAAAACAATACTATCTGGTGATTTGAAGCTATCTCAATCCCAGATCTTGCTACAGCCTCTGTGTGTGTTTGTGTTTTCTGGATATTCTCTATGGACTTTATGTTTTTGAATGCATTTTAGCAGGACCCTTTTTGTTTTCTGCTGGAAAACGCTAATTGGTTCCACCTGGAGTCAAATCCTCCACACATTCGAGTTTTCTAGGAAGAAAGCTTTGGAAACCTGAGAAAACATGATATTTCTTTCTTTAAACATGGCATTGGATACATTTGCCGAACAGGAAGATTGTGCTTTTCTCCAAAACCACTTTCACGGTGATTTTTGGTTAAATTTCACCCGAAATCCACAACAATTTGTCCAGATATACCTGGATGAAAGCAAAACTATCTGGTGATTTGTAGCTATCTCAATCCCAGATCTTGCTACAGCCTCTGTGTGTGTTTGTGTTTTCTGGATATTCTCTATGGACTTTAAGGTTTTGAATGCATTTTAGCAGGACCCTTTTTGTTTTCTGCTGGCAAACGCTAATTGGTTCCACCTGGAGTCACATACTCCACACATTCGAGTTTTCTAGGAAGAAAGCTTCAGAAACCTGAGAAAACATGATATTTCTTTCTGTAAACATGACATTGGATACATTTGCCGAACAGGAAGATTGTGCTTTTCTCCAAAACCACTTTCACGGTGATTTTTTTGTGAAATTTCCTTCAAAAATACAACAATTTGTCCAGATACTCCTGGATGAAAACAATACTATCTGGTGATTTGAAGCTATCTCAATCCCAGATCTTGCTACAGCCTCTGTGTGTGTTTGTGTTTTCTGGATATTCTCTATGGACTTTAAGGTTTTGAATGCATTTTAGCAGGACCCTTTTTGTTTTCTGCTGGCAAACGCTAATTGGTTCCACCTGGAGTCAAATACTCCACACATTCGAGTTTTCTAGGAAGAAAGCTTCAGAAACCTGAGAAAACATGATATTTCTTTCTATAAACATGACATTAGATACATTTGCCGAACAGTAAGATTGTGCTTTTCTCCAAAACCACTTTCACGGTGATTTTTGGTTAAATTGCACCCAAAATCCACAAGAATTTGTCCAGATACTCCTGGATGAAAACAAAACTATCTGGTGATTTGTAGCTATCTCAATCCCAGATCTTGCTACAGCCTCTGTGTGTTTTTGTGTTTTCTGGATATTCTCTATGGACTTTAAGGTTTTGAATGCATTTTAGCAGGACCCTTTTTGTTTTCTGCTGGCAAACGCTAATTGGTTCCACCTGGAGTCAAATACTCCACACATTCGAGTTTTCTAGGAAGAAAGCTTCAGAAACCTGAGAAAACATGATATGTCTTTCTGTAAACATGACATTGGATACATTTGCCGAACAGGAAGATTGTGCTTTTCTCCAAAACCACTTTCACGGTGATTTTTTTGTGAAATTTCAATTCAAAGCTACAACAATTTGTCCAGATACTCCTGGATGAAAACAAAACTATCTGGTGATTTGTAGCTATCTCAATCCCAGATCTTGCTACAGCCTGTGTGTGTTTGTGTTTTCTGGATATTCTCTATGGACTTTAAGTTTTTGAATGCATTTTAGCAGGACCCTTTTTGTTTTCTGCTTGCAAACGCTAATTGGTTCCACCTGGAGTCACATACTCCACACATTCGAGTTTTCTAGGAAGAAAGCTTCAGAAACCTGAGAAAACATGATATTTCTTTCTGTAAACATGACATTGGATACATTTGCCGAACAGTAAGGTTGTGCTTTTCTCCAAAACCACTTTCACGGTGATTGTTGGTTAAATTTCACCCGAAATCCACAACAATTTGTCGAGATACTGCTGGATGAATACAAAACTATCTGGTGATTTGTAGCTATCTCAATCCCAGATCTTGCTACAGCCTCTGTGTGTGTTTGTGTTTTCTGGATATTCTCTATGGACTTTAAGGTTTTGAATGCATTTTAGCAGGACCCTTTTTGTTTTCTGCTGGCAAACGCTAATTGGTTCCACCTGGAGTCACATACTCCACACATTCGAGTTTTATAGGAAGAAAGCTTCAGAAACCTGAGAAAACATGATATTTCTTTCTGTAAATATGACATTGGATACATTTGCCAAACAGGAAGATTGTGCTTTTCTCCAAAACCACTTTCACGGAGATTTTTGTTAAATTTCACCCGAAATCCACAACAATTTGTCCAGATACTCCTGGATGAAAACAAAACTATCTGGTGATTTGTAGCTATCTCAATCCCAGATCTTGCTACAGCCTCTGTGTGTGTTTGTGTTTTCTGGATATTCTCTATGGACTTTAAGGTTTGGAATGCATTTTAGCAGGACCCTTTTTGTTTTCTGCTGGCAAACGCTAATTGGTTCCTCCTGGAATCAAATCCTCCACACATTCGAGTTTTCTAGGAAAAAAGCTTCAGAAACCAGAGAAAACATGATATTTCTTTCTGTAAACATGACATTGGATACATTTCCGAACAGTAAGATTGTGCTTTTCTCCAAAACCACTTTCACGGTGATTGTTGGTTAAATTTCACCCGAAATCCACAACAATTTGTCGAGATACAGCTGGATGAATACAAAACTATCTGGTGATTTGTAGCTATCTCAATCCCAGATCTTGCTACAGCCTCTGTGTGTGTTTGTGTTTTCTGGATATTCTCTATGGACTTTAAGGTTTTGAATGCATTTTAGCAGGACCCTTTTTGTTTTCTGCTGGCAAACGCTAATTGGTTCCACCTGGAGTCACATACTCCACACATTCGAGTTTTCTAGGAAGAAAGCTTCAGAAACCTGAGAAAACATGATATTTCTTTCTGTAAACATGACATTGGATACATTTGCCGAACAGGAAGATTGTGCTTTTCTCCAAAACCACTTTCACGGTGATTTTTGGTTAAATTGCACGTGAAATCCACAACAATTTGTCCAGATACTCCTGGATGAAAGCAAAATTATCTGGTGATTTGTAGCTATCTCAATCCCAGATCTTGCTACAGCCTCTGTGTGTGTTTGTGTTTTCTGGATATTCTCTATGGACTTTAAGTTTTTGAATGCATTTTAGCAGGACCCTTTCTGTTTTATGCAGCAAACGCTAATTGTTTCCACCTGGAGGCAAATCCTCCACACATTCGAGTTTTCTAGCAAGAAAGCTTCAGAAACCTGAGAAAACATGATATTTCTTTCTGTAAACATGACATTGGATACATTTGCCGAACAGGAAGATTGTGCTTTTCTCCAAAACCACTTTCACGGAGATTTTTGGTTAAATTTCACCCAAAATCCACAACAATTTGTACAGATACTCCTGGATGGAAACAAAACAATCTGGTGATTTGAAGCTATCTCAATCCCAGATCTTGCTACAGCCTCTGTGTGTGTTTGTGTTTTCTGGATATTCTCTATGGACTTTAAGGTTTTGAATGCATTTTAGCAGGACCCTTTTTGTTTTCTGCTGGCAAACGCTAATTGGTTCCACCTGGAGTCACATACTCCACACATTCGAGTTTTCTAGGAAGAAAGCTTCAGAAACCTGAGAAAACATGATATTTCTTTCTGTAAACATGACATTGGATACATTTTCCGAACAGGAAGATTGTGCTTTTCTCCAAAACCACTTTCACGGTGATTTTTGGTTAAATTTCACCCGAAATCCACAACAATTTGTCGAGATACTGCTGGATGAATACAAAACTATCTGGTGATTTGTAGCTATCTCAATCCCAGATCTTGCTACAGCCTCTGTGTGTGTTTGTGTTTTCTGGATATTCTCTATGGACTTTAAGGTTTTGAATGCATTTGAGCAGGACCCTTTTTGTTTTCTGCTGGCAAACGCTAATTGGTTCCACCTGGAGTCACATACTCCACACATTCGAGTTTTCTAGGAAGAAAGCTTCAGAAACCTGAGAAAACATGATATTTCTTTCTGTAAACATGACATTGGATACATTTGCCGAACAGGAAGATTGTGCTTTTCTCCAAAACCACTTTCACGGTGATTTTTGGTTAAATTGCACGTGAAATCCACAACAATTTGTCCAGATACTCCTGGATGAAAGCAAAACTATCTGGTGATTTGTAGCTATCTCAATCCCAGATCTTGCTACAGCCTCTGTGTGTGTTTGTGTTTTCTGGATATTCTCTATGGACTTTAAGTTTTTGAATGCATTTTAGCAGGACCCTTTCTGTTTTATGCAGCAAACGCTAATTGTTTCCACCTGGAGGCAAATCCTCCACACATTCGAGTTTTCTAGGAAGAAAGCTTCAGAAACCTGAGAAAACATGATATTTCTTTCTGTAAACATGACATTGGATACATTTGCCGAACAGGAAGATTGTGCTTTTCTCCAAAACCACTTTCACGGAGATTTTTGGTTAAATTTCACCCAAAATCCACAACAATTTGTCCAGATACTCCTGGATGAAAACAAAACTGTCTGGTGATTTGTAGCTATCTCAATCCCAGATCTTGCTACAGCCTCTGTGTGTGTTTGTGTTTTCTGGATATTCTCTATGAACTTTAAGGTTTTGAATGCATTTTAGCAGGACCCTTTTTGTTTTCTGCTGGCAAAGGCTAATTGGTTCCACCTGGAGTCAAATACTCCACACATTCGAGTTTTCTAGGAAGAAAGCTTCAGAAACCTGAGAAAACATGATATTTCTTTCTGTAAACATGACATTGGATACATTTGCTGAACAGGAAGATTGTGCTTTTCTCCAAAACCACTTTCACGGTGATTTTTTGGTTAAATTTCACTTCAAAACTACAACAATTTGTCCATATACTCCTGGATGAAAACAAAACTATCTGGTGATTTGTAGCTATCTCAATCCCAGATCTTGCTACAGCCTCTGTGTGTGTTTGTGTTTTCTGGATATTCTCTATGGACTTTAAGGTTTTGAATGCATTTTAGCAGGACCCTTTTTGTTTTCTGCTGGCAAACGCTAATTGGTTCCACCTGGAGTCAAATCCTCCACACATTCGAGTTTTCTAGGAAGAAAGCTCCAGAAACCTGAGAAAACATGATATTTCTTTCTGTAAACATGACATTGGATGCATTTGCCGAACAGGAAGATTGTGCTTTTCTCCAAAACCACTTTCACGGTGATTTTTGGTTAAATTTCACCCGAAATCCACAACAATTTGTCCAGATACTCCTGGATGAAAACAAAACTATCCGGTGATTTGTAGCTATCTCAATCCCAGATCTTGCTACAGCCTCTGTGTGTGTTTGTGTTTTCTGGATATTCTCTATGGACTTTAAGGTTTTGAATGCATTTTAGCAGGACCCTTTTTGTTTTCTGCTGGAAAACGCTAATTGGTTCCACCTGGAGTCAAACACTCCACACATTCGAGTTTGCTAGGAAGAAAGCTTCAGAAACCTGAGAAAACATGATATTTCTTTCTGTAAACATGACATTGGATACATTTGCCGAACAGGAAGATTGTGCTTTTCTCCAAATCCACTTTTACGGTGATTTTTGGTTAAATTTCACCCAAAATCCACAACAATTTGTCCAGATTCTCCTGGATGAAAATAAAACTATCTGGTGATTTGTAGCTATCTCAATCCCAGATCTTGCTACAGCCTCTGTGTGTGTTTGTGTTTTCTGGATATTCTCTATGGACTTTAAGGTTTTGAATGCATTTTAGCAGGACCCTTTTTGTTTTCTGCTGGCAAACGCTAATTGGTTCCAGCTGGAGTCAAATATGCCACACATTCGAGTTTTCTAGGAAGAAAGCTTCAGAAACCTGAGAAAAGATGATATTTCTTTCTGTAAACATGACATTGGATACATTTGCCGAACAGGAAGATTGTGCTTTTCTCCAAAACCACTTTCACGGTGATTTTTTTGTGAAATTTCACTTCAAAACTACAACAATTTTTCCAGATACTCCTGGATGAAAACAAAACTATCTGGTGATTTGTAGCTATCTCAATCCCAGATCTTGCTACAGCCTCTGTGTGTGTTTGTGTTTTCTGGATATTCTCTATGGACTTTAAGGTTTTGAATGCATTTGAGCAGGACCCTTTTTGTTTTCTGCTGGCAAACGCTAATTGGTTCCACCTGGAGTCACATCCTCCACACATTCCAGTTTTCTAGGAAGAAAGCTTCAGAAACCTGAGAAAACATGATATTTCTTTCTGTAAACATGACATTGGATACATTTGCCGAACAGGAAGATTGTGCTTTTCTCCAAAACCACTTTCACGGTGATTTTTGGTTAAATTTCACCCGAAATCCACAACAATTTGTCCAGATATTGCTGGATGAATACAAAACTATCTGGTGATTTGTAGCTATCTCAATCCCAGATCTTGCTACAGCCTCTGTGTGTGTTTGTGTTTTCTGGATATTCTCTATGGACTTTAAGGTTTTGAATGCATTTTAGCAGGACCCTTTTTGTTTTCTGCTGGCAAACGCTAATTGGTTCCACCTGGAGCCAAATCCTCCACACATTCGAGTTTTCTAGGAAGAAAGCTTCAGAAACCTGAGAAAACATGATATTTCTTTCTGTAAACATGACATTGGATAGATTTGCCAAGCAGGAAGATTGTGCTTTTCTCCAAAACCACTTTCACGGTGATTTTTTGGTTAAATTTCACTTCAAAACTACAACATTTTGTCCAGATACTCCTGGATGAAAACAAAACTATCTGGTGATTTGTAGCTATCTCAATCCCAGATCTTGCTACAGCCTCTGTGTGTGTTTGTGTTTTCTGGATATTCTCTATGGACTTTAAGGTTTTGAATGCATTTTAGCAGGGCCCTTTTTGTTTTCTGCTGGCAAACGCTAATTGGTTCCACCTGGAGTCAAACAGTCCACACATTCGAATTTTCTAGGAAGAAAGCTTCAGAAACCTGAGAAAACATGATATTTCTTTCTGTAAACATGACATTGGATACATTTTCCGAACAGGAAGATTGTGCTTTTCTCCAAAACCACTTTCACGGTGATTTTTTTGTGAAATTTCTCTTCAAAACTACAGCAATTTGTCCAGATACTCCTGGATGAAAACAAAACTATCTGGTGATTTGTAGCTATCTCAATCCCAGATCTTGCTACAGCCTCTGTGTGTGTTTGTGTTTTCTGGATATTCTCTATGGACTTTAAGGTTTTGAATGCATTTTAGCAGGACCCTTTTTGTTTTCTGCTGGCAAACGCTAATTGGTTCCACCTGGAGTCACATACTCCACACATTCGAGTTTTCTAGGAAGAAAGCTCCAGAAACCTGAGAAAACATGATATTTCTTTCTGTAAACATGACATTGGATGCATTTGCCGAACAGGAAGATTGTGCTTTTCTCCAAAACCACTTTCACGGTGATTTTTGGTTAAATTTCACCCGAAATCCACAACAATTTGTCCAGATACTCCTGGATGAAAACAAAACTATCCGGTGATTTGTAGCTATCTCAATCCCAGATCTTGCTACAGCCTCTGTGTGTGTTTGTGTTTTCTGGATATTCTCTATGGACTTTAAGGTTTTGAATGCATTTTAGCAGGACCCTTTTTGTTTTCTGCTGGAAAACGCTAATTGGTTCCACCTGGAGTCAAACACTCCACACATTCGAGTTTGCTAGGAAGAAAGCTTCAGAAACCTGAGAAAACATGATATTTCTTTCTGTAAACATGACATTGGATACATTTGCCGAACAGGAAGATTGTGCTTTTCTCCAAATCCACTTTTACGGTGATTTTTGGTTAAATTTCACCCAAAATCCACAACAATTTGTCCAGATTCTCCTGGATGAAAATAAAACTATCTGGTGATTTGTAGCTATCTCAATCCCAGATCTTGCTACAGCCTCTGTGTGTGTTTGTGTTTTCTGGATATTCTCTATGGACTTTAAGGTTTTGAATGCATTTTAGCAGGACCCTTTTTGTTTTCTGCTGGCAAACGCTAATTGGTTCCAGCTGGAGTCAAATATGCCACACATTCGAGTTTTCTAGGAAGAAAGCTTCAGAAACCTGAGAAAAGATGATATTTCTTTCTGTAAACATGACATTGGATACATTTGCCGAACAGGAAGATTGTGCTTTTCTCCAAAACCACTTTCACGGTGATTTTTTTGTGAAATTTCACTTCAAAACTACAACAATTTTTCCAGATACTCCTGGATGAAAACAAAACTATCTGGTGATTTGTAGCTATCTCAATCCCAGATCTTGCTACAGCCTCTGTGTGTGTTTGTGTTTTCTGGATATTCTCTATGGACTTTAAGGTTTTGAATGCATTTGAGCAGGACCCTTTTTGTTTTCTGCTGGCAAACGCTAATTGGTTCCACCTGGAGTCACATCCTCCACACATTCCAGTTTTCTAGGAAGAAAGCTTCAGAAACCTGAGAAAACATGATATTTCTTTCTGTAAACATGACATTGGATACATTTGCCGAACAGGAAGATTGTGCTTTTCTCCAAAACCACTTTCACGGTGATTTTTGGTTAAATTTCACCCGAAATCCACAACAATTTGTCCAGATATTGCTGGATGAATACAAAACTATCTGGTGATTTGTAGCTATCTCAATCCCAGATCTTGCTACAGCCTCTGTGTGTGTTTGTGTTTTCTGGATATTCTCTATGGACTTTAAGGTTTTGAATGCATTTTAGCAGGACCCTTTTTGTTTTCTGCTGGCAAACGCTAATTGGTTCCACCTGGAGCCAAATCCTCCACACATTCGAGTTTTCTAGGAAGAAAGCTTCAGAAACCTGAGAAAACATGATATTTCTTTCTGTAAACATGACATTGGATAGATTTGCCAAGCAGGAAGATTGTGCTTTTCTCCAAAACCACTTTCACGGTGATTTTTGGTTGAATTTCACTTCAAAACTACAACATTTTGTCCAGATACTCCTGGATGAAAACAAAACTATCTGGTGATTTGTAGCTATCTCAATCCCAGATCTTGCTACAGCCTCTGTGTGTGTTTGTGTTTTCTGGATATTCTCTATGGACTTTAAGGTTTTGAATGCATTTTAGCAGGGCCCTTTTTGTTTTCTGCTGGCAAACGCTAATTGGTTCCACCTGGAGTCAAACAGTCCACACATTCGAATTTTCTAGGAAGAAAGCTTCAGAAACCTGAGAAAACATGATATTTCTTTCTGTAAACATGACATTGGATACATTTTCCGAACAGGAAGATTGTGCTTTTCTCCAAAACCACTTTCACGGTGATTTTTTTGTGAAATTTCACTTCAAAACTACAGCAATTTGTCCAGATACTCCTGGATGAAAACAAAACTATCTGGTGATTTGTAGCTATCTCAATCCCAGATCTTGCTACAGCCTCTGTGTGTGTTTGTGTTTTCTGGATATTCTCTATGGACTTTAAGGTTTTGAATGCATTTTAGCAGGACCCTTTTTGTTTTCTGCTGGCAAACGCTAATTGGTTCCACCTGGAGTCACATACTCCACACATTCGAGTTTTCTAGGAAGAAAGCTTCAGAAACCTGAGAAAACATGATATTTCTTTCTGTAAACATGACATTGGATACATTTGCCAAACAGGAAGATTGTGCTTTTCTCCAAAACCACTTTCACGGTGATTTTTGGTTAAATTTCACCCAAAATCCACGACAATTTGTCCAGATACTGCTGGATGAAAACAAAATTATCTGGTGATTTGAAGCTATCTCAATCCCAGATCTTGCTACAGCCTCTGTGTGTGTTTGTGTTTTCTGGATATTCTCTATGGACTTTAAGGTTTTGAATGCATTTTAGCAGGACCCTTTTTGTTTTCTGCTGGCAAACGCTAATTGGTTCCACCTGAAGTCAAATCCTCCACACATTCGAGTTTTCTAGGAAGAAAGCTTCAGAAACCTGAGAAAACATGATATTTCTTTCTGTAAACATGACATTGGATACATTTGCCGAACAGGAAGATTGTGCTTTTCTCCAAAACCACTTTCACGGTGATTTTTTGGTTAAATTTCACTTCAAAACTACAACAATATGTCCAGATACTCCTGGATGAAAACAAAACTATCTGGTGATTTGTAGCTATCTCAATCCCAGATCTTGCTACAGCCTCTGTGTGTGTTTGTGTTTTCTGGATATTCTCTATGGACTTTAAGGTTTTGAATGCATTTGAGCAGGACCCTTTTTGTTTTCTGCTGGCAAACGCTAATTGGTTCCACCTGGAGCCAAATCCTCCACACATTCGAGTTTTCTAGGAAGAAAGCTTCAGAAACCTGAGAAAACATGATATTTCTTTCTGTAAATATGACATTGGATACATTTGCCGATCAGGAAGATTGTGCTTTTCTCCAAAACCACTTTCACGGCGATTTTTTGGTTAAATTTCACTTCAAAACTACAACATTTTGTCCAGATACTCCTGGATGAAAGCAAAACTATCTGGTGATTTGTAGCTATCTCAATCCCAGATCTTGCTACAGCCTCTGTGTGTGTTTGTGTTTTCTGGATATTCTCTATGGACTTTAAGGTTTTGAATGCATTTTAGCAGGGCCCTTTTTGTTTTCTGCTGGCAAACGCTAATTGGTTCCACCTGGAGTCAAACAGTCCACACATTCGAGTTTTCTAGGAAGAAAGCTTCAGAAACCTGAGAAAACATGATATTTCTTTCTGTAAACATGACATTGGATACATTTGCCGAACAGGAAGATTGTGCTTTTCTCCAAAATCACTTTCACGGTGATTTTTGGTTAAATTTCACCCAAAATCCACGACAATTTGTCCAGATACTCCTGGATGAAAACAAAACTATCTGGTGATTTGAAGCCATCTCAATCCCAGATCTTGCTACAGCCTCTGTGTGTGTTTGTGTTTTCTGGATATTCTCTATGGACTTTAAGGTTTTGAATGCATTTGAGCAGGACCCTTTTTGTTTTCTGCTGGCAAACGCTAATTGGTTCCACCTGGAGTCAAACACTCCACACATTCGAATTTTCTAGGAAGAAAGCTTCAGAAACCTGAGAAAACATGATATTTCTTTCTGTAAATATGACATTCGATACATTTTCCGAACAGGAAGATTGTGCTTTTCTCCAAAACCACTTTCACGGTGATTTTTTTGTGAAATTTCACTTCAAAACTACAGCAATTTGTCCAGATACTCCTGGATGAAAACAAAACTATCTGGTGATTTGTAGCTATCTCAATCCCAGATCTTGCTACAGCCTCTGTGTGTGTTTGTGTTTTCTGGATATTCTCTATGGACTTTAAGGTTTTGAATGCATTTTAGCAGGACCCTTTTTGTTTTCTGCTGGCAAACGCTAATTGGTTCCACCTGGAGTCACATACTCCACACATTCGAGTTTTCTAGGAAGAAAGCTTCAGAAACCTGAGAAAACATGATATTTCTTTCTGTAAACATGACATTGGATACATTTGCCAAACAGGAAGATTGTGCTTTTCTCCAAAACCACTTTCACGGTGATTTTTGGTTAAATTTCACCCGAAATCCACAACAATTTGTCCAGATACTGCTGGATGAATACAAAACTATCTGGTGATTTGTAGCTATCTCAATCCCAGATCTTGCTACAGCCTCTGTGTGTGTTTGTGTTTTCTGGATATTCTCTATGGACTTTAAGGTTTTGAATGCATTTGAGCAGGACCCTTTTTGTTTTCTGCTGGCAAACGCTAATTGGTTCCACCTGGAGTCACATACTCCACACATTCGAGTTTTATAGGAAGAAAGCTTCAGAAACCTGAGAAAACATGATATTTCTTTCTGTAAATATGACATTGGATACATTTGCCAAACAGGAAGATTGTGCTTTTCTCCAAAACCACTTTCACGGTGATTTTTGGTTAAATTTCACCCGAAATCCACAACAATTTGTCCAGATACTGCTGGATGAATACAAAACTATCTGGTGATTTGTAGCTATCTCAATCCCAGATCTTGCTACAGCCTCTGTGTGTGTTTGTGTTTTCTGGATATTCTCTATGGACTTTAAGGTTTTGAATGCATTTTAGCAGGACCCTTTTTGTTTTCTGCTGGCAAACGCTAATTGGTTCCACCTGGAGTCACATACTCCACACATTCGAATTTTATAGGAAGAAAGCTTCAGAAACCTGAGCAAACATGATATTTCTTTCTGTAAACATGACATTGGATACATTTGCCGAACAGGAAGATTGTGCTTTTCTCCAAAACCACTTTCACGGTGATTTTTTGGTTAAATTTCACTTCAAAACTACAACAATTTGTCCAGATACTCCTGGATGAAAACAAAACTATCTGGTGATTTGTAGCTTTCTCAATCCCAGATCTTGTACAGCCTCTGTGTGTGTTTGTGTTTTCTGGATATTCTCTATGGACTTTAAGGTTTTGAATGCATTTTAGCAGGACCCTTTTTGTTTTCTACTGGCAAACGCTAATTGGTTCCACCTGGAGTCACATACGCCACACATTCGAGTTTTCTAGGAAGAAAGCTTCAGAAACCTGAGAAAACATGATATTTCTTTCTGTAAACATGACATTGGATACATTTGCCGAACAGGAAGATTGTGCTTTTCTCCAAAACCACTTTCACGGTGATTTTTGGTTAAATTTCACCCGAAATCCACAACAATTTGTCCAGATACTGCTGGATGAATACAAAACTATCTGGTGATTTGTAGCTATCTCAATCCCAGATCTTGCTACAGCCTCTGTGTGTGTTTGTGTTTTCTAGATATTCTCTATGGACTTTAAGGTTTGGAATGCATTTTAGCAGGACCCTTTTTGTTTTCTGCTGGCAAACGCTAATTGGTTCCACCTGGAGTCAAATCCTCCACACATTCGAGTTTGCTAGGAAGAAAGCTTCAGAAACATGAGAAAACATGATATTTCTTTCTGTAAACATGACATTGGATAGATTTGCCAAACAGGAAGATTGTGCTTTTCTCCAAAACCACTTTCACGGTGATTTTTGGTTAAATTTCACCCGAAATCCACAACAATTTGTCCAGATACTCCTGGATGAATACAAAACTATCTGGTGATTTGTAGCTATCTCAATCCCAGATCTTGCTACAGCCTCTGTGTGTGTTTGTGTTTTCTGGATATTCTCTATGGACTTTAAGGTTTTGAATGCATTTGAGCAGGACCCTTTTTGTTTTCTGCTGGCAAACGCTAATTGGTTCCACCTGGAGTCAAACACTCCACACATTCGAGTTTTCTAGGAAGAAAGCTTCAGAAACCTGAAATAACATGATATTTCTTTCTGTAAACATGACATTGGATACATTTGCCGAACAGGAAGATTGTGCTTTTCTCCAAAACCACTTTCACGGTGATTTTTTGGTTAAATTTCACTTCAAAACTACAACATTTTGTCCAGATACTCCTGGATGAAAGCAAAACTATCTGGTGATTTGTAGCTATCTCAATCCCAGATCTTGCTACAGCCTCTGTGTGTGTTTGTGTTTTCTAGATATTCTCTATGGACTTTAAGGTTTGGAATGCATTTTAGCAGGACCCTTTTTGTTTTCTGCTGGCAAACGCTAATTGCTTCCACCTGGAGTCACATACTCCACACATACAAGTTTTATAGGAAGAAAGCTTCAGAAACATGAGAAAACATGATATTTCTTTCTGTAAACATGACATTGGATAGATTTGCCAAACAGGAAGATTGTGCTTTTCTCCAAAACCACTTTCACGGTGATTTTTGTTAAATTTCACCCGAAATCCACAACAATTTGTCCAGATACTCCTGGATGAAAACAAAACTATCTGGTGATTTGTAGCTATCTCAATCCCAGATCTTGCTACAGCCTCTGTGTGTGTTTGTGTTTTCTGGATATTCTCTATGGACTTTAAGGTTTTGAATGCATTTTAGCAGGACCCTTTTTGTTTTCTGCTGGCAAACGCTAATTGCTTCCACCTGGAGCCAAATCCTCCACACATTCGAGTTTTCTAGGAAGAAAGCTTCAGAAACCTGAGAAAACATGATATTTCTTTCTGTAAACATGACATTGGATACATTTGCCGAACAGGAAGATTGTGCTTTTCTCCAAAACCACTTTCACGGTGATTTTTGGTTAAATTTCAACCGAAATCCACAACAATTTGTCCAGATACTGCTGGATGAATACAAAACTATCTGGTGATTTGTAGCTATCTCAATCCCAGATCTTGCTACAGCCTCTGTGTGTGTTTGTGTTTTCTGGATATTCTCTATGGACTTTAAGGTTTGGAATGCATTTTAGCAGGACCCTTTTTGTTTTCTGCTGGCAAACGCTAATTGGTTCCACCTGGAGTCAAACACTCCACACATTCGAGTTTTCTAGGAAGAAAGCTTCAGAAACCTGAGAAAACATGATATTTCTTTCTGTAAATATGACATTGGATACATTTGCCAAACAGGAAGATTGTGCTTTTCTCCAAAACCACTTTCACGGTGATTTTTGGTTAAATTTCACCCGAAATCCACAACAATTTGTCCAGATACTGCTGGATGAATACAAAACTATCTGGTGATTTGTAGCTATCTCAATCCCAGATCTTGCTACAGCCTCTGTGTGTGTTTGTGTTTTCTGGATATTCTCTATGGACTTTAAGGTTTTGAATGCATTTTAGCAGGACCCTTTTTGTTTTCTGCTGGCAAACGCTAATTGGTTCCACCTGGAGTCACATACTCCACACATTCGAATTTTATAGGAAGAAAGCTTCAGAAACCTGAGCAAACATGATATTTCTTTCTGTAAACATGACATTGGATACATTTGCCGAACAGGAAGATTGTGCTTTTCTCCAAAACCACTTTCACGGTGATTTTTTGGTTAAATTTCACTTCAAAACTACAACAATTTGTCCAGATACTCCTGGATGAAAACAAAACTATCTGGTGATTTGTAGCTTTCTCAATCCCAGATCTTGTACAGCCTCTGTGTGTGTTTGTGTTTTCTGGATATTCTCTATGGACTTTAAGGTTTGGAATGCATTTTAGCAGGACCCTTTTTGTTTTCTGCTGGCAAACGCTAATTGGTTCCACCTGGAGTCACATACGCCACACATTCGAGTTTTCTAGGAAGAAAGCTTCAGAAACCTGAGAAAACATGATATTTCTTTCTGTAAACATGACATTGGATACATTTGCCGAACAGGAAGATTGTGCTTTTCTCCAAAACCACTTTCACGGTGATTTTTGGTTAAATTTCACCCGAAATCCACAACAATTTGTCCAGATACTGCTGGATGAATACAAAACTATCTGGTGATTTGTAGCTATCTCAATCCCAGATCTTGCTACAGCCTCTGTGTGTGTTTGTGTTTTCTAGATATTCTCTATGGACTTTAAGGTTTGGAATGCATTTTAGCAGGACCCTTTTTGTTTTCTGCTGGCAAACGCTAATTGGTTCCACCTGGAGTCAAATCCTCCACACATTCGAGTTTGCTAGGAAGAAAGCTTCAGAAACATGAGAAAACATGATATTTCTTTCTGTAAACATGACATTGGATAGATTTGCCAAACAGGAAGATTGTGCTTTTCTCCAAAACCACTTTCACGGTGATTTTTGGTTAAATTTCACCCGAAATCCACAACAATTTGTCCAGATACTCCTGGATGAAAACAAAACTATCTGGTGATTTGTAGCTATCTCAATCCCAGATCTTGCTACAGCCTCTGTGTGTGTTTGTGTTTTCTGGATATTCTCTATGGACTTTAAGGTTTTGAATGCATTTGAGCAGGACCCTTTTTGTTTTCTGCTGGCAAACGCTAATTGGTTCCACCTGGAGTCAAACACTCCACACATTCGAGTTTTCTAGGAAGAAAGCTTCAGAAACCTGAAATAACATGATATTTCTTTCTGTAAACATGACATTGGATACATTTGCCGAACAGGAAGATTGTGCTTTTCTCCAAAACCACTTTCACGGTGATTTTTTGGTTAAATTTCACTTCAAAACTACAACATTTTGTCCAGATACTCCTGGATGAAAGCAAAACTATCTGGTGATTTGTAGCTATCTCAATCCCAGATCTTGCTACAGCCTCTGTGTGTGTTTGTGTTTTCTAGATATTCTCTATGGACTTTAAGGTTTGGAATGCATTTTAGCAGGACCCTTTTTGTTTTCTGCTGGCAAACGCTAATTGCTTCCACCTGGAGTCACATACTCCACACATTCGAGTTTGCTAGGAAGAAAGCTTCAGAAACATGAGAAAACATGATATTTCTTTCTGTAAACATGACATTGGATAGATTTGCCAAACAGGAAGATTGTGCTTTTCTCCAAAACCACTTTCACGGTGATTTTTGTTAAATTTCACCCGAAATCCACAACAATTTGTCCAGATACTCCTGGATGAAAACAAAACTATCTGGTGATTTGTAGCTATCTCAATCCCAGATCTTGCTACAGCCTCTGTGTGTCTTTGTGTTTTCTGGATATTCTCTATGGACTTTAAGGTTTTGAATGCATTTTAGCAGGACCCTTTTTGTTTTCTGCTGGCAAACGCTAATTGCTTCCACCTGGAGTCACATACTCCACACATTCGAGTTTTCTAGGAATAAAGCTTCAGAAACCTGAAATAACATGATATTTCTTTCTGTAAACATGACATTGGATACATTTGCCGAACAGGAAGATTGCGCTTTTCTCCAAAACCACTTTCACGGTGATTTTTTGGTTAAATTTCACTTGAAAACTACAACATTTTGTCCAGATACTCCTGGATGAAAGCAAAACTATCTGGTGATTTGTAGCTATCTCAATCCCAGATCTTGCTACAGCCTCTGTGTGTGTTTGTGTTTTCTGGATATTCTCTATGGACTTTAAGGTTTTGAATGCATTTGAGCAGGGCCCTTTTTGTTTTCTGCTGGCAAACGCTAATTGGTTCCACCTGGAGTCAAACAGTCCACACATTGGAGTTTTCTAGGAAGAAAGCTTCAGAAACCTGAGAAAACATGATATTTCTTTCTGTAAACATGACATTGGATACATTTGCCAAACAGGAAGATTGTGCTTTTCTCCAAAACCACTTTCACGGTGATTTTTGGTTAAATTTCACACAAAATCCACGACAATTTGTCCAGATACTCCTGGATGTAAGCAAAACTATCTGGTGATTTGTAGCTATCTCAATCCCAGATCTTGCTACAGCCTCTGTGTGTGTTTGTGTTTTCTGGATATTCTCTATGGACTTTAAGGTTTTGAATGCATTTTAGCAGGACCCTTTTTGTTTTCTGCTGGCAAACGCTAATTGGTTCCACCTGGAGTCACATACTCCACACATTCGAGTTTTCTAGGAATAAAGCTTCAGAAACATGAGAAAACATGATATTTCTTTCTGTAAACATGACATTGGATACATTTGCCGAACAGGAAGATTGTGCTTTTCTCCAAAACCACTTTCACGGTGATTTTTGGTTAAATTTCACCCGAAATCCACAACAATTTGTCGAGATACTGCTGGATGAATACAAAACTATCTGGTGATTTGTAGCTATCTCAATCCCAGATCTTGCTACAGCCTCTGTGTGTGTTTGTGTTTTCTAGATATTCTCTATGGACTTTAAGGTTTGGAATGCATTTTAGCAGGACCCTTTTTGTTTTCTGCTGGCAAACGCTAATTGCTTCCACCTGGAGTCACATATTCCACACATTCGAGTTTTCTAGGAAGAAAGCTTCAGAAACATGAGAAAACATGATATTTCTTTCTGTAAACATGACATTGGATACATTTGCCGAACAGGAAGATTGTGCTTTTCTCCAAAACCACTTTCACGGTGATTTTTTGGTTAAATTTCACTTCAAAACTACAACAATTTGTCCAGATACACCTGGATGAAAACAAAACTATCTGGTGATTTGTAGCTATCTCAATCCCAGATCTTGCTACAGCCTCTGTGTGTGTTTGTGTTTTCTGGATATTCTCTATGGACTTTAAGGTTTGGAATGCATTTTAGCAGGACCCTTTTTGTTTTCTGCTGGCAAACGCTAATTGGTTCCACCTGGAGTCAAACACTCCACACATTCGAGTTTTCTAGGGAGAAAGCTTCAGAAACCTGAGAAAACATGATATTTCTTTCTGTAAACATGACATTGGATATATTTGCCGAACAGGAAGATTGT
Source organism: Oryctolagus cuniculus (assembly GCF_964237555.1). Classification (NCBI taxonomy): domain Eukaryota; kingdom Metazoa; phylum Chordata; class Mammalia; order Lagomorpha; family Leporidae; genus Oryctolagus; species Oryctolagus cuniculus. The sequence goes on from NC_091447.1 coordinate 72,547,807, forward strand.
GCTTTTCTCCAAAACCACTTTCACGGTCATTTTTTGGTTAAATTTCACTTCAAAACTACAACAATTTGTCCAGATACTCCTGGATGAAAGCAAAACTATCTGGTGATTTGTAGCTATCTCAATCCCAGATCTTGCTACAGCCTCTGTGTGTGTTTGTGTTTTCTGGATATTCTCTATGGACTTTAAGGTTTTGAATTCATTTTGGCAGGCCCCTTTTTGTTTTCTGCTGGCAAACGCTAATTGGTTCCACCTGGAGCCAAATCCTCCACACATTCGAGTTTTCTAGGAAGAAAGATTCAGAAACCTGAGAAAACATGACATTTCTTTCTGTAAACATGATATTGGATACATTTGCCGAACAGGAAGATTGTGCTTTTCTCCAAAACCACTTTCACGGTGATTTTTGGTTAAATTTCACCCGAAATCCACAACAATTTGTCCAGATACTGCTGGATGAATACAAAACTATCTGGTGATTTGTAGCTATCTCAAACCCAGATCTTGATACAGCCTCTGTGTGTGTTTGTGTTTTCTAGATATTCTCTATGGACTTTAAGGTTTGGAATGCATTTTAGCAGGACCCTTTTTGTTTTCTGCTGGCAAAAGCTAATTGCTTCCACCTGGAGTCACATACTCCACACATTCGAGTTTGCTAGGAAGAAAGCTTCAGAAACCTGAGAAAACATGATATTTCTTTCTGTAAACATGACATTGGATACATTTGCCAAACAGGAAGATTGTGCTTTTCTCCAAAACCACTTTCACGGAGATTTTTGGTTAAATTTCACCCGAAATCCACAACAATTTGTCCAGATACTCCTGGATGAAAACAAAACTATCTGGTGATTTGTAGCTATCTCAATCCCAGATCTTGCTACAGCCTCTGTGTGTGTTTGTGTTTTCTGGATATTCTCTATGGACTTTAAGGTTTTGAATGCATTTGAGCAGGACCCTTTTTGTTTTCTGCTGGCAAACGCTAATTGGTTCCACCTGGAGTCAAACACTCCACACATTCGAGTTTTCTAGGAAGAAAGCTTCAGAAACCTGAAATAACATGATATTTCTTTCTGTAAACATGACATTGGATACATTTGCCGAACAGGAAGATTGCGCTTTTCTCCAAAACCACTTTCACGGTGATTTTTTGGTTAAATTTCACTTCAAAACTACAACATTTTGTCCAGATACTCCTGGATGAAAGCAAAACTATCTGGTGATTTGTAGCTATCTCAATCCCAGATCTTGCTACAGCCTCTGTGTGTGTTTGTGTTTTCTGGATATTCTCTATGGACTTTAAGGTTTGGAATGCATTTTAGCAGGGCCCTTTTTGTTTTCTGCTGGCAAACGCTAATTGGTTCCACCTGGAGTCAAACAGTCCACACATTCGAATTTTCTAGGAAGAAAGCTTCAGAAACCTGAGAAAACATGATATTTCTTTCTGTAAACATGACATTGGATACATTTTCCGAACAGGAAGATTGTGCTTTTCTCCAAAACCACTTTCACGGTGATTTTTGGTTAAATTTCACCCGAAATCCACAACAATTTGTCCAGATACTCCTGGATGAAAACAAAACTATCTGGTGATTTGTAGCTATCTCAATCCCAGATCTTGCTACAGCCTCTGTGTGTGTTTGTGTTTTCTGGATATTCTCTATGGACTTTAAGGTTTTGAATGCATTTTAGCAGGACCCTTTTTGTTTTCTGCTGGCAAACGCTAATTGGTTCCACCTGGAGTCACATACTCCACACATTCGAGTTTTCTAGGAAGAAAGCTTCAGAAACCTGAGAAAACATGATATTTCTTTCTGTAAACATGACATTGGATACATTTGCCAAACAGGAAGATTGTGCTTTTCTCCAAAACCACTTTCACGGTGATTTTTGGTTAAATTTCACCCAAAATCCACGACAATTTGTCCAGATACTCCTGGATGAAAACAAAACTATCTGGTGATTTGAAGCTATCTCAATCCCAGATCTTGCTACAGCCTCTGTGTGTGTTTGTGTTTTCTGGATATTCTCTATGGACTTTAAGGTTTTGAATGCATTTTAGCAGGACCCTTTTTGTTTTCTGCTGGCAAACGCTAATTGGTTCCACCTGGAGTCAAATACTCCACACATTCGAGTTTTCTAGGAAGAAAGCTTCAGAAACCTGAGAAAACATGATATTTCTTTCTGTAAACATGACATTGGATACATTTGCTGAACAGGAAGATTGTGCTTTTCTCCAAAACCACTTTCACTGTAATTTTTTGGTTAAATTTCACCCGAAATCCACAACAATTTGTCCAGATACTCCTGGATGAAAACAAAACTATCTGGTGATTTGTAGCTATCTCAATCCCAGATCTTGCTACAGCCTCTGTGTGTGTTTGTGTTTTCTGGATATTCTCTATGGACTTTAAGGTTTTGAATGCATTTTAGCAGGACCCTTTTTGTTTTCTGCTGGCAAACGCTAATTGGTTCCACCTGGAGTCAAATACTCCACACATTCGAGTTTTCTAGGAAGAAAGCTTCAGAAACCTGAGAAAACATGATATTTCTTTCTGTAAACATGACATTTGATACATTTGCCAAACAGGAAGATTGTGCTTTTCTCCAAAACCACTTTCACGGTGATTTTTTGGTTAAATTTCACTTCAAAACTATAGCAATTTGTCCAGATACTCCTGGATGAAAACAAAACTATCTGGTGATTTGAAGCTATCTCAATCCCAGATCTTGCTACAGCCTCTGTGTGTGTTTGTGTTTTCTGGATATTCTCTATGGACTTTAAGGTTTTGAATGCATTTTAGCAGGACCCTTTTTGTTTTCTGCTGGCAAACGCTAATTGGTTCCACCTGGAGCCAAATCCTCCACACATTCGAGTTTTCTAGGAAGAAAGCTTCAGAAACCTGAGAAAACATGATATTTCTTTCTGTAAACATGACATTGGATACATTTGCCGAACAGGAAGATTGTGCTTTTCTCCAAAACCACTTTCACGGTGATTTTTGGTTTAATTTCACCCGAAATCCACAACAATTTGTCCAGATACTCCTGGATGAAAACAAAACTATCTGGTGATTTGAAGCTATCTCAATCCCAGATCTTGCTACAGCCTCTGTGTGTGTTTGTGTTTTCTGGACATTCACTATGAACTTTACAGTTTTTAATGCATTTTAGCAGGATCCTTTTTGTTTTATGCTGGCAATCGCTAATTGGTTCCACCTGGAGTCAAATCCTCCACATTCGAGTTTTCTAGGAAGAAAGCTTCAGAAACCTGAGAAAACATGATATTTGTATTTGTAAACATGACATTGGATTCATTTGCTGAATAGAAAGATTATGCTTTTCTCCAAAAACACTTGACGGTGGTTTTTGGTTAAATTTCACCCGAAATCCACAACAATTTGTCCAGATACTCCTGGATGAAAACAAAACTATCTGGTGTGTTTTGGCTATCTCAATCCCAGATCTTGCTACAGCCTCTGTGTGTATTTGTGTTTTCTGGACATTCTCTATGGACTTTAAGGGTTTGAATGCATTTGAGCAGGACCCTTTTTGTTTTCTGCTGGCAAACGCTAATTGGTTCCACCTGGAGTCAAATCCTCCACACATTCGAGTTTTCTAGGAAGAAAGCTTCAGAAACCTGAGAAAACATGATATTTCTTTCTGTAAACATGACATTGGATACATTTGCCGAACAGTAAGATTGTGCTTTTCTCCAAAACCACTTTCACGGTCATTTTTGGTTAAATTTCACCCGAAATCCACAACAATTTGTCCAGATACTGCTGGATGAAAACAAAACTATCTGGTGATTTGTAGCTATCTCAATGCCAGATCTTGCTACAGCCTCTGTGTGTATTTGTGTTTTCTGGACAATCTCTATGGACTTTAAGGTTTTGAATGCATTTGAGCAGGACCCTTTTTGTTTTCTGCTGGCAAACGCTAATTGGTTCCACCTGGAGTCAAATACGCCACACATTCGAGTTTTCTAGGAAGAAAGCTTCAGAAACCTGAGAAAACATGATATTTCTTTCTGTAAACATACATTGGATACATTTGCCGAACAGGAAGATTGTGCTTTTCTCCAAAACCACTTTCACGGTGATTTTTTGGTTAAATTTCACTTCAAAACTACAACAATTTGTCCAGATACTCCTGGATGAAAACAAAACTATCTGGTGATTTGTAGCTATCTCAATCCCAGATCTTGCTACAGCCTCTGTGTGTGTTTGTGTTTTCTGGATATTCTCTATGGACTTTAAGGTTTTGAATGCATTTTAGCAGGACCCTTTTTCTTTTCTGCTGGCAAACGCTAATTGGTTCCACCTGGAGTCAAATTCTCCACACATTCGAGTTTTCTTGGAAGAAAGCTCCAGAGACCTGAGAAAACATGATATTTGTATTTGTAAACATGACATTGGATTCATTTGATGGACAGAAAGATTGTGCTTTTCTCCAAAAACACTTCACGGTGATTTTTGGTTAAATTTCACCCGAAATCCACAACAATTTTTCCAGATACTCCTGAATGAAAACCAAATTATCTGGTGTGTTTTGGCTATCTCAATGCCAGATCTTGCTACAGCCTCTGTGTGTATTTGTGTTTTCTGGACATTCTCTATGGACTTTAAGGTTTTGAATGCATTTGAGCAGGGCCCTTTTTGTTTTCTGCTGGCAAACGCTAATTGGTTCCACCTGGAGTCAAATACTCCACACATTCGAGTTTTCTAGGAAGAAAGCTTCAGAAACCTGAGAAAACATGATATTTCTTTCTGTAAACATACATTGGATGCATTTGCCGAAAAGAAAGATTGTGCTTTTCTCCAAAACCATTTACACGGTGATTTTTTCGTTAAATTTCACTTCAAAACTACAACAATTTGTCCAGATACTCCTGGATGAAAACAAAACTATCTGGCGTGTTGTGGCTATCTCAATCCCAGATCTTGCTACAGCCTCTGTGTGTGTTTGTGTTTTCTGGAGATTCTCTATGGACTTTAAGGTTTTGAATGCATTTGAGCAGGACCCTTTTTGTTTTCAGCTGGCAAACGCTAATTGGTTCCACCTGGAGTCAAATCCTCCACACATTCGAGTTTTCTAGGAAGAAAGCTTCAGAAACCTGAGAAAACATGATATTTCTTTCTGTAAACATGACATTGGATGCATTTGCCGAACAGGAAGATTGTGCTTTTCTCCAAAACCACTTTCACGGTGATTTTTGGTTAAATTTCACCCGAAATCCACAACAATTTGTCCAGGTACTGCTGGATGAATACAAAACTATCTGGTGATTTGTAGCTATCTCAATCCCAGATCTTGCTACAGCCTCTGTGTGTGTTTGTGTTTTCTGGATATTCTCTAAGGACTTTAAGGTTTTGAATGCATTTTAGCAGGACCCTTTTTGTTTTCTGCTGGCAAACGGTAATTGGTTCCACCTGGAGTCAAATCCTCCACACATTCGAGTTTTCCAGGAAGAAAGCTTCAGAAACCTGAGAAAACATGATATTTCTTTCTGTAAACATGACGTTGGATACATTTGCCAAACAGGAAGATTGTGCTTTTCTCCAAAACCACTTTCACGGAGATTTTTGGTTAAATTTCACCCGAAATCCACAACAATTTGTCCAGATACTCCTGGATGAAAACAAAACTATCTGGTGATTTGTAGCTATCTCAATCCCAGATATTGCTACAGCCTCTGTGTGTGTTTGTGTTTTCTGGATATTCTCTATGGACTTTAAGGTTTTGAATGCATTTGAGCAGGGCCCTTTTTGTTTTCTGCTGGCAAACGCTAATTGGTTCCACCTGGAGTCAAATCCTCCACACATTCGAATTTTCTAGGAAGAAAGCTCCAGAAACCTGAGAAAACATGATATTTGTATTTGTAAACATGACATTGGATTCATTTGCTGAACAGAAAGATTGTGCTTTTCTCCAAAACCACTTTCACGGTCATTTTTGGTTAAATTTCACCCGAAATCCACAACAATTTTTCCAGATACTCCTGAATGAAAACAAAACTCTCTGGTGATTTGTAGCTATCTCAATCCCAGATCTTGCTACAGCCTCTGTGTGTATTTGTGTTTTCTGGACATTCTCTATGGACTTTAAGGTTTTGAATGCATTTTAGCAGGACCCTTTTTGTTTTCTGCTGGCAAACGCTAATTGGTTCCACCTGGAATCAACTACTCCACACATTCGTGATTTCTAGGAAGAAAGCTTCTGAAACCTGAGAAAACATGATATTAGTATTTCTAAACATGACATTGGATTCATTTGCCAAACAGAAAGATTGTTCTTTTCTCCAAAACCACTTTCACGGTGATTTTTTGCTTAAATTTCACCGGGATACTACAACAATTTGTCCAAATACTCTGGATGAAAACAAAACTATCTGGTGTGTTGTGGCTATCTCAGTCCAGATCTTGCTGCAGCCTCTGTGTTTGTTTGTGTTTTCTGGAGATTCTCTATGGACTTTACGGTTTTGGATGCATTTTAGCATCTAACTTTTTGTTTTCAGATGGCAAACGCTAATTGGTTCCAGCTGGAGTGAAATGCTCCACACATTCGAGTTTTCTAGGAAGAAAGCTTCAGAAACCTGAGAAAACATGATATTTCTTTCTGTAAACATGACGTTGGATACATTTGCCGAACAGGAAGATTGTGCTTTTCTCCAAAACCACTTTCACGGTCATTTTTTGGTTAAATTTCACTTCAAAACTACAACAATTTGTCCAGATACTCCTGGATGAAAGCAAAACTATCTGGTGATTTGTAGCTATCTCAATCCCAGATCTTGCTACAGCCTATGTGTGTGTTTGTGTTTTCTGGATATTCTCTATGGACTTTAAGGTTTTGAATTCATTTTAGCAGGACCCTTTTTGTTTTCTGCTGGCAAACGCTAATTGGTTCCACCTGGAGTCACATACTCCACACATTCGAGTTTTCTAGGAAGAAAGCTTCAGACACCTGAGAAAACATGATATTTCTTTCTGTAAACATGACATTGGATGCATTTGCCGAACAGGAAGATTGTGCTTTTCTCCAAAACCACTTTCACGGTGATTTTTGGTTAAATTTCACCCGAAATCCACAACAATTTGTCCAGATACTCCTGGGAGAAAACAAAACTATCTGGTGATTTGTAGCTATCTCAATCCCAGATCTTGCTACAGCCTCTGTGTGTGTTTGTGTTTTCTGGATATTCTCTATGGACTTTAAGGTTTTGAATGCATTTTAGCAGGACCCTTTTTGTTTTCTGCTGGCAAACGCTAATTGCTTCCACCTGGAGTCACATACTCCACACATTCGAGTTTTCTAGGAATAAAGCTTCAGAAACCTGAAATAACATGATATTTCTTTCTGTAAACATGACATTGGATACATTTGCCGAACAGGAAGATTGCGCTTTTCTCCAAAACCACTTTCACGGTGATTTTTTGGTTAAATTTCACTTGAAAACTACAACATTTTGTCCAGATACTCCTGGATGAAAGCAAAACTATCTGGTGATTTGTAGCTATCTCAATCCCAGATCTTGCTACAGCCTCTGTGTGTGTTTGTGTTTTCTGGATATTCTCTATGGACTTTAAGGTTTTGAATGCATTTTAGCAGGGCCCTTTTTGTTTTCTGCTGGCAAACGCTAATTGGTTCCACCTGGAGTCAAACAGTCCACACATTGGAGTTTTCTAGGAAGAAAGCTTCAGAAACCTGAGAAAACATGATATTTCTTTCTGTAAACATGACATTGGATACATTTGCCAAACAGGAAGATTGTGCTTTTCTCCAAAACCACTTTCACGGTGATTTTTGGTTAAATTTCACCCAAAATCCACGACAATTTGTCCAGATACTCCTGGATGAAAACAAAACTATCTGGTGATTTGTAGCTATCTCAATCCCAGATCTTGCTACAGCCTCTGTGTGTGTTTGTGTTTTCTGGATATTCTCTATGGACTTTAAGGTTTTGAATGCATTTTAGCAGGACCCTTTTTGTTTTCTGCTGGCAAACGCTAATTGGTTCCACCTGGAGTCACATACTCCACACATTCGAGTTTTCTAGGAATAAAGCTTCAGAAACCTGAGAAAACATGATATTTCTTTCTGTAAACATGACATTGGATACATTTGCCGAACAGGAAGATTGTGCTTTTCTCCAAAACCACTTTCACGGTGATTTTTGGTTAAATTTCACCCGAAATCCACAACAATTTGTCGAGATACTGCTGGATGAATACAAAACTATCTGGTGATTTGTAGCTATCTCAATCCCAGATCTTGCTACAGCCTCTGTGTGTGTTTGTGTTTTCTAGATATTCTCTATGGACTTTAAGGTTTGGAATGCATTTTAGCAGGACCCTTTTTGTTTTCTGCTGGCAAACGCTAATTGCTTCCACCTGGAGTCACATATTCCACACATTCGAGTTTTCTAGGAAGAAAGCTTCAGAAACATGAGAAAACATGATATTTCTTTCTGTAAACATGACATTGGATACATTTGCCGAACAGGAAGATTGTGCTTTTCTCCAAAACCACTTTCACGGTGATTTTTTGGTTAAATTTCACTTCAAAACTACAACAATTTGTCCAGATACACCTGGATGAAAACAAAACTATCTGGTGATTTGTAGCTATCTCAATCCCAGATCTTGCTACAGCCTCTGTGTGTGTTTGTGTTTTCTGGATATTCTCTATGGACTTTAAGGTTTGGAATGCATTTTAGCAGGACCCTTTTTGTTTTCTGCTGGCAAACGCTAATTGGTTCCACCTGGAGTCAAACACTCCACACATTCGAGTTTTCTAGGGAGAAAGCTTCAGAAACCTGAGAAAACATGATATTTCTTTCTGTAAACATGACATTGGATATATTTGCCGAACAGGAAGATTGTGCTTTTCTCCAAAACCACTTTCACCGTCATTTTTTGGTTAAATTTCACTTCAAAACTACAACAATTTGTCCAGATACTCCTGGATGAAAGCAAAACTATCTGGTGATTTGTAGCTATCTCAATCCCAGATCTTGCTACAGCCTCTGTGTGTGTTTGTGTTTTCTGGATATTCTCTATGGACTTTAAGGTTTTGAATTCATTTTGGCAGGCCCCTTTTTGTTTTCTGCTGGCAAACGCTAATTGGTTCCACCTGGAGTCACATACTCCACACATTCGAGTTTTCTAGGAAGAAAGCTTCGGAAACCTGAGAAAACATGACATTTCTTTCTGTAAACATGACATTGGATACATTTGCCGAACAGGAAGATTGTGCTTTTCTCCAAAACCACTTTCACGGTGATTTTTGGTTAAATTTCACCCGAAATCCACAACAATTTGTCCAGATACTGCTGGATGAATACAAAACTATCTGGTGATTTGTAGCTATCTCAAACCCAGATCTTGATACAGCCTCTGTGTGTGTTTGTGTTTTCTAGATATTCTCTATGGACTTTAAGGTTTGGAATGCATTTTAGCAGGACCCTTTTTGTTTTCTGCTGGCAAAAGCTAATTGCTTCCACCTGGAGTCACATACTCCACACATTCGAGTTTGCTAGGAAGAAAGCTTCAGAAACCTGAGAAAACATGATATTTCTTTCTGTAAACATGACATTGGATACATTTGCCAAACAGGAAGATTGTGCTTTTCTCCAAAACCACTTTCACGGAGATTTTTGGTTAAATTTCACCCGAAATCCACAACAATTTGTCCAGATACTCCTGGATGAAAACAAAACTATCTGGTGATTTGTAGCTATCTCAATCCCAGATCTTGCTACAGCCTCTGTGTGTGTTTGTGTTTTCTGGATATTCTCTATGGACTTTAAGGTTTTGAATGCATTTGAGCAGGACCCTTTTTGTTTTCTGCTGGCAAACGCTAATTGGTTCCACCTGGAGTCAAACACTCCACACATTCGAGTTTTCTAGGAAGAAAGCTTCAGAAACCTGAAATAACATGATATTTCTTTCTGTAAACATGACATTGGATACATTTGCCGAACAGGAAGATTGCGCTTTTCTCCAAAACCACTTTCACGGTGATTTTTTGGTTAAATTTCACTTCAAAACTACAACATTTTGTCCAGATACTCCTGGATGAAAGCAAAACTATCTGGTGATTTGTAGCTATCTCAATCCCAGATCTTGCTACAGCCTCTGTGTGTGTTTGTGTTTTCTGGATATTCTCTATGGACTTTAAGGTTTGGAATGCATTTTAGCAGGGCCCTTTTTGTTTTCTGCTGGCAAACGCTAATTGGTTCCACCTGGAGTCAAACAGTCCACACATTCGAATTTTCTAGGAAGAAAGCTTCAGAAACCTGAGAAAACATGATATTTCTTTCTGTAAACATGACATTGGATACATTTTCCGAACAGGAAGATTGTGCTTTTCTCCAAAACCACTTTCACGGTGATTTTTGGTTAAATTTCACCCGAAATCCACAACAATTTGTCCAGATACTCCTGGATGAAAACAAAACTATCTGGTGATTTGTAGCTATCTCAATCCCAGATCTTGCTACAGCCTCTGTGTGTGTTTGTGTTTTCTGGATATTCTCTATGGACTTTAAGGTTTTGAATGCATTTTAGCAGGACCCTTTTTGTTTTCTGCTGGCAAACGCTAATTGGTTCCACCTGGAGTCACATACTCCACACATTCGAGTTTTCTAGGAAGAAAGCTTCAGAAACCTGAGAAAACATGATATTTCTTTCTGTAAACATGACATTGGATACATTTGCCAAACAGGAAGATTGTGCTTTTCTCCAAAACCACTTTCACGGTGATTTTTGGTTAAATTTCACCCAAAATCCACGACAATTTGTCCAGATACTCCTGGATGAAAACAAAACTATCTGGTGATTTGAAGCTATCTCAATCCCAGATCTTGCTACAGCCTCTGTGTGTGTTTGTGTTTTCTGGATATTCTCTATGGACTTTAAGGTTTTGAATGCATTTTAGCAGGACCCTTTTTGTTTTCTGCTGGCAAACGCTAATTGGTTCCACCTGGAGTCAAATACTCCACACAGTCGAGTTTTCTAGGAAGAAAGCTTCAGAAACCTGAGAAAACATGATATTTCTTTCTGTAAACATGACATTGGATACATTTGCTGAACAGGAAGATTGTGCTTTTCTCCAAAACCACTTTCACTGTAATTTTTTGGTTAAATTTCACCCGAAATCCACAACAATTTGTCCAGATACTCCTGGATGAAAACAAAACTATCTGGTGATTTGTAGCTATCTCAATCCCAGATCTTGCTACAGCCTCTGTGTGTGTTTGTGTTTTCTGGATATTCTCTATGGACTTTAAGGTTTTGAATGCATTTTAGCAGGACCCTTTTTGTTTTCTGCTGGCAAACGCTAATTGGTTCCACCTGGAGTCAAATACTCCACACATTCGAGTTTTCTAGGAAGAAAGCTTCAGAAACCTGAGAAAACATGATATTTCTTTCTGTAAACATGACATTTGATACATTTGCCAAACAGGAAGATTGTGCTTTTCTCCAAAACCACTTTCACGGTGATTTTTTTGTGAAATTTCACTTCAAAACTACAGCAATTTTTCCAGATACTCCTGGATGAAAACAAAACTATCTGGTGATTTGAAGCTATCTCAATCCCAGATCTTGCTACAGCCTCTGTGTGTGTTTGTGTTTTCTGGATATTCTCTATGGACTTTAAGGTTTTGAATGCATTTTAGCAGGACCCTTTTTGTTTTCTGCTGGCAAACGCTAATTGGTTCCACCTGGAGCCAAATCCTCCACACATTCGAGTTTTCTAGGAAGAAAGCTTCAGAAACCTGAGAAAACATGATATTTCTTTCTGTAAACATGACATTGGATACATTTGCCGAACAGGAAGATTGTGCTTTTCTCCAAAACCACTTTCACGGTGATTTTTGGTTTAATTTCACCCGAAATCCACAACAATTTGTCCAGATACTCCTGGATGAAAACAAAACTATCTGGTGATTTGTATCTATCTCAATCCCAGATCTTGCTACAGCCTCTGTGTGTGTTTGTGTTTTCTGGACATTCACTATGGACTTTACAGTTTTTAATGCATTTTAGCAGGATCCTTTTTGTTTTATGCTGGCAATCGCTAATTGGTTCCACCTGGAGTCAAATCCTCCACATTCGAGTTTTCTAGGAAGAAAGCTTCAGAAACCTGAGAAAACATGATATTTGTATTTGTAAACATGACATTGGATTCATTTGCTGAATAGAAAGATTATGCTTTTCTCCAAAAACACTTCACGGTGGTTTTTGGTTAAATTTCACCCGAAATCCACAACAATTTGTCCAGATACTCCTGGATGAAAACAAAACTATCTGGTGTGTTTTGGCTATCTCAATCCCAGATCTTGCTACAGCCTCTGTGTGTATTTGTGTTTTCTGGACATTCTCTATGGACTTTAAGGGTTTGAATGCATTTGAGCAGGGCCCTTTTTGTTTTCTGCTGGCAAACGCTAATTGGTTCCACCTGGAGTCAAATCCTCCACACATTCGAGTTTTCTAGGAAGAAAGCTTCAGAAACCTGAAATAACATGATATTTCTTTCTGTATACATACATTGGATACATTTGCCGAACAGGAAGATTGTGCTTTTCTCCAAAACCACTTTCACGGTGATTTTTTGGTTAAATTTCACTTCAAAACTACAACAATTTGTCCAGATACTCCTGGATGAAAACAAAACTATCTGGTGATTTGTAGCTATCTCAATCCCAGATCTTGCTACAGCCTCTGTGTGTGTTTGTGTTTTCTGGACATTCTCTATGGACTTTAAGGTTTTGAATGCATTTTAGCAGGAGCCTTTTTGTTTTCTGCTGGCAAACGCTAATTGGTTCCAACTGGAGCCAAATCCTCCACACATTCGAGTTTTCTAGGAAGAAAGCTTCAGAAACCTGAGAAAACATGATATTTCTTTCTGTAAACATGACATTGGATACATTTGCCGAACAGTAAGATTGTGCTTTTCTCCAAAACCACTTTCACGGTCATTTTTGGTTAAATTTCACCCGAAATCCACAACAATTTGTCCAGATACTGCTGGATGAAAACAAAACTATCTGGTGATTTGTAGCTATCTCAATGCCAGATCTTGCTACAGCCTCTGTGTGTATTTGTGTTTTCTGGACAATCTCTATGGACTTTAAGGTTTGGAATGCATTTGAGCAGGACCCTTTTTGTTTTCTGCTGGCAAACGCTAATTGGTTCCACCTGGAGTCAAATACGCCACACATTCGAGTTTTCTAGGAAGAAAGCTTCAGAAACCTGAGAAAACATGATATTTCTTTCTGTAAACATACATTGGATACATTTGCCGAACAGGAAGATTGTGCTTTTCTCCAAAACCACTTTCACGGTGATTTTTTGGTTAAATTTCACTTCAAAACTACAACAATTTGTCCAGATACTCCTGGATGAAAACAAAACTATCTGGTGATTTGTAGCTATCTCAATCCCAGATCTTGCTACAGCCTCTGTGTGTGTTTGTGTTTTCTGGATATTCTCTATGGACTTTAAGGTTTTGAATGCATTTTAGCAGGACCCTTTTTCTTTTCTGCTGGCAAACGCTAATTGGTTCCACCTGGAGTCAAATTCTCCACACATTCGAGTTTTCTTGGAAGAAAGCTCCAGAGACCAGAGAAAACATGATATTTGTATTTGTAAACATGACATTGGATTCATTTGATGGACAGAAAGATTGTGCTTTTCTCCAAAAACACTTCACGGTGATTTTTGGTTAAATTTCACCCGAAATCCACAACAATTTTTCCAGATACTCCTGAATGAAAACCAAATTATCTGGTGTGTTTTGGCTATCTCAATGCCAGATCTTGCTACAGCCTCTGTGTGTATTTGTGTTTTCTGGACATTCTCTATGGACTTTAAGGTTTTGAATGCATTTGAGCAGGGCCCTTTTTGTTTTCTGCTGGCAAACGCTAATTGGTTCCACCTGGAGTCAAATACTCCACACATTCGAGTTTTCTAGGAAGAAAGCTTCAGAAACCTGAGAAAACATGATATTTCTTTCTGTAAACATACATTGGATGCATTTGCCGAAAAGAAAGATTGTGCTTTTCTCCAAAACCATTTACACGGTGATTTTTTCGTTAAATTTCACTTCAAAACTACAACAATTTGTCCAGATACTCCTGGATGAAAACAAAACTATCTGGCGTGTTGTGGCTATCTCAATCCCAGATCTTGCTACAGCCTCTGTGTGTGTTTGTGTTTTCTGGAGATTCTCTATGGACTTTAAGGTTTTGAATGCATTTGAGCAGGACCCTTTTTGTTTTCAGCTGGCAAACGCTAATTGGTTCCACCTGGAGTCAAATCCTCCACACATTCGAGTTTTCTAGGAAGAAAGCTTCAGAAACCTGAGAAAACATGATATTTCTTTCTGTAAACATGACATTGGATGCATTTGCCGAACAGGAAGATTGTGCTTTTCTCCAAAACCACTTTCACGGTGATTTTTGGTTAAATTTCACCCGAAATCCACAACAATTTGTCCAGATACTGCTGGATGAATACAAAACTATCTGGTGATTTGTAGCTATCTCAATCCCAGATCTTGCTACAGCCTCTGTGTGTGTTTGTGTTTTCTGGATATTCTCTAAGGACTTTAAGGTTTTGAATGCATTTTAGCAGGACCCTTTTTGTTTTCTGCTGGCAAACGGTAATTGGTTCCACCTGGAGTCAAATCCTCCACACATTCGAGTTTTCCAGGAAGAAAGCTTCAGAAACCTGAGAAAACATGATACTTCTTTCTGTAAACATGACGTTGGATACATTTGCCAAACAGGAAGATTGTGCTTTTCTCCAAAACCACTTTCACGGAGATTTTTGGTTAAATTTCACCCGAAATCCACAACAATTTGTCCAGATACTCCTGGATGAAAACAAAACTATCTGGTGATTTGTAGCTATCTCAATCCCAGATATTGCTACAGCCTCTGTGTGTGTTTGTGTTTTCTGGATATTCTCTATGGACTTTAAGGTTTTGAATGCATTTTAGCAGGGCCCTTTTTGTTTTCTGCTGGCAAACGCTAATTGGTTCCACCTGGAGTCAAATCCTCCACACATTCGAATTTTCTAGGAAGAAAGCTCCAGAAACCTGAGAAAACATGATATTTGTATTTGTAAACATGACATTGGATGCATTTGCCGAACAGGAAGATTGTGCTTTTCTCCAAAACCACTTTTACGGTGATTTTTGGTTAAATTTCACCTGAAATGCACAAGAATTTGTCCAGATACTCCAGGATGAAAACAAAACTATCTGGTGTGTTGTGGCTATCTCAATCCCAGATCTTGCTACAGCCTCAGTGTGTGTTTGTGTTTTCTGGACATTCTCTATGGACTTTACGGTTTTGAATGCATTTTGGTAGGACCCTTTTTGTTTTCTGCTGGCAAACGCTAATTGGTTCCACCTGGAGTCAAATCCCCACACATTCGAGTTTTCTAGGAAGAAAGCTTCAGAAACCTGAGAAAACATGATATTTCTTTCCGTAAACATGACATTGGATGCATTTGCCGAACAGGAAGATTGTGCTTTTCTCCAAAACCACTTTCACGGTGATTTTTTGGTTAAATTTCACCCAAAATGCACAAGAACCTGTCGAGATATTCCTGGATGAAAACAAAACTATCTGGCGTGTTGTGGCTATCTCAATCCCAGATCTTGCTACAGCCTCTGTGAGTGTTTTTGTTTTCTGGACATTCTCTATGGACTTTACGGTTTTGAATGCATTTTAGCATGTAAGTTTTTGTTTTTAGCTGCCAAACGCTAATTGGTTCCACCTGGAGCCAAATCCTCCACACATTCGAGTTTTCTAGGAAGAAAGCTTCAGAAACCTGAGAAAACATGATACTTCTTTCTGTAAACATGACATTGGATGCATTTGCCGAACAGGAAGATTGTGCTTTTCTCTAAAACCACTTTCACGGTGATTTTTGGTTAAATTTCAACCGAAATGCACAAGAATTTGTCGAGATACTCCTGGATGAAAACAAAACTATCTGATGTGTTGTGGCTATCTCAATCCCTGATCTTGCAACACCCTCTGTGTATGTTTGTGTTTTCTGGACATTCTCTATGGACTTTAAGGTTTTGAATGCATTTGAGCAGGACCCTTTTTGTTTTCTGCTGGCAAACGCTAATTGGTTCCACCTGGAGTCAAATCTTCCACACATTCGAGTTTTCTAGGAAGAAAGCTTCAGAAACCTGAGAAAACATGATATTTCTTTCTGTAAACATGACATTGGATACATTTGCTGAACAGGAAGATTGTTCTTTTCTCCAAACCCACTTTCACGGTGATTTTTGTTTAAATTTCACCCGAAATCCACAACAATTTGTCTAGATACTCCTGAATGAAAACAAAACTATCTGGTGTGTTGTGGCTATCTCAATCCCAGATCTTGCTACAGCCTCTGTGTGTGTTTGTGTTTTCTGGATATTCTCTATGGACTTTAAGGTTTTTAATGCATTTTAGCATG
Source organism: Oryctolagus cuniculus (assembly GCF_964237555.1). NCBI lineage: Eukaryota > Metazoa > Chordata > Mammalia > Lagomorpha > Leporidae > Oryctolagus > Oryctolagus cuniculus. Next base: position 72,564,297 of record NC_091447.1, read on the forward strand.
TAAGTTTTTGTTTTCTGCTTGCAAACGCTAATTGGTTCCACCTGGAGTCAAATCCTCCACACATTCGAGTTTTCTAGGAAGAAAGCTTCAGAAACCTGAGAAAACATGATATTTCTTTCTGTAAACATGACATTGCATACATTTGCCGAACAGAAAGATTGTGCTTTTCTCCAAAACCACTTTCACGGTGATTTTTTGGTTAAATTTCACCCGAAATGCACAAGAATTTGTCGAGATACTCCTGGATGCAAACAAAACTATCTGGTGTGTTGTCGTTATCTCTATCCCAGATCTTGCTTCAGCTTCTGTGTGTGTTTGTGTTTTCTGGACATTCTCTATGGACTTTATGCTTCTGAATGCATTTTAGCATGTAAGTTTTTGTTTTCTGCTGGCAAACGCTAATTGGTTCCGCCTGGAGTGAAATCCTCCAAACATTCGAGTTTTCTAGGAAGAAAGCTTCAGAAACCTGAGAAAACATGATATTTCTTTCTGTAAACATGACATTGGATTCATTTGCTGAACAGCAAGATTGTGCTTTTCTCCAAAACCACTTCACGGTTATTTTTGGTTAAATTTCACCCAAAATCCACAACAATTTGTCCAGATACTCCTGAATGAAAACAAAACTATCTGGTGTTTTGTGGCTATCTCAATCCCAGATCTTGCTACAGCCTCTGTGTGTGTTTGTGTTTTCTGGACATTCTCTGTGGACTTTGTGGTTTTGAATGCATTTTAGCAGGACCCTTTTTGTTTTCTGCTGGCAAACGGTAATTGGTTCCACCTGGAGTCAAATCCTCCACACATTCGAGTTTTCTAGGAGGAAAGCTTCAGAAACCTGAGAAAACATAATATTTATTTCTGTAAACATGATATTGGATGCATTTTCCGAACAGGAAGATTGTGCTTTTCTCCAAAACCACTTTCACGGTGATTTTTTAGTTAAATTTCAACCGAAATGCACATGAATTTGTCTAGATACTCTGGATGAAAACAAAACTATCTGGTGTGTTTTGGCTGTCTCAATCCCAGATCTTGCTACAGCCTCTGTGTGTGTTTGTGTTTTCTGGACATTCTCTATGGACTTTAAGGTTTTGAACGCATTTTAGCATGTAAGATTTGTTTTTACCTGCCAAACGCTAATTGGTTCCACCTGGAGTCAAATCCTCCAAACATTCGAGTTTTCTAGGAAGAAAGCTTCAGAAACCTGAGAAAACATGATATATCTTTCTGTGAACATGACATTGAATGCATTTGCCGAACAGGAAGATTGTGCTTTTCTCCAAAACCACTTTCACGGTGATTTTTGGTTGAATTTCACTTCAAAACTACAACAATTTGTCCAGATACTCCTGCATGAAAACAAAACTATCTGGTGTGTTGTGGCTATCTCATTCCCAGATCTTACTACAGCCTCTGTGTGTTTGTGTTTTCTGGACATTCTCTAAGGACTTTACGGTTTTGAATGCATTTTAGCATGTAAGTTTTTGTTTTTAGCTGCCAAACGCTAATTGGTTCCACCTGGAGTCAAATCCTCCACACATTCGAGCTTTCTGGGAAGAAAGCTCCAGAAACCTGAGAAAACATGATATTTCTTTCTGTAAACATGACATTGGATGCATTTGCCGAGCAGGAAGATTATGCTTTTATCCAAAACCGATTTCACGGTGATTTTTTGGTTAAAATTCACCTGGAAACTACAACATTTTGTCCAGATACCCTGGATGAGTACAAAACTATCTGGTGTGTTATGGCTATCTCAATTACAGATCTTGCTACAGCCTCTGTGTGTGATTGTGTTTTCTGGATATTCTCTATGGACTTTAAGCTTTTGAATGCATTTTAGCATGTAAGATTTTGTTTTTAGCTGCCAAACGCTAATTGGTTCCACCTGGAGTCAAATCCTCCACACATTCGAGTTTTCTAGGAAGAAAGCTTCAGAAACCTGAGAAAACATGATATTTCGTTCTGTAAACATGACATTGGATGCATTTGCCGAGCAGGAAGATTATGCTTTTATCCAAAACCGCTTTCACGGTGATTTTTTGGTTAAAATTCACCTGGAAACTACAACATTTTGTCCATATACTCTGGATGAGTACAAAACTATCTGGTGTGTTATGGCTATCTCAATCCCAGATCTTGCTACAGCCTCTGTGTTTTTTTGTGTTTTCTGGACATTCTCTATGGACTTTACGGTTCTGAATGCATTTTAGCATGTAAGTTTTTGTTTTCTGCTGGGAAACGCTAATTGGTTCCACCTGGAGTCAAATCCCCCACACATTCGAGTTTTCTATGACGAAATCTTCAGAAACCTGAGAAAACATGATATTTCTTTCTGTAAACATGACATTGGATGCATTTGCCAAACAGGAACATTGTGCTTTTCTCCAAATCCAATTTCACGGTGATTTTTGGTTAAATTTCACACGAAATGCACAACAATTTGTCCAGATACTCCTGGATGAAAACAAAACTATCTAGTGTGTTGTGGCTATCTCAATCCCAGATCTTGCTACAGCCTCTGTGTGTGTTTGTGTTTTCTGGACATTCTCTATGGACTTTACGGTTTTGAATGCATTTTAGCATGGAAGTTTTTGTTTTTAGCTGGCAAACGCTAATTGGTTCCACCTGGAGTCAAATCCTCCACACATTCGAGTTTTCTAGGAAGAAAGCTCCAGAAACCTGAGAAAACATGATATTTCTTTCTGTAAACATGACATTGAATGCATTTTCCGAACAGGAACATTGTGCTTTTCTCCAAAACCACTTTCACGGTGGTTGTTGGTTAAATTTCACCCGAAATGCACAAGAATTTGTCCAGATACTCCTGGATGAAAACAAAACTATCTGGTGGGTTGTGGCTATCTCAATCCCAGATCTTGCTACAGCCTCTGTGTGTGTTTGCGTTTTCTGGACATTCTCTATGGACTTTATGGTTTTGAATTCATTTTAGCATGTAAGTTTTTGTTTTTACCTGACAAACGCTAATTGGTTCCACCTGGAGTCAAATCCTCCACACATTTGATTTTTCTAGGAAGAAAGCTCCAGAAACCTGAGAAAACATGATATTTCTTTCTGTAAACATGACATTGGATGCATTTGCCGAACAGGAAGATTGTGCTTTTCTCCAAAACCACTTTCACGGTGATTTTTGGTTAAATTTCACTTTAAAACTACAACAATTTGTCCAGATACTCCTGGATGAAAACAAAACTATCTGGTGTGTTGTGGCTATCTCAATCCCAGATCTTGCTACAGCCTCTGTGTGTGTTTGTGTTTTCTGGACATTCTCTATGGACTTTATGGTTTTGAATGCATTTTAGCATGTAAGTTTTTGTTTTTAGCTACCAAACGCTAATTTCTTCCACCTAGATGCAAATCCTCCACACTTTCGAGTTTTCTAGGAAGAAAGCTTCAGAAACCTGAGAAAACATGATATTTCCTTCTGTAAACATGACATTGGATGCATTTGCAGAACAGGAAGATTGTGCTTTTCTCCAAAACGACTTTCACGGTGATTTTTGGTTAAATTTCAACAAAAATGGACAGGAATTTGTCCAGATACTCCAGGATGAAAACAAAACTATCTGGTGATTTGTAGCTATCTCAATCCCAGATCTTGCTACAGCCTCTGTGCGTGTTTGTGTTTTCTGGACATTCTCTGTGGACTTTGTGGTTTTGAATGCATTTTAGCAGGACCCTTTTTGTTTTCTGCTGGCAAACGCTAATTGGTTCCACCTGGAGTCAAATACTCCACACATTCGAGTTTCCTAGGTAGAAAGCTTCAGAAACCTGACAAAACATGATATTTCTTTCTGTAAACATGACATTGGATGCATTTTCCGAACAGGAAGATTATGCTTTTCTCCAAAACCACTTTCACGGTGATTTTTTGGTTAAAATTCACCTGGAAACTACAACATTTTGTCCAGACACTCTGGATGAAAACAAAGCTATCTGGTGTGTTGTGGCTATCTCAATCCCAGATCTTGCTACAGCCTCTGTGTTTGTTTGTGTTTTCTGGACATTCTCTATGGACTTTACGGTTTTGAATGCATTTTAACATGTAAGTTTTTGTTTTTAGCTGCCAAACGCTAATTGGATCCTCCTGGAGGCAAATCCTCCACACATTCGAGTTTTCTAGGAAGAAAGCTTCAGAAACCTGAGAAAACATAATATTTCTTTCTGTAAACATGACATTGGATGCATTTTCCGAACAGGAAGATTGTGCTTTTCTCGAAAACCACTTTCACGGTGATTTATGGTTAAATTTCACTTCAAAGGTACAACAATTTGTCCAGATACTCCTGGATGAAAACAAAACTATCTGTTGTGTTGAGGCTATCTCAATCCCAGATTTTGCTACAGCCTCTGTGCGTGTTTGTGTTTTCTGGACATTCTCTGTGGACTTTGTGGTTTTGAATGCATTTTAGCAGGACCCTTTATATTTTCTGCAGCAAACGCTAATTGGTTCCACCTGGAAGCAAATCCTCCACACATTCGAGTTTCCTAGGTAGAAAGCTTCAGAAACCTGAGAAAACATGATATTTTTTTCTGTAAACATGACATTGGATGCATTTGCCGAACAGAAAGATTGTGCTTTTCTGCAAAACCACTTTCCCGGTGATTTTTGTTTAAATTTCACCCGAAATCCACAAGAATTTGTCCAGATATTCCTGGATGAAAACAAAACTATCTAGTGTGTTGTGGCTATCTCAATCCCAGATCTTGCTACAGCCTCTGTGTGTGTTTGTGTTTACTGGAGATTCTCTATGGACTTTACGGTTTTGAATGCATTTTAGCAGGACCCTTTTTGTTTTCTACTGGCAAACGCTAATTGGTTCCACCTGGAGTCAAATCCTCCACACATTCGAGTTTTCTAGGAAGAAAGCTTCAGAAACCTGAGAAAACATGATATTTCTTTCTGTAAACATGACATTGGATGCATTTGTCGAACAGAAAGATTGTGCTATTCTCCAAAACCACTTTCACGGTGATTTTTGGTTAAATTTCACCTGAAATGCACAAGAATTTGTCCCGATACTCCTGGATGAAAACAAAACTAACTAGTGTGTTGTGGCTATCTCAATCCCAGATCTTGCTACAGCCTCTGTGTGTGTTTGTGTTTTCGGGACTTTCTCTATGGACTTTACGGTTTTGAATGCATTTTAGCATGTAAGTTTTTGTTTTCAGCTGGCAAACGCTAATTGGTTCCACCTGGAGTCAAATCCTCCACACATTCGAGTTTTCTAGGAAGAAAGCTTCAGAAACCTGAGAAAACATATTTCTTTCTGTAAACATGACATTGGATGCATTTGCCGAACAGGAAGATTGTGCTTTTCTCCAAAACCACTTTCACGGTGATTTTTTGGTTAAAATTCACCTGGAAACTACAACATTTTGTCCAGACACTCTGGATGAAAACAAAACTATCTGGTGTGTTGTGGCTACCTCAATCCCAGATCTTGCTACAGCCTCTGTGTTTGTTTGTGTTTTCTAGACATTCTCTATGGACTTTACGGTTTTGAATGCATTTTAGCATGTAAGTTTTTGTTTTTAGCTGCCAAGCGCTAATTGGATCCTCCTGGAGGCAAATCCTCCACACATTCGAGTTTTCTAGGAAGAAAGCTTCAGAAACCTGAGAAAACATGATATTTCTTTCTGTAAACATGACATTGGATGCATTTTCCGAACAGGAAGATTGTGCTTTTCTCCAAAACCACTTTCACGGTGATTTTTGGTTAAATTTCACTTTAAAACTACAACAATTTGTCCAGATACTCCTGAATGAAAACAAAACTATCTGGTGTGTTGTGGCTATCTCAATCCCAGATCTTGCTACAGCCTCTGTGTGTGTTTGTGTTTTCTGGACATTCTCTATGGACTTTATGGTTTTGAATGCATTTTAGCATGTAAGTTTTTGTTTTTAGCTACCAAACGCTAATTTCTTCCACCTAGAGGCAAATCCTCCACACTTTTGAGTTTTCTAGGAAGAAAGCTTCAGAAACCTGAGAAAACATGATATTTCTTTCTGTAAACATGACATTGGATGCATTTTCCGAAGAGGAAGATTTTGCTTTTCTCCAAAACCACTTTCACGGTGATTTTTGGTTAAATTTCACCTGAAATGCACAAGAATTTGTCCAGATACTCCAGGATGAAAACTAAACTATCTGGTGTGTTGTGGCTATCTCAATCCCAGATCTTGCTACAGCCTCTATGTGTGTTTGTGTTTTCTGGTTATTCTCTATGGACTTTAAGGTTTTGAATGCATTTTAGCATGTAAGTTTTTGTTTTATGCTGGCAAACGCTAATTGGTTCCACCTGGAGTCAAATCCTCCACACATTCGAGTTTTCCTGGAAGAAAGCTTCAGAAACCTGAAAAAACATGATATTTCTTTCTGTAAACATAACATTGGATGCATTTGCCGAACAGGAAGATTGTGCTGTTCTCCAAAACCACTTTCACGGTGATTTTTGGTTAAATTTCACTTCAAAGGTACAACAATTTGTCCAGATACTCCTGGATGAAAACAAAACTATCTGGTGTGTTGTGGCTATCTCAATCCCAGATCTTGCTACAGCCTCTGTGCGTGTTTGTGTTTTCTGGACATTCTCTGTGGACTTTGTGGTTTTGAATGCATTTTAGCATGTAAGTTTTTGTTTTCTGCTGGCAAACGCTAATTGGTTCCACCTGGAAGCAAATCCTCCACACATTCGAGTTTCCTAGGTAGAAAGCTTCAGAAACCTGAGAAAACATGATATTTCTTTCTGTAAACATGACATTGGATGCATTTGATGAACAGGAAGATTGTGCTTTTCTCCAAAATCACTTTCACGGTGATTTTTGGTTAAATTTCACCCGAAATGCACAAGAATTTGTCCAGATATTCCTGGATGAAAACAAAACTATCTGGTGTGTTGTGGCTATCTCAATCCCAGATCTTGCTACAGTCTCTGTGTGTGTTTGTGTTTTCTGGACATTCTCTATGGACTTTAAGGTTTTGAATGCATTTGAGCAGGACCCTTTTTGTTTTCTGCTGGCAAACGCTAATTGGTTCCACCTGGAGTCAAATCCTCCACACATTCGAGTTTTCTAGGAAGAAAGCTTCAGAAACCTGAGAAAACATGATATTTCTTTCTGTAAACATGACATTGGATGCATTTGCCGAACTGGAAGATTGTGCTTTTCTCCAAAACCACTTTCACGGTGATGTTTGGTTAAATTTCACCCGAAATCCACAACAATTTGTCCAGATACTCCTGGATGAAAACAAAAATATCTGGTGATTTTTAGCTATCTCAATCCCAGATCTTGCTACAGCCTCTGTGTGTGTTTGTGATTTCTGGACATTCTCTATGGACTTTAAGGTTTTGAATGCATTTTACCAGGACCCTTTTTGTTTTCTGCTTAAAAAGGCTAATTGGTTCCACCTGGAGTCAAATACTACACACATTCAAGTTTTGTAGGAAGAAAGTGTCAGAAACCTGAGAAAACATGATTTCTTTCTGTAAAAATGACATTAGATGCATTTGCAGAAGAGGAAGGTTGTGCTTTTCTCCAAAAGCTCTTTCATGGTGATTTTTGGTTAAATTTCACCCTGATACTACAACATTTTGTCCAGATACTCTGGATGAAAAACAAAACTATCTGGTGTGTTGTGGCTATCTCAATCCCAGATCTTGCTATAGCCTCTATGTTTGTTTGAGTTTTCTGGACATTCTCTATGGACTTTAAGGTTTTGAATGCATTCAGGCATTTAAGTTTTTCTGTTTAGATGGCAAACGCTAATTGGTTCCACCTGGAGTCAAATCCTCCACACATTCGAGTTTTCTAGGAAGAAAGCTTCAGAAACCTGAGAAAACATGATATTTCTTTCTGTAAACCTGACATTGGATGCATTTGCCGAACTGGAAGATTGTGCTTTTCTCCAAAACCACTTGCACGATGATGTTTGGTTAAATTTCACCCGAAATCCACAACAATTTGTCCAGATACTCCTGGATGAAAACAAAACTATCTGGTGATTTGAAGCTATCTCAATCCCAGATCTTGCTACAGCCTCCGTGTGTGTTTGCGTTTTCTGGACATTCTCTATGGACTTTAAGGTTTTGAATGCATTGTAGCATGTAAGTTTTTGTTTTCCACTGGCAAACGCTAATTGGTTCCACCTGGAGTCAAATCCTCCACACATTCGAGTTTTCTAGGAAGAAAGAGTCAGAAAGCTGAGAAAACATGATATTTCTTTCTGTAAACATAACATTGGATACATTTGCCGAACAGGAAGATTGTGCTTTTCTCCAAAACCACTTTCATGGTGATTTTTGGTTAAATTTCACCCTGATACTACAACATTTTGTCCAGATACTCTGGATGAAAACAAATCTATCTGGTGTGTTGTGGCTATCCAATGCCAGGTCTTACTACAGCCTCTGTGTCTGTTTGTGTTTTCTGGACATTTTCTATGGATTTTACAGTTCTGAATGCATTTTAGCATGTAAGTTTTCTGCTGGCAAATGCTAATTTTTACCACATGGATTCAAATACTCCACGCATTCGAGTTTTCTAGGCAGAAAGCTTCAAAAACCCGAGAAAACATGATATTTTCCCCGGAAAACCACAACAATTTTTCAGGGTTTACCGGGATGCAAACACAAATATCTGGTGTGTTGTGGCTATCTGAATCCCAGATCGTGCTATAGCCTCTGTGTTTGTTTGTGTTTTCTGGACATTCTCTACAGAGTTTAAGTTTTGAATGCATTTTAGCATGCAAGTTTTTGTTTTCTGCAGGCAAACGCTAATTGGTTCCACATGGAGTCAAATCCTACACACATTCGAGTTTTCTAGGAAGAAAGCTTCAGAAACCTGAGAAAACATAATTGTGTTTGTAAACATGACATTGGATTCATTTGCCGAACAGAAAGATGGTGCTTTTCTCCAAAGCTACTTTGACGGTGATTTTTTGGTTATATTCCACCTGAAAACCACAATTTTTCAGGATTTACCGGGATGTAAACACAAATATCTGGTGTGTTGTGGCTATCTCAATCCGAGATCGTGCTACAGCCTCTGTGTTTGTTTGTGTTTTCTGGACATTCTCTATGGACTTTATGGTTTCGAATGCATTTTACCATGACACTTTTTGTTTTCTGCTAGCAAATGGTAATTGGTTCCACATGGAGTCAAATTCTCCACACATTCGAGTTTTCTAGGAAGAAGTCTTCAGAAACCCAATAAAACATGATATTTGTGTTTGTAAACATGACATTGGATGCAGTTGCCGAACAGAAAGATTGTGCTTATCTCCAAAACCACTTTCACGGTGGTTCTTTGGTTAATTTCACCCAAAATCCACAACAATTTGTCCGGATATGCTGGGATGAACTCAGAGATATCTCATATGTTATGGCTATGTCAATCCCAGATCTTGCTACAGCCTCTGTGTTTGCTTGTGTTTTCTGCACATTTTCTACGGACTTTACAGTTCTGAATGCATTTTAGCATGTAAGTTTTTTCTGGCAAACGATAATTTTTACCACATGGATTCATATCCTCCACACATTCGAGTTTTCTAGGTAGAAAGCTTCAAAAACCAGAGAAAACATGATATTTGTATTTGTAAACATGACATTGGATGCAGTTGCCGAACAGGAAGATTGTGCTTTTCTCCAAAACCACTTTGACGGTGATTTTTTGGTTAAATTTCACCTGAAAAACCACAATTTTTCAGGATTTGCTGGGATGAAAAGCAAAATATCTGGTGTGTTGTGGCTATCTCAATCCCAGATCATACTACAGCCTCTGTGTTTGTTTGTGTTTTCTGGACATTCTCTATGGACTTTACGGTTTTGAATGCATTTTAGGATGACACTTTTTGTTTTCTGCTGGCAAACGCTAATTGGTTCGACCTGGAGTCAAATCCTCCTCACATTCGAGTTTTCTTGGCAGAAAGCTTCAGAAACCTGAGAAAACATGATATTTGTGTTTTAAACATGACGTGGGATGCTTTTGCTGAACAGAAAGATTGTGCTTTTCTCCAATACCACTTTCACCTAGATTTTTTGGTTTAATTTCACAGGAAAACCACAACAATTTGGCCCGATACTCCTGGTTGAAAACAAAAATATCTGGTGTGTTGTGGCTATCTCAATCCCAGATCTTGCTAAAGCCTCTGTGTTTGTTTGTGTTTTGTGGAGATTTTCTACGGACTTTACAGTTTTGAATGCATTTTAGCAGGACCCTTTTTGTTTTCTGTTGGCAAACACTAATTGGTTCCACATGGAGTCAAATCCTCCACTCTTCGAGTTTTCTAGGCAGAAGTCTTCAGAAACCCTAGAAAACATGGTATTTGTGTTTGTGAACATGACATGCCATGCATTTGCCAAACAGAAAGATTGTGCTTTTCTCCAAAACCACTTTGACTGTGATTTTTTGGTTAAATTTAACCCAAAAACCACAATAATTTGTCCAGATACTACTGGATGAAAGCAGAAATATCTGGTGTGTTGTGGCTATCTCAGTCCCAGATCTTACTACAGCCTCTGTGTGTGTTTCTGTTTTCTGGACATTCTCTATGGACTTTACGGTTTTGAATGCATTTTAGCAGGACCCTTTTTGTTTTCTGCTGGCAAACGCTAATTGGTTCCACATGGTGTCAAATCCTCCACACATTCGAGTTCGCTAGGCAGCGAGCTTCAGAAACCCGAGAAAATATGATATTTGTGTATGTAAACATGACATGGGATGCATTTGCCGAACAGAAAGATTGTGCTTTTCTCCAAAACCACTTTGACGGTGATTTTTTGGTTAAATTTCACCTGAATTTCACAACAATTTGTCCGGATATGCTGGTATGTACGCAGAAATATCAGGTGTGTTGTGGGTATCTCATCCCAGTTCTTGCTACAGCCTCTGTGTTTGTTTGTGTTTTCTGGACATTGTCTACTATATTTGGTTTTGAATGCATTTTAGCATGACAATTTTTATTTTCTGCTCACAGATGGTAATTGGTTCCACATGGAGTCAAATCCTCCACACATTCGAGTTTTTTAGGCAGAAAGCTTCAGAAACCTGAGAAAACATGATATTTGTGTTTGTAAACATGACATTGGATCCACTTGCCGAAAAGAAAGATTTTTCTTTTTTACAAAACCACTTTGATTGTGTTTTATTTATTATTTTTTTAATTTCACCTGAATTCCACAACAATTTGTCAGGATTTTCCGGCATGAAAGCAGATATATCTGGTATGTTGTGGCTATCTCAATCCGAGATCTCGCTACAGTCTCTGTGTTTGTTTGTATTTTCTGTACATTCTTTATGGACTTTACGGTTTTGAATGCATTTTAGCATGTAAATTTTTGTTTTCTGCTGGGAAACTCTAATTGTTACCACATCTATTCAAATCCTCCACACATTCGAGTTTTCTAGGCAGAAAGCTTCAGAGACCTGAGAAAACATGATATTTGTGTTTGTAAACATGACATTGGATGCAGTTGCCGAACAGAAAGATTGTGTTTTTCTCCAAATCCACTTTCACGGTGAATTTTTGGTTAAATTTCACCAGAAAACCACCACAAATTTTCAGGATTTCCCGGGATGAAAGCAGAAATATCTGTTGTGTTGTGGCTATCTCATTCCAAGATGTTGCTACAGCCTGTGTGTTTGTTTGTGTTTTCTGGACATTCTCTATGGACTTTAAGGTTTTGAATGCATTTTAGCATAACACTTTTTTTTTTCTGCTGGCAAACGCTAATTGGTTCCACCTGGAGTCAAATCCTCCACACATTCGAGTTTCTAGGCAGAAAGCTTCAGAAACCTGAGAAAACATGATATTTGTGTTTGTAAACATGACATTGGATGTATTTACTGAACAGAAAATTGTGCTTTTCTCCAAAACCACTTTGACGGTGATTTTTTGGTTAAATTTCGTCCAAAACCAAACAATTTGTCCAGATACTCCTGGATGAAAACAAAAATATCTGGTGTTTTGTGGCTATCTCAATCCCAGGTCTTCCTACATCCTCTGTGTTTGTTTGTGTTGTCTTTTTTTTTCTTTTTTTTTTGTTCTAAAACTGAGTGGCAGTTTATTCAATGGTGTCAATAATAATGAAAACTGAGTAATTTTTCCAAAAGCTTCCATATTTTATGCCTTAATAGTTTAAAAATATTACACAACATAATTATTATAAATGGGAATTGGGCTACATTAATAAAATAGTGTTTGTTTTGTATTTGGAGTAGGAGGTAGCCACATGAGTGTCCTGGAAAACACAGTTTATGCTAAAATGATTATTGCCCCAACTTTAATTTTGTCTATATTATAAAGCAGATTCAGTTAGTATTTGCTGATGAATTTATACCACTGAGAAGGTATTTGAAACCATACTAAAATACATATAATGACAATTTCAAGGAACTACATCCAGTACTTATGACAAAGATAAAACAACTTAAGAAATACCACCCACGGAAGGATTTTCAGAAAATATTTGCTGTAAATACCTCATGAGAACTAAGAAAATTTCTTCCTACCTTTGCATTTGCTTGAGACATTCCTTATTAAAACAGTGCTAACATTGTCAAAAGATTGTTACCAGGATCCAAGCTAATATCATTTTAAAAAAGGGGTAGGGGAACCCAAATTGCTGACCAAAGTTTCTTTTTATCAAAGTAGCCATTACTTTACAGGAAAGATTTATACCAATTTATGATCAGCTATATGCTTTCATATGGTAGCATCACAAGTTTGAATTAGGATTAAATAACTTGATGATATACTAATACGTTTTTACATGATTGGAACAAAGCTGTTTGAAGGAAATAATTTTTATTAAATATTTGGTGAAATAAGGCAAATACTTTAATAGTCATGTGGCAAATAATCAGCATTTGCACAGCTTTATCAAAAACATATAAGAACTACATTTCATTTCCCAATTGCACTATGGTTGCTCTATTTGACTTACTGAAAAAGGAAATAAAAAGCAAGCTTATCTTTAAGATAGATCCTATTTTTGGTTATGAATTATTTAGATGTAATACTGTAAGTGCTGCTCGTTTATGAAAAGGGAGGGGAAAAAGTCTACTACGCAGATATGTTATTTCTGAGATACAGAATGTATTTAGAAAGTTAAAAAGAAGAAAAAAAAAAGCTTGAGTTTTAGTATCAACACTTATAGGAGCAGAAGTACCTAATACAGAATTTGCTAACACATGTGCTTACTAATACATCAATTTTGAAGATGTAAATATAGTATTTTTATTATAAGAAGAGTCATATGTGTTTCTCTATTGTTTAATTAAGGTAAAGCTAGATCCTGAAACATGTATATTACATGTTTGTAAAGTCAATACAGTCAGCTACGGATTTTTATCAGTCTGAGGTACTTGAGGCCTTATCAAATTTGGATGATTCAAGGATACTACACATTCCAAAATATTTTACAGTTTTTTTTTTATTTGACAGGTAGAGTTAGACAGTGAGGGAGATAAGAGAGAAAGGTCTTCCTTCTATTGGTTCACCCCCCAAATGGCCACCACAGCCGGAGCTATGCTGATCCAAAGCCAGGAGCCAGGTACTTCTTCCAGATCTCCCACATGGGTGCAGGCGCCCAAGCACTTGGGCCATCCCCCACTGCCTTCCTGGGCCACAGCAGAGAGCTGGACTGGAACAGGAGCAAATGGACAAGAACCCAGTGCCCATATGGGATGCCGGTGCTGCAGGTAGAGGATTAATCAAGTGAGCCACGGCTCCGGCCCAAACCCCAACAGTTTTAAGATCACTATTTAATGTTGGTTAGCTACTACTTAGCATCTTATTTAGAATTTAATTTTCCAACTTTGGAACTGGACAAGGATTCTTTTTCTAATATAAATTACACATATTATGTGTTACATGCTGTTCTTTAACAGTAGCTTAAATAAATACAAAACATCTCGCAAACATAATAATTTCCTAGCAAAAAAATTTCAGAATGTAATTCTAACGTAAGGCACTTCCAATAATTTTCAAATAAAAGCCTCATAAAATTTTTTTTGTAATCAAGTCTTTATAAGTTATACAGTAATGGTACTTCAAGTAAAGCTTTATTAATAATCAACTTCAGCATAATTACCATAAATATCTTTGCCTCCAAAAAGAATGAAGATTGGACATCAACTTCTGTGCAAGCTAAACTTCAGTGAAGGTGCCCTTCATCTGTGTTAGATTTAGATAACTGCCAGTGTTTTATCTTGTTGCTTTCCTTCAAGAATCTTAAAATCCTCCAAAGGAAGACTACTTAAGGCAGTTGGTAAAATGTGTTCTGATGTGCCCTTAGGTAATATGTTATTTGCTTCTAAATTCTTCACCAAGCACGTGGCTTGGATCCATCTATGAGTTGCTCTACGTTCTTTCTGTAGGCAGGTCTTCATTTTTCTTTTCAAGCTTGCAATTTCTTTTTCCAGCTTAATTATCCTCCTCTTTGCCTCCATTGGATTCCTAAAGGCATAACTGTGTTCAAGTAGTACTTGTTGAGTATTTAGGTTTGGTTTTAAATAAGATGGTCCAGATGGAGCACAACTGTTGTTTTTTTTTTTTTTTTTCAAAAGACTCTTTGACTTGAGTTTCTGCTGCCCGCCCTCGGGGGCAACTCCTTGCCCAGCGCCAAAGACATCAAGAAGATCCTGGACAGCATGGGCATCGAGGCGGATGACGACCGGCTGAACAAGGTCATCAGTGAGCTGAACGGGAAGAAGATTGAGGATGTGATTGCGCAGGGTATTGGCAAGCTGGCCAGTGTGCCCGCCGGCATGGCTGTGGCCATCTCTGCCACCGCGGGCTCCGTGGCCCCTGCTGCCAGATCGGCGCCCACCACGTAACCAGTCCCGAGAGGGTGGTAGGTGTGAGCCACAGGCCAGATGGACAAAGCTGCTGAGACTCACACACCAACCTCTGAAATTGCATAACTTGCTTTTCTGTTTGTGTTTTCTGGACATTATCTATGGACTTTGGTTTTGAAGGCATTTTAGGATGACACTTTTTATTTTTGGCTCACAGAGGGTAATTGGTTCCACCTGGAATCAAATCCTTCACACATTCGAGTGTTCCAGGCAGAAAGCTTCAGAAACCCTAGAAAACATGATATTTGTGTTTGTGAACCAGACATGTGATGCATTTGCCGAACAGAAAGATTGTGTTTTTCTCCAAAACCACTTTCAGGTCGATTTTTTTGGTTAAATTTCACCCGAATTCCACAACAATTTATCCGGATACACTGGGATGAACACAGAAATATCTGGTGAGTTATGGCGATCACAATAGCAGATCTTGCTAAAGCCTCTGTGTTTGTTTGTGTTTTCTGGACGTTCTCTACGAACTTTAAGGTTTTGAATGCATTTTAGCATGACACTTTTTGTTTTCTGCCGGCAAACACTAATGGGTTCCACATG
This sequence comes from Oryctolagus cuniculus, assembly GCF_964237555.1. Lineage (NCBI taxonomy): Eukaryota > Metazoa > Chordata > Mammalia > Lagomorpha > Leporidae > Oryctolagus > Oryctolagus cuniculus. The sequence goes on from NC_091447.1 coordinate 72,579,730, forward strand.
GAGTCAAATCCTCCACACATTCGACTTTTTTAGGCAGAAAGCTTCAGAAACCTAGAAAACATGATTTTTGTTTTTGTAAACATGACGTGGGATGCATGTACTGAACAGAAAGATTGTGCTTTTCTCCAAAACCACTTTGACGGTGATTCTTTGGTTAAATTTCACCTGAAAACCACAACAACTTGGCCAGATACTCCTGAATAAAAACAAAAATAGCTGGTGTGTTGTGGCTATCGCAATCCCAGATCGTGCTACAGCCTCTCTGTTTGTTTGTGTTTTCTGGACATTCTCTATGGACTTTACGGTTTTGAATGCATTTTAGCATGTAAGTTTTTGTTTTCTGCTGGTAAATGCTAATTGTTACCACATGGAATCATATCCCCAACACATTCGAGCTTTTTTGGCAGAAAGCTTCAGAAACCTGAGAAAACATGATATTTGTGTTTGTAAACATGGCAGTGGATGCATGTGCAGAACAGAAAGATTGTGCTTATCTCCAAAACCACTTTGATGGTGATTTTTTAGTTAAATTTCACACGAATTCCACAAGAATTTATCCAGATACTCCTGGATGAAAGCAGAAATATCTGGTGTGTTGTGGATATCACAATCCCAGATATTGGTACAGCCTCTATGTTTGTTTGTGTTTTCTGGATATTATCAATGGACTTTGGTTTTGAATGCATTTTAGCATGACACTTTTTATTTTCTGCTCACAGACAGTAATTGGTTCCACATGGAGGCAAATCCTTCACACATAAAATGTGTTCTATGCAGAAAGCTACAGAAACCAGATAACATAATATTTGTGTTTGTAAACATAACATTGGATCCACTTGCCGAAAAGAAAGATTTTGCTTTTCTCCAAAACAACTTTCGTGGTGATTTTTTGGTTAAATTTCACCTGAAAACCACAACCATTTGCCTGGATATGCTGGGATGAAACAGTAATATCTGGTGTGTTATGGCTATCTCAATCCCAGATCTTGCTACAGCCTCTGTGTTTGTTTGTGTTTACTGGACATTCTCTACAGACTTTACGATTTTGAATGCATTTTAGCATGACACTTTTTGATTTCTACCAGCAAAGGCTAATTGCTACCACATTGAGTCAAATCTTCCACACATTCGAGTTTGCCAGGCAGAAAGCTTCAGAAACCTGAGAAAACATGATATTTGTGTTTGTAAACATGACATGGGATGTATTTACTGAACAGATAATTGTGCTTTTCTCCAAAACCACTTTGACGGTGATTTTTTGGTTAAATTTCTCCCAAAACCAAACAATTTGTCCAGATACTCCTGGATGAAAACAAAAATATCTGGTGTGTTGTGGCTATCTCAATCCCAGATCTTGCTACAGCCTCTGTGCTTGTTTGTGTTTTCTGGACATTATCTATGGACATTGGTTTTGAAGGCATTTTAGGATGACACTTTTTATTTTTGGCTCACAGAGGGTAATTGGTTCCACCTGGAATCAAATTCTTCACACATTCGAGTGTTCCAGGCAGAAAGCTTCAGAAACCCTAGAAAACATGATATTTGTGTTTGTGAACCAGACATGTGATGCATTTGCCGAACAGAAAGATTGTGTTTTTCTCCAAAACCACTTTCAGGTCGATTTTTTTGGTTAAATTTCACCCGAATTCCACAACCATTTATCCGCATACACTGGGATGAACGCAGAAATATCTGGTGAGTTATGGCAATCTCAATCCCAGATCTTGCTACAGCCTCTGTGTTTGTTTGTGTTTTCTGGACGTTCTCTACGAACTTTAAGGTTTTGAATGCATTTTAGCATGACACTTTTTGTTTTCTGCCGGCAAACACTAATGGGTTCCACATGGAGTCAAATCCTCCACACATTCGAGTTTTTATGCAGAAAGCTTAAGAAAGCAACGAAACATGATATTTGTGTTTGTAAACATGACATGGGATGTATTTACTGAATAGAAAAATTGTGCTTTTCTCCAAAACCACTTTCACGGTGATTTTTTGGTTAAATTCCACCCGAAATCCACAACAACATTGCCAGATACTCCTGGATGAAAAAAAAAATAGCTGGTGTGTTGTGGCTATCGCAATCCCAGATCATGCTACAACCTCTGTGTTTGTGTTTTCTGGACATTCTCTATGGACTTTACGGTATTGAATGCATTTTAGCATGTAAGTTTTTGTTTTCTGCTGGAAAAGGCTAATTGCTACCACATTGAGTCAAATCTTCCACACATTCGAGTTTACCAGGCAGAAAGCTTCAGAAACCTGAGAAAACATGATATTTGTGTTTGTAAACATGACATTGGATGCAGTTGCGAAACTGAAAGATTGTGATTTTCTCCAAAACCACTTTGACAGTGATTTTTTGGTTAAATTTCACCAGAAAACCACAACAAATTTTCAGGATTTCCCGGGATGAAAGCAGAAATATCTGGTGTGTTGTGGCTATCTCATTCCAAGATGTTGCTACAGCCTGTGTGTTTGTTTGTGTTTTCTGGACATTCTCTATGTACTTTAAGGTTTTGAATGCATTTTAGAATAACACTTTTTTTTTTCTGCCAGCAAACGCTAATTGGTTCCACCTGGAGTCAAATCCTCCACACATTTGAGTTTTCTACGCAGAAAGCTTCAGAAACCTGAGAAAACATGATATTTCTTTCTGTAAACATGACATTGGATGCATTTGCCCAACAGGAAGATTGTGCTTTTCTCCAAAACCACTTTGACGGTGATTTTTTGGAAATTTATATTCATTAAATAAAATTTAAAAAAAAAAAAATTTCACCTGAAAACCTCAACAATTTGTCCAGATACTCCTGGATGAAAACAAAACTATCTGGTGGGTTGTGGCTATCTCAATCCCAGATCTTGCTACAGCCTGTGTGTTTGCTTGTGTTTTCTGGACATTCTCTACAGACTTTACGGTTTTGAATGCATTTTAGCATGTAAGTTTTTGTTTTCTGCTAGTAAATGCTAATTGTTACCACATGGAATCATATCCTCCACACATTCGAGTTTTCTAGGAAGAAAGCTTCAGAAACCTGAGAAAACATATTTGTATTTCTGAACATGACATTGGATCCACTGGCTGAAAAGAAAGATTTTCCTTATCTACAAAACCACTTTGATGGTGTTTTATTTTATTTTTTTTTTAATTCACCTGAGTTCCGCAACAGTTTGTCAGGATTTTCCGGGATGAAAGCAGATATATCTGGCATGGTGTGGCTATCTCAATCCGAGATCTTGCTACAGGCTCTGTGTTTGTTTTTGTTTTCTGGACATTCTCTATGGACTTTACGGTTTTGAATGCATTTTAGCATGTAAGTTTTCGTTTTCTGCAGGCAAACACTAATTAGTACCACATGGAGTCACATCCTCCACACATTCGAGTTTTCCAGGCAGAAAGCTTCAGAAACCTGAGAAAACATGATATTTGTGTTTGTAAACATGACATTGGATGCAGTTGCCGAACAGAAAGATTGTGCTTTTCTCCAAAACCACTTTGACAGTGATTTTTTGGTTAAATTTCACCAGAAAACCACAACAAATTTTCAGAATTTCCCGGGATGAAAGCAGAAATATCTGGTGTGTTGTGGCTATTTCATTCCTAGATGTTGCTACAGCCTCTGTGTTTGTTTGTGTTTTCTGGACATTCTCTATGGACTTTAAGGTTTTGAATGCATTTTAGAATAACACTTTTTTTTTCTGCCAGCAAACGCTAATTGGTTCCACCTGGAGTCAAATCCTCTACACATTTGAGTTTTCTACGCAGAAAGCTTCAGAAACCTGAGAAAACATGATATTTGTGTTTGTAAACATGACATGGGATGTATTTACTGAACAGAAAATTGTGCTTTTCTCCAAAACCACTTTGACGGTGATTTTTTGGTTAAATTTCTCCCAAAACCAAACAATTTGTCCAGATACTCCTGGATGAAAACAAAAATATCTGGTGTGTTGTGGCTATCTCAATCCCAGATCTTGCTACAGCCTCTGTGCTTGTTTGTGTTTTCTGGACATTATCTATGGACATTGGTTTTGAAGGCATTTTAGGATGACACTTTTTATTTTTGGCTCACAGAGGGTAATTGGTTCCACCTGGAATCAAATCCTTCACACATTCGAGTGTTCCAGGCAGAAAGCTTCAGAAACCCTAGAAAACATGATATTTGTGTTTGTGAACCAGACATGTGATGCATTTGCCGAACAGAAAGATTGTGTTTTTCTCCAAAACCACTTTCAGGTCGATTTTTTTGGTTAAATTTCACCCGAATTCCACAACCATTTATCCGCATACACTGGGATGAACGCAGAAATATCTGGTGAGTTATGGCAATCTCAATCCCAGATCTTGCTACAGCCTCTGTGTTTGTTTGTGTTTTCTGGACGTTCTCTACGAACTTTAAGGTTTTGAATGCATTTTAGCATGACACTTTTTGTTTTCTGCCGGCAAACACTAATGGGTTCCACATGGAGTCAAATCCTCCACACATTCGAGTTTTTATGCAGAAAGCTTAAGAAAGCAACGAAACATGATATTTGTGTTTGTAAACATGACATGGGATGTATTTACTGAATAGAAAAATTGTGCTTTTCTCCAAAACCACTTTCACGGTGATTTTTTGGTTAAATTCCACCCGAAATCCACAACAACATTGCCAGATACTCCTGGATGAAAAAAAAATAGCTGGTGTGTTGTGGCTATCGCAATCCCAGATCATGCTACAACCTCTGTGTTTGTGTTTTCTGGACATTCTCTATGGACTTTACGGTATTGAATGCATTTTAGCATGTAAGTTTTTGTTTTCTGCTGGAAAAGGCTAATTGCTACCACATTGAGTCAAATCTTCCACACATTCGAGTTTACCAGGCAGAAAGCTTCAGAAACCTGAGAAAACATGATATTTGTGTTTGTAAACATGACATTGGATGCAGTTGCGAAACTGAAAGATTGTGATTTTCTCCAAAACCACTTTGACAGTGATTTTTTGGTTAAATTTCACCAGAAAACCACAACAAATTTTCAGGATTTCCCGGGATGAAAGCAGAAATATCTGGTGTGTTGTGGCTATCTCATTCCAAGATGTTGCTACAGCCTGTGTGTTTGTTTGTGTTTTCTGGACATTCTCTATGTACTTTAAGGTTTTGAATGCATTTTAGAATAACACTTTTTTTTTCTGCCAGCAAACGCTAATTGGTTCCACCTGGAGTCAAATCCTCCACACATTTGAGTTTTCTACGCAGAAAGCTTCAGAAACCTGAGAAAACATGATATTTCTTTCTGTAAACATGACATTGGATGCATTTGCCCAACAGGAAGATTGTGCTTTTCTCCAAAACCACTTTGACGGTGATTTTTTGGAAATTTATATTCATTAAATAAAATTTAAAAAAAAAAAAATTTCACCTGAAAACCTCAACAATTTGTCCAGATACTCCTGGATGAAAACAAAACTATCTGGTGGGTTGTGGCTATCTCAATCCCAGATCTTGCTACAGCCTGTGTGTTTGCTTGTGTTTTCTGGACATTCTCTACAGACTTTACGGTTTTGAATGCATTTTAGCATGTAAGTTTTTGTTTTCTGCTAGTAAATGCTAATTGTTACCACATGGAATCATATCCTCCACACATTCGAGTTTTCTAGGAAGAAAGCTTCAGAAACCTGAGAAAACATATTTGTATTTCTGAACATGACATTGGATCCACTGGCTGAAAAGAAAGATTTTCCTTATCTACAAAACCACTTTGATGGTGTTTTATTTTATTTTTTTTTTAATTCACCTGAGTTCCGCAACAGTTTGTCAGGATTTTCCGGGATGAAAGCAGATATATCTGGCATGGTGTGGCTATCTCAATCCGAGATCTTGCTACAGGCTCTGTGTTTGTTTTTGTTTTCTGGACATTCTCTATGGACTTTACGGTTTTGAATGCATTTTAGCATGTAAGTTTTCGTTTTCTGCAGGCAAACACTAATTAGTACCACATGGAGTCACATCCTCCACACATTCGAGTTTTCCAGGCAGAAAGCTTCAGAAACCTGAGAAAACATGATATTTGTGTTTGTAAACATGACATTGGATGCAGTTGCCGAACAGAAAGATTGTGCTTTTCTCCAAAACCACTTTGACAGTGATTTTTTGGTTAAATTTCACCAGAAAACCACAACAAATTTTCAGAATTTCCCGGGATGAAAGCAGAAATATCTGGTGTGTTGTGGCTATTTCATTCCTAGATGTTGCTACAGCCTCTGTGTTTGTTTGTGTTTTCTGGACATTCTCTATGGACTTTAAGGTTTTGAATGCATTTTAGAATAACACTTTTTTTTTCTGCCAGCAAACGCTAATTGGTTCCACCTGGAGTCAAATCCTCTACACATTTGAGTTTTCTACGCAGAAAGCTTCAGAAACCTGAGAAAACATGATATTTGTGTTTGTAAACATGACATGGGATGTATTTACTGAACAGAAAATTGTGCTTTTCTCCAAAACCACTTTGACGGTGATTTTTTGGTTAAATTTCTCCCAAAACCAAACAATTTGTCCAGATACTCCTGGATGAAAACAAAAATATCTGGTGTGTTGTGGCTATCTCAATCCCAGATCTTGCTACAGCCTCTGTGCTTGTTTGTGTTTTCTGGACATTATCTATGGACATTGGTTTTGAAGGCATTTTAGGATGACACTTTTTATTTTTGGCTCACAGAGGGTAATTGGTTCCACCTGGAATCAAATCCTTCACACATTCGAGTGTTCCAGGCAGAAAGCTTCAGAAACCCTAGAAAACATGATATTTGTGTTTGTGAACCAGACATGTGATGCATTTGCCGAACAGAAAGATTGTGTTTTTCTCCAAAACCACTTTCAGGTCGATGTTTTTGGTTAAATTTCACCCGAATTCCACAACCATTTATCCGCATACACTGGGATGAACGCAGAAATATCTGGTGAGTTATGGCAATCTCAATCCCAGATCTTGCTACAGCCTCTGTGTTTGTTTGTGTTTTCTGGACGTTCTCTACGAACTTTAAGGTTTTGAATGCATTTTAGCATGACACTTTTTGTTTTCTGCTGGCAAACACTAATGGGTTCCACATGGAGTCAAATCCTCCACACATTCGAGTTTTTATGCAGAAAGCTTAAGAAAGCAACGAAACATGATATTTGTGTTTGTAAACATGACATGGGATGTATTTACTGAATAGAAAAATTGTGCTTTTCTCCAAAACCACTTTCACGGTGATTTTTTGGTTAAATTCCACCCGAAATCCACAACAACATTGCCAGATACTCCTGGATGAAAAAAAAAATAGCTGGTGTGTTGTGGCTATCGCAATCCCAGATCATGCTACAACCTCTGTGTTTGTGTTTTCTGGACATTCTCTATGGACTTTACGGTATTGAATGCATTTTAGCATGTAAGTTTTTGTTTTCTGCTGGAAAAGGCTAATTGCTACCACATTGAGTCAAATCTTCCACACATTCGAGTTTACCAGGCAGAAAGCTTCAGAAACCTGAGAAAACATGATATTTGTGTTTGTAAACATGACATTGGATGCAGTTGCGAAACTGAAAGATTGTGATTTTCTCCAAAACCACTTTGACAGTGATTTTTTGGTTAAATTTCACCAGAAAACCACAACAAATTTTCAGGATTTCCCGGGATGAAAGCAGAAATATCTGGTGTGTTGTGGCTATCTCATTCCAAGATGTTGCTACAGCCTGTGTGTTTGTTTGTGTTTTCTGGACATTCTCTATGTACTTTAAGGTTTTGAATGCATTTTAGAATAACACTTTTTTTTTTCTGCCAGCAAACGCTAATTGGTTCCACCTGGAGTCAAATCCTCCACACATTTGAGTTTTCTACGCAGAAAGCTTCAGAAACCTGAGAAAACATGATATTTCTTTCTGTAAACATGACATTGGATGCATTTGCCCAACAGGAAGATTGTGCTTTTCTCCAAAACCACTTTGACGGTGATTTTTTGGAAATTTATATTCATTAAATAAAATTTAAAAAAAAAAAAATTTCACCTGAAAACCTCAACAATTTGTCCAGATACTCCTGGATGAAAACAAAACTATCTGGTGGGTTGTGGCTATCTCAATCCCAGATCTTGCTACAGCCTGTGTGTTTGCTTGTGTTTTCTGGACATTCTCTACAGACTTTACGGTTTTGAATGCATTTTAGCATGTAAGTTTTTGTTTTCTGCTAGTAAATGCTAATTGTTACCACATGGAATCATATCCTCCACACATTCGAGTTTTCTAGGAAGAAAGCTTCAGAAACCTGAGAAAACATATTTGTATTTCTGAACATGACATTGGATCCACTGGCTGAAAAGAAAGATTTTCCTTATCTACAAAACCACTTTGATGGTGTTTTATTTTATTTTTTTTTTAATTCACCTGAGTTCCGCAACAGTTTGTCAGGATTTTCCGGGATGAAAGCAGATATATCTGGCATGGTGTGGCTATCTCAATCCGAGATCTTGCTACAGGCTCTGTGTTTGTTTTTGTTTTCTGGACATTCTCTATGGACTTTACGGTTTTGAATGCATTTTAGCATGTAAGTTTTCGTTTTCTGCAGGCAAACACTAATTAGTACCACATGGAGTCACATCCTCCACACATTCGAGTTTTCCAGGCAGAAAGCTTCAGAAACCTGAGAAAACATGATATTTGTGTTTGTAAACATGACATTGGATGCAGTTGCCGAACAGAAAGATTGTGCTTTTCTCCAAAACCACTTTGACAGTGATTTTTTGGTTAAATTTCACCAGAAAACCACAACAAATTTTCAGAATTTCCCGGGATGAAAGCAGAAATATCTGGTGTGTTGTGGCTATTTCATTCCTAGATGTTGCTACAGCCTCTGTGTTTGTTTGTGTTTTCTGGACATTCTCTATGGACTTTAAGGTTTTGAATGCATTTTAGAATAACACTTTTTTTTTCTGCCAGCAAACGCTAATTGGTTCCACCTGGAGTCAAATCCTCTACACATTTGAGTTTTCTACGCAGAAAGCTTCAGAAACCTGAGAAAACATGATATTTGTGTTTGTAAACATGACATGGGATGTATTTACTGAACAGAAAATTGTGCTTTTCTCCAAAACCACTTTGACGGTGATTTTTTGGTTAAATTTCTCCCAAAACCAAACAATTTGTCCAGATACTCCTGGATGAAAACAAAAATATCTGGTGTGTTGTGGCTATCTCAATCCCAGATCTTGCTACAGCCTCTGTGCTTGTTTGTGTTTTCTGGACATTATCTATGGACATTGGTTTTGAAGGCATTTTAGGATGACACTTTTTATTTTTGGCTCACAGAGGGTAATTGGTTCCACCTGGAATCAAATCCTTCACACATTCGAGTGTTCCAGGCAGAAAGCTTCAGAAACCCTAGAAAACATGATATTTGTGTTTGTGAACCAGACATGTGATGCATTTGCCGAACAGAAAGATTGTGTTTTTCTCCAAAACCACTTTCAGGTCGATTTTTTTGGTTAAATTTCACCCGAATTCCACAACCATTTATCCGCATACACTGGGATGAACGCAGAAATATCTGGTGAGTTATGGCAATCTCAATCCCAGATCTTGCTACAGCCTCTGTGTTTGTTTGTGTTTTCTGGACGTTCTCTACGAACTTTAAGGTTTTGAATGCATTTTAGCATGACACTTTTTGTTTTCTGCTGGCAAACACTAATGGGTTCCACATGGAGTCAAATCCTCCACACATTCGAGTTTTTATGCAGAAAGCTTAAGAAAGCAACGAAACATGATATTTGTGTTTGTAAACATGACATGGGATGTATTTACTGAATAGAAAAATTGTGCTTTTCTCCAAAACCACTTTCACGGTGATTTTTTGGTTAAATTCCACCCGAAATCCACAACAACATTGCCAGATACTCCTGGATGAAAAAAAAATAGCTGGTGTGTTGTGGCTATCGCAATCCCAGATCATGCTACAACCTCTGTGTTTGTGTTTTCTGGACATTCTCTATGGACTTTACGGTATTGAATGCATTTTAGCATGTAAGTTTTTGTTTTCTGCTGGAAAAGGCTAATTGCTACCACATTGAGTCAAATCTTCCACACATTCGAGTTTACCAGGCAGAAAGCTTCAGAAACCTGAGAAAACATGATATTTGTGTTTGTAAACATGACATTGGATGCAGTTGCGAAACTGAAAGATTGTGATTTTCTCCAAAACCACTTTGACAGTGATTTTTTGGTTAAATTTCACCAGAAAACCACAACAAATTTTCAGGATTTGCCGGGATGAAAGCAGAAATATCTGGTGTGTTGTGGCTATCTCATTCCAAGATGTTGCTACAGCCTGTGTGTTTGTTTGTGTTTTCTGGACATTCTCTATGTACTTTAAGGTTTTGAATGCATTTTAGAATAACACTTTTTTTTTTCTGCCAGCAAACGCTAATTGGTTCCACCTGGAGTCAAATCCTCCACACATTTGAGTTTTCTACGCAGAAAGCTTCAGAAACCTGAGAAAACATGATATTTCTTTCTGTAAACATGACATTGGATGCATTTGCCCAACAGGAAGATTGTGCTTTTCTCCAAAACCACTTTGACGGTGATTTTTTGGAAATTTATATTCATTAAATAAAATTTAAAAAAAAAAAAATTTCACCTGAAAACCTCAACAATTTGTCCAGATACTCCTGGATGAAAACAAAACTATCTGGTGGGTTGTGGCTATCTCAATCCCAGATCTTGCTACAGCCTGTGTGTTTGCTTGTGTTTTCTGGACATTCTCTACAGACTTTACGGTTTTGAATGCATTTTAGCATGTAAGTTTTTGTTTTCTGCTAGTAAATGCTAATTGTTACCACATGGAATCATATCCTCCACACATTCGAGTTTTCTAGGAAGAAAGCTTCAGAAACCTGAGAAAACATATTTGTATTTCTGAACATGACATTGGATCCACTGGCTGAAAAGAAAGATTTTCCTTATCTACAAAACCACTTTGATGGTGTTTTATTTTATTTTTTTTTTAATTCACCTGAGTTCCGCAACAGTTTGTCAGGATTTTCCGGGATGAAAGCAGATATATCTGGCATGGTGTGGCTATCTCAATCCGAGATCTTGCTACAGGCTCTGTGTTTGTTTTTGTTTTCTGGACATTCTCTATGGACTTTACGGTTTTGAATGCATTTTAGCATGTAAGTTTTCGTTTTCTGCAGGCAAACACTAATTAGTACCACATGGAGTCACATCCTCCACACATTCGAGTTTTCCAGGCAGAAAGCTTCAGAAACCTGAGAAAACATGATATTTGTGTTTGTAAACATGACATTGGATGCAGTTGCCGAACAGAAAGATTGTGCTTTTCTCCAAAACCACTTTGACAGTGATTTTTTGGTTAAATTTCACCAGAAAACCACAACAAATTTTCAGAATTTCCCGGGATGAAAGCAGAAATATCTGGTGTGTTGTGGCTATTTCATTCCTAGATGTTGCTACAGCCTCTGTGTTTGTTTGTGTTTTCTGGACATTCTCTATGGACTTTAAGGTTTTGAATGCATTTTAGAATAACACTTTTTTTTTCTGCCAGCAAACGCTAATTGGTTCCACCTGGAGTCAAATCCTCTACACATTTGAGTTTTCTACGCAGAAAGCTTCAGAAACCTGAGAAAACATGATATTTGTGTTTGTAAACATGACATGGGATGTATTTACTGAACAGAAAATTGTGCTTTTCTCCAAAACCACTTTGACGGTGATTTTTTGGTTAAATTTCTCCCAAAACCAAACAATTTGTCCAGATACTCCTGGATGAAAACAAAAATATCTGGTGTGTTGTGGCTATCTCAATCCCAGATCTTGCTACAGCCTCTGTGCTTGTTTGTGTTTTCTGGACATTATCTATGGACATTGGTTTTGAAGGCATTTTAGGATGACACTTTTTATTTTTGGCTCACAGAGGGTAATTGGTTCCACCTGGAATCAAATCCTTCACACATTCGAGTGTTCCAGGCAGAAAGCTTCAGAAACCCTAGAAAACATGATATTTGTGTTTGTGAACCAGACATGTGATGCATTTGCCGAACAGAAAGATTGTGTTTTTCTCCAAAACCACTTTCAGGTCGATGTTTTTGGTTAAATTTCACCCGAATTCCACAACCATTTATCCGCATACACTGGGATGAACGCAGAAATATCTGGTGAGTTATGGCAATCTCAATCCCAGATCTTGCTACAGCCTCTGTGTTTGTTTGTGTTTTCTGGACGTTCTCTACGAACTTTAAGGTTTTGAATGCATTTTAGCATGACACTTTTTGTTTTCTGCCGGCAAACACTAATGGGTTCCACATGGAGTCAAATCCTCCACACATTCGAGTTTTTATGCAGAAAGCTTAAGAAAGCAACGAAACATGATATTTGTGTTTGTAAACATGACATGGGATGTATTTACTGAATAGAAAAATTGTGCTTTTCTCCAAAACCACTTTCACGGTGATTTTTTGGTTAAATTCCACCCGAAATCCACAACAACATTGCCAGATACTCCTGGATGAAAAAAAAATAGCTGGTGTGTTGTGGCTATCGCAATCCCAGATCATGCTACAACCTCTGTGTTTGTGTTTTCTGGACATTCTCTATGGACTTTACGGTATTGAATGCATTTTAGCATGTAAGTTTTTGTTTTCTGCTGGAAAAGGCTAATTGCTACCACATTGAGTCAAATCTTCCACACATTCGAGTTTACCAGGCAGAAAGCTTCAGAAACCTGAGAAAACATGATATTTGTGTTTGTAAACATGACATTGGATGCAGTTGCGAAACTGAAAGATTGTGATTTTCTCCAAAACCACTTTGACAGTGATTTTTTGGTTAAATTTCACCAGAAAACCACAACAAATTTTCAGGATTTGCCGGGATGAAAGCAGAAATATCTGGTGTGTTGTGGCTATCTCATTCCAAGATGTTGCTACAGCCTGTGTGTTTGTTTGTGTTTTCTGGACATTCTCTATGTACTTTAAGGTTTTGAATGCATTTTAGAATAACACTTTTTTTTTTCTGCCAGCAAACGCTAATTGGTTCCACCTGGAGTCAAATCCTCCACACATTTGAGTTTTCTACGCAGAAAGCTTCAGAAACCTGAGAAAACATGATATTTCTTTCTGTAAACATGACATTGGATGCATTTGCCCAACAGGAAGATTGTGCTTTTCTCCAAAACCACTTTGACGGTGATTTTTTGGAAATTTATATTCATTAAATAAAATTTAAAAAAAAAAAAATTTCACCTGAAAACCTCAACAATTTGTCCAGATACTCCTGGATGAAAACAAAACTATCTGGTGGGTTGTGGCTATCTCAATCCCAGATCTTGCTACAGCCTGTGTGTTTGCTTGTGTTTTCTGGACATTCTCTACAGACTTTACGGTTTTGAATGCATTTTAGCATGTAAGTTTTTGTTTTCTGCTAGTAAATGCTAATTGTTACCACATGGAATCATATCCTCCACACATTCGAGTTTTCTAGGAAGAAAGCTTCAGAAACCTGAGAAAACATATTTGTATTTCTGAACATGACATTGGATCCACTGGCTGAAAAGAAAGATTTTCCTTATCTACAAAACCACTTTGATGGTGTTTTATTTTATTTTTTTTTTAATTCACCTGAGTTCCGCAACAGTTTGTCAGGATTTTCCGGGATGAAAGCAGATATATCTGGCATGGTGTGGCTATCTCAATCCGAGATCTTGCTACAGGCTCTGTGTTTGTTTTTGTTTTCTGGACATTCTCTATGGACTTTACGGTTTTGAATGCATTTTAGCATGTAAGTTTTCGTTTTCTGCAGGCAAACACTAATTAGTACCACATGGAGTCACATCCTCCACACATTCGAGTTTTCCAGGCAGAAAGCTTCAGAAACCTGAGAAAACATGATATTTGTGTTTGTAAACATGACATTGGATGCAGTTGCCGAACAGAAAGATTGTGCTTTTCTCCAAAACCACTTTGACAGTGATTTTTTGGTTAAATTTCACCAGAAAACCACAACAAATTTTCAGAATTTCCCGGGATGAAAGCAGAAATATCTGGTGTGTTGTGGCTATTTCATTCCTAGATGTTGCTACAGCCTCTGTGTTTGTTTGTGTTTTCTGGACATTCTCTATGGACTTTAAGGTTTTGAATGCATTTTAGAATAACACTTTTTTTTTCTGCCAGCAAACGCTAATTGGTTCCACCTGGAGTCAAATCCTCTACACATTTGAGTTTTCTACGCAGAAAGCTTCAGAAACCTGAGAAAACATGATATTTGTGTTTGTAAACATGACATGGGATGTATTTACTGAACAGAAAATTGTGCTTTTCTCCAAAACCACTTTGACGGTGATTTTTTGGTTAAATTTCTCCCAAAACCAAACAATTTGTCCAGATACTCCTGGATGAAAACAAAAATATCTGGTGTGTTGTGGCTATCTCAATCCCAGATCTTGCTACAGCCTCTGTGCTTGTTTGTGTTTTCTGGACATTATCTATGGACATTGGTTTTGAAGGCATTTTAGGATGACACTTTTTATTTTTGGCTCACAGAGGGTAATTGGTTCCACCTGGAATCAAATCCTTCACACATTCGAGTGTTCCAGGCAGAAAGCTTCAGAAACCCTAGAAAACATGATATTTGTGTTTGTGAACCAGACATGTGATGCATTTGCCGAACAGAAAGATTGTGTTTTTCTCCAAAACCACTTTCAGGTCGATGTTTTTGGTTAAATTTCACCCGAATTCCACAACCATTTATCCGCATACACTGGGATGAACGCAGAAATATCTGGTGAGTTATGGCAATCTCAATCCCAGATCTTGCTACAGCCTCTGTGTTTGTTTGTGTTTTCTGGACGTTCTCTACGAACTTTAAGGTTTTGAATGCATTTTAGCATGACACTTTTTGTTTTCTGCCGGCAAACACTAATGGGTTCCACATGGAGTCAAATCCTCCACACATTCGAGTTTTTATGCAGAAAGCTTAAGAAAGCAACGAAACATGATATTTGTGTTTGTAAACATGACATGGGATGTATTTACTGAATAGAAAAATTGTGCTTTTCTCCAAAACCACTTTCACGGTGATTTTTTGGTTAAATTCCACCCGAAATCCACAACAACATTGCCAGATACTCCTGGATGAAAAAAAAATAGCTGGTGTGTTGTGGCTATCGCAATCCCAGATCATGCTACAACCTCTGTGTTTGTGTTTTCTGGACATTCTCTATGGACTTTACGGTATTGAATGCATTTTAGCATGTAAGTTTTTGTTTTCTGCTGGAAAAGGCTAATTGCTACCACATTGAGTCAAATCTTCCACACATTCGAGTTTACCAGGCAGAAAGCTTCAGAAACCTGAGAAAACATGATATTTGTGTTTGTAAACATGACATTGGATGCAGTTGCGAAACTGAAAGATTGTGATTTTCTCCAAAACCACTTTGACAGTGATTTTTTGGTTAAATTTCACCAGAAAACCACAACAAATTTTCAGGATTTCCCGGGATGAAAGCAGAAATATCTGGTGTGTTGTGGCTATCTCATTCCAAGATGTTGCTACAGCCTGTGTGTTTGTTTGTGTTTTCTGGACATTCTCTATGTACTTTAAGGTTTTGAATGCATTTTAGAATAACACTTTTTTTTTCTGCCAGCAAACGCTAATTGGTTCCACCTGGAGTCAAATCCTCCACACATTTGAGTTTTCTACGCAGAAAGCTTCAGAAACCTGAGAAAACATGATATTTCTTTCTGTAAACATGACATTGGATGCATTTGCCCAACAGGAAGATTGTGCTTTTCTCCAAAACCACTTTGACGGTGATTTTTTGGAAATTTATATTCATTAAATAAAATTTAAAAAAAAAAAAAATTTCACCTGAAAACCTCAACAATTTGTCCAGATACTCCTGGATGAAAACAAAACTATCTGGTGGGTTGTGGCTATCTCAATCCCAGATCTTGCTACAGCCTGTGTGTTTGCTTGTGTTTTCTGGACATTCTCTACAGACTTTACGGTTTTGAATGCATTTTAGCATGTAAGTTTTTGTTTTCTGCTAGTAAATGCTAATTGTTACCACATGGAATCATATCCTCCACACATTCGAGTTTTCTAGGAAGAAAGCTTCAGAAACCTGAGAAAACATATTTGTATTTCTGAACATGACATTGGATCCACTGGCTGAAAAGAAAGATTTTCCTTATCTACAAAACCACTTTGATGGTGTTTTATTTTATTTTTTTTTTTAATTCACCTGAGTTCCGCAACAGTTTGTCAGGATTTTCCAGGATGAAAGCAGATATATCTGGCATGGTGTGGCTATCTCAATCCGAGATCTTGCTACAGGCTCTGTGTTTGTTTTTGTTTTCTGGACATTCTCTATGGACTTTACGGTTTTGAATGCATTTTAGCATGTAAGTTTTCGTTTTCTGCAGGCAAACACTAATTAGTACCACATGGAGTCACATCCTCCACACATTCGAGTTTTCCAGGCAGAAAGCTTCAGAAACCTGAGAAAACATGATATTTGTGTTTGTAAACATGACATTGGATGCAGTTGCCGAACAGAAAGATTGTGCTTTTCTCCAAAACCACTTTGACAGTGATTTTTTGGTCAAATTTCACCAGAAAACCACAACAAATTTTCAGAATTTCCCGGGATGAAAGCAGAAATATCTGGTGTATTGTGGCTATTTCATTCCTAGATGTTGCTACAGTCTCTGTGTTTGTTTGTGTTTTCTGGACATTCTCTATGGACTTTAAGGTTTTGAATGCATTTTAGAATAATAATTTTTTTTTCTGCCAGCAAATGCTAATTGGTTCCACCTGGAGTCAAAACCTCCACACATTTGAGTTTACCAGGCAGAAAGCTTCAGAAACCTGAGAAAACATGATATTTGTGTTTGTAAACATGACATGGGCCGTATTTACTGAACAGAAAATTGTGCTTTTCTCCAAAACCACTTTGACGGTGATTTTTTGGTTAAATTTCTCCCAAAACCAAACAATTTGTCCAGATACTCCTGGATGAAAACAAAAATATCTAGTGTGTTGTGGCTATCTCAATCCTAGACCTTGCTACAGCCTCTGTGTTTGTTTGTGTTTTCTGGACATTCTCTACAGACTTTATGATTTTGAATGCATTTTAGCATGGCACATTTTGTTTTCTGAATACAGATGCTAATTGGTTCCACCTGGAGTCAAATCCTTAACACATTCCAATGTTCTAGGCAGAAAGCTTCAGAAACCCAAGAAAAGATGAAATTGTGTTTGTAAACCTGACACTGGATGCCTTTGTCACGCAGAAAGATTGTGCTTTTCTCCAAAACCACTTTTTGCTGTGTTTTTTTTTTTTTTTTAAATTTCACCCGAATTGTACAACAATTTGTCCAGATACTCCTACATGAAAACAAAAATATCTGGTGTGTTGTGGCTATCTCAATCCCAGATCTTGCTACAGCCTCTGTGTTTGTTTGTGTTTTCTGGACATTATCAATGCAGTTTACGGTTTTGAATGCATTTTAACATGTAAGTTTCTGTTTCTGCCGGCAAACACTAATTAGTACCACATGGAGTAAAATCCTCGAAACATTCGAGATTTCTAGGCAGACAACTTCAGAAATCCGAGAAAACATGAGAGTTGTGTTTGTAAACATCACATGTGATGCATTTACCGAAAAGAAAGATTGTGCTTTTCTCCAAAACCACTTTAACGGTGATTTTTTTGGTTAAATTTCACCCGAATTCCACAACAATTTGTCTGGATATGCTGGGATGAAAGCAGAAATATCGGGTGTGTTGTGGCTATCTCAATCCCAGATCTTGCTACAGCCTCTGTGTTTGTTTGTGTTTTCTGGACATTCTCTATGGACTTTACGGTTTTGAATGCATTTTAGCATGTAATTTTTTGTTTTCTGCTGGCAAACACTAATTAGTACCACATGGAGTCAAATCCTCCACACATTTGAGTTTTCTAGGCAGAAAGCTTCAGAAACCCTAGAAAACATGATATTTGTGTTTGTAAACCTGATATTGGATGCATTTGCCGAACAGAAATATAGTGCTTTTCTCAAACCACTTTGACGGTGAGTTTTTGGTTAAATTTCACCCAAAAACCAGAACAGTTTGTCCAGATACTTTTGGATGAAAAGAAAAATATCTGGTGTGTTTTGGCTATCTGAATCCCACATCTTGCTACAGCCTCTGTGGTTTTTTTCTGTTTTCTGGACATTCTCTACAGACTTTACAGTTTTGAATGCATTTAACATGTAAGTTTCTGTTTTCTGCCGGCAAACGCTAATTGGTTCCACATGGAGTCAATTCCTTCACACATTCGAGTTTTCTAGGCAGAAAGCTTCAGAAACCTGAGAAAACATGATATTTGTGTTTGTAAACATGACATGGGATGTATTTACTGAACAGAAAATTGTGCTTTTCTCCAAAACCACTTTGACGGTGATTTTTTGGTTAAATTTGATGTGAAAACCACAACAGATTTTCAGGATTATCCAGGATGAAAGCAGAAACATCTGGTGTGTTGTGGATATCTCAATCCCAGACCTTGCTACAGCCTCTGTGTTTGTTTTTGATTTCAGACATTCTCTACTGAATTTACTGTTTTGAATGCATTTTAGCATGACACTTTTTGTTTTCTGCTCAAAGATGCTAATTGGTACCACCTGGAATCAAGTCCTCCACACATTTGAGTTTTCCAGGCAGAAAGCTTTAGAAACCGAGAAAATATGATATTTGGGTTTGTAAATATGACATTGGATGCAATTGCCGAACAAAAACATCGTGCTTTTCTCCAAAACCACTTTGACAGTGCTTTTTTTTTTTTAATTTCATCCGAATTCCACAAGTATTTGTCCAGATACTCCTGGATGAAAATAAAAATATCTGGTGTGTTGTGTCTATCTCAATCCTAGATCTTGCTACAGCCTTTGTGTTTGTTTGTGTTTTCTGGACATTATCTATGGACTTTGCGGTAATAACCAGAATCTACAAACAGATCAAGAATCTGGAAAAAAATGGTGCTGAAATTTATATGGAGACACAGGAGACCTCGAATAGCTAAAGCAATCTTCTACAACAAAAACAAAGCTGGAGGCATCCAAGTACCAGAGTTCAGGACATAGTACAGTGCAGTTGCTATCAAAACAGCATGGTACTGGTACAGAAACAGATGGATAGACCAATGTAACAGAATTGAAACACCAGAAATCAATTCAAACATCTACAGCCAACTCATATTTGATCAAGCATCCAAAAGCAATCCCTGGAGTTAGGGCAGTCTATTTAAATAATGGTGCTATGAAAATTGGATTTCCACATGCAGAATCATGAAGCAAGAGCCCTACCTTTCACCTTACACAAAGATCCACTCAACATGAATTAAAGACTTCAATCTATGATCTGACACCATCAAATTATAAGAGAGAATTGGAAAAACTCTGTAAGATATGGGTACCGGCAATGAGTTCTTGGAAAACACCCCAGAAGCACAGGAAGTCAAAGCCAAAATTAACATTTGGGATTGCATCAAATTGAGAAGTTTCTGTACTGCAAACGAAACAGTCAGGAAAGTGAAGAGACAACCGACAGAATGGGAAAATATATTTGCAAACTATGAAACTGATAAAGGGTTGATAACCAGAATCTACAAAGAAATCAAGAAACTCCACAAGATCAAAACAAACAACCAACTTAAGAGATGGGCCAAGGACCTCAACAGACATTTTTCAAAAGAGGAAATCCAAATGGCCAACAGGCACATGAAAAAATGTTCAAGATCACTAGCAATCAGGGAAATGCAAATCAAAACCACAATGAGGTTTCACCTCACCCCGGTTAGAATGGCTCACATTCAGAAATCTACCAACAATAGATGCTGGAGAGGAGGTGGGGAAAAAGGGACACTAACGCACTGTTGGTGGGAATGCAAACTGGTGAAGCCACTATGGAAGTCAGTCTGGAGATTCCTCAGAAACCTGAATATAACCCTACCATTCAACCCAGCCATCCCACTACTTGGAATTTACCCACAGTAACTGAAATTGGGAAACAAACAAGCAGTCTGCACCCTAATGTTTATTGCACCACAATTCACAATAGCCAAGACCTGGAACCAACCTAAATGCCCATCAATGGCAGACTGGATAAAGAAATAATGGGACATGTACTCTATAGAATACTATACAGCAGTAAAAAACAATGTAATCCAGTCATTTGCAACAAGATGGAGGAGTCTGAACACCATTTCGCTGAATGAACTAGGCCAGGCCCAAAGGAACTAATATTATATGGTATCCCTGATCGGCGACAAATAACTGAACACCAAGGGGAAACCTGTTGAAGTAAAATGGACACTAGGAGAAACTGTGACTTGATCAGCTCTTTTCATGACTGTTGATGTACAATGTAATACTTTATCCATGTTAGTATTTTTTTTCTAGTACTATTGGTTGAACTCTGTAATTAACACATATCATATCATATGTTCTCCCTGATTAGTGACAAATAACCGAGCACCAAAAATGAAATCTGTTAAAGAGAAATGAACACTATGAGAAATGGTGACTTGATCAGCCCTTGCCCTGACTGTTGGTGAACAACTTAATATGTTATCCCTCTTAGTAACTGTTTTGTTTGTATTTTGGTTGAATACTGTAATCAATACACAGATATTCTTAAGTGTTGAAACTTAACTGAAAAGTGATCGTTGTTAAACATAAGAGTGTGAATAAGAGAGGGAAGTGATGTGCAATTCGGGACATGCTCAAGCTGACATACCTCAAACGGTCGAGTTGAAACACACCAGGGGATTCCAATTCAATCCCATCGAGGTGGCATGTACCAATGCCATCTCACTGTTCCAGGTGATCAGTTTCAGTTCACAGTTGGTCATGGTGAAGGGACTGGGAGTCAAAGGGAGCACATAGACAAGTCTAGTACCTGCTAACGCTAACTGATGGAGTAAATAAAGGGGAGAGTGATCCAACATGGGAAGTGAGACACACAGCTGACCCATAGAATGGCAAATATCCTAAACAGCACTCTGGCCTCATAAGCAGCCCATAAATCATTTGGATCTGGCTGAAGAGCCGATGAGAGTATTTCAGGCATGGAAAGCCAAGACACTCTGGCAAAAAAAAAGGACCTAAATGAAAGATCTCTATGATTGAGATCCCAGTAGAAAAACAGGCCATCAAAGAAGAGGTGCCTTTCTCTTAAGGGAGGAGTGAACTTCCACTTTGAATATGACCTTGTCTAAATATGATCAGAGCCGGTGAACTCAAAGGAATTCCATAGCCTTGGCAGCTCATGACAAGAGCCTAGGGTGATTACTGATGCCATACACAAGAGTGTCAATTTGTTAAGTCAACAACAGGAATCACTGTGCACTTACTCCCCATGTAGGATCTCTGTCCTTAATTTGCTGTACATTGTGATTTAATGCTATAACTAGCACTCCAAAAGTATTTTTAACTTTGTGTTTCTGTGTGGGTGTAAACTGTTGAAATCTTTACTTAATATATACTAAATTGATCTCCTGTATATAAAGAGAATTGAAAATGAATCTTGATGTGAATGGAAGGGGAGAGGGAGCTGGAGATGGGAGGGTGGTGGGTGGTTGGGAATTTATGGGGGAAAAAGCCCTTTTAATCCATAAGCTGTACTTTTTTACTAAATAACAACAAAAAAAGATGTGTAACAACAGGTCTCTAACCGGCACCCATTTAATGCCAGCACTTCAGGCCAGGGAATTAACCCACTGTGCCACAGTGCTGGCCACAACTTTTTACTAGTTCAGTGTATATTACTATGTTGGCACTAAACCACCTCTACTATATCATTGAAAAGACCAATAAATACAAATTCAGGCTTTATATTTTACAATAATTTAGGAGATCCTGTGTTCCAATTTGAATAACATGATAAGTATGTTAACATTATAGCATCACAGAGACTAGAAACAAATTTGATATCAGGTTTGATATTTCTAATGCTTTATAATCATGACAATTTTATGTTGTCAAATATTTATTTCACGATTTTAATGAAATATACTCATAAAGCTGCTATATCACAATATAATGCAAACAAAAATAAACAACTTACTGGTGGTGTGTTCATTTTCTTTGGCCTTGGAAACATGTAGTGGGAATTAGGACTGTACCTGGATGAGAAGATAAATGGAAATGTGAGAGAACTGGTGTTATTTGCTCCTAGACTCAGAGCAATATCATGATAGAAGTGAATACAAAATACCAAATACATTAGCTGTAGAAAAGAACACCAATCAGCTTCCCTCAGTAGTAACAGTGCTTTACACATGACAAGGACCAAAGAAGATGTCCTTGAAAGAGCACCAACAGTGACTTGATTAGCTCTTGTCCTGACTGTTGATGTACAATGTAATACTTTATCCATGTTAGTATTTTTTTGTTCTAGTACTATTGGTTGAACTCTGTAATTAACACAATTATTCCTGGTGTTTAAATTTCAACTGAAAAGTGATCCCTGTTAGGAATTTGGAAAACATTATGCTGACTGAAATAAGCCAGTCCCAAAGGGACAAATATCATATGTTCTCCCTGATCGGTGACAACTAACTGAGCACCAAAAAGGAAACCTGTTAAAGAGAAATGAACACTACGAGAAACCGTGACTTGATCAGCCCTTGCCCTGACTGTTGGTGAACAACTTAATACGTTATCCCTCTTAGTAACTGTTTTGTTTGTGTTACTTAATACTGTTGGTTGAATACTGTAATCAATACACAGATATTCTTAAGTGTTGAAACTTAACTGAAAAGTGATCGTTGTTAAATATAAGAGTGTGAATAAGAGAGGGAAGTGATGTGCAATTCGGGACATGCTCAAGCTGACATACCTCAAACGGTCAAGTTAGAAACATACCAGGGGATTCCAATTCAATCCATCAAGGCGGCATGTGCCAATGCCATCTCACTAGTCCCAGTGATCAATTTCTGTTCACAATTGATCATAATGATGGGACTAAGAGCCAAAGGGATCACATAAACAAGACTAGTGTCTGCGAATAGTAGCTGATAGAATTAAAAGGGAGAGAATGGTCCAACATGGGAAGCGAGATACACAGCAGACTCATAGAATGGCAGATGTCCTAAACAGCACTCTGGCCTCAGAATCATCCCTTAAAACACATGAATCTGGCTTTAAAGCCCATGAGAGTATTTCAGGCATGGAAAGCCAAGACACTCTGGCAAAAAAAAAAAAAAAAAAAAGACATAAATGAAAGATCTCCGTGATTGAGATCCCAGTGGAAAGAACAGGTCATTAAAGAAGGAAGTACCTTTCTCTGAAGGGAGGAGAGAAGTTCCACTTTGAATATGACCTTGTCTAAATATGATCAGAGCCGGTGAACTCAAAGGAATTCCATAGCCTTGGCAGCTCATGACAAGAGCCTAGGGTGATTACTGATGCCATACACAAGAGTGTTAATTTGTTAAGTGAACAACAGGAGTCACTGTGCACTTACCTTCATGTAGGATCTCTGTCCTTAATGTGCTGTACATTGTAATTTAATGCTATAACTAGTACTCAAACAGTGCTTTTCACTTTGTGTTTCTGTGTGGGTGCAAATTGTTGAAATCTTTACTTAATATATGCTAAACTGATCTTCTGTATAAAAAGAGAATTGAAAATGAATCTTGATGTGAATGGAAGGGGAGAGGGAGTAGGAAAGGGGAGGGTTGCAGGTGGGAGGGAAGTTATGGGGGAAAGCCATTGTACTCCATCAGCTCTACTTTGGAAATTTATATTCATTAAATAAAAGTTAAAATAAAGAAAGATCACCAACAATTATACTGATTGGCAGTGATAAGGCACACATAATCTTTATGTCAAAAGAAACATGTACTTGCTACTTAATTTGTTTAAAATGTTACTGCCAAGAAGCAATTTTTTATTTTAAGAATGCTTGTGAGTCAAGTTGCAAAATACCACAGAAAGAAACAAATGCTGCCACTAAAATCTACCCTATAGAAAAATACTTGGGTGATGTTAACTATTATTCTGTTGCTACAAATATACTTCATGGTACTTCATATTGTTAGTTTCACTAGAACATATTTTGATGTTACACACTGAAAATTCTATAGAATATATTCTGCTTGTAACCACGATATTTTTGTCCACAGCTGTGTAGAAAAATGAATATAATATACATTTATTATGCTATATCTTTATAGTAATTATTGCAAAAGACACCTCCCAGTTTCCAAATATTCATGTAGTTCTTCCCTAAAATGCTTCTTGGCATTCAGTGAATATAACACCAACATGATTTGAAAAGTTATATTATGAAGAAGCCTCAGAACTTCCTGTTGGAGATACAGGACCCAGGCAAAATTTCATAGCAAACCATCAGACTTGGGAATGTTAAATGTTGTGATGCAAGTTAGTCTGCTGCTTGGGAAATACTATATCTAATACCAACATGCCCAGATGCGTGATTGATATTCTGCATATTCAAGGCAGCACCCTGCTAAGATGTCTATGAGGCAGTAGTTGGTGCATAAGCACTTGGATTCCTACCACCCACACATTCATAAAGGATGGAGTCCTGTACCTGAACATATATGTTAATTTCTTCTGATTTAACTTTGCATGGAATTAAATTCTTCCCTTCTCATCAAGGTTATTAATATTTGATGTTGAACAAATCCAGATACGTGTAAGCTCTCCTCCATTAGAAAACAATAATAGGGATCAGGGGCAAGATTGCAGAGTAGGGAGGGAGCTTGCTGCTCTATTCTTGGGGAAGATAGTTTTTAAAAAATGGAAAGAGTGCAGATTCAGGCAAGAGTTTTGGGTTAAAAAGCAGAGGAAGCTCTACATATTGGAGGGACAAAGTGGACCTACATGGAGGGATTAACAAATCAGAACTCCAGCAGCCAAGAGCCTCCACATCAGAGAGGAGAGTGTGGTGAGACCAGACTGCATAAGCCAAATCCATGGGTGAAAAAGCTGCAGGAAGAGCCTAGAGAGAATCTGACTTGGAGCCAATTGGGGGATAATGTACCTGCCAAACTAGAGGAGAAAAAAAAGAGGGGGCACATTTTCTCTGTCCATAGCACCCTGCAACTGCAACATGTAAGCAAGTGATATAGAACAAGTGCCATTTTGACACATATGACAGCTGTGCTAGCTTGTGTCAGCATCTTGAAAGCAGCCAAGCAGAGAATCCTGATCTGGTGGGGAGATCTGGCAGGGGGGTATGCTGCTTGATACTGTGTGAGGCTTCTGTGCTAGGACTGTGTAAATACTGAGGTTGTGTGGGAGCAAAAAGGGAGTCACCGGGACTTTGAGCAATCAGTGTGGGAGGCTCCACACAATCAGCATTCCCTGGTTACCAGGCAAGGGTCATTGCTGGAGAATCCAAACTTATACTGAAAACTGCACAGATCCTTTGTGTGGTCCTTGTGGCAGTGCCAATAAATAATATACCCTCTGGGGCTAGCACCCAGGCACTGGTCTCATTTGAGGAGAGGAGCTCAGATGAATCTACACCAACAGACAAGAAGAAACCTCCCCTCTAATAAAAAAAAAAGAGATTTAAGATGCCAAAATTGGTGTGTCACTTCAGACACACCCTTCACTCTGAAGCAATGAACAGAGCTCCCTGGCTAGAATCACCACATGCCTTTAGGTATTTCCTGAAAGCAGACAATCTGATAATGAACACAGACATAGTCCACAGATAAAAGCTGCAACAGCAAAAATAAAATGACTATGTCCACAAATACTAAATAACAAATGCACCAAACAAGAATATGGAAGACAAAATGATGCCCCCCGAAGAACACAACACTACAATAATAGATTGTGAAGATGATGAGATTAAAAATATCCAGAAGTAGAATTCAAAATATTGATCACAGGATTGCTTAAAAGTAATCAGAAGAAAATGCATGAACTAATAAAATCTATACATGACATGAAAGAAATTTTCTCCCATGAAATTGAGAACTTAAGGAGAAATCAAAATGAAATCTTGGAAATGAAGAAGTCAATAGAGCAAATTAGAAAATGCAGTGGAAAGCCTTAACAAAAGAATCTGTGAATCAAAAGAAAGAATATCTGACTTAGAAGACAAAAAAAAGGAAATCATTCAGAGAGATCAAACATAAGAAGAAATTAGAAAGTTAAAATACACTGTTGGTAAATTATAGATACTATCAAATGACCCAACATAAAAGTTCTAGGAATTTATGAAGTTTTGGAAAGATGGGATGGATGAGAAGGCCTTTTTAGTGAAATAATTCCAGAAAACTTCCCTAATTTGGAGAAATAAAGGGACATTTAAGTCCGAGGAGCATATAGAACTCCTAAAAGAAATGACCAGAAAATATATTCACCATGATAGATTATAAGCAAACTTTCCACAGTAAAACATAAAGAAAAGATTCTAAAATCTTCACAAGAGAAACACTAGATTTATTTCAGGGATCTCCAGTTAGACTCAGAGTGGACTTCTCATCAGAAATCCTACACGCTAGGAGGGTATATCACTATTATAAATGCATATGCACCTAATTACAGGGCACCTGACTATTTAAAACAAACATTAAAGGAAGCAAAGGGAGACATAAATTCAAACATAATAGTAATGGAGGGCTTCAATACCCCACATTCAGGAATGGACAGATCCACAAGACAGAAATTCAGCAAGGAAACAGCAGAGGTAATCAACACTATAGACCAAATGGATCTAATAAATATCCACAGAAATTTTCACCTTACAGTTCCAGAATACATATTATTCTCAGGAGTGTATGGAACTTTTTCTAGGATTGACCACATACTAGACCATAAAGCAAACATCAGCAAATTCCAAAACCAAAAAAAAAAAAATCAGAATCATACTACGCTTCTTCTCACACCACAATGGAATGATGCTGGAAATCAGCAACTTAACAATCTCTGAAACATATGCAAACATATGGAGACTGAACAATATGCTTTAGAATAAAGAGTGGGTCATAGAAGAAATAAAAGTTGAAATAAAAAATTTTGGGAAACAAATGAAGCAACAACAAAATATCAAACTTATGGTGTACAGCAAAAGCAATGTTAAGAGGAAAGTTTGTAACAATTGGTGCCTATATCAAGAAACTGGAAATACACCAAATAAATGAGCTATCAATGCATCTCAAGGATCTAGAAAATGAGCAAACCAAACCAAAACTAATAGGAGAAAAGAAATATCAAAATTAGAGAGGAAATTTAAAAAATGAATCCAAAAAACAATATAAAAGATCAGCAAAATAAAGAGCTGTGGCCGGTGCCGCGGCTCAATAGGATAATCCTCTGCCTGGTGGCGCCAGCACACCGGGTTCTAGTCCCGGGCGGGGTGCCGGATTCTGTCCCGGTTACCCCTCTTCCAGGCCAGCTCTCTGCTGTGGCCAGGGAGTGCAGTGGAGGATGGACCAAGTGCTTGGGTCCTGCACCCCATGGGAGACCAGGATAAGCACCTGGCTTCTGCCTTCAGATCAGCATGGTGCACCAGCTGCAGTGTGCCGGCCATGGCAGCCATTGGAGGGCGAACCAATGGCAAAGGAAGACCTTTCTCTCTGTCTCTCTCTCTCTCACTGTCCACTCTGCCTGTAAAAAAAGAGATTTTTTTTAAATAAAATTGACACATAATTGGGCAACTAACCCAAAAAAAGATGCAAATGAATAAAACTAGAGATGAAAAAGAAAATGTAACAACAGACACCATGAAGTGAATTACAAGAAATTAATACAAAGAGCTGCATGTCAACAAGCTGGAAACATAAATGAAATGGACAGGTTCCTGGAAACAAACAACCTAGCTACATGGAGCAATGAATACATAGACAACCTAAACAGACAAATTTCCAAGATGAAAATTGAATCAGTAATAAAGACCCTCTCGACAAACAAAAGCTGAGGTCCCGATGTCTTCACTGCTGAATTTTAACAGAAATTTAAAAGAGAACTAATATCAATTCTTCTCAAGTTATTCAAAACAATTGAAAGAGAGGGAATTTTCACAAATCTTTCCCTGAAGCCAGCATCACCTTAATTTCTAAACACGGAAAAAGACACAATAGAGAAAGAGAACTACACACCAATTTCCCTAAATCAAATAGCGGCAAAATTCCTTAATAAAATTCTAGTCAATGGAATCCAACAACACATCTAAAGATCATTCACGCAGACCAAGTGGAATTTATCCTTGGAATGCATGGATGGTTCAATACTTGCAAATCAATCAATGTGATACATCACATTAACAAATTTAAGAACGAAACCAAATGATTATCTCTATATGCAGAGAAAGCATTTGATAAAATACAACACCCTTTCATGATGAAAACTGAGCAAATTGAGTATAGAGGAAAATCTCTTGACACAATCAAGGAAATTTATGACAAATATAGTCAGCATCCCATTGAATGAGGAAAAGTTAGAAGCATTCTCACTGAGATCTGGAACTAGACAAGGATGCCCATGCTCAACATTGCTATTCAGTATAATCCTGGAAGATTTAACCAGAGCCATTAGCCAGAAAAAGAAATCAAGGGACACAAATTGGTAAAGAGAAAGTCAAACTATCTCTATGTGCAGATGACATCTCTATTTGCAGATGGATCCAAAAGACTCCTCCAAGAGATTATGTGAACTCATGGAAGAGTTTGGTAATGTAGGAGGATATACAACCAATACACAGACATTAAAACAGCCTTTGTATACACAGATTGTATACACAATGGCATGTTTCATAAAGAATTTCTCAGATCATTCCCATTCACAATAGCATGGAGTAAATTTAACCAACAATGCCAAAGATCTTTATGATGTGAATTATAAAATATTAAAAAAGAAACAGAAGATAAAAATGAAAAAAAAATCCATGTTCATGAATTATAAGAAGCAATATCATCAAAATGCCCATTATTCTAAAAGCAATTTATGAATTCAATGTGATACCAATCAAAATAGCAAAGACATTCTTCTAAGATCTAGAAAAATGATGAAGAAACACAGGAGACCTTGCATAGCTAAAGCAATATTATAGAACAAAAACAAAGCCAGAGGCATCACAATACAAGGTCTCAAGACATGCTTCAAGGCAGTTATAATAAAAGCAGCCTAGTAATTGTGAAAAAAAAAAAGATGGATGGACAAAATGAACAAACAAACAAACCACCAGAAGTCAATCCAAGCATCTTCAACCAACTTATATTCAACCAAAGAGCATAAACACACCCCTGGAGTAAGGACAGTCTCTTCAGCAAGTGGTGCTGGGAAAACTGGATTCCCACATGCAAAAATATGAAGCAAAACCCCTGCTTTACACCATACACAAAAATCCATTCAAAATGATCAAAGACATAAATCTATGAGCTGATAACACCATATTATTAAAGAACATTGGGGAAAGCCAGGAAGATAATTGGCTCAGGCAAAGAGTTCTTTGAAAAGAAACCAGAGGCACTGGCAATCAAAGCCATAATTAAGAAATGGGATTACACTCAGAAAGTGAAGAGGCTACTGATAGAATGGGAGAAATTATTTGTAAACTATGCAGCTGATGAAAGATTTATAACCAGGATATATAAAGAGATCAAGAAACTCCACAACCATGAAACAAACAACCCAGTGAAGAAATGGGCCAAGCATTTAAATAGATGTTTTTCAAAATAGGAAATCCAGATGGAAAAGAGACAAATAAAAAATGTCTAGAATCACTAGCCATCAAGGAAATGCAATTTAAAACCACAGTGATGTGGTTGGCACTGTGGTGCAGTGGGTTAAATCCCTGGCCTGAAGTGCAGGCATCCCATATGGGTGCCAGTTCTAGTCCCAGCTGCTCCTCTTCCTATACAGCTCTCTGCTATGGCCTGGGAAAAAATAGAATATGGCCTAAGTCCTTGGGAACCTGCACCCATGTGGGAGACCCTGGAGAAGTTCCTGGCTTTGGATCAGCACTGCTGTAGGCATTGCAGCCATCTGGGGAGTGAACCATCAGGTGGAAGACCTCTATCTCTGTCTCTACCTCTCTCTGTAACTCTGTCTTTCAAATAAATTCAATAAATCTTTAAAAAGAACACAGTGAGGTTTCACCTCATTCCAGTTAGAATTGCTTTCATACAGAAATCAACAAGCAGCAAATGCTGATGAGAATGTGAGGCAAAAGGTACCCCAACCCATTGCTGGTGGGAATGTAAACTTGTAAAGCCACTATGAAAGACCGTTTGGAAATACCTCAGAAATCTGAATATAGACCTACCATATGATCCAGCCATTTCACTCCTGGGAATTTACCCAATGGAAATGAAATCAGCAAATGAAAAATGTTATCTGTACCTCGATGTTTATGAAAGCTGCATTCACAATAGCTAAGACATGGAATTGACCTAAATGCCCTTCAACTAAAGACTGGATAAGGAAATTATGGGATATATACTCTATTGTATACTACACAATGGATAAAAACAATGAAATCCATTCATTTGCAACAAAATGAATGAATCTGGAAAACATACTGAGTGAAATTAGACAGTCCCAATATACTTTTTTTTTAAACTTTTATTTAATGCATATAAATTTCCAAAGTACGACTTATGGACTACAATGGCCTCCCCCCCACACCGTCCCTCCCACCCACAACCCTCCCCTTTCCCACTCCCTCTCCCCTTCCATTCACATCAAGATTCATTTTCGATTATCTTAATATACAGAAGATCAGCTTAGTATACATTAAGTAAGGATTTCAACAGTTTGCTCCC
Organism: Oryctolagus cuniculus; assembly: GCF_964237555.1. Classification (NCBI taxonomy): domain Eukaryota; kingdom Metazoa; phylum Chordata; class Mammalia; order Lagomorpha; family Leporidae; genus Oryctolagus; species Oryctolagus cuniculus. Next base: position 72,610,553 of record NC_091447.1, read on the forward strand.
ACACAGAAACATAAAGTGAAAAATAATAGATGATTTTTTTAAATGATGATGAAATCAGAGCAGACCTATTGTCATGTTTAATCCCAGTGAGAGTCAAGTTGGGAATTGATAATTTCTTTTTTTTTTTTTACAGAGGATCAGTTTAGTATGCATTAAGTAAGGATTTCAACAGTTTGCACCCCCATAGAAACACAAAGTGAAATATATTGTTTGAGTACTCATTATAGCATTAAATCTCAATGTACAGCACACTAAGGACAGAGATCCTACATGAGGAGTAAGTGCACAGTGACTCCTGTTGTTGACTTTACCAATTGACACTGCTGTCTATGGCATCAGTAATCTCCCTATGCTCCAGTCATGAGTTTCCAAGGCTATGGAAGCCCTCTGAGTTCTCCGACTCTTATCTTGTTTAGACAAGGTCATAGTCAAAGTGGAGGTTCTCTCCTCCCTTCAGAGAAAGGTACCTCCTTCTTTGATGACCTGTTCTTTCCACTGGGATCTCACTCGCAGAGATCTTTTGCCAGAGTGTCTTGGCTTTCCATGCCTGAAATACTCTCATGAGCTTTTCAGCCAGCTCCGAATGCCTTTAGGGCTGATTCTGAGGCCAGAGTGCTATTTAGGACATCTGCCATTCTATGAGTCTGCTGAGTATCTCACTTCCCATGTTGGATCACTCTCCCCTTTATTTACTCCATCAGTTAGCGTTAGCAGGTACTAGACTTGTCTATGTGCTCCCTTTGACTCCCAGTCCCTTCACCATGACCAACTGTGAACTGAAACTGATCACCTGGAACAGTGAGATGGCATTGGTACATGCCACCTCGATGGGATTGAATTGGAATCCCCTGGTATGCTTCCAACTCCACCACTAGGGGCAGGTCAGCCTGAGCATGTCCCAAATTATACATCTCTTCCCTCTCCCATTCCCACCACCATGTTCAACAGGGATCACATTTCAGTTAATTTTCAACACTTAAGAATAACTGTGCATCAATTACAGATCTAAACCAGTCATATTAAGTAGAACAGATAAAAAAACTACTAAGAGGGATAATGTATTTAGTTGTTCATTAACAGTCAGGGCTATGCTGATCAAGCCACCATTTCCCATAGTGTCCACCTCACTCCAACAGGTTTCCCTCTTGGTGTTCAGTCAGTCATCACCGATCAGGGAGAACATATGGTATTTGTCCCTTTGGGACTGGCTTATTTCACTCAGCATGATGTGTTCCAGATTCCTCCATTTTGTTGCAAATGACTGGATTTCGTTGTTTCTTACTGTGGTATAGTATTCTAAAGAGTACATATCCCATAATTTCTTTATCCAGTCTATCGTTGATGGGCATTTAGGTTGGTTCCAGGTCTTGGCTATTGTGAATTGAGCTGCAATAAACATTAGGGTGCAGACCTCTTTTTTGTTTGCCAATTTAAATTCCTTTGGGTAAATTCCAAGGAGTGGGATGGCTGGGTCGAATGGTAGGGTTATCTTCAGGTTTCTGAGGAATCTCCAGACTGACTTCCATAGTGGCTTGACCAGTTTGCATTCCCACCAACAGTGTGTTAGTGTCCCTTTTTCCCCACATCCTCGCCAGCATCTGTAGTTGGTAGATTTCTGCATGTGAGCCATTCTAAACGGGGTGAGGTGAAACCTCATTGTGGTTTTGATTTGCATTTCCCTGATTGCTAATGACCTTGAACATTTTTTCATGTGCCTGTTGGCCATTTGGATTTCCTCTTTTGAAAATTGTCTATTGAGGTCCTTGGCCCATCTCTTAAGTGGGTTGTTGGTTTTGTTTTTGTGGAGTTTCTTGATCTCTTTGTAGATTCTGGTTATTAACCCTTTGTCTGTTGCATAGTTTGCAAATATTTTTTCCCATTCTGTCGGTTGTCTCTTCACTCTCCTGACTGTTTCTTTTGCAGTACAGAAACTTCTCAATTTGATGCAATCCCAATAGTTGATTTTGGCTTTGACTGCCTGTGCCTCCCGGGTCTTTTCCAGAAATTCTTTGCCTGTGCCAATATCTTGAAGGGTTTCTCCGATGTTCTCTAGTAACTTGATGGTGTCAGGTCATAGATTTAGGTCTTTAATCCATGCTGAGTGGATTTTTGTGTAAGGTGTAAGGTAGGGGTCTTGCTTCATGATTCTGCACGTGGAAATCCAATTTTCCCAGCACCATTTATTGAATAGACTGTCCTTGCTCCAGGAATTAGTTTTAGATCCTTGATCAAATATAAGTTGGCTGTAGATGTTTGGGTTGATTTCTGGTGTTTCAATTCTGTTCCATTGGTCTATCCATCTGTTTCTGTACCAGTACCATGCTGTTTTAATTACAACTGCCCTGTAGTATGTCCTGAAATCTGGTATTGTGATGCCTCCGGCTTTGTTTTTGTTGTACAAGATTGCTTTAGCTATTCGAGGTCTCTTGTGCCTCCATATAAATTTCAGCACCATTTTTTCCAGATCTGAGAAGAAGGTCTTCGGTATCTTGATTGGTATTGCATTGAATCTGTAAATTGCTTTTGGGAGAATGGACATTTTGATGATATTGATTCTTCCAATCCATGAGCATGGAAGATTTTTCCATTTCTTGGTATCCTCTTCTATTTCTTTCTTTAAGGTTTTGTAATTTTCATCGTAGAGATCTTTAACGTCTTTGGTTAAGTTTATTCCAAGGTATTTGATTGTTTTTGTAGCTATTGTGAATGGGATTGATCTTAGAAGTTCTTCCTCAGCCATGGCATTGTCTGTGTATACAAAGGCTGTTGATTTTTGTGCATTGATTTTATACCCTGCTACTTTGCCAAACTCTTCTATGAGTTCCAGTAGTCTCTTAGTAGAGTTCTTTGGGTCCCCTAAATACAGAATCATGTCATCTGCAAAGAGGGATAGTTTGAGTTCTTCCTTCCCAATTTGTATCCCTTTAATTTCTTTTTCTTGCCTAATAGCTCTGGCTAGAACCTCCAGAACTATATTGAATAGCAGTGGTGAGAGTGGGCATCCCTGTCTGGTTCCAGATCTCAGTGGAAATGCTTCCAACTTTTCCCCATTCAATAGGATGTTGGCTGTGGGTTTTTCATAGATTGCTTTGATTGTATTGAGGAATGTTCCTTCCAAACCCAGTTTGCTTAGAGTTTTCATCATGAACGGGTGTTGTATTTTATCAAATGCTTTCTCGGCATCTATTGAGATAATCATATGGTTTTTCTTCTGCAGTCTGTTAATGTGGTGTATCACATTGATTGTCTTGCGCACATTAAACCATCCCTGCATACCAGGGATAAATCCCACTTGGTCTGGGTGGATGATCTTTCTGATGTGTTGTTGCATTCTATTGGCCAGAATTTTATTGAGGATTTTTGTATCTATGTTCATCAGGGATATTGGTCTGTAATTCTCTTTTAGTGCTGCATCTTTTTCCGGCTTAGGAATTAAGGTGATGCTGGCTTCATAGAAAGAATTTGGGAGGACTCCCTCTTCTTCGATTGTTCTGAATAGTTTGAGAAGAATTGGAGTTAGTTCTTCTTTAAACGTCTGGTAGAATTCAGCAGTGAATCCATCTGGTCCTGGGCTTTTCTTTGTTGGGAGGGCCTTTATTGCTGTTTCAATTTCTGTCTCAGTTATGGGTCTGTTTAGGTTTTTGATGTCTTCCTGGTTCAATTTAGGCAGGTTGCATGTGTCCAGGAATCTATCCATTTCTGATAGGTTTCCCTGTTTGCTGGCATACAAGTCCTTGTAGTAATTTCTGATGATTCTTTTTATTTCTGTGGTGTCTGTTGTTACATTTCCTTTTTCATCTCTGATTTTATTGATTTGGGTCTTTTCTCTTCTTTTTTTAGTTAGTTGGGCCAATGGGGTGTCAATTTTGTTTATTTTTTCAAAAACCAGCTCTTCGTTTGGCTGATTTTTTGTAATGTTTTTCTTGATTCAATCCTGTTGATTTCTTCTCTGATTTTAATTATTTCTCTTCTCCTACTAGATTTGGGTCTGATTTGCTGTAGGTTTTCTAGATCCTTGAGATGAATTGAAAGCTCATCTATTTGGTGTCTTTCCAATTTCTTGATGTAGGCACCTATTGATATAAACTTTCCTCTTAACACTGCTTTTGCTGTGTCCCATAAGTTTTGGTATGTTGTGCTGTTATCCTCATTTACTTCCAGAAAGTTTTTGATTTCTCTTTTGATTTCTTCTATGACCCATTGTTCATTCAGGAGCATGTTGTTCAATCTCCATGTGTTTGCGTATGCTCTAGGGATTCCTGAGTTGCTAATTTCCAACTTCATTCCTTTATGGTCTGAGAAGCTGCATGGTATGATTCTAATTCTTTTGAATTTGCTGAGACTTGCTTTATGGCCTAGTATGTGGTCAATCCTAGAGAAGCTTCCATGTACTGCTGAGAAGAATGTAAAATCTTTAGCTGTAGGATTGAAAGTTCTGTATATATCCGTTAGATCCATTTGGGCTATAGTGTCGTTTAAATCTACTGTATCCTTGTTGATCTTCTGACCGGATGATCTGTCTATTTCTGAGAGTGGAGTATTGAAGTCCCCCAGTACTACTGTATTGGGGTCTAAGTCTCCCTTTAAGTCCATTAATAAATCTTTTAGATAAACTGGTGCCCTGTAGTTAGGTGCATATACATTGATAATTGTTATATCTTCCTGTTGAATTGATCCCTTAATCATGATATAGTGTCCCTCTTTGTCTCTCTTAACAGTTTTTGTGGTAAAGTTTATGTTGTCCGATATTAAGATGGCTACGCCCGCTCTTTTTTCATTTCTGTTGGCATGGTATATCTTTTTCCAGCCTTTCACTTTCAGTCTGTATGGATCTTTGTTGGAAAGATGTGTTTCTTGTAAGCAGCAAATAGATGGGTTTTGTTCCTTAACCCAATCAGCCAATCGGTGTCTTTTAACTGGACAGTTCAGGCCATTCACGTTCAAAGTGACTAATGATAAGTGGTAACTTTGCCCTGCCATTTGCCAAAGATAAGTTCTAATATATGCTGTGAATTCCTGTCGCGTCCCTCGACCAGCAAGGAAGACGCAACCCGAACTCTTCTTCAAGCAGTTTATTCAGGAACCTTGAACAAGCTTCTTCTTCCGCCTCCTGCCCTCTCCCATCCCTCTTATAGCCATCAGCACACCAATCAAAAGCAGCCAAGTGGCAAGGATTGATAGGTACAGCAATGCGGAAGCCGGAAGGGAGCTCAGCCATCTCCTTATTAGGAGTTGTTTGTTTCTCGCCAGTCCTTCCGGGAGAAAGGAGCCGGCGCCATCTTTAGGGCGCCGTGCAATGGCTCCCCACAGTTCCCCCTTTTTGTTTTAGAACCAGGCATCTAAGGATTACAGGAGAAGGTAGGGGTCTGTCCCCCACTGCCAGGCATCCACCTGAAACAGCATCCTTTTCGCGGGGGTGGGATCTGGGATGCCAACCCACATGCAGACAGACTTGCCTTCCAGAGAACATAATGGCTCGTTCTCTCTGCAGTGCTTTGCCTCGCACCCTGCACCCATGCCTAGCATTCAAGGAAGGCCAGCCATGCTTGCGGCGATTGTCCAGCCTCAAGGGCATAAAAGGCTTGAGCTATCATGGCCAATTCCCGCCAATGAGCTGTCCTCATCCTGCACAAACACCACAGGCAAAATAACACAACAAGTAACAACAACCCCATCAAAGCTCCAAGTCCCACCCACTCCTTCAGGCTGGAGACAGCTGTGTGGATCCAGGATGACAATCCAGATGCGAAGGAGACATCCACACATGTGGAGTTGATGGTGACCACGGCAAGGCACAGTTGCTTCAAGGTGTAGTCAAATTCTGCGGACCAATTCTGCAAGAGCATCTGAGACAACTGTTTAGAGTAGTTTGCTGCCTGAGTCATGTTATCATACTGAACAGAGGTCACACACAAACCTGAAAATTTCCACTCACATCCTAGCTGAGCAAGCTGCCAGAGAGTATCCACCTGCTCCTGTACCAAATCCACACGCTGATTAACAATCATCAAGCCTCCCTTTATATGTACATTTAAGGATGTCTGAGTATCCAAAGCAGCAGCCACGGAGGCCGTCAGATTATTCAGGGTATTAGCAGTTTGAACTGTCCCTGTGAGCGCTATAGCAGCTGTTGTAGCGCCCACAGCTGCAATGGAAATGGCGGTTATAACGGCTGCAGTAACGATCCCAATCAGCAATGTTATAATGAAGATTGAGGGGCTGCTTTGTGACATTGTCTGTTTGCCGCACCAGTCACTCAGGTAACCATCGAGAATATAGAAACATGTCCACGTCCCCATATTAAAACAGGGTCAGGTCCATATCATTGAGCAGTTAGAGGGTCTTTCCACTTCACATAGACTTGTTGTCTTTTGGTTTCAGGATGCCAGTGACGATGAGCTGCAGTTTTCCCTTGATTACCCAGTATTAGAAAATTTAAAATGAAAAGAGCATGTGATAGCCATTTTTGTGGGGAATATGCCATGGTCCCGTATTCCCCCTTTTTTATTTTTTGTAAATAATTTTTTAATGTGGCATGTGCTCGTTCCACAATACCTTGTCCCTGGGGATTATAAGGAATCCCGGTGATGAGAGATGTGGAAGTTAGTACAGAAGTGCTTAAAAGAGTTGGAAGTATACGCTGGGCCATTATTAGTTTTTATCTGTATAGGGGTTCCTAGAACAGCAAAGGCCTGAAGGCAATGAGAGATGTTTGGCAGCCTCGCCGCATTGCGGGGTGGCAAAAACAAAACCTGAACATGTATCTAAAGAGACATGTATGTATTTTAGTTTACCAAATTCAGGGAAATGGGTGACATCCATCTGCCAAAACTGATTAGGCTTAAAACCTCTAGGATTTACACCATAATGAGGGACCGGGAGAAATGTGACACAGGAAGGGCAGGATTTTACAATTTGCCTTGCCTGTTCCCGGGTGATTCCCTATCTTACTGGTAAGGTCTGGGCATTGAGGTGATGCAAATCATGACCATGGGATGCTTCTTAGACTTTGTCAGTCCCTCTTTAAAGGATCTGGCTACTGAGCCAGAGACTGGAGCAGCTAGAAAGAAACATGTTTATAGCTGAAGTTTAGCGTCATTTCACATCTTGGTACCACTTTTAATCTAAACAGCCCAATTGGTTATTATCTCTGCAAGATGAAAGATATATCTTTTGACATCTCCAGGGGCCCTCTGGAGATACCAAAAGTCCAGAGAATTTAGAACTTTGATTTTCAGAAAGTCTGTTAAAGGTGCCAAGAGAACTTAGAGTATCTGGTCAAAATAGAATTCCTTAACATTTAGTCAGGGCGATTTTAACACTTTTAGACCAGATCTGATCATAATAATATTTAACATAACTTTTTAAGACTTAATACTTTTTATCAATCATAACTTAACAGACAGTAGTGTTAAAAAGAGACGTTACAGTTTTTGCAACAACAGATTTTAAGATTTACAATTGAGACCTTTCCAGATAATTACTAACATTAGTACACATTTTAAAAAATCCCATTGTTATAACAGAAGATCAGACTTCAACTTTAGGTTAGTGTAATTTTGGCATTAACATTTAACTTATAGAAAATTCTGTAAACAATGCTTTAAAATTGTAAACTTTTTACAACTTTTCATGACTTGCTCACACCTTCTGAAACTTTATACCTGTAGTTACTTTTACAGTCTTGAATTATCATGTATGGACAACCTATGAGAATACATGCTGGCAAACTTAAAAGTCTCTCTTATCAAATTTAAGATGTTAAAAGTACACATAATACATTTTCCATATTTTACTTAGCACCGACGCCTGGATAACTTAAAACACTGAGCTATTAATGAATACCACACCATTATCTGAATTAAAAGTCAAAATTACATTTCCATGCTTTTAAGTAACATAAGGATAACACCACTTGGGCAGCAACAGTCACTAGTGCATATTTACAACTTTGAAAAGATCTTCATCCTTAAGAGAAACAAGTTTAAAGCATATCAAAGACATGTAAATGTACAACTGAGCAAGTGAACCAAAGGGCGTTTGCATTAACCCAATTTTCTGAACCAATCTGTATTGGCTTACTTGAGTTAACAACATAAAGGTTTGTATACACAGAATTTACTCTCATTTTTATAAGACTACTTTAGCTGAAAAGCAAAAACATGAATTCAACATAGATTTGACATCATTTACTACATTTTAATACACTTTGTATAATTTGAATTGACTCAAACAGCTGTTACTTTAACAAATTTAGAGTCCCATCCTTTGAGAGTTCCAGGGATCCGACTGGAAGCCCCAAAGTTGAAAGACTCGGTTTAGAATTTAAACTATCAGAGAGTCAAACCATTTTAGTCAAAAATTAGTACGTTTAACCAAGGCTGTGGACTAGATCTAATCAGAGTTAGGTACTCACTCAAACCTTAAAGATATAACGTAAACAGCTTCATGGTGCAGTTTTTCCAATCAAGACTCATGCTGGCAATAGAAAAATGTGAAACCTTCAAGACACATGAAAACTCTCATTAGATAAGTTAGCTACAGCAGCACAGAAAAGAATTGATTATCAGCGTATGAGCCCATTGCTTAAGTTTTTATTAACTGTAAAGAGAAAAACCCATCAAGTTGGAAAGGGTTATCGAATTAAGACTTTTCTCTAGGTCAAGATACCTGTGGAATTTTTCCTCTCTCTTTCTCCTGGCCTGTCACGTCCCCCTTTTTGTTTTAAAAGATATTCTTTCAGTGTGCGGTGTGCTCGCTCAATTATGCCCTGGCCCTGAGGATTGTATGGCAATCCATGGACAAGTTGAACCTCCATTTTTTGGCAAAAGGTGGTAAAGGTTTGAGATGTATATCAGTTTTTAGCACCTGGGGTCTCCCCCAGGTGGCCCATGCATCCAGACAATGAGCAATCACCTGACATTAGGGATACAATTGGGCTAGAAGGTTTAATCGGTCCTGTGGTTTCCAATATCTTTAATGCGTTCACCACATATAAGGAATCTGACAACAACTGGTAATGGCTCAGCAGCTGTAATTTTTGGAAATCCTCATTTGCCGATTCAATTCCCGTACTTGCTTTATACCAGACTCTTTGTTATCACCACACTCTTCAGACTCACTGCTGCTTTCTGAGCTACTTTCTGCACTAGTACTACTTACTGAGGAGGGGCTGCGCAACTCGGAAAGATTGGGGTACAGTTTTTTCCTAGTTCTTTTCTGACTCTCCTTCAAAGTTTTCCCTTTTTCACTGGCAGCTCTCTCGGAGCGCTCTTCCTGAAGCTCCTCCAAGGCAGCTTGACCGCTCAGAATAGCTTCACTATACCGCTCATCCTCGAGGCATGCTCGCACTAACTTCCATATTGGTCTCACTCCCCCTTCAAGATTACCCTTTTCGAATGCAAAATCCAAATCCCTGCCTAGTTTGTCCCATGAAGGGATAGTAAGGCTTCCCAAAACCACATACCAGGGTGCAATGGTATCGCAGTTATGTAAAAACCTATGCAATGTACTAGGCTTAAGTTTCAAACCGTTTTCCCAAAGCAGCGCATTCAGCGCCAGAAAAATTGGATGGGACTGTGAATTACCCACCGTCAAATATTGTACTCTTTCCCTGGCCACGGGTTAGAGCTCCTTCTGCTTTTGTCACAGAACTTCCTCTGCTTTAATCGCAGAGCTATCCTCCCGCTATTGTCGCAGGACTGCCCGCTCTTATCGCGGATCCCCACCTTATTTTCCTGGGGGACTTACCAGCGCTGCCCTGACTGCAGGAAGTTCTGAGTTCGCGTTTGAGATGGTTCCCCGTACGGGCCACCAGTTGTCGCGTCCCTCGACCAGCAAGGAAGACGCAACCCGAACTCTTCTTCAAGCAGTTTATTCAGGAACCTTAAACAAGCTTCTTCTTCCGCCTCCTTCCCTCTCCCATCCCTCTTATAGCCATCAGCACACCAATCAAAAGCAGCCAAGTGGCAAGGATTGATAGGTACAGCAATGCGGAAGCCGGAAGGGAGCTCAGCCATCTCCTTATTAGGAGTTGTTTGTTTCTCGCCAGTCCTTCCGGGAGAAAGGAGCCGGCACCATCTTTAGGGCGCCGTGCAATGGCTCCCCACAAATTCCCTGTGATCTTTTGCTGTGAGGTTTCCTTCCTTGGTTTCCTTCCTTTACCTTCTTTCATATTGATGACCGTGTTTCTGTGTTTCTGTGTGTAACACATCTTTAAGCATCTTTTGCAGGGCTGGACGAGTGGCAACAAATTCTTTCAATTTCTGTTTGCAATGAAAAGTCTTTATTTCACCTTCATTCACAAATGATAGCTTTGCAGGATATAATATTCTGGGCTGGCAGTTTTTCTCTCTTAGTACCTGGGCTATATCTCGCCATTCCCTCCTAGCTTTTAGAGTTTCTGATGAGAAGTCAGCTGTGAGTCTGATTGGAGATCCTCTGAGAGTAATCTGACGTTTCTCTCTTGCACATTTTAGGATCTTTTCTTTATGTTTCACTGTGGAGAGTTTAATTACAACGTGTCGTGGTGAGGATCTCTTTTGGTCATGTTTATTAGGGGTTCTGTGGGCTTCCTGTACTAGGATTTCTCTGTCCTTCTCCAAACCTGGGAAATTTTCTGCTAATATCTCACTAAAAAGGCCTTCTAATCCTTTCTCCCTCTCCATGCCTTCAGGAACTCCTAGAACCCGAATGTTGGGTTTTTTAATAGTATCCTGAAGATTCCCGACAATATGTTTCAGATTTCTAATTTCCTCTTCTTTTCTTTGGTCTGACTGTATCCTTTCCTGTTCTCTGTCTTCTAAGTCCGATATTCTCTCTTCTGCTTCACCCATTCTGTTTGTAAGGCTCTCTATTGTGTTTTTCATTTGATCTATTGAATTCTTCACTTCAGTCACTATCACAGTTTCCTGTTGTACTAGTTGTTTCGTTTCATTTTGATTCCTCCTTAATATTTCATTTTCACGAGAGAGATTTTCTATCTTGTCCATTAAGGATTTGTGTAGTTCCAGAATTTGTTTTTGAGAACTTCTTAATGTTCTTATCAATTTTTTGAGATCTGCTTCTTGCATTTCTTCTATGTCATCATCTTCATAATCTTGAATTGGGGTGTCTTTTTCATTTGAGGGCGTCATAGTGACTTCCTTGTTTTTATTACCTCGGTTTTTGCGTTTGTTATTTGGCATATTGGAGATATTTGGTTTCTTCACTGTGGTGCTTTTTCTTGTTATACTATGACTCTAGATTAAGTGGACTATCTGTTTTTGATGGAGCCTTAGGGCTTTAGATGGGTGTGGCCTGAGAGCTCTGTTTGGTGTGCCAAAGGTGACACTCCCAGGTTAGGCGTGGTAAATCTCTCTCTCTCTCTCTCTTTTTTTTTTTGATTCAAAAGGGAAGTAATTCCGCACAGCTGAACGAAGTTGGAGGTAGTTAGCAGGCAAATGATATACCCACAGGAGCCAGAGATCAGAAGCTCTTTCCCAAGATCCCCACAGGGAATCTGTTCGGCCCTCAGAGTGGGCTCAAATTCTCCTTCAGCCTCCCACTGGGTTGCCAAAGTTACGGAATTGTAGCGTCTCTGGAGAGTGCTCACATGAATTCCGTGAGTTCTCTCCCCCACTGTCTCTTTTTTCACAGTCTCAGTTCAGTAGCACCACAAATTTACTAGCTCCTAATCTCCTGTTAATTCGCCCCGCCCAGAGTCAGGTTTTTCTGCTAGGCTCAGGGCCGGTGCAGACCTGAGGTCGCTCTGCTTATGACGTATGTCCAAGATGGCGCCTGCTCTTTGTCTTGCTCGCCCTTGAGAGGTGAGCGGAGAGAGAGAAACCCGTGTCTGTACTAGTCACCCTTTTTTCTCTCTCTCTCTCTCTTCCAGTTAGCCTTGTGAACTTCCCCCCCCCCGGGGGTCGTTCCCTCTAGTCTCCTCTCTCCGCTTGCCTGCCGGTGTCTCGGGCTATTGAGGTTCAGCTCACCTTGCGTTCCAGCGCTGGTGTGTTGAGTCTGCCGCTGATGTCCCGAACTGTGGGCTCCCACGCTCTCCACGCAGGTCCGCTGTGAGTCACGCGTTCCGGAAGAGTTTCTTCTGCTGTTTCCTCCCCTACTCTTCCTTGAACCTGCAGTATCTCCACTTTTATTAAACTATCTCTCCCCAGACTATCAGTGTGCTCCCTTCCTATTCCGCCATCTTGCCGGAAATCCAGTCCCAATATACTAATACCATAATAATTAGTGACAACTAACAGAGCACCTAAAAGAAAATCCATAAAACTAAGATTGTCATTTTGAGAAGCAATGACTTGAACAGCTTTGGTCTTGACTGTTGAGAAACAGGTTTTTTTTTTTTTTTTTCTGTACGTCATACTATTTGTAGAACTCTTTCTTAACATTGAGTTAATCATGTGTTTATCTTTTTATTTAATAAATGTGAATTTACAAAGTGCAACTTTTGTATTGTGGCTCCCCCCCAAACTCCCTCCCTCCTGTGACCCTTCCCTCTCCCACTCCCTCTCCCATCCTGCTCTTCATGGAGTTTCATTTTCAATTACCTTCATATACAGAAAGCAACTTAGTATATACTAAGCAATGATTTCAACAGGCTGCCTTCACACAACCGCACAAGGTATAGGGTATTGTTCAACTAGTAATGTTGTCTTTAAGTTTCATAGTAAAGCACATTAAGGACAGAGATCCTACATGGGGAGCATGTACCCAGTGACTCCTGTTGTTGATTTAACAATTGGCACTCTTATTTATGATGTCAGCAATCACCCGAGGGAGCCCCTTGAGTTCACCAACTCTGAACTTTAGTCAAGGCTGTATCACAGTGGAGGTTTATAAAGTCAATTGAAAATAAATCTCATTAAGCATAATGTTTGGAATAACACAGGAAGGAGGGATTTTGTAACTGTGAAGCTCTATTGTCCTGCATACTTTCCTACAGATTACTTCTAAAGGTACAATTTAAAATCTTGGTATGGGACCTCAAATCCCATCAAACTGGATAGTAAAAAATGCCATCTTAATTGTTAGAGTGAACATATTAAGTGTTAAATTGATAATATAGATAGGATTACATGTTAAATGGATCATATAAATAATATGAAATGTCTGGTAAAAATAAACAGAATTAAAAAGGAGAGAATATTCCAACATGGGAAGCAGTACACAGAGCAGACACATAGAATGAGAATCACATTAAAAAACACTCTGTCCTCAGAATCAGCCCATAAGGCATTCTGGTCAGGTTAAAGTCACATGAGAGCAAGTCAAGCATCAAAAACCAAGACAATGTGGTACAAAATGTTCTACATAAAGGATCTCTGTGAGAGAGACCCCAGTGGAAAGAAGTGGCCATAAAAGAAGGATGTACTTTTGTCTGACAGGTGGAGAGTACTTCAACTTTGCTTGTGGACTTGTCTAGATACTGATGCAGATTTTGGATACAAAGGCTACTATAGCCTTTGTAGCTTCCATAACCTAGGCAGCTCATGATAAGAGTTTTGGGTGATCACTGATATCATACATAAGACTGTTATTTGTTACATTAACAACAGGAGTCACTGTGCGCATACTCTCCATAAAGGACTTCTGTCTGCAATGAGTTGTATTATGAGAATTAACTGTAAAACTAGTTCTCGGTTTGTGTGTGTGTTTGTCTGTGTGTGTTTGTTCGTATGTGTAAATTGTTGAAATCTACTTTGTAAAAGTTGGTCTTCTATGTATAAAGTTAAATAAAAATGTATCTTAAAGGATAATGGGACTTGGAATGAGCAAGGAAGGAGGAGTGGGGTGAGAGTGGAGGAGGGAGGGCAGCATAGTGAGAAGAATCACTATATTCCTAAAGTTGTACTGATGAGATCTGTACTCAATAAATAAAATGTTTCTTTGAAATATAAAAAGAAACAAGAAGAATGATTTGTATGTTTCCTGAGTAATCGCTTCACTCTCAACACAAAATGCATGATGCAAAAGAATTCATCTTCAACCACACACTAATGAAGTGGAACTCCAGTGGTTAAATTTTAGGGTTTCAAACTCATATTTGAAAGGCATGTGTCAAAAATAGATGAATTCTTATTTCAGCTCAATTCACAATAGCTAGAACCTGGAATCAACCCAAATGCCCATCAACAGTAGACTGGATAAAGAAATTATGGGTCATGTACTCCATAGAATACGATACAGCAGAAAAAAAAAAACAAACAAACAATGAAATCCTGTCATTTGCAACAAAATGGAGCAATCTGGAAAACATCATGCTGAGTGAATTAAGCCAGTCCCAAAGGGACAAATATCATATGTTCTACCTGATTGGTGACAACTAACCGAGCACCAAAAAGGAAACATGGTGAAGTGAAATGGATACTATAAGAAACAGTGATTTGATCAGCCCTTGTCCTTACTGTTGATCTACAAGTTAAAACTTTATCACTTTTAGTATTTTTTGTTCTACTTAAAACTATTGGTTGAACTCTTTAATTAACACACAATTATTCTTAGGTATTTAAATTCAACTGAAAAGTGATCTCTGTTAAATGTAAGAGTGGGAATAAGAGAGGGAGGAGATGTACAATTTGGGACATGCTCAATTGGACTTGCCCCAAATGGTGGAGTTAGAAACGTGCCACGGGATTCCAATTCAATCCCATCAAGGTGACATGTACCCATGCCATCTCACTAGTCCAAGTGATCAACTTCAGTTTACAATTGATCATACTGATAGACCTACGAGTCAAAGGGATCACATAAACAAGACGAGTGTCTGCTAATACTAGCTGACAGAATCAAAAAGGGAGAGAACGATCCAACATGAGAAGCAGGATACACAGCAGACTCATAGAAAGGCAGATGTCCTAAGCAGCACCCTGGCCTCAGAATCAGCCCTTAAGGCATTCGGACCTGGCTGAAGAGCCCATGAGAGTATTTTAGGCATGGAAAGCCAAAACACTCTGGCAAAAAAAAAAAAAAAACAAACCCTAAAGGAAAGATCTCTGCGAGTGAGATCCCAGTGGAAAGAATGGGGCCATCAAAGAAGGAGGTGCCTTTCTCTGAAGGGAGGAGAAAACTTCCACTTTGACTATGACCTTGTTGACATAAGATCGATGTCAGTGAACTCAAAATGCTTCCATAGCCTTGGCAACTCATGACTAGAGCCTAGGGAGATTACTGATGCCTTAAACAAGAGTGCCAATTTTTTAAGTTAACAACAGGAGTCACTGTGCACTTACTCCTCATGTAGGATCTCTGACCTTTATGTGTTGTTCAATGTGAACTAATGCTATAATTAGTACTCAAACAGTATTTTACACTTAATCGTTCTGTATGGGTGCAAACTGTTGAAATCTTTACTTAATATACACTAAAGTGATCTGTACATAAAGATAATTGAAAATGAATCTTGATGTGAATGGAATGGGAGAGGCAGCAGGAGATGGGAGGGTTGTGGGTGGGCGGGAATTTATGGGGGAAGCCATTGTAATGCATAAACTGTACTTTAGAAATTTATATTTACTAAATAAAAGTTAAAAATGGATAAATTCAAATGTGGGAACAGGTTTTATGATGCTTATTATTTGTTTTCCCTTTGTTTTCAATTCTGATAATTATACTGTATTTCTAAACACACATCTGCTTATTACAGATACATGTATAAAATATGGAAAACATGATGCTATTCTACTTCAAGATACTTAAACAAGAAGCCAATATTCCTATGGCAACTTATATCTAATCCATCAAAAGATATTTGCTGTGACCTAATCAAATAATTAGTGTGTTATTCATGGGTAATATTCCAGAATTCAGAAAACTACTATAGTACATTTACTAGAATAAAATAATGAGCTTTACTGCAGGTGCATTTAAATTCATTGCACAAAACAAAAGTTCCAGTCTCTGGGAATTAATTCAAAACTCTTGAAATCCATTTCTCTATACATTCATCTGATGATCTATCAAATCTTTATTTATAGCTCTGAGAGTCAGATCTTAACTTTCTCTGTTCGCTAGTTTCTTCTATAAATCATGCAAGATGTCAACACAAGAATTACATAGAGCCTCTACTGCCACGTTGTTCTTCTATAACAGGGAATGGCTATGGCTAATATGAACTTCAGTGGGAGTAAGACAGTGTACTGGTTTTAGGCCCACAACCTCTCCCTGGTTTCCTTTATTGCACAGATATGATTTTCCCTGTTCAAATTCCTGTGTTTTCTCTATACTACCATTGTCCTAAGTGATATTGTACAAATGTGGGAACCTTAAACTTGAGCTTCCAAGCCTAAGTTCTCTCATCTCAGAGCTCAGAAACTAGTACATGATGAAAAAAATAGGTCTTGGCTGGCACCGCCGCTCACTAGGCTAATCCTCTGCCTTGCAGTGCTGGCACACTGGGTTCTATTCCCGGTCTGGGCACCAGATTCTGTCCCGGTTGCCCCTCTTCCAGGCCAGCTCTCTGCGGTGGCCAGGGAGTGCAGTGGAGGATGGCCCAAGTGCTTGGGCCCTGCACCCCATGGGAGACCAGGATAAGTACCTGTCTCCTGCCTTCAGATCAGCGAGGTGCTCCAGCCGCAGTGTGCCGGCCATGGCGGCCATTGGAGGGTGAACAAATGGGAAAAGGAAGACCTTTCTCTCTGTCTCTCTCTCTCCCTCACTGTCCACTCTGCCTGTCAAAAAAATTAAAAAAAGAAAAAATAGGTCTCAATTTCATATTACTTGAGATAAAAATGAAATTTCAGGGATTAATGAGCTAGCTCAGCACCATGGGCTTTGTGAGTTTATATGTCCTTTCCAGGAATTTGCTCTCTTTGTTCATCACACACCTCTGCCAACAGGAGTTGTTCCTTCTGGGAATGGAGATATAGTTTCCAAGGGAAACTCCAATATGAGAAAAATTGTGAACATCATACTCACCAAAAATTGGCTAATCATAAGCCACTCCTTTGTCTGACTCTTCTGAGTCAATAAGGAAGCTATAGTGATTAATTTGTCCTGAATACAGAAGATTATATAGTCCAAGTGGTACAAATAAAGGGAGTGATGAGCAAAGAGTGAGTCTAGCGAATGAAAATAACCTCAAGGATTATTAACTGAATTTAGCCTTTTCTTTTTAAATATTTAATTATTTGCAAGGCAGAGAAATGAAAGACAAAAACAGAGACACTGACACATGAAGCATCTTTTTTCCTGGCTCACTTCCCAAGATGCTAAAATAAACAGGTTTTGGCGAGGACAGAGCCAGGAGCAAGTAATTTTATTTACATCTGCTATATGGGCACATTCCAAAGCATTTGGGTCATGTTCCATTGCCTTCCCAGGTTCATTAATAGAATATACACAAAGTAACACTACAATATAGGAGGCCAGCATTGCAAGCAGTGGCCAATCCCATTGCAAACTAATGTGTGCCACAAACACTAGTCATTTCAGATCCATCATTAAAATATTTAGTCATATACCTCTGTTGCCTCATCATGTATTTTTCTATTAATTTAGTTCATAATTTTATTGTTTAAAAAGACAAACAATATACACCTTGAAGTTTTAGACATAACCATTTGATAAGAAGAGGAAATCAAAGGGATACAAATTAAAAAGTGGGAATTCAGATTATTTCTATTTGAAAATGACATGGTTCTCAATATAGGGAAGCCAAAAGAGTCCACTTGTAAATGATTAGAATTCATAAAAAACTTTGTTAAAGTAGCATAATATAATAGTAACACGTAAAAGTCAATAGCCTTTCTATACCCAGACATTGCCATGGCCAAACATCTAAACAGAAAGATTTCCAATAAACAACCTAAGTATCCATCTCAAGAGTCCTAGAAAACAAGAATAAGCCAAATACAAGATGAAATGAATAGCATAGGTCATAAATGGAATGTTAACATTAAAGATAAGCAAAATAAAATTTTATTTTTAATAGAAGAAACAATCCTTTCGCTAGGTTATAAAAACTAGGTTCAAGTAAATAAAATCAAAGAAGGGGAAACTATAATGCATATCACAGATATAATAGGCATCACTAATTTATATTAAAAAGGATAAATGAAAAATTTTAAAAAATTGTTTATTTGTGGATACATATAACCTACCAAAACTGAGCCAAGTAGGTATAACATATCTGAGAATCCAGGTCTCCCATGGGGCTGCGGCTTTGGGTGATGATCATTGTGAATGTTGTTCTTTAGCTACAGCCAACATGCTCTCGATGCAGGATGTTGGTCATAGAGGAAGCCACCTGCTAGCAAGAGGTAGGAAGTACACAGTGACCTTACTTTCTGCTTGCTGTCGCTGCCAATCTATAAATGCCCTTTAGAAGAAGCCTATTGGCAGCCAGTGGTGGTTACAAGATAGCAGAATAGGGAGGGAGCGTATTTCTCTAGCCCAGGGGAAAATAGTTTTAAAAAAGTGGTAGTCTTGGGGAAGAGTTATGAAAAAAAGGCAGAGGAAACTCTATTACATGGAGGGCATGGGCTCGCATGGCTCAGGACTCCAATATCCAAGAGCCTATGCACCATTGCTGCAAAGTGAGGTGAGACAAGACGGCAGTAGCCTAAGACTCTGGTGAAAAAGCAGAAGGAAGACCCTAGAGGAAGTGAGGTTTGAAGCTATATGAGGGAAAGTGCACCAGCCTAACTAGAGGAGAGAGAAAAAAAAAAGAGGGTATGAACACATTTCTCTCTGATCACCTTACAAAGCCATACAAGCCAATAGAGCAGGCACCAATTTGGACATACATAAAAGCTGCACCAACTCATTTCTGTGCCCAGCAATCAGCCGACTGGAGATTACTGACTCCAGTGGGGAGAAATAACAGAAGGTTAGGAGCTTGTGAATGTGTGAAGCTTCAGAACTGTGACTGTGGAAAAAAATGAGTGTGTGTGGAAGAACTCATGGTGTGCATGAGACTTTGAGCAGTCTCAGTGGGACACCACAAGCTCCAGAAGTCCTGGGCACCTGGTTAGAGACATTGCTGGAAAATCTTAACTTATACTGAGGATTGCACAGATCCTTTGTGCGATACTTGGGACAGAGCAGAGGAATATTATATCCACTTTGGCTAGTGCTCAGGCACTGGACTCCATCAAGGAGAAGAGCTCAGCTGAGCAGAAATAATTCCATTCTGATTAAAAAAAGAGAGTGACGATTTACCATGTCAAACCTGAGAGTATCAACTTAGGCATGCCCTTAACTCTAGAGAACTGAACAGAGCTCTCTGGCTACATCCACTTCAAGCCTCTAGACATTCACTGAAAGCAGACATTCCACGTATCTATAGAGTCATAGTACAAGGATAAAAGACGCCAAAGTGGGGGAAAAAAGAAGAAGAAACCAACGAGTACCTCCACAAATGCTGAACAACAAATGCAACAACCCAAAGGACAAGAATAAGGAAGACAACATCATGCTCCCAAAAGAACAGAACACTTCATTACAAGATTATGAAGATGATGAGATAGAAGAAATGCAAGAAATAGAATTCCAAAAATTAATGATAAGATTATACAGAAGTAATCAAAAGCAAAAGCATGGACTACTAAAATCCATGGAGAACATGAAAGAAAATCTCTCATGAAATTAAAATCCTTTTTTTATTTTTTTATTTAGTAAATATAAATTACCAAAGTACAGATTTTGGATTACATGTGCTCACCCCTTAACTTCCCTCCCATATGCACACCTCCCATCCCCCACTCCCTCTCCCATTCCATTCACATCAAGATTCATTTTTAATTATCTTTACATAAGAAGATCAATTCAGTATATATTAAGTAAAGGTTTCATCAGTTTACACCCACACAGAAACACAAAGTGTAAAAATACAGTTTCAATACTAGTTATAGCATAGCATTACTTCACATTGGACAACACACTAAGGACAGATCCCACATAAGAAGTAAGTACACAGTGACTCCTGTTGTTGACTTAACAATTTGACACTCACAAATGAACTCTCAAATTTATAAACCATTTTATAGCCAGCAGAATCTGATCTTCTGAGATATTCTCAAATGCTACAAGTTATCATTTGACTAAACCAAATTTCGATGCATAATGCAACTACTGTGTGTTCAACAGTTTATTTGATTCTCAGTTCTCACACCAGTTAGCTTGGGGTTGGGGAGTGAAGAATGATTAGCCTTTACAAAGATTTTACTCTCCACACAAGGGTGTGAAGGCATTTAATCCCAATTAGAAGAGATTAATCATTGGGAACAGGTGGGACCCTAATGAAGTGATTAGGCTAAATCAATTCATGTGATTATTGAGTGACTGCTTATTCCCAGGTGTGTGCTATAGAAACTACTTCATATTTGAACTCCTGCAATTTCATTATTTGGTCATATGGTCTCTGTGCCACCCAAACCTCTGCCAACAAGATGACCATCAACAGATACTGCCCTCCGACCTTTGGCCCAAACCAAGAGACAAATACCATTTCTTTCTAAATGACTGAGTCTGTACCATTCTGTTATTAGCATCAAACAAAACCTGACTCAGAACCTAGGAAGAGCTGTGCTGACAGCACTGAATTGTAAACTAGTGACCTCGTTTCTCAACCAAAGGATATCAGATCCCATGTGGAAGTTCATTTCCCCATGTGGATTCTGTAATCACCATCAATTTGGAAAGCTGTGAGGCCCCAGGGTTCACACAAACCCTTTTCCTTTAGACATAGGACAGGACACCAGGGTCCTGGCTACTGGCCCAGCTCCCCTCCTGTGCCCATAGAATACTGGTCTCTGACACTCACCACTTTCCAGCTTCCAATGAGTCCCAGCATCCTCCTGAGGGCTCCTGAGTGTGGTGAGGGAAGTTCACAGAGCAGCAATGGGTGAAACACCTGAGACCTCTCTCAGGAACTAACCCAGAATGCCTAACATTGGGATGCCAGAAAAGAAGACGCTGTGTGGTTCAGCAGTGTTGCCTTTGAACACCTGATTTTAAAGTCTGCCCTAACAATGAGCATGCATAAAATCAGAGAACACACAGCCCATCCAAATGCTCCTAGCATGAGGGCCATAGCTTGGGGTTGTGGCAGGTGGGGGCAGAGAGGAACTCTGCTTGGTCTCAGGTCTGAAACTGCCTCATCTTTGCAGCTTGATCCTCCCAACAGCAGGGGCCGCTCTCACCTCCCTGATGATCATGACATCAGAGCACTGTCCCTCCCTCCTTTTTCCAGGACCCTATTAAAATCTTGTGACCCTTGGACTTTCAATAATGGTCTCGTGTGTAACAGAATGCTGAATCTTTCCAGTATTCTGGGTCTTTATATTATTTATATTCTTGGCTCCTTTTTAAGGTCATTTGACTTTTTTTAAAAAAATTGACTCCAGGATTATTTTAAGATACTAAAAAATACATTGCATAGATTGACCTCTCTTTCTCTTGTATCTATTACAGATATTCACTTGTAGTTCTGTATTGTGTAATTTAATATTCTTGTCTGTTTCATTCTTTTTGGCATGCATTGGGTTTATATATTGATCTTATACACAGTAATCCTGCATAATTCTCTGGTCAGTTTTTATTTGTTTTGAATTTTATGGGAGTATCTCCGTATATAATAGCTTAATTAACATTTATTGATGGTTTTGCTGCTTAGAAGCATATCCTTATACATAAAATTTTCTGTTTTTTAAATTTCCTAACTGCACATCTAGGACATTGTTGAAGACAGAAAATAAAAGGAGAGCAGCTTATACAGCTGTGTTCTGAGGGAGATAGCTTTCAGTGTTCTATGACAATTATGCTTTATATTATAGGTGCATTGCAGCCCATCTTAGTTATAGTAAGTAGTAACTCTTTTTACTGCTTTACTTACAGTTTATGTTTGTGATTAGATGCTTAATTTTATTCAAAACGTTTCATCTTTTAATTGCAGTTACCGTGTGATTTTTTTGTGTTTCTCTTCCACATGAATTATTTACATGATTTATTTTGAAATGTTAAACACCTTGGCATCTTTGACTCTATCTTGCTTTTTTATTGATCTCTTGTGATTTCATAGTTTCCTCTATATTAACATGTTGCTTAAAATATTTGTACCTCTTTTTATAAAGATATGATTTAATTTCTTTTCTGAATGCAGTATTACATTGATGCCACTGTCAGATCAAGACATGAATTAAAAAGGAACTTAAAGAACATATCTTTATATAGCCACAACACACCAGAAATTTTGTTTTCATGCAGGAGTACCTGGAAAATTGTCGTGATTTTCGGGTGAAATTTAACCAAAAAATAACCGTGAAACTGGTTTTGGAGAAAAGCACAATCTTTCTGTTTGGCAAATGCATCCAACGTTGTGTTTACATACACAAATATCATGTTTAATCGGGTTTCTGAAGCTTTCTGCCTAGAAAACTCGAATGTGTTTAAGATTTGACTCCATGTGGTAGCAATTAGCGTTTGCCGGCAGAAAACAAAAAATTACATGCTAAAATGCATTCAAAAACAAAGTCTGTAAGGAATGTCCAGAAAACACAAACAAACAGAGAGGCTGTAGCACAATCTGGGATAGAGATAGCCGCAACACACCAGATATTTTTGTTTTCATCCAGGAGTATCTGGACAAATTGTTGTGGTTTCCGGGTGAAATTTAACCAAAAAATAACCGTGAAACTGGTTTTGGAGAAAAGCACAATCATTCTGTTGAGCAAATGCATCCCATGTCATGTTTACAAATACAAATATCATGTTTTCTCAGGTTTCTGGAGCTTTCTTCCTAGAAAACTCGAATGTGTGGAGGATTTGACACAAAGGGGAACCAATTAGCGTTTGCCAGAAGAAAACAAAAAGTGTCATGCTAAAATGCATTCAACAGTGTAAAGTCCATAGAGAATCTCCAGAAAACACAAACAAACAGAGAAGCTGTAGCAAGATCTTGGAATGAGATAGCCACAACACACCAGATATTTCTGCTTTCACCCCGGAAAATCCTGAAAATTTGTTGTGGTTTTCGGGCTATATTTAACTAAAATATCATGGTCAAAGTGGTTTTGGAGAAAAGCACAATCTTTCTGTTCGGCAAATGCATCCCATGTCATGTTTACAAACACAAATAGCATGTTTAATCGGGTTTCTGAAGACTTCTGCCTAGAAAACACTAATGTGTGGAGGATTTGAATACCAATTTGTGGTTTCTTGAGCAGCCGGTTTCCTTGCAAGTAAATCAAGCCCAATATCATTATGGATTCTTGCATTTCCTTTGGTTTTTTCTCATTTTTCTTATTTATCATGGTTTGTAATGAGTTTTCTGATGTGAGCTTTGGTTTTGTGGCTGGCATATGGAGTTCAGGGAACAAGAGGAAGGGTCTTTTTCAATCAGGGCACAGCAGTTGGCTTGCTCCAATTAGGGTGTGCTGTCATTATTTTGGGTGCCTCAGCCGATTTTTGGTTTGTTGAGCAGCAATTTCCTAAATGTTTTCTGGGTCTGAGTTGGTTTTGCCTTCTTCCTTCCCAAATTTTGTATTCTGAGGCAATACAAACAACAGTTTGGACAGAGTAGCCATTATGAAATAAAAAACACAACAAATGGGCATTTGAAGCTTAGAAATCTACAGATAACACGACCAAGGTGAGTTTTTGTGTTTTGGAAAATAAAATGGAACACTTTGGCTGAGGTGACAGATATTAATTGCCTCCAAACTGAGTTTCAAAGCGATTTTTAGGTTCATTCAGTCAGAATTCCACAGGCAGTCAGCTGGAGGGGTGGATGAATCCGGGAACAGCCGGTCTCCTTGCGAGTATTCAAGCCCAATATCATTTTGGATTTTTGCATTTCTTTGGATTTTTTCTCATTTTCCTTATTTATCATGGTTTGTAAGGAATTTTCTGATGGGAGCTTTGGTTTTGAGGCTGGCATATTGAGTTCAAGGCACAAGAGGATGGTTCTTTTTCAATCAGGGCTCAGCTCTTGGCTTGCTCCAATTCTGGCTTGCTGTCATTGTTTTGGGTGCCTCAGCTGATTTGTGGTTTCTTGTGTGCCAATCTCCTAAATGTTTTCTGGGTCTGAGTCGGTTTTGCTTCTTATTCCCAAATTTTGTATTCTGCCGCAATACAAGCAAGATTTTGCACAGAGTAGCTATTATGAAAGAAAAAAAAAACACAGCAAAATGGCCTTTCAGCATTAGAAATCTAGGGGCAACATGACCAAGATGAGTTTCTGTTTTTTGGAAAATGACATGGAACCCTTCTGCTGAGGGGACAGATTCTAATTCCCTCCAAGTTGAGTGTGAGTGTGATTTTGAGGTGAATTCAATCAGAATTCCAAAGTCAGTCTGTGGAAGCGGGGGATGAATCTAGAAACAGTCTGATTGCTTATGTCTAAATCCAGCCTAATATCACAAAGGAGTCTTGCATTTCTTTGGCTTTTTCACATTTCCCTTATTTTTCATGGTTTGTAATGAATTTTCTGATATGAGCTTTGGTTTTGAGGCTGCAATATGGAGTTCAGGGCACCGTAGGAATGGTCTTTTTCAAACAGAGCACAACTGTTGGCGTGCTCCAATTCTGGCTTGCTGTCATTGTTTTGGGTGCCTCAGCTGACTTTTGGTTTCTTGAGTGGCAATTTCCTAAATGTTTTCTGGGTCTGAGTTGGTTTTGCCTTCTTCCTTCCCAAATTTTGTATTCTGACGCAATACAAACACGAGTTTGGGCATAGTAGCCATTATGAAATGAAAAAACACAACAAATAGGCGTTTGAAGCTTAGAAATCTACAGGTAACATGACCAAGGTGAGTTTTTGTGTTTTGGAAAATCAAATGGAACACTTTGGATGAGGTGACAGATATTAATTGCCTCCAAACTGAGTTTCACTGCAATTTTCAGGTTCATTCAGTCAGAATTGCACAGGCAGTCAGCTGGAGAGTTGGATGAATCCAGGAACAGCCAGTCTCCTTGCGACAAAATCAAGCCCAATATCACTTTGGATTTTTGCGTTTCTTTGGCTTTTTTCTCATTTTTCTTATTTATCATGGTTTGTAATGAATTTTCTGATGTGAGCTTTGGTTTTGAGGCTGGCATATTGAGTTCAGGGCACAATAGGAAGGTTCTTTTTCAATCAGGGCACAGCTGTTGGCTTGCTCCACTTCTGGCTTGCTGTCATTGCTTTGAGTGCCTCAGCTGACTTTTGGTTTCTTGAACGGCAATTTCCTAAATGTTTTCTGGGTCTGAGTTGGTTTTGCCTTCTTCCTTCCCAAATTTTGTATTCTGACACAATACAAACAAGAGTTTGGACAGAGTAGCCATTATGAAATAAAAAACACAACAAATAGGCGCTTGAAGCTTAGAAATCTACAGGTAACACGACCAAGGTGAGTTTTTGTGTTTTGGAAAATCAAATGGAACACTTTGGCTGAGGTGACAGATATTAATTGCCTCCAAACTGAGTTTCACTGCGATTTTCAGGTTAATTCAGTCAGAATTCCACAGGCAGTCAGCTGGAGGGGTGGATGAATCCGGGAACAGCCGGTCTCCTTGCGACTAAATGAAGCCCAATATCATTATGGATTCTTGCATTTCTTTGGCTTTTTTCTCATATTTCTTATTTATCATGGTTTGTAATGAATTTTCTGATGTGAGCTTTGGTTTTCAGGCTGGCATATTGATTTCAGGACACAAGAGGATGGTTCTTTTTCAAACAGGGCACAGCTGTTAGCTTGCTCCAATTCTGGCTTGCCGTCATTGTTTTGGGTGCCTCAGCTGATTTGTGGTTTCTTGAGCAGCAATTTCCCAAATGTTTTCTACGTCTCAGTTGGGTTTGCCCTCTTATTCCCAAATTTTGTATTCTGATGTAATGCAAGGAAGATTTTAGACAGAGTAGCCAGTATGAAAGAAAAAAAAAAAACACAGCAAATTGGCCGTTCAGGATTAGAAATCTACAGGTAACACGACCAAGATGAGTTTCTGTATTTTGGAAAATGACATGGAAGCCTGCTGGTGAGGGGACAGATTCTAATTCCCTCCAAATTGAGTGTAGTCCGATTTTGAGGTGAATTCAATGTGAATTCCAAAGTCAGTCTGTGGAAGGGGTGGATGAATCTGGAAACATTCAGTTTCCTTTTGTCTAAATCCAGCGAAATATCACAAAGCAGTCTTGCATTTCTTTGGCTTTTTCACATTTCCCTTATTTTTCATGGTTTGTAATGAATTTTCTGATGTGAGCTTTGGTTTTGAGGCTGCAATATGGAGTTCAGGGCACCGTAGGAATGGTCTTTTTCAAACAGGGCACAACTGTTGGCTTGCTCCAATTCTGGCTTGCTGTCATTGTTTTGGGTGCCTCAGCTGACTTTTGGTTTCTTGAGTGGCAATTTCCTAAATGTTTTCTGGGTCTGAGTTGGTTTTGCCTTCTTCCTTCTCAAATTTTGTATTCTGACACAATACAAACAAGAGTTTGGACAGAGTAGCCATTATGAAATAAAAAACACAACAAATAGGCGTTTGAAGCTTAGAAATCTACAGGTAAAACGACCAAGGTGAGTTTTTGTGTTTTGGAAAATCAAATGGAACACTTTGGCTGAGGTGACAGATATTAATTGCCTCCAAACTGAGTTTCACTGCAATTTTCAGGTTAATTCAGTCCGAATTCCACAGGCAGTCAGCTGGAGGGGTGGATGAGTCCGGGAACAGCCGGTCTCCTTGCGACTAAATCAAGCCCAATATCATTATGGATTCTTGCATTTCTTTGGCTTTTTTCTCATTTTTCTTATTCATCATGGTTTGTAATGAATCTTCTGATGTGAGCTTTGCTTTTGAAGCTGCAATATGGAGTTGAGGGCACAAGAGGAAGGTTCTTTTTCAATAAGGGCATAGCTGTTGGCTTGCTCCAATTCTTCCTTTATGTCATTGTTTTGGGTTTCTCAGCTGCTTTGTGGTTTCTTAAGCGGCAATTTCCTGAATGTTTTCTGGGTCTGAGTTGGTTTTGCCTTCTTCATTCCCAAATTTTGTATTCTGACGCAATACAAACAAGAGTTTGGGCAGAGTACCCATTATGAAATAAAAAAACACAACAAATAGGCCTTTGAAGCTTAGAAATCTACAGGTAACATGACCAAGGTGAGTTTTTGTGTTTTGGAAAATAAAATGGAACACTTTGGCTGAGGTGACAGCAATTAATTGCCTCCAAACTGAGTTTCACTGCGATTTTCAGGTTAATTCAGTCAGAATTCCACAGGCAATATCTGGAGGGGTGGATGAATCCTGGAACAGCCGGTTTCCTTCTGACTAAATCAAGCCCAATATCATTATGGATTCTTGCATTTCCTTGTCTTTTTTCTCAATTTTCTTATTTATCATGGTTTGTAATGAATTTTCTGATGTGAGCTTTGGTTTTGAGGCTGGCATATTGAGTTCAGGGCACAAGAGGAAGGTCCTTTTTCAATCATGGCACAGCTGTTGGCTTGCTCCAATTCTGGCTTGCTGTCATTGTTTGGGTGCCTCAGTTGAATTTTGGTTTCTTGTGTGGCAATTTCCTAAATGTTTTCTGGGTCTGAGTTGGTTTTGCCTTCTTCCTTCCCAAATTCTGTATTCTGATGCAATACAAACAAGAGTTTGGGCAGAGTAGCCATTATGAAATAAAAAACACAACAAATAGGCGTTTGAAGCTTAGAAATCTACAGGTAACACGACCAAGGTGAGTTTTTGTGTTTTAGAAAATCAAATGGAACACTTTGGCCTAGGTGACAGATATTAATTGCCTCCAAACTGAGTTTCACTGCGATTTTCACGTTAATTCAGTCAGAATTCCACAGGGGTGGAATTCCATGGTTTGTAATGAATTTTCTGATGTGAGCTTTGGTTTTGATGCAGGCATATTGAGTTCAGGGCACAAGAGGAAGGTTTTTTTTCAATCAGGGCACAGCTGTTGGCTTGCTCCACTTCTGGCTTGCTGTCATTGTTTTGGGTGCCTCAGCCGATTTGTGGTTTCTTGAGCGGCAATTTCCTAAATGTTTTCTGGGTCTGAGTTGGTTTTGCCTTCTTATTCCCAAATTTTGTATTCCGATGCAATACAAACAAGATTTTGGACAGAGTAGCCATTAGGAAAGAAAAAAAAAAAAACACAGCAAATTGCCCTTTCAGGATTATAAACCTACAGGCAACACGACCAAGATGAGTTTCTGTGTTTTGGAAAATGACATGGAAACGTTCTGCTGAGGGGACAGATTCTAATTCCCTCCACATTGAGTGTGAGTGCGATTTTGAGGTGAATTCAATCAGAATTCCAAAGTCAGTCTGTGGAAGTGTGGGATGAATCTTGAATCAGCCAGTTTCCTTGTGTCTAAATCCAGCCAAATATCACAAAGGACTCTTGCATTTCTTTGGCTTTTTCACATTTATCTTATTTATCATGGTTTATAATGAATTTTCTGATGTGAGCTTTGGTTTTGAGGTTGCAATATGGAGTTCAGGGCACTGGAGGAATGGTCTTTATCAAACAGGGCACAGCTGTTGGCTTGCTCCAATTCTGGCTTGCTGTCATGGTTTTGGGTGACTCAACCAATTTGTGTTTTCTTGTGTGGCAATTTCCTAACTGTTTTCTGGGTCTGAGTTGGTTTTGCCTTCTTCCTTCCCACATTTTGTATTCTGACGCAATACAAACAAGAGTTTGGACAGAGTAGCCATTATGAAATAAAAAACACAACAAATAGGCGCTTGAAGCTTATAAGTCTACAGGTAACACAACCAAGGTGAGTTTTTGTGTTTTGGAAAATCAAATGGAACACTTTGGCCTAGGTGACAGATATTAATTGCCTCCAAACTGAGTTTCACTGTGATTTTCCAGTTAATTCAGTCAGTATTCCACAGGAGTGGAATTCCATGGTTTGTAATGAATTTTCTGATGTGAGCTTTGGTTTTGAGGCTGGCATATTGAGTTCAGGGCACATGAGGAAGGTTCTTTTTCAATCAGGGCACAGCTGTTGGCTTGCTCCAATTCTGGCTTGCTGTCATTGTTTTGGGTGCCTCAGCCGATTTGTGGTTTCTGGAGTGGCAATTTCCTAAATGTTTTCTGGGTCTGAGTTGGTTTTGCCTTCTTATTCCCAAATTTTGTATTCTGATGCAATACAAGCAAGATTTTGGACAAAATAGCCATTAGGAAAGAAAAAAAAAAACACAGCAAATTGCCCTTTCAGGATTAGAAATCTACGCAACACAACCAAGATGAGTTTCTGTGATTTGGAAAATGACATGGAACCCTTCTGCTGAGGGGACAGATTCTAATTCCTTCCAAATTGAGTGTGAGTGTGATTTTGAGGTGATTTCAATCAGAATTCCAAAGTGAGTCTGTGGAAGGGGGGGGATGAATCTGGAAACAGCCAGTTTCCTTGTGTCTAAATCCTGCCAAATATCACAAAGGACTCTTGCATTTCTTTGGCTTTTTCACATTTCCCTTCTTTATTATGCTTTGTAATGAATTTTCTGATGTGAGCTTTGGTTTTCAGGCTGGCATATTGAGTTCAGGGCACAAGAGGAAGGTTCTTTTCCAATCAGGGCTCAGCTGTTGGGTTGCTCCAATTCTGGCTTGCTGTCATTGTTTTGGGGGCCTCAGCCGATTTGTGGTTTCTTGAGCGGCAATTTCCTAAATGTTTCTGTGTCTGAGTTGGTTTTGCCTTCTTCCTTCCCAAATTTTGTATTCTGACACAATACAAACATGAGTTTGGACTGAGTAGCCATTACGAAATAAAAAACACAACAAATGGGCGTTTGAAGCTTAGAAATCTACAGGTAACACGACCAAGGTGAGTTTTTGTGTTTTGGAAAATCAAATGGAACACTTTGGCTGAGATAACAGATATTAATTGCCTCCAAACTGAGTTTCACTGCAATTTTCAGGTTAATTCAGTCAGAATTCCACAGGCAGTCAGCTGGAGGGGTGGATGAATCCGGGAACAGCCGGTTTCTTGTGACTAAATAAAGCCCAATATCATCATGGATTCTTGCATTTCTTTGGCTTTTTTCTCATTTTTCCTATTTCTCATGGTTTATAATGAATTTTCTGATGTGAGCTTTGGTTTTGAGGCTGGCATATTGAGTTCAGTTCACCGGAGGAATGGTCTTTTTCAATCAGGGCACAGCTGTTGGCTTGCTCCAATTCTGGCTTGCTGTCATTGTTTTGTGTGGTCAGCCAATTTGTGGTTTCTTGAGCGGCAATTTCCTAAATGTTTTCTGGGTCTAAGTCGGTTTGCCTTCTTATTCCCAAATTTTGTATTCTGATGCAATACAAGCAAGATTTTGGACAGAGTAGCCATAATGAAAGAAAAAAAAAAAAACACAGCAAATTGCCCTTTCAGGTTTAGAAATCTATAGGCAGCACGACCAAAATGAGTTTCTTTCTGTGTTTTGGAAAAGGACATGGAACCCTTCTGCTGAGGGGACAGATTCTAATTCCCTCCAAATGGAGTGTGAGAGCGATCTTGAGGTGAATTCAATCAGAATTCCAAAGTCAGTCTGTGGAAGGGGGGGGATGAATCTGGAAACTGCCAGTTTCCTTGTGTCTAAATCCAGCCAAATATCACAAAGGACTTTTGCATTTCTTTGGCTTTTTCACATTTATCTTATTTATCATGGTTTGTAATGAATATTCTGATGTGAGCTTTGGTTTTGAGGCTGGAATATGGAGTTCAGGGCAGCGGAGGAATGGTCTTTTTCAAACAGGGCACAGCTGTTGTCTTGCTCCAATTCTGGCTTGCTGTCATTGTTTTGTGTGCCTCAGCTGACTTTTGGTTTCTTGAGCGGCAATTTTCTAAATGTTTTCTGGGTCTGAGTTGGTTTTGCCTTCTTCCTTCCCACATTTTGTATTCTGACGCAATACAAACAAGAGTTTGGACAGAGTAGCCATTATGAAATAAAAAACACAACAAATGGGCGTTTGAAGCTTAGAAATCTACAGGTAACACGACCAAGGTGAGTTTTTGTGTTTTGTGAAATGAAATGGAACACTTTTGCTGAGGGGACAGATATTAACACCCACCAATCGAGTTTGCCTATGATTTTCTGGTGAATTCAATCAGAATTGCACAGCAGTCAGCTGGGAGGGGTGGATGAATCCAGAATCAGGTGGTTTCTTTGTGACTGACAAAGCCAAATTCACTAGGGACTCTTGTATCTCTTTGTTTTTTTGACTTTTCTTAATTATCATGGTTTGTAATGAAGTTTCTGATGTGAGCTCTTGTTTTGAGGCTGGAATATGGAATTCACGGCACGGATGAATGGTCTTTTTGAATCAGGGCACAGCTGTTGGCTTGCTCCAATTCTGGCTTTCTCTCATTGTTTTGGGTGCCTCAGCTGAATTTTGGTTTCTTGAGTGGCAATTTCCTAAATGTTTTCTGGGTCTGAGTTGGTTTTGCCTTCTTCCTTCCCAAATTCTGTAATCCTACACAATACAAGCAAGCATTCAGATAGAGTCGCCATTATGAAATAAAAAAAAACAATATGGGCGTTTCATGCTTAGAAATCTAGAGGCAACATGACCAAGATGAGTCTTTGGTTTTGGAAAATATAATGCTACACTTTTGCTGAGGGGACAGTAATTAATTCCCTCCAAATCAATTGTGAGTGTGTGTCCAGGCATGGCCTTGTGAGCTCCAGGCATGTCATTCTGGGTCTCTGTCTCTCAGTGAAAAAAACTGGCTTGGAGCAATTCTGCAGCATGAAATCCTTTAATCCCATTTCCCGCTCTAATGACCCCAGGGCTCTGGCTGGTTCCAGCCAGAACAAACTGACCAGGGGAAGCATAGGAGTGTTTGTGAGGGGCCCTGAGAACAGGCAGTGCCAAATCTGGAAGATGCTATGGTGTTCTGGTTTGTACTCTCTGGTACAAAAATGGTTGAAAGACATCCTCATACTTAAGAATGAGGTATGCCTCCTAAGTAGTGGTTTACCCTGCTGCACCACAATGCTTATCCCTGGCATTTTATTTGATGTTTACCTGGCAATTTGAATTGTTTACCTAAGTTCTTTTGTTGGAGCCAGTGTTGTGATGCATTAGGATAATCTGTTGCCACTGATGCTGGCATCCCATATGGCCACTGTTTGTGTCTCAGCTGCTGTACTTCCCATCCAGCTCTCTGGCAATGCATCTGAGAAAGCAGCAGACAACCCAAGTTCTTGAGTCCCTGGCACCCACGAGGGAGACTTGGATGGGGTTCCAGATCCTGGCTTTGATCTGACCCAGTCCCAGACATTGTGACCATTTGGTGGGTTGACCTGCAGATGGAAGATCTCTCCCTCCCCCTCCCTGTCTCTCCTTCTTTATAACTCCATCTTCCAGATAAATAAATCTTTTTCACATATTTATTTTTCAACATTTTTTCCCTACTTTCTCGCACACTCCCTAGGTGCTGCTGCTCTCTGTGGACTTGTCCTCCTCAGCCTCTGACTAGAGCACAGCCACCTCTCCAATGCTGACATCCTCTGACACATGTTTCACTCTTCTGTTCTCTCTAAACTGCAGACTCTTGATCTACCCAACTAACTCTCATGCATAGACACACACACCTGAGGACTCCAGAGTCTTGGATTTCAGGTTGTAATTAACTTTCCTTTTCAGAGGACTGGTGAAAAAACAAGTCTGGAAGCCAGGGTGCAGCCTTGTGGTTCAGATGCCTGTGTCCCACATTGGAGTTTCTGTGTTTGATTCCCGGTTCCAGCCCCTGCCTCCAACTTCCTGATAATGCAGACCCTGGGAGCTAGCAAGTGATGGCTCAGATGATTGGGTTCCCTACTCCTGGGACAGCCCTGGCCACTGTGGATATTTCAGCAGTGAACTAGAGGGTGAATACCACTTCTCTGTCTACTTGTTCATTTCTTTGCATCTCAAAGTAAAAAACAAAACAAGTATATTTGTATCATCCATTAAAATAACTTCCTCAATGGAAAAAGGTAGTTTCACTGTTAACTTTGGGGAAAAATAATGCTTCTTGGTTGTAAATGATATTAGAATAATGCATAACTATAAATCAGACTTCCATTGTGGACAAGGAAGAGAAAGATGGAAGCAATAATTTTTGCTTCTGGCTTTGGTACTTGTCATGTAACCTTGAAAAATTCATTTAAACTCATAGGGCCTGAGTGTCCTTAAAATTACAGGCTCATCTAGTTGAGGCAGGTTGTGTAAGGGGAGGTGGCAGGAAGCTGAGAGATTGCCTTGTTTCTGTGCTGACAGAGCTAAGTGACATTAGCAAGTCATTTGACCCCTCTGGATCTTCCTCCCTTGTGAGATAAGATTATCTTTATAGTTAAAGGATTTATTCTATACAGTCCTAATTATGGTAAGGTTCACATGACTGTGAAGTGCTTTATAAACTGGCAGTGTAATAATCAAGTTCGCACTGAAGATGAAATGTTAAACAGCATAGAACTTCTAAGGCTTGTAGTTCTATTAGGAGCTACACAGAAACATTGAAGTTCATGGGCATTTTAAATTTAAAAGCAGAATCATTGAATCACGGTTCAGAATCAGTATAGTTGCTAAAATTCTTATTTATAATCATTGAGATTGGTAGTGTAATTACTGATAGCATACTCCTAGTGTTGTATATTTTAGTTTATACAATACTTAGACTATATAAAGTATAGGTAGCATGGGAAGTGCGATACACAGCAGTCTCGTAGAATGGCAGATGTCCTAAACAGCACTCTGGCCTCAGAATCAGCCCTTAAGGCACTCAGATCTGGCTGAAGAGCCCATGAGAGTATTTTAGGTATGGAAAGCCACTCTGGCAAAAAAGAAAAAAAAATGACCTAAATAAAAGATCTCTGTGAGTGAGATCCCAGTAGAACAATGGGCCATTAAAGAATGAGGTACCTTTCTCTGAAGAGAGGAGAGAACTTCCCATTTGACTATGACCTTGTCTAAATGAGATTGAAGTCAGTTAACTCAAGAGGCTTCCATAGCCTTGGCAATTCATGACTAGAGCCCAGGGAGATTTCTGATGCCATAAACAAGAGTGTCAGATTGTTCAGTCAACAACAGGAATCACTGTGTGCTTACTCCTTATGTGGGATCTCTGTCCTTAAGGTGTTGTCCAATGTGAAGTAATGCTATAACTAGTACTCAAGCAGTATTTTACACTTTATGTTCTGTGTGCTGCAAACTGATGAAATCTTTACTTAATATATACTAAAACAATCTTCTGTATATAAAGATAATTGAAAAGGAATCTTGATGTGAATGGAATGGGAGAGGGAGTGGGAGATGGGAGGGGTGCTGGTGGGAGGGAAATTAGAGGGGGAAGCCTTTGTAATCCATACACTGTACTTTGGAAAATTATATTTACTAAATAAAAGTTTAAAAAATTAAAAAATAAAAATAAATAAAAATATAGGTAGCAATATTTAATGCTTCTCTTTCACTGGATTGGATTATAGCATACATTAATAAACCTTTTTTAAAGATTTATTTATCTATTTGAAAGGCAGAATGATAGGGAGAGACACATAGACAGAGATGTTCTCTCTGCTGTTTTACTCCCCAAGTGGCTGCAAGCAGCTGGAGCTGGGCTAATCCAAAGCCAGGTGCTTCTTCCAGGTCTCCCACATGGATTCAGGCGCCCAAGTATTTGGGCCATCTCCTGCTGCTTTTCCAGACACATTAGTAGGGAGCTAGATTAGAAGCTGAGCAGCTGGGACATGAACCAGTGCCCATAAGGGATGCCAGCACTGCAGGTGGTGGCTTTACCTTATATGCCACAGCACCAGCTACAGCCTATTCATTTTAAATTAATAACTAAAGATTATCTGCTGTTCAGCCTCCAGGCTTTGGCTTGGCCCAGCCTCTGCTGTTGTGGACATTTGGGGAGTGAACCAGAGGTTGAAAGATCTCTCTTTTTATGTCTCTCCCTCTCTAACCTTGCCTTTCAAATAAATAAATGAGTCTTTGAAATAAAAATACATACATACATACACACACACACACACACACACATGGTACCAACTCAGTGGGTAAACCCATGGCCTGCTGTGCCAGCATCCCATATGGGTGCTGATTCAAGTCCCAGCTGCTCCACTTACAATCTAGCTCCCTGCTAATGTGCCTGAGAAAGCGTCAGAAGGTGGCCCAAGTGCTTGAACCACTGCATTCATGTGGGAGGCCTGGCACAAGCGCCTGGCTTTAGATTGGCTCAGCTGAGGCCAATTTGGGAAGTGAACCAGCAGATGGAAGATCTGTCTCTACCCCTTCTCTGTAACTCTGCCTTTCAAATAAATAATAGATTTTAAAAATGGGGGAAAAGGGCAGTTGTGTTGCCTTCCCTTTCCCTAGAGTAACATAATCAAAATCTGTTAGGCAAATGAATAAGGGAAATTCTGAGATCATGTATTGACCACAGAAGAGAATGGATTCGCTGTACATTTTCTGGAAGCCCATGCTAGTTGGAACCAAGGGAAGGATAACAAAAAAGGGGAGGCCTATATCCCTCTTATTTGTCTTAGTTCATTGGAGCAGCGGAGAGTTGAGTAATGTAACATTGGTGTTTGTCTCCATACAGTTCACTTCTATTTAGCTGGTTCTTTTATTTTTTTTTTTTTTGCGTTTCCTTTTTATTTATTTTAAGAGATTTATTTGAAAGGCATAGAGACAGGGGTCTTCGATCTGCTGGTTTGATTCCTGAATGTTTGGGTGAGGCTGAAGGCCCACGAGTCCCAACCCATCTCCCACGTGGTGTGGAGTCCAAGCACCTGTCCATCACCACTGCACTCGTTGGCTGGAGTGAGACAGGAAGTAGGACGGTAGGGAATGGAACCGGTGCCCGTGATGTGGGCCCTGCAGGCTGTGGTTGCACCCCCACGCCACGGCGCAGGCCTCAATAAACCTTTCTTTAAAGTGGAATTAGGGGTAAAAATGGTCTGAGGTGCATGAGCGGTTCCGTTGTGAGACAGGCTGAGGCCCTGCGGGTGCCCGGGGGCCAACAGGAATACCTGCAGCCTTGGCCTGCAGGTCCCGGGTGTCTCCCCTCTGCTTGCGCCCCGCCCACGGGCCCGGCCCAGGCCCCAGTGGCACCTCAGGAATATCTGCCTCAAACTGGTCACTTTAAGTCACTTTGTGATCCCTGACCTCTACCCAAGTAAGGAAGCAGGAAGCAGCCCAGCAGGCTTCCCCCGACCTCTGGAGCCCTGAGTCGTGGTGCCAGCCCATGCCCCGGGGAGCCCGCAGCCATTCTGGGCCAGCCATTGGGACCCACGACCCCTGAGCCTCGTCCCCAACCCCTTCGAGGTCACCACTGCAGCCTTCTATTTAGCTGGTTCTTAATACTCAAGAAGGGAGTTAGCTCAATGTTCTATTCTCATCAAAGACTTTGATGTTTAATAAAAGATTCTGTCAGTAATTTTAACGCTGGGTCATTCTAAAGATGTGCTGTGACTTAGGTTTAGAAAAGAGCATCTTGCTTGCCACCCTCATCTCAGCTCTGGGGGCTGTCTGTTCTCCCTGCACAGATTCAGTAATGCATGCTTCTTCTCTACTACAAAGATCTTATGTTGGTCATATTTCCAGTTACCAAAATCAAATCAACTCACACCTGGACTCTGAGTATTCCATGGCATTATTTATCAAAATAAATGTATTCAAATATTCAAAGACCACTTCAAAGCTTAACTGCCTTCAAGAGTGTTTGGAACTTGGAACAGCCACTGTGGTTTTCTACACATGAGCACTCACTATTTTATATACCATTTAACAATTCAAACATCACTTCAGCTTCAGCAATACACAGCAATAGCATGGATGATTCTACATAATAAACACGTTACATTAGTTTGGACTTAAAACCTAGAACTAAAACCATGTGGTAACCTGGATGGATTTAAGGAAAGATGTAGAGCTAGGTAGCTAAGGCCACAGAATCCCAGACCTATTGATTTTAAGTGAGTCTGGAACAACAGCATTCCATTGCATTATCTTCCATCTCAGAGTCCTGCTTTTCCAGTGAGACCCACCCAACTCAGACCACGTATTTCCTGCCTGTGTCTTCACGGTGGTGGAAGCTGTTCTGATACAGGCATCTCCTGGATAGTCACCAGCTTCCTGATTTACTACCTGAACTGGAATCCCCAGTTGCGAGGTATATTTCCCAAACACCCAGGCTGAATTGAATGTTCGTCTCTGGCAGTCAAAAACTTCTGCCTTAGGAAACAGAACATGTCATCTACTCTGTGGCTCCTTTTTCTTCTCATGGGGTTCCGTGGTGATCTGTGGTTTTCAACACAAGTCCTGGGAGCATTCTGACTCAAAAGAAAGACCAGGGATAAGAGTTCCTACTGGGGGCTGCTGTTGTGGCATAGCAAGTTACACTGCTGCCTGCAGCACTAACATCCCACATGGATGCCAGTTTGACTCCCAGCTGCTCTACTTCTTCCCTAGCTCCTTGCTGGGTAAAGCAGCAGAGAATGTCCCAAGCACTTGGTCCTCTGCCCCCACATGGGAGACCTGGAGGAAGCTGCTGGCTTCAGCCTGGCCCAGCCCTGGCCATTGTGGCCATTTAGGGAGTGAGTCAGCAGATGGACCTCTGTGTTTCCTCTCTTTTTCTCTCTGTAACTATGGCTTG
Source organism: Oryctolagus cuniculus (assembly GCF_964237555.1). Lineage (NCBI taxonomy): Eukaryota > Metazoa > Chordata > Mammalia > Lagomorpha > Leporidae > Oryctolagus > Oryctolagus cuniculus. The sequence continues at coordinate 72,648,100 of NC_091447.1, forward strand.
CAAAGAAATAGAACTTCAGAAAGTTATTCTCCATCAAGTAATACACCCTTTTCCAGGCAGTTGTAAAGCTGGGAGTCATAGCTTCTTGTATATTTTGGATAAGAGTTTTGGTTTGAAAGCATGTTCATCTGAAACAATGATCACTCATTATCCTTTGTTAGAGAAGGGGGCTCTGCTCTTTGAAAGTGGAAATCAGAAGCTGTAATGTGTGATGAGCTCCACCTGTCAGGTCTGGGGATACTTATTTGAAAGACAGGGCACCAGGAGAGGAAGCTTTTCTGATTCCCTGGCCCTTGCTTTAGTCTTATGTCTTTACTTCTTTTGTTGCTTCTTGATGTCAAGAGTGTACTCTTTATGCTGAAATGAGGAATTGTGTCTTACCACTTTTAGGCCTTTTTCTAAGTGTCGCTCCCCGTCTTCCTGGGGGAACGACACAAGACCCTGCGCTGTTCTTTTGTCTGCTCGGCCCTCCCCGGGTTTGCTGCTGGTTCTTCCCGGGTTGGCTGCCGTCCCTCCACCTCCGTGAAAGGGCGGTTCCTCCTGCCACATTCCCCACTTCCGCAGGGGAGCGGCACACCGCTGGCCGGCTCTCTCAGGGGCTGCACAGGTGTTCCTTCAGATAGATGTTCCTGTTAGATGTTCCTGGTGCATGTTGTCTCTCTCCTCCTTTATAGTCCTCTTCCGCCAATCCCAACTTGGCTGCCCACACGCCGAGTACGCTGCTCTCCTCCAATCAGGAGCAGGATCAGCTCCTGGAGGTCATCACTCAAGTTGGCAAGAGGCAGCTGCATAGAAGCTGTTTTCTCCTCTCCCAGCGCCATATTGTGGGAGAGCAGATGCATAGAATAAGTCTTAATTCCAGTAACTCAGTCCAGTCCGAGTTGCTCCCCACAGATCCCCCTTTCTTTTTATTTTTTGGTGTTGATACGCACCTGTCTTCGGTGCCCCGTGGCACACACTCTGCTCTGCTTGCTAGAGTTGCCCACAGGTGCTTACAAGTCCTATCAATCAGGCAAACCGAATCCGGGTCCTCTCTTCGCCATGTTGTGAGGAGGTTTTTAGGTGCTGATGCGTGCCTGTGTTCGGTGCCCTGCAGCGTATGCTCTGCTCTTCTAGAACTGCCTGCAGGTGTTACAAGCCCTACCAATCAGGCAAACTGAATCCAAGCCTTCTCATTGCGGTATTGTGGGGAAACTTATTGATGTTAATTCGTGCCTGTCTTCGGTGACCTGCGGCGCATAAGCTGCTAGCTGCCCGCAGGTGCTCACCACCTCCCTAATCAGGCAGACTGAATCCAAGCTCTCTCATTGCCATGTTGAGGGGAGGCCTTATTTTTTTTTTTTCTATTTCTCTATCTCCAGGCATTCCTATCTCTCCTATTTTACTTCTATCTGCCAGCATTCCTATTTCTCTCATTTTACTTCTAAACTTCCCGCGGCTTCTCTTATCCCCGCGGTTTCCCGGCGCCCGCCCCGAGGCTGCTTCTCCGCACCTCACCCCGCGGCAGCTTCACAGCTCTGCGCGGCTTCCTGGCTTCGTGCCCGCACCACGGCCTCGCACTAGCCCAGCGTTCCCTATCTACTTGTGCCCCGCATGCTCTCTCTGAGCGTGGCAGCCTCCGCGAGTCACACAGCCCCAGCTCACGTTTCCACCACTAGCATTCAATCCAAGTTCCTCGGGCTAACCTAGCGAATTCAACCCAGCTCACGTTTCTGCCCCACGATTTGGCTTCTCGTCCTTTGCTCCCTGGGCTAATCTGACGGATTCCAACCTGGCTTACGTTTCCGCTTCTGGTTTTAACTTTTTGCCCCTTATTCCCAAGCTGACTCGACGAATCCCAAGGTAGCTTTCGTCTCCACCTCAGCCTGCCCCTGCGGCTACATCCTCCCTAACATTTTTCTCTACCTGGTATGTTTCCCTAAGTTTTCTTCCAACAATATTCCTCCCTCATTTCTCCTGGCCTCTCCCCACAGTCCGCATCCGAGTCCAAGCCTCCTCCAGGTTTCACTTTCGCTTTCAATCTCCTAGCTTCCCCACCATAATCCACATCCGAGTCTATGAAAGCTTTCACTTTTGCTTTCAATCCTAACTTCTTTCCCACAGTCCATATGCGAGTCTATGCCTAGGCTTCGATACCTTCTTCTGGCACATTTTCCGTCCGGCTTTCCCTAGGCTCTTTGCTAGTCTCTCTCTCCGGTATTTTCCACTTCTTCCCATTTCTTCCCTCCTAAGTTTCCTATCCGAGTCACGGCACCATTATGTCGCTCCCCCCTTCATGGAGGAACGACACAGGACCCTGCGTTGTTCTTTTGTCTTCTCGGCCCTCCCCGGGTTTGCTGCTGGTTCTTCCCGGGTTGGCTACCGTCCCTTCCACCTCTGTGGAAGGGCGGTTCCCCCTGCCACATTCCCCACTTCCGCTGGGGAGCGGCACACCCCCAGCCGGCTCACTCGGGGGCTGCACAGGTGTTCCCTTAGATGTTCCCCTTAGATGTTCCTGGTGCATGCCGTCTCTCTCCTCCTTTATAGTCCTCCTCCGCCAATCCTAACTCGGCTGCCCACACACCGAGTACGCTGCTCTCCTCCAATCAGGAGTAAGTCCTACAGTTTATTGGTTGAACTGGAGGCAGCTGTGTAGAAGCTGTTTCTCCCTTCTCAGCGCCATATTGTGGGAGAGCAGATGCATAGAATAAGTCTTAATTCCAGTAACTTAGTCTAGTCCGAGTTGCTCCCCACACTAAGAAGAGTGTATATATTTATCTTGGATATAAGGATAGCTTCTGGGGTGGGTGGGTTTTTTTTGGAAGTTTTCTCAAGCCAACCAGTAGCCTATATTTTCTTCACAGAATTCAGTTTTTAGAAAAGCCTCCAATACAGCCAGACCATCTGTAGGTAGGGAAGAGAAGGTAGAAAAATAAAAAGAAACATGAGGAATATGAGGAAGCTAATGATCAAATAATCCCTTGTGCTTTTCTAGTACTAGGATTAGCTATTCTCTTGTTTTTATTGAATCCTGTAATCCTGCGGATTTAGCTTTTAAAACAAAGATGCCTGTAGGCAAAATACTTAAGTTGGTTCCATACTACTAAAACAGAAATACTTCAGTTTGTTTTAATGCCAAAAATGTATTTACAGGAGAGGCATAAATCCTCAGGGAACTAAGTCTCTTGCAAACACTGCATGCAATGAAAAGCATCCTCAGCCTCAACCAAGAGCACTGCCATTGCAGAGCTGAAGGCTGATTTATCTTCCCCACCTGGTGTGAATATGCTGAGAAATAAGCGGAGATAAACAGACCTTCTACTAGGTTAAGTCGGATTCTCCTTGGTGAGCTGCTCATTTGAGGACACAGCCTTTCTGCACTCTTGTGATACTTGCAATGGATTCAATTCAAGCCTAATTCACAATTGCTGACCAGCAGCTCCTGGAATGCTTCTGACCACAACAGTGCTTCCTTCGGGGAAGGTCTGCAAGAGCAGTTCTCTAATGAGTTGTGCTCAGAGCAGTTCCCCTCCCAGCTCAGCAGTGAGCTCTTCAGATTGCAAACACAGGAATCTCAACTTACTTGATGAAAGCTTGCTACCTGCTTTTCTTGCCAATTGTGGCCTTCCCAGGAATGGTGGAGTTTTGCCATAGGTAGCTCAACCCGGTCTTCAGTACTCTTATTCTTACAAAAAAAAAAAAAAAGACAATTCAGTAAGTGGTCATCCTTGAATACACTACTGAGCCTGAATGCATTTTTACCAAATAAAGTCGCCCAATAGCTATAAACCAAAAGCCAACAACAGGCTTACCCACCTAATATTACACTCAGCCCCGAAGTACTAAGCAGTTTCATCAGTTCCTCAGAATGTAACTATGCTGTGAGCACTAAAGATAGGACTGCCCAAATTTTAATTATCAATACACTGCACAGCTAATAAGGCAGATGCTGTCTCTGGCCCACAAAAGGAGACAGTTTCCCTGCAAGGTTAATCACAATTGGGAGACATTTTGCACCTGATGGAACCTGCAGCGGTACTGCCTTGAGCCTACTCCTCTCCTTCCCTTTCCACCTTTAGTCCTGGATGGGCCAGAGACCACGCACAGGAGGTGCCACCAGTCACCCGTGTCCCCCTTTCCACCTGCAATGCTCCAGGGAGGCAGATGCTGCAGGACAGTGATTTGTTCCATGATTGTCACTGTGTGAGATCAGCCCAGTATGAGAAAATGACCATGGACTCCAATGAGATATCAACCGCAGAAGCACTGCCCCCAGCAGCAGTGCAGGAGGGTGGATGACAGAAGGCACAGCATGGCCAGGATCTCTAGGGATCCCGCAGGATTCTGCTGCCCTGGATGCCTACAGCAGGCAGCTGCACGAAGGCCCAGTGCGCCTCCAGCACCCTGCTGCCAAACCCTTCCCCCTGTCTGCCCATGCAGACCACATAGATGCTGTGTCAGTGAGCAAATCAGCACCTCACACTTGGTTTTCCTGCTGAGACTCGGCCTTCATTGCTTCCCCAAGTGCAGCACGTGCTGCAAGCCTCAGCCAGCAGGGCTGGCAGGAGAGGTGGGCAGTCGCACTCACCAGGTCTGTCTCTTCTTCTCCTGCCCCTCCTGACTCTCAGGCCACCACCTGCATTCTAGCCCCAAGGTATGAAATGGGAAGACCAAGAATCTAACACCACCCACATCACCTGCACACACTGCAACTACCAGCTGCCCACCAATGACCATCTCCTTTATAGCCAGCCTGGCATGGGGTGGGTCTGGCAGCACTGGTCCTGCCCCAGGGCAGCAAGGATTGGCCTGAGGCCCCCTGCTGGGCTGAGCCTGAACTGCCCTGCAGCAGATTCTGGAAGCAAGAAAGATGCTGATGGCTGAGGCCCTGGCTCAGAGCACACTTAGGGAGACCCCATGCCCAGCAAGGGCGCTGGGGCCCTGGACTTTCCCAGGCTGCAATCCTAGTGTGGAGTCTGGCTTGGCTCTTCTTCCCAGAGCCCTGACTGCAGATGGAGTGGGGTTCCCACGGGGGCATCTTCCTTCGTGGGAGAGTGGGTGAACCCCAAATGTCGTGACTCCCAGTGCCGGGTGCTGGCCTGCAGCCTTCCGGGAGGGAGTAGGAGACAGTGACTTTGTGGGGAGGTGACACTTGAGCTGGCCCTGTATTTTGGGTTAGCTCTGGATGCACATCCCAGTGCCCCTGGACCTGCGGGTCTGCTGCAGGCCTCCTGGAGGCTCTGAGTGCCAGGCGTCCTGGTGGGGAGGTCGAGGTGCTGAGCTCCCGCTGGGTGCACCAGGCACTTTGGAGCTGTTCAGAGTAAGGAGTCGAGGTCACCTCCTGAACCACTCCTGGTCCCAAACTCCTGGTTTGGGATTTGCCAGAACCCTGAAGTAGGGGTGTGGTGGGGGAGGTAGTGGTTGGCTTCAATGCACTGTATTTGTGAATTCTTCAAACACAGCTTCTCCCTACTCCTGCAGGTTTTCAGGTCATTGACGAAGACAGAGTCCCTCAGCTGTAAAGTGACTGAAGTTTGGAAACTACGTCCAGAACTTCACAGTGTGTATTCAGCTGGTCATCCTTCAGGCCTGCAGGTGGACAGCAAGAGCAACAGTAAGATATTAATTACTGTAGATACTCTCCTTTCTTTCCAGTAGACCCACCAAAAGAGAATGGGAGATGAGTACTTGAACATTGGAACCAGTCAGTTTGCTAGGGTGAGTGTCGGTACTTGGAGCTCAGGAGTGGACATGGAGAGCAAAACATGCATTGTTACTAAAGAGGACAGTTAGGCATTTTACTGTGAAAAGGGAAATCATTTAGAAGTGTGCAAGACACCTTAAGAAAGTCTGTATATTTATTTTTGTTTATTTGCAAGGCAGAGAGAGCCCTTCTATTTACTGCTCATTCCTCAAATGTCTGCACCAACCAGAGCTGGTTCAGGCTGAAGCGAGGAACTCAGTGTGGGTCCCCCACACAGGTGGCAGGGACTCAAGTACTTGAGCCATCAGCTGCTGCCTCCCAGGGTTCTGTTAGCAGGAAGCCAGAAGCAGAAGCAGGGCAAGGGCTTGAGCCCTGGGCATGCTGACTGGGATGTGGAAGGCTTTACCACTATGCCAAACACATGCTCCAGTAAGCTGTTTCAACACATTTGCAAAATGTAAGAATGTGGTTTTAAATATATGCTCTTCATCTTAAAAATTTGCATAATCTTATATTCAGTTTCATGATTCAATACTTATTATTAAATACAAGTAACATTTAGATACATGCTTTCCTCACCAATACAAACCTCAGTAATTTTTTCACTTAGAACATTCATTTCACTTAGCATTCATTCAGACTGAAGTTCACTCATAGGCTGGGAATTCTGACAAACAGACAGTAGGGAAAAAATCTAGATGTGTATCTGATACCTAGTAAGATTCTGAACCTGACTGATAGAATCTGAGTAACTCTTCAGAGAGTCACTTCATACCTCTCCCCTCTGTAATGAGAAGACTGTGTCTTTCGGCCACTTTCACATGATGTTATGTAAATCTTACCTGAAAAGCCTTCTATAAATTCTGAAGTACCATACAGAAGCATATTATGCATTTCCATATGTGTGAAAAAAGGCAATGTCAAAGGCATAGCTATTCCAGAGAGAAGTTAGGAGGATTAGCTCAGTTGTAAGTGTGTAAATACCATTAAATATCAACATATTTGAAATAGATTTATAGAGTGTGGAGTTCATGATAGATATTTTAAAAATGCACTCTGGATAATAAGCAAATATCAGAAATAATGCCACACCCATCAGTGTTTAAACTCTTCAGACAGCTCCATGCCAGGGAAGTGCAGTGATCCCTGTAAATTAACAAAAATCAATCTGTGTATAGCCATGGAAGCAACTGGTTTATGCAGCCTATACTAGAGGTTTTTGTGTTTAGTAAAATTACTTGATTTTTTAATGAATGCTTTCAGACTGATACCTGATGCTGAGTGGCAGACAATTTTTTCTGAAAGGTATGTGGTTGAGAAATATAAATATAAACCAGTTTATAATTTTTGTGTGTGAATATTTTTCTGCATTGAGACAATGCCTGCAATAATCAGAAGACTTTTCCTTAAAAAGTTGCTATATTGATGCATTTTCATTTATTTATGTAATGTATCTTTAGGTAAAAGAAAGAAAGAGAGAGAGAGAGAGAGAGAGATCTATCTTTCATCTGCTGGCTCACTTCCAGATGGCCACAATAGCTGGGGCTGAGCCAGGCTGAAGCCAGGACCCTGGAACTCTGTCCCAGTCCCCCATGTGGGTGCAGGAACCCAAACTCTTGGGCAATCTTTGCTGCTTTCTCAAGCAAAGAGCTAGATGTGAAGTGAAGGATGTGAGTCTCAAAGCAGTTCCATAAGGCATGCTGCTGTTGCAGTTGGCAACTTCCCCATTTGTGCAAAAATGCTGCCCTGGATTGATGACATATTTAAGTGCTGCCACTGGCTTTTGGCTAAATAGGGTGACTTAACATGTTTTCCACTCTGTGGAATAGGAACAAATAAGGCAGTTGGTTGTAAAAGTTGCCCATGGAAACCACAGCCTGAGAAAGATGAATCAACTCACCTTGCATTTTCCACGTTGCATCTACACCACCCTTTTCTGGACAAACATCTGATTGTATGCCCTTGTGATGGAGGTTCTCAGGGTGCTGGAACCTTTTGTAATTTTTTAAAAGTATAGATTAAGAAGAAGGCAAATAAACAAAAAATTACAAACTGCTGCCAATACCAAGAAGAGATTATTGAGAGTAAAAGGTCACCTGTTGGAGCCAGCACTGTGGCACATCAGGTTAAACCCTGGCCTGAAATACAGGCATCCCATATGAGTGCTGGTAGAGTTCCGGCTGCTCCACTTCCAGTCCAGCCTCCTGCTAATGCACCTCGGAAAGCAGTAGAGGATGGCCCAAGTCCTTGGGCCCTTTTGCTCATGTGGGAGACCCAGAAGAAGCTCCTAACTCCTGGCTTCAGATCAGCTCAGCTCTGTCCATTGTAGCCATTTGGGGAGTGAACCAGCAGACAGAAGATTCTCTCTCTCTCTCTCTCTCTCTCTCTCTCTCTCTCTCTCCCTATCTATATAACTTTTTCAAATAAATAAAATAGTTTTTCTAAAAAAAGGTATCCTGCCATACTTCTTTCTTCCCTGTTAATTCCTAGGAATTAAAAATTGTTACAGGGCCAACACTGTGGCAAAATGGGTTATACCAACACCTGCAGCACTAGCATCCTCTATCGGCACCAATTGCATGTTCTACTTCTGTTCCAGCTCCCTGCTAACATACCTGTGAAAGCAGCAGAATATGGTACGAATCCTGTGGTCCTGCACCCAAGCGAGAGACCTGGATGAAATTTCCCTGACTCCTGGCTTTTTTTTTAAAGATTTGTTTATTTATTTGAAAGGGTTACACACACACACACACACACACACACACAGAGAGAGAGAGGGAGGGAGATCTTCCATCCGATGTTTTACTCCCCAAATGTTGAAATGGCTGGAGCTGTGCTTATCTGAAGCCAAGAACCAGGAGCTTCTTCGAGGTCTCCCACTCAGGTGCAGGGGCACAAGGACTTGGGCCATCTCCTACTGCTTTCCCAGGCCATAAGCTGAAAGCTTGATCAGCAGTGGAGCAGCCAGGTCTTGAACCAGCACCCTTAAGGGATGCCAGTGCTTCAGGCCAGGGCGTTAATCTGCTGTGTCATAGCACTGGCCCCTACTCCTGGCTTTGCCCTGGCCAAGCCCCAGGTTTTCAGTAATTTGGGGAGTGAAGCGGCAGATGGAAGACCTTTCTGAAGTAAATAAAACAATTCTTAAAAATATATAAATATATTTATGTAAAAATCATGTTCATGGTTTAGAAATTTAGGGACCAAAATATATGTTTTAAAAACCCACTCAGAATGCAAATCAAAAGCACAATGAGGTTTCACCTCACCCCGGTTAGAATGGATCACATACAGAAATCTACCAACAACAGATGCTGGCGAGGATGTGGGGAAAAAGGGACACTAACCCACTGTTGGTGGGAATGCAAACTGGTCAAGCCACTATGGAAATCAGTCTGGAGATTCCTCAGAAACCTGAATATAACCCTACCGTTCGACCCAGCCATCCCACTCCTTGGAATTTACCCAAAGGAGTTTAAATTGATAAACAAAAAAGCGGTCTGCACCCTAATGTTTATTGCAGCACAATTCACAATAGCCAAGACCTGGAACCAACCTAAATGCCCATCAATGGTAGACTGGATAAAGAAATTATGGGATATGTATTCTTTAGAATACTATACCGCAGTAAGAAACAACGAAATCCAGTTATTTGCAACAAAATGGAGAAATCTGGAACACATCATGCTGAGTGAAGTAAGCCAGTCCCAAAGGGACAAATACCATATGTTCTCCCTGATCGGTGACAACTGACTGAACACCAAAAAGGAAACCTCCTGAAGTGAAATGGACACTATGAGAAATGGTGACTTGATCAGCATAGCCCTGACTGCTAATGGACAACTTAATACATTATCCCTCATAGTATTTTTTTTGTCTGTTCTACTTAATATGACTGGTTTAATTCTCTAATTATCACACAGTTATTCTTAAGTGTTGAAAATTAACTGAAATGTGATCCCTGTTAAACATAAGAGTGGGAATAAGAGAGGAAAGAGATGTATAATTTGGGGCATGCTCGGGCTGACTTGCCCCAATTGGTAGAGTTGGAAACATACCAGGGGATTCCAATTCAATCCCATCAAGGTGGCATGTCCCAATGCCATCTCACTAGTCCAAGTGATCAATTTCAGTTCACAATTGATCATAATGAAAGGACTAAGAGTCAAAGGGAGCACATAAACAAGTCTAGTATCTGCTAACACTAACCGATAGAATAAATAAAGGGGAGAGTGATCCAACATGGGAAGTGAGATACTCAGCAGACTCATAGAATGGCAGATGCCCTAAATAGCACTCTGGCCTCAGAATCAGCCCTAAAGGCACTCGGATCTGGCTGAAAAGCCCATGAGAGTATTTCAGGCATGGAAAGCCAAGACACTCTGGCAAAAAGATCTCTGTGAGTGAGATCCCAGTGGAAAGAACAGGTCTTCAAAGAGGGAGGTGCCTTTCTCTGAAGGGAGGAGAGAACCTCCACTTTGACTATGACCGTGTCTAAACAAGATAAGAGTCAGAGAAACCAAGGAGCTTCCATAGCCTTGGAAACTCATGACTGGTGCATAGGGAGATTACTGATGCCATAAACAGGAGTGTCAATTTGTAAAGTCAACAACAGGAGTCACTGTGCACTTACTCCTCATGTAGGATCTTTGTCCTTAATGTGCTGTACACTGAGGCTTAATGCTATAATGAGTACTCAAACAGTATATTTCACTTTGTGTTTCTATGGGGGTGCAAACGATTGAAATCTTTACTTAATGTACACTAAACTGATCTTCTGTAAAAAAAAAAAAAAATTATCAATTCCCAACTTGACTCTCACTGGGATTAAACATGACAATAGGTCTGATCTGATTTCATCATCATTTTAAAAAAATCATCTATTATTTTTCACTTTATGTTTCTGTGTGGGAGCAAACTGTTGAAATCCTTACTTAAGGTATACTAAGCTGATCTTCTGTATATTAAGAAAATCGAAAATGAATCTTGATGTGAATGGAGGGGAGAGGGAGTGGGAAAGGGGAGGGTTGTGGGTGGGAGGGACGGTATGGGGGGAGAAGCCATTGTAACCCATGAGTCGTACTTTGGAAATTTATATTCATTAAATAAAAGATACAAAAAAAATAAAAAAATAAATGGCCAAATGCCCTGTAATTGGGTACATATATGTTTGTTATGGTCATGTCTTCCTGTTGAAATGATCCCTTAATCACTACATGTTGCCCTTCCTGGTCTCTTTTAGCAGTTTTTGTATTGAAGTCTATTTTGTCTGATATAAAAAAAAAAAAAAAACACTCAGTGGCCGGCACCGCGGCTCACTAGGCTAATCCTCCGCCTAGCGGCGCCGGCACACCGGGTTCTAGTCCCGGTCGGGGCGCCAGATTCTGTCCCGGTTGCCCCTCTTCCAGGCCAGCCCTCTGCTGTGGCCAGGGAGTGCAGTGGAGGATGGCCCAAGTGCTTGGGCCCTACACCCCATGGGAGACCAGGAAAAGCACCTGGCTCCTGGCTCCTGCCATCGGATCAGCGCGGTGCACCGGCTGCAGTGCGCCAGCCGCGGCGGCCATTGGAGGGTGAACCAACGGCAAAGGAAGACCTTTCTCTCTGTCTCTCTCTCTCACTGTCCACTCTGCCTGTCAAAAAAAAAAAAAAGATAAAAAAAAAACACTCAGTATCATTCTGCAAAGCAAAGAGCAAATCATGAAGATGTTTTAGGTCCTGAATTTATCAGCGCTGTAAGCTTCTTTCTTGTATACTTTGAAAGCTTAAGTGGTTTCTATTTTTATTTTTTAAAGGAAGATTGATGCATGTATTTGAAAATGTAGCAGAGTGGAAGAGACAGATTATCTATCTGCTGGTTTACTACTCAGCTGGCTGCAGTGGCCTGGGCTGGGCCAGACTGAAGACAGGAACTTCATCTGGGTGTCCCATGTGGGTGGCAGGGCCCCAGTTATCTTCTGTTGCTTTTCTGGGACCATTAGCAGGAAGCCAGATTGGAAGGGGAGCTGCTGGGACTCAGCTAGCACCCATATGGGATACCGGCAATGCAGCAGCATCTTACCTCATGCTACAGCACTGGCACCAAGTGGTCATGTTTTACCTAGGGAAAAGAAAAATTAAAACCTAGGAAATTAAATGCCATGGGAAAGGATGTGGTGAGTGGAAAAAATGAAAACTTTTAGTACCTAGTGGTTGGTCATATGAAAGAAGTGGGACACTTACCTATATTATTACCTTTAGTCCAATTTGACTTTCTTTAAGTTTTTTTTTTTTTACTTAATTGGGAGGCAGAAAATGCCTGCAACAGCCAGAACTGGGTCAGGCTGAAGCCAGGAGTGTGAACTCAATTTTTTTTTTTATTTATTTGACAGGTAGAGATAAAGATAGTGAGAGAAACAGAAAGAAAGGTCTTCCATCTGCTGGTTCATTCCCCAAATGGCTACTACAGCTGGCACTATGCCAATTCAAAGCCCAGAGCCAGGTGCTTCTTCCTGGTCTCCCATGAAGGGGCATGGGCCCAAGCACTTGGGCCATCCTCCACTCCCCTCCCAGGCCACAGCAGACAGCTGGACTGGAAGAAGAATAACCAGGACTAGAACCAGCACCCCAATGGGATGCTGGTGCTGCAGGCAGAGGATTAAGCAAGTGAGCCATGGCGCCAGCCCATGAACTCAATCTTAATCTCCCATGTGTGTGCAGAAACCTGAATACTTGAGCCATCAGTGCTGCCTTATAGGATCAGTATTTGCAGGAAGCTGGAGTTAGGAACCAGAGCTAGGCACTAAACCCCAGTACTCTGATGTAAGACTTGGACATCTTTTTTTTTTTTTCAAAGATTTATTCATTTATTTATTTGAAAGGCAGAGTTGCATACAGAGAGAGAAGTCTTCCATCTGCTGGTTCACTTTCCAGTTGGCTGCAACGGCTGGAGCTGGGCTCATCCAAAGCCAGGAGCCAGGAGCTTCAAGGTCTCCCATGCTTGTGCATGGGCCAAGAACTTCGGCCATTTTCTACTGCTTTCCCAGGCCATAGCAAGGAGCTGGATCAGAAGTGGAGCAGCAAGGACTCAAACCAATGCCCATATGGGATGCCCATGATGTTTTCTTTAATTGGAGAAATGTTCCTTTGATAGAGTGAGCATATGACCCCACAATATTCTCTACTTACTCATAATAGGGTCTGAGATGTAAAAGTCATTATTAATTTCTTAGAAGAAAATTTTCATACCCAGAAGCAAAAAGAGAAAATTAACCTTTTGTTTCTCTCATGAATGAATCAGAGTTTCAAAACTAATACTTAACTTGTATTTTAGAGGAGTTAATGACTTAACCAACTCTTCTATTAGAAATACTACATTGTGGCCAGTGCTGTGGCACAGCGGATTAAAGCACTGGCCTGAAGTGCCAGCAACCCAAGATCCATCAGGGTGGAGGAGGAATGTCAGAGGCTGTGGTTCTATTGTACTAAAGCTTTGGTTCTGGAAGAACACATTAATGCACCCAGATGGTTTGAAGCTAACTGAGGGCCTATGTTCTGTACTCTTGTCTGTGGTACTGCATTTTCATTTATGTAAAATTTATTTTCTTCAAGTAATATATTAATTTGGATGAAAATGAAGATGTTAAGGAATTTTCAGAATGGGTCTGTTTAACCCTCATTGGCTTTGTTTTTAGGCACTTAACTCAGAAAGGAAAAGATAGAAAAATACATTTTGGGTTCTCTTCATCTGTACCATGGCACCCTTTGGTTAAGATTTGTCATTTTGTCATATTTGATTCTCTAGACTCCCTGAAAAATCCCCTACTTCATTAGAAGGAGTCCGTGTCTCATCATGGCAGTGAGAAGTTTAAAATGTTCCGGCTGTGCATTTAGCTAGGTCATGGACACATGCCATGGCACTTGCCAGCCAATTGTGTCAGGGGCATCATCTGAATCAGAATTACTTGTATGAAAAAAGGAGTTGCAGATTCTTCCAGTGAAAGTGAGAGGAGCAGGAGCTGCAGAACATTGCCAGGGGTGAGTGTGCCATGGGATGTCATGTGGTGGCTGGTGTCTGGGGTGCTGGTTCTGCAGAATATAGGGCTTATGGGGGCTGGTGCTATGGTGTAGCAGATAAGGCTACGACCTGCAGTGCCAGCATCCCATATGGTCACCAGTTCAAGTCCCGGCTGCTCCATTTCCGATCCACCTGTGATATGCCCTGCAAAAGCAGTAGAAGATGGCCCACGTCCTTTGACCCCTGAACGCACATGGAAGACCTGGAAGAAGCTCCTAGCTCCTGGCTTTGGCTCAGCTCAGCTCTGGCCATTGCATCCAATTGGGGAGTAAACCAGCAGATGGACGATTCTCTCTCTCTCTCTCTCTCTCTCTCTCTCTCTGCCTCTCCTCTCTCTGTAATTCTGACTTTCAAATAAATAAATCTTTTTTTTTAAAGAGCTTATGCTTCTGGGTAGTGGTCATGGAAAATATATGGGACATTTTTCAGGAAGATTTTCGATGAATTTTCCAACCCCTGAACCTCCTAGAGATTAGAATAGACTTCTAATGCATAACTTCCACTTATGCTTAATTAGCTTCTTGTTTTGAATTGTTTTTGATGAAACAGCAAGGAATTCTGAGTTATAGACTTCCTATTTCAGAGACAGGAAAACACTGATGCCTGCATTTTAATTAAATAATGCCTATCACCCTTTCATAAGCATCAAATGATCACAGATTCTCTCTTTGCTGCTAATTAATGAGCATGGTGATTCTTCCCACCGTAACCACCTTCCCACCTACACTCCCTCCCCTCTTCCTCCTTCCTCTCCTATTGACATGGAATGCCTTACATTGCTAGGGTGAACATTTAACCCGCTGGCCCTAGGTGTTCATACACTTCAACTGTGTGTAATTATTCATATGCGCTTTTTATGACCAAGCTTATGTCAGAATGACAAATTATATATTCACCTAATACTGAGAGTCATCAAATTGATTTCTATTTTCTTCTCTATTAGGCAGTTCTTGAGGGGCAGAAATATTTATTTTGTGTATCATGTATTTATTCAACTAAAAGACTGACTGTCAAGATGCTGAGTTTTAGTATCAAAACAAATATGTTTCTAGACCCCATGAAGTTTATAGTCTGGCAAGAAAGAGCCATCTACCCAAAGAATATTGTTTAACATAGTAAATGCTGGTGTGAAGTCAGTGGATAAAGATTGAAGCATTCTTAATCTAGCACCAACTCTAATCCCATGATCTCTAATTGAGAGAAGTAATCAGAAACACAGAACTCCATGTTATCTAGTTATCTCTTTGAATTTGTGCTTAAAAAATAAAACATACCAAACAACACACAAATACCTAGGAGTGCATAATATTTATATACCATCTTGATATTAAAAATAACAAGAAATAACCATGAAATAATAGCAACTTTGAATCTCCTTTGTTTTCTAGACAAGTTATAATCCTATGTGGTTCTTTACAGTAAATTATTACAGTAAATTACAGTACATCATTACAGTAAATTATTACAGTAAAAAATTACAGTAAATTATTTTTGTAGGTACTCTTCATCTCTCTCACATTTTTTCTCTTTGAGAAATCAGATTTTAAAAACTGAGACCCAAGACAAAAGAAACATCTTTAAGCTAGTATTATATGATGATTGGCTCTCTAAAAAATATTTATTTATTTATTTGAAAGTCACAGTTACACAGAGTAGAAGGGGAGAGAGAGAGAGAGTGAGGGACATCTTCCATCTTTTGGTTCACTCACCAATTGGTCACAATGGCAGGAGCTGTACTGATCCGATGCTAGAGCCAGGAGCTTCTTCTGGGTCTCCCACACAGGTGCAGCTGCCCAAGGATTTGGGCCATCTTCCACCGCTGTCCCTGGCCATAGCAGAGAGTTGGATCGAAGGCAGAGTAGCCAGGACTCAACCTCCACCCATATGGAATGTCCATGCTGGCAGTAGCTTTACCTGCTATGCCACAGTGCTGGCCCCTTGATTGGCCTATAACATAGACTTTTAAATGATATTAAAAACACCATGTTTTTCTAAGCTCTTTCCATTCAGTTTCTACTTTGTAAACTCCAGATAATACTATCTCCAGAATTAATCTAAGGTATAAATGACATGATATGAGGCATTTAACCCCTTAACCTGTCTCCTTGAATACTCAGCTATGTTAGCTCTGTGTCCATTCTTCTGTCTCTGTACTAGATGAATAAAAAGACAGTGTAAAATGATTTGAAAAGAACTTTAAGGGGTCTGCGCTGTGGTATTGCTGCCAATTGGGGAGTGAACCAGCAGATGGAAAACCTCTCTCTCTGCCTCTCTGCCTCTCCTTCTCTGTAACTCTGACTTCCAAATAAATCAATAAATCTTAAAAGAACTATAAACATCAATAAAACACAAATGAAAATTGTATTCTCAAAACTGGATATTAAACCATGCCTTCTACACCTCTGTTAAAAGTTACATTCTATCATAGTCATTTATGATTTCTAGGGCCAAAGTAGTAAATAAGATTTTTCTGGAAGAGACAGAGGTTATGAGGGAGCCAGGATTTGGGGTCAGTTAGCAGCAGTGAGTGTCACTCTTTCAGATTTGATTCAGGAAAGGAAGAACAGCAACTGATCCCTGACATTTTTTTTGGGGGGGAAGGAAAGGAAGGAGGGACTTAACAAAAGCAAAGGCCTTCTGGTTGTGGGCACCCACCCCTGACTACAGCCTTTGGGAGGGCCAGCTGGTGTCTCTATGGATGATGTGGCCTGGACTCCATTTCCCAGAGTTCCCAGGAGCTCCGACCTATTCTGCCTTCGAAATGCCTGTGCACATGCGCCTGCTACAGCCAGTCCCTGGGGCTCTGAGTTGGACCAGAGGGAGTTCATTCCCTGATCAGGGTCAGCCCTGGGGGCTGTGGTGCTCCTTCTCTGTCATTTATTGCATCTCCTGCTCTGCACGTGCGATCCCAGGCAGTTTCCGAGTGCTCACCCCGAGCCTGCCTCCTGCTGCTTCTTCCCTCTTCATCATTCACCTGTGGGTCCCATGTACCAGGGAATCTCTACCTGCACTCCCAGCATCGCTCCCTGTGTGTCCTGAAGAAAGGGTACATGCTCCAGGGACTTTCTGCTGTAGGTTTGACGTGCAGGAAGGGGCAGGGACCCGTGTGGGAGACAGTGCATGCCAGGGCACCAGCGATCATGGCAGCTTCCCCTGAGGTCAGGGCTGGGACCCGGGCTGTTCTGTCTCCCAACTCTGCTTCACAGGCACCCAGCGCCTGGACTCTCTCCTGCAGAACCTCACCCAAACTGTCCCTAATGCGCTTTATTTAGTGGTTACCGGAGAGAGAGGTTAGCATTCTGGAAACCTGCACACGCAGGGAAGGAAGGTGGAAAGACTCCTGATCTCCACAGTCAATAATCTGGGTTCCCACTGTGGGTGGTCTCAGAATGCAGTCTGGCCAGGTCTCTTGATGTTTCCTGGGCTGGTTCCTGCAGGGTGGGGCAAGATGGCCTTCAGCAGGGAGCCTGGGGCAGCAGAGGGGTGGGAAGGAGGATCTGACTAGGATCTGCCCCACTGCTCTCATCCTGCACCTCATCATCCTGGTGGGGAGAAGTGTGAACCATGAATAGCTGCTTTGTGCATTGGTCCCTCTCAAGTATTAATTATCAGACTTTTCCAATGTGGAATTTGAAGCTGTTCCAGAAACCTGGGGTGGGAAAACTCCCTTCTTTCAAACAGGCACAGAGACAGTGGAGGATCCAAGGAGTTTCTATTAATGGCCCTAGGCTCAGCTGGAATGATTTCCTGAGAATTGAGCATCAAATTCAAGTTTCTTAGCTGTTACAGCATTGGTGGGTTTAAATGGCAGCCTACATGACTTAGGACCACATTTCCAATGGTCAGTGGGTCCAGTATGTTTGTAAAAGTGATGCCAGGGACAGATTTATTAGGACAGATTTTTGACTGGAGTTTACAGAAGCAGAACTTAGGACATCTTCCCTCCCTAGACAAGATTTCAGTGGGCAGCTGTTTCACTCGTTAATTGTGAGCATCCACTTTTAAAGGTTTGTGTTGGATGTGGTCCACTTCTCTTTCGTTGATGATGTATTTGGCTGCTTTTCATTTTCTGTCTTCAGCTATCACTTCTCCTGTTAGCAAAGGCTGTCAACTGTTTTGACCTGCCACTGATCCCTTTGCAAAATAAGAAGGGAACTAAAATTAATGCAAGTCTACTGTGTTGTCAATAACTGGAGCTACTTTTTTAAAGATTTATTTATTCATTTGAAAGAGTTACACAGAGAGAGGAGAGAAAGAGAGAGAGGGAAAGAAGAGAGAGAGAGAAAGAGAGAGATGTCTTCCATCCGATGGTTCCCTCCCCAAATGGCAGCAACAGCTGGAGCTGTGCCAGTCTGAAGCCTGTAGCCAGGAACTTCTTCTGGGATGAAGCTGTTTCTTAAAATAATTATTTATTTATTTGAAAGACAGAGTTACAGAGTGGTAGAAGCAGAGATAGATGGCTGGAGCTGTGTGGATCCAAAACCAGAAGCCAGGAGCTTTGTCCAGGTCTCATAGGTGGGTGCAGGAGATGAGGGATTTGGGCCATCTTCTACTGTTTCCCCAGGCCACAGCAGAGAGCTGGATGGGAAGTGCAGCAGCCAGGATCCCAACCGGCACCCATATAGGATGCTGACACTGCAGGCAGTAGCTTTACCCACTATGCAACAGTGCTGCCCACTAACGGGAGCTCTTTTAATATGAGTTTTCATAAAGTGGAGAATTACAGCATCATAAATACAGATAAGTTACAGTTTTTCTCTGCCCAGTACTTTACAGTTACCCAGTGATCCACTGAGAATCTTACTTTCCACACTGTGTAATTAAGAAGGCCAGTACCTTGTCTTATTTTGGGTTCTGTGTTTAAACCCATACATTTTTGACATGGGAGGATATTAGTTCTACAATTTCATAGAGACTGGTCTGTGGAAGCATCGATAGAAGTTATAACTGTGAGAGTGGTAAGAAAGAAGAGGGGAAGAAATAAGTGCCCCTTACCCCCCACAGAGATGTCAACAAGTGGAGTAGAAGATGTGCCCTTGAAAACTATGGCTGACTTTCTGGGACAAACTGTGTTTGAGTGCTTCACATGTTCTGATAGAAACATGTTGCCACCAAGTTATTAGTATATATATTTAGTTAGTTTTTAAAGATTTATTTATTTATTTGAAAATCAGAGTTAAACAGAGAGAGAAGGAGAGGCAGAGAGAGAGAGAGAGAGAGAGAGGTCTTCCATCAGGTTCATTTCCCCAATGGCTACATCATTGTGACCTTTGCTCAGTCCCTGACCTAAACCTTTCCTTTAACCTAGTACTTTGCCATGTAGTAGCCCATGAAAACTACAGACTGCATAAATGAATGAATACTTGGAGGATTGTGATTTCTTAGAGGAACATCATGAGACAGAAGGAATAAAACAAAACAAAAGTATCCTCTGTATATAGAAGGTATACTGTTTTTCAAGCCAAAGAGAAGAGGAAGAAGAAGGAAATAGTGAGACTGGAAAGTTTGTGGCAAAGGAAATAGGCACTAGACAAGAATTTAACAAGCCCATTAGGAAAACATTAAGGTTTCCTTACTTCCATGTAGACTCTGCCCTCTAATGGTGAACAGGTTCCTCTAAACCCACTTGTTGCACAAATGAAAACCCAAGCATTGTCTTCTCCCACAGATGGAGTCTGCTATTGGTTTTGATTTACATTTCCCTAATGGTTAGTGATATTGGGCATGTTCATCTATGTCTTGACCATTGAGATTTCCTCTTCTGAGAAACATCTATTTTGATCATTGCCCATTTCTGAACTGTACATTTTGCTTCTTGTTTGGAGTTTTTCCAGTTCTATATATATATGTTCTGGCTAGCAATCTTTTGTCATAGTCAGAGTTTTCAATGTTTCCTGCTATTCTGTCCATTGTATCCTAACTCTGTTGATTACCTTGTTGTGAAGGTGTATCTTAATTTGATATGCTCAACTTTGTATATTTTAGTTTTGTGACTTGTGCTTTTGGAATCTGACCCAAAACTGTTGTCTATGCTAATGTTTTACAGTTTCTCATATGTTTACTTAGTTTTTGGTTTTATATTTAGACTTTTAATTCACCTTGAGTTGCTTTTACATAGTGTATGAGGTGTTGGGGTATCTTTTCAGGCTTCTACATATGGATAATCACTTTCCTTTAAACCATTTGCTAAAGGGGTTCTTCTTTCTCCTGTTTGTTTTATTTCCTTTGTTAAATAGGAGTTGCCTGTAGAAAAGTCGGTTTATTTCAGCTGCCTATTCTTTTCCATTGAACTATGTGTCTGTTTTTCCAACAGTGCTAAGACTGCTTCTAATTTTTATAAGATTTATTTATTTATTTGAAAGGCCAGATGCTTCTTCCAAGTCTCTCATGTGGGTGCCAGCACCCAAGAACATAGGCCATCTTCCAATGATTTCCCAGGTGCATTAGTAGGGAGCTGGATTGGAAGTGGAGCACCTGGTCCCCTAGCAGCAACATATGGGATGCATGCACAGCAGGTCAAGGCTTTAACCCACTACTCCACAGCACCAAACCCTTCCTTATTTACTTCTGCTGTGATCTTTCATTATTCACTTTTTTCTACTGCCCTGCAACTTGACTCATTCCTGTTTTTTTCTGGGTCCTGGAGGATGGTAGTAGGTGGCTTCTGGGATATCTTTTTGTGTTAGTAGATACTTGGTAATATAAAATCATAGTTTTTAGTTTCTATATTTCTCTGCTAATCACTAGGACCTTCTAAATGACAGTAGAAAATGCTGGCCGAAATGAGGATATATTAATTTGCTAAGAAAATACCACAGAGAATATGATGTAAATCATGGAATTTTACTTCTCAGAGTTGCAGAGCTTGAAAATATCAGATCAAGGTCCTAATAGGCTCGATTTTTCCAGAAGCCTTTCTCCGATGTGACAGACACATCTATCATTTGATCTGCTTAAAAGCACTTTCTTCAGGTAGAGTCATCTTGGTGGTTAGCACTTCAGTGTTTGAGTTTTAAGGAGGCACATTTCAGTCCACAACAGCAAAAGGGGCCTTGTGGTCTGCTTCAGTGACAGCCATCTCTGTGGAGGACAGAAAGTTTGAAATCAGCGTTATGATTTCTCACAGTATTAGTGTCAGTGCTATCTCCATCAAATGTGCATTCATGTACACACAAACAAAACTACCTGTACTCATAAACACATTCAACAGTGGAAATGTCTGATGGTTGTGTACAGGTAACATCAATATAATAATCCATAAGAGGGCCTATTAGGAGACATTAAAAAGAGAATTAGAAAGAATGACAACAAAATCTGCAGTTACCTATATTTATGTCTATATGTATGATATTCAGTATTTATAGTTGCTAAAAGATGAATACTGATGTGTGGGAATTAAATCTAAACCTTAGCCTTTCTCTGAAGGGAGGAGAGAACCTCCACTTTGACTATGACCGTGTCTAAACAAGATAAGAGTCGGAGAACTCAAGGGGCTTCCATAGCCTTGGAAACTCATAACTGGTGCATAGGGAGATTACTGATGCCATAAACAGGAGTGTCAATTGGTAAAGTCAACAACAGGAGTCACTGTGCACTTACTCCTCATGTAGGATCTCTGTCCTTAACGTGCTGTACACTGAGGCTTAATGCTATAACGAGTACTCAAACAGTATATTTCACTTTGTGTTTCTATGGGGGTGCAAACGACTGAAATCTTTGCTTAATGTACACTAAACTGACCTTCTGAAAAAAAAAAAAAAAAAAAGAAAGAAATTATCAATTCCCAACTTGACTCTCACTGGGATTAAACATGACAATAGGTCTGATCTGATTTCATCATCATTTAAAAAAAATCATCTATTATTTTTCACTTTATGTTTCTGTGTGGGAGCAAACTGTTGAAATACTTACTTAAGGTATACTAAGCTGATCTGTATATTAAGATAATCGAAAATGAATCTTGATGTGAATGGAAGGGGAGAGGGAGTGGGAAAGGGGAGGGTTGTGGGTGGGAGGGACGGTATGGGGGGGGAAGCCATTGTAACACATGAGTCGTACTTTGGAAATTTATATTCATTAAATAAAAGATAAAAAAAAATAAAAAAAAAATCTAAACCTTACCTTGCAATATTGCAGCCTAGTCTACATGAAAGATGTCTTCCTAAAACCTTTCCCTGGGCCCACTCTGTGGCATAGTAGATTAAGCATCCACCTGCAGCACCAGCATCCCACATGGGCAAAAGTTTGAGTCCCTGCTCCTGCACTTCCAATCCAGCTCTTTGCTAATGGCCCAGGAAAGCAATGGAATATGCCCTGAGTGCTTGGGCCCCTGCACCCATGTGAGAGACCTGGAGGAAGCTGCTGACTTCTGACTTCTGGCTTCAGATTGGCCCAGCTCCAGCCATTCTGGCCATTTAGGGGTGAACCAGTCGATAGAAGACCTCTCTTTCTCTTCCTCTCTATATCTGTAACTCTGCCTCACAATAAAGAAGAAATACATTTTTTAAAAACCCTTCATATTTTAAATTTCTTAATTTTTTAAAGATTTATTTATTCATTTATGTACAAGTCAAGTTACAGACAGAGAGGAGAGCCAGAGAGAAAGAGAGAGGTCTTCCATCTGATGTTCACTCCCTAATTGATTGCCACTGCCAGAGCTGTGCTGATCCAAAGCCAGGAGCCAGGAGCTAGTTCCAGGTCTCCCAGATGGGTACAGGGGCTCAAGGACTTGGGCCATCTTCTACTTTCCCAGTTCATAGCAGAGAGCAGGATCAGAAGTGGAGCAGCTGAGTATTGAACCGGCCCCCATATGGGATGCTGGTGCCTCAGGCCAGGGTGTTAACCTGTCCACCACAGCACCAGTCCAACATTTTAAATTTCTGATACTCTAAAGTAGCACAGGACTGCATTACATCTAGGAAAGATGCATTTAAAAATTATAAATCTAGTGCATTTTAGCAGAAGTTTTAACAAATACTTCTGATTTTCTCAGCATTATGTATAAATAAATGACAGAATGAGTCATTGTCAGATTTTTAGCTCTTTGACAGCCACTTATAATATTTCACAGCTTTTTGAAATGTATTGCTAGTGTGTTTTTCTCAACACATGCACTGGATTTTACCACTTTAGTGCACATGGAGTTGCCTCTTATAGGATTTGCATTTTGATGGGTTTTCATGGCACATGTAATCAACATCTGCAAAGCCTCAAAAACACATGAATAATAACATGAATCAGGTTTTTTTCTTAAAGATTTATTTATTTATTTGAAAGAGTTGCACAAATAGAGGAAAGGTAGAGAGAGACAGACAGACAGAGACAGAGAGGTCTTCCATCTGCTGGTTTACTCCCAGTTGGCCGCAATGGCTGGTCTGTGTTGATCCAAAGCCAGGAGCTTCTTCAGGGTCTTTCACATGTGTGCAAGGCCCCAAGGACTTGGGCCACCTTCTACTGCTTTCCCAGGCCATAGCAGAGAGCTGGTTCAGAAGTGGAGCAGCCGCAACTTGAACTGGCACCCATATGGCTTGCCAGCACTGCAGGCAGCAACTTTATCTGCTATGCCACAGCACCAGCCCCACATTGCATCTCTTTAAGATGATATGGATTTAAGTTCATGAGAAATTAGTAGTATAGTGAAACTGATAGATACGGATGAAGCAGGATGGACTTGTTAGGAATGGTGATGTTAATTTTCTTATAAAATAAATAAATAAGAAATTAAATATGGTCAGACATAAATGAAGACTAAATTTTATTAGTGGTAATCCAGAAAACACTGATCTCAGGTCTTTTTCTTCCAATGTTAAGATTATCTTTTTAAATGCATATTAAGTGAACAAATTTCATGTAATTTATATATACAGATTGAAGAGCAAACTGATAATTTCCTATCCTATATTCCCTTGGTCTCATATCTCCAACTCCCTCCTTCTTGTTTTATTTTCTTTTATTTTTTTATTTTTATTTATTTTTTTGACAGGCAGAGTGGACAGTGAGAGAAAGATACAGAGAGAAAGGTCTTCCTCTGCCGTTGGTTCACCCTCAAATGGCCACCACAGCCAGCGCGCTGCGGCCAGTGCACTGCACTGATTGGATGGCAGGAACCAGGTACTTATCCTGGTCTCCCATGGGGTGCAGGGTCCAAGCACTTGGGCCATCCTCCACTGCACTCCCTGGCCACAGCAGAGAGCTGGCCTGGAAGAGGGGCAACCAGGACAGAATTCGGAGCCCTGACCAGGACTAGAACCTGGTGTGCCGGCGCCGCTAGGCGGAGGATTAGCCTAGTGAGCCGCGGCGCCGGCCTTATTTTCTTTTAATTTTGACAGCTGCATGCTTTGATTTTATTTTAGAATCACAAGCTTTAACCCTCTACAAAATAAAGAATTCAGCAAGTAGCAGCAGAAATATCAATGAGTATATGTTGTGTACTCTATCAAAGAGTACAGAAAAGTGCTATGAACAATACTCAAATCTCAAAATGTCAATTTAACTCATATGCTACTTTTTGTTGTCTATATATATTAATTACCACCAGTCAGAGAAAACATATGGTATTTGTCTTTTGGGGACTGGCTTCTTTCATGAAGCATACTTGTTTCCAATTCATCCATTTAGTTACAAAAGATAGGATTTCATTCTCAATTATGGCTGAATAGTATTTTACACTGCATATATAGCTCATATTATTTTACAGTCACCAGTTGATGTACATCTGGGTTGATTCCATGTTAGCTATTGTGAATTAAACTATATTAACCATGAGGGTACAGATAACTCATGACTATGTATATTCTTTTTCATTTCATGTGGATAAATTCGCGGGAGTCAGGTGGCAGGATCATATGGTATGTTTGTTTTCAGATTTCTGAGGAACTTTGATACTGCCTTCCATAATGGCTGTACTAGCTTCATTCCCACCAACAGTGGGTTAGGGGACCTTTTTCTCTCCCTCTCCACCAGCCTTTATTGTTTGTTGACTTTTTCAAAAGAATTATTTATTTGAAAGGTAGAGTTACTTATAGGGAGAGGCAGAGGCAGAGAGACAGAAGTATTTTATCTGCTTGTTTATTCTCCATATGGCCCAACAGGTGGTGCTTGCCCAATCGGAAGCCAGAGTTAGGAGCATCTCCCTGGTCACCCAAGTGGGTGCAGGGACCCAGGCACTTGGGCCATCCTCCACTGCCCTCCCAGTCCAGAGCAGAAAGCTACACTGGAATAGGAGCAACCGGGACCAGAAATGGCACCCATATGTGATGCCGGCTCCACGGGTGGAGGATCAACCCAGTGTGCTATGGCACTGGCCCCCATCAGGGATATTTTTCTATAGTACTCTCTCTCCACTGTATCTTTTTCTAGTTGAAGAATTAAGGTGATGCAGGATTAATAGAAGGAGTTTGAGAGGATTGTCTCTCTTTCAATTGTGTTGAATAGTTTGAGAATAATTGGAATTAGTTCTTTAAACATCCTGTAGAATTCAATAGTGAGGCTGTCTGATCCTGGACTTTTCCTTGTTGGGAGGGTCTTTATTACTCATCCAATCTCTGTCTTGATTTTTGATTTGTTTAGCTTTTCTATGTGTCTTCATGACTCAATTTTGGTATATTGTGTATGTCCAGGAATATGTTGATTTTTCCTCTAGGATTTCCAATTTGTTAGCAGTCACAACAGATGCCCACATCCTATATTGCAGTGCTAATCTGAGTTTTGGGTACTACACTTCCAAATCAATTTCTTGTTAATATCCCTGGGAAGCAATGGATAATAGCTCAAATTCTTTCCTTCCTGTCATCTAATTTGGAAAACTGTAACCTAAATGGGGACTTGAGAACCTGGTCTTGCACAGTTGTAGCCATATAGAAAGTGAACGAACAGATTGGAGATCTCTCTGCTTCTCTTTCCTTCTCTCTTTGTCTCTGTGTCTCTCTGCCTTTTTATCATATTAAAATATTTAATTACTTATTTGAAAGAGTTACAGAGAGAGGGAGAGACAGAAATCTTCCACCACCTAATTCATTTTTGAGATGACTTTAATAGCCAGAGTGTGGCCAGGTTGAAGCCAGGAGCTTTTCCTCTGATGTGCGTGGCAGCATCCCAGGCACTTGGACCATCTTTCCCTGCTTTTTCAGTCCATTGGTAAGGAGCTGGATCAGAAATGGAATAGCTGGTACTTGAACTGGTGCACGTAGAGGATGCCAATGTAACAGATAGCAGCTTTGTCCACTGCACCACAACCACCAGCTCCTCTTTCTGCCTTTCCAATAAATAAATCTTTTGAAAAAGAACTGAAGGTAGTAAAAGTCATCATGACAGCAATGGCAAATTTATTGAAGTGATCGACTTTCTTAAAGATCTATTTATGAATTTGAAAGGCAGCACTAGAAAGAGAGAGTGGGAGAGATGGATCTTCCTCCTGGTTTGTTCACTCCTCAAATGGCTGCAATGACTGTGGCTAGGCCAGACTGATATCAGGAGCCAGGGGCTTCTTCCAGGTCTCTCACATGGGTGCAGGAGCCCCAATATTTGAGTCACCCTGTGCTGCTTTTCCAGACACATTAGCAGAGAACTGGATCCGTTTGGAGCATTAATGTCTATGATACTCTCCTTGCAGTTGAAGGATTTAGAATCCATTTCAATTATGGGTGGGCCAAGTACAATGTCTTCCAATTGTACAACGTTTGGATTAGATGGGTTCTGAGAAATTTTGTTAAAATAGTTATTAATCATAACTCTCAGTTTAAGCTTTTCTTACCAAATTTTCATATTTGCTGATGTTTATATCTATGGGAAAATTGGGTCTCTGGATTGCAACCAATGAAAGCACCCAGACTAACAGTAATAAGGCCAACAGTCAGCAGAATGATGTCCAGCTGAACTGAAATAGCTTTTCTTATTTGGTAGAGGGGTTACCTCCTGCATTATACTGACATACTGACACAGACAATAGATATTGGAGCCTGTCCCTTCTGCCAAATGCAGAATGCCGCATTTTGGTCCATCATATATATATTTATATATTATGATATATAATATATTATATATTTCTATACATAGTATATAATTACATATAATTATTATAAATATATAATATATAATTATTATATATAAATTGATTTTTTATAAATAAGTACATATTTATTTCTGATCCAGCTCCTTACCAATGGATTGAACAAGCAGTGAAAGATGGTCTAAGTGCCTGGGATGCTGCCACACACATCGGAGATGAAGCTCCTGGCTTCAACACGGCCACACTCTGGCTACTGAAGTCATCTCAATAGTATATATATATAATTATATATAAAATAATTATAATAAATTATATAATATATTATATGATAAATTATATATTTTATATATGAATATATTTATATACATAAATATATATAAATAAATGTAAATATATATATATATAGAATTTATTTACGTATTTGACAGGTGTACTTACAGACAGTGAGAGGAAGAGACAGAGAGAAAGGTCTTCCATATGCTCATTTACTCCCCTAATGACTGCAATGTCTGCAGCTGGGCCAATCTGAGCTAGGAGCTTCCAGGTCTCCCACATTTTGGCAGGGACCAAAGCACTTGGAACAGCTTCTACTGCTTTCCCAGGCTATTGCAGAGAGCTGGATAGGAAAAGGAGAAATGGGGACTAGAACTGGTGCTCATATGGGGTGCCAGCACTGCAGGTAAAGGATTACACCACTGCACCACAGTGCTGGCCCCAGTCTATCCTTTATTAAGGAGATCTCAGTAATCATGTTCAGGTATTGCTGTCCTATATTCATGGCCAAAGTCCTAGCAGGCAACATGGTTTGGAGAATCGTAAGCACAAGGTGTGTAGGAGACTTCATTTCTCATACAGCACAGTTAATAACAAGGTTCCAAGTGGGGAAATTACTTGCATCATAGTCTTTGAGAACTAATGGACATCACAGGTGATCTAAAGAATTTAGAAGGTTTCTGAGCCCCTAGAGTGATAAAGTCACTGGGAGCACAAGGACAGTGCCTAGAGTTTATTTTGATGGATTTTGGCCCCTTTCATTGGAGGGAGGCCCAAAGAAGCTGGACTGATTTGTAAACCTCAGAAGTGTCTTTTCAAGGTGAAGGCAAACTGAGACTCAGGGGTTTTTGGAAAAACTTGGAACAAAACACATTTCCCACACTTGGTTAAGACACATCATTTATCTATTGATTTTCATCAGATCTGTTAACATTAGGTATAAGGTACAGTGGACATGGTGGATGGTATACAGCAATATGATTTTAGTAATATATCATGAGGTGCTTTTTTTTTTTTTACTGGATTTAGCAGGTAAAATTGGGCTACCTAATGGGATATAGCAGGAATAATCACCTTTTTGTTAAATAAATCTGAAGTAATAAATGTTAGTGTATGAAGACATTGAGTTTTCTTTATTGGGCCTTCTTGGTTATTTTAATCTGGGATCTGCGAATTCTCATTTTCTCTAGGCAAGTTGTAACTGAAAATCTTTATTTTATTCTTCATCATGTTGGACCAACTCTGCTGCTTCTGGGATTTTTTTAGTACATCTGACAATTGGAAATTTAGACAATAGTATAGTTAAAAAGAGATGTACCAAGTAAAGTATTTATTTTTATTCTGATATATATTTTGGAATTCTTCTAAAATTCCTATTGAGTATCCTTGTTAAATTTAGTTGCATCCTAGGTTAAGACGTATTGGAGGCAGGACCCATGGCTCAATAGGCTAATCCTCCACCTGCAACGCAGGCACATCGAGTTCTAGTCCTGGTGGGAGCGCCAGATTCTGTCCCAGTTGCTCCTCTTCCAGTCCAGCTCTCTGCTATGGCCCAGGAGTGCAGTGGAGGATGGCTCAAGTGCTTGGGCCTTGCACCTGCATGGGAGACCAGAAGGAAGCACCTGGCTCCTGGCTTTGGATCAGTGCAGTGTGCTGTTTAGGACATCTGCCATTCTATGGTTCTGCTGTGTATCTCACTTCCCATGTTGAATCATTCTCTCCCTTTTTGATTCCATCAGCTAGTATTTGCAGACACTATTCTTGTTTATGTGATCCCTTTGGTTCTTAGTCCTATCATTACGATCAATTGTGAACAGAAATTGATCACTGAGACTAGTGAGATGGCATTGGTACATGCCACCTCGATGGGATTGAATTCGAATCCCCTGGTATGTTTCTAACTCTACTGTTTGAGGTAAGTCAGCTTGAGCATGTCCGGAAATGCACATCTCTTCCCTCTCTTATTCCCACTCTTATATTTAACAGCAATCACTTTTCAGTTAAGTTACAGCACTTAAGAAGAATTGTGTATTGATTACAGTATTCAACCAAAAGTATTAAGTAGAACAAACAAACAAAAAAATACTAAGAGGGATAACATATTAAGCTGCTCATCAACAGTCAGGGTGAGGGCTGATCAAGTCACTGTTTCTTATAGTGTTCATTTCACTTTAACAGGTTTCTTTTCTGATTTATTTATTTATTTATTTGGAAGTCAGAGTTACACAGATAGTGAACAAGAGGAAGAGAGAGAGCGAGAGGTTCTCCATCTGCTGGTTCACTCCCCAGATGGCCTAACACATGAGAGATATGCCAATCTGAAGCCAGGAGCCAGGACCTCTTCAGGGTCTTCCATGCAGATTCAGGGGCCCAAGGACTTGGGCCAACTTCCTACTGCTCTCCCAGGCTATAGCAGACAGCTGGATGGAAAGTGGAGTAGCCTGGACTTGAACCGGCCTCCATATGGGATGCCCACACTGCATGCAGTGGTTATACTGGCTACACCACAGCACTGGCCTCAAGACAATGCTCTAAAATGATGCATTAATTATTCCCAAATATTGAAAAGTGGCATGGTACACATTTGAATGTGTTGTTTTGTACTAGTTGTAGAAACAGTTTAAAATATATTTATATTTAAAAATGCAAGCTTTGATCTAAAATTTTACTTTCCCCTAAGGTGCCTGTTTGGAAACTGAGAGAACATTGAAGTCTCAAGATAGAGTACAACTGATCTTATCCAAGCCTCCTTTATCACATGAGGATGCTAAATGCCAAGGCCCAGAGAAGTAAAGTGAATTGTTCAAGGTCACATGGGTAAGTTGTAGCAGGGATAATTCTATATTAGCATTAGGTATCCTGATACATAGGCCACTGTTCTGTCAATTTCGTACTCCTTCTGGAGTTAAAGATTCTAAGTTGTGGAAAATTAAGTTTGGAAATTTAGTGGTTGCTATGTTGTTATGGTGAGAAATTTCTGTGTATAGCTATGAGTTGCTTAAATTTTATTCAATATATTTTTCTAGTATGTTTGCTATTTATTTGAAATGTATAACAAATAGCTTCATCTATTTGCCAAAAGAATTTTTTAAAGATTTATTTATATTATTTGAAAGTCAGAATTACACAGAGAGAGAAGGAGAGGCAGAGAGAGTGGTCTTCCATTCACTGGTTCACTCCACAGTTGGCCTCCATGGCTGGAGCTGTGCTGACTGGAAGGCAGGAACCAGGAGCCTCTTCCTGGTCTCCTATGCAGTTGCAGGGGCCCAAGGACTTGTACCATTTTATAGTGTTTCCCAGGCCATAGCAGAGAGCTGGATAGGAAGTGGAGCAGCCAGGTCTTGAACTGATGCCCCTATGGAATACCAGCACTGCAGGTGGCAGCCTCACCCACTATGCCACAGTGCCAGCCCTTGCCAAAAGAATTTATAGAAGCTATTCCATATATACACTTAACAATTATTTAGTTACTTGACACGAACTATCCCTGCATATTTGAAAATTTTGAATGGTATCACTTGGGTTTTAAGAATGTTATATTTTAGGTCTCTTAATATTTTTAGTGATGATGTTTTAAAGGCCCTTTCTGTTTTATGGAAAATGATAAGGATTTTGTTTTACAATCGCCATAGTATTACCACTTAAAGCAATAGATTAAATAACACTTTTAAACAAAGTCATTTAATACTGAATTCTAACACACTGGTATATTTCAAAGTGAGAAACTGGATTTCTTTCAGATATTCTAAAGAAGAATGATAATTAAAATTGAAGTCATCTACAGTTTTTAATCCCTTTTTTTAAATATTGGTCATAATGGTCCAATTTAGAGTTTTAATTTTAATTAGCTTTTAAAAGATCCAATATTGTTTATAGAAAAAATTCGGAGAACATAATTATATACTCAACCTCCCTCCCTTCTTTTTCCTTCTTTGTCATTTTTTTTAGCTTATGGAATGACATTTTCATTTTACATTACATTAAAAAGGGTTGTTGAATCAAGGGACAAGTTTAACAGGCAAAAAGCAAAAAGATCGTAATTTAGAGGGAATACAGACAATGGCTCTAAACAATATTTGAATATCACATCTAAACAATATTTGAATAAATTGATAAAATAAATATTTTAATTTCTCCTACTAAAATGCTCAGAGAAAGTCTTTCATTATTTATCAAATATTAGTGCAAAAATATGGATTTAAATGATCCCAAAAAGTGATGAATTTTTGTGTAATAAAGTCCAATTTTTGTCAAGGCTTTTTGACAGTCTCACAGAAAACTTATGTTTGTGAATGGGAAGAATAATATCAAAATGTCCATACTACCAAAAGCAATTTGCAAATTCAATGCAATTCCAATCAACATACCAACAATGTTCTTCTCAGAGCTAGAAAAAATGATGCTAAAATTCATATAGAAACATGAGAGATGCTTAACATCTAAAGCAATATTATAAAACAAAAAAAAGCTGGAGACATCACACCATATTTTAAGACATATTACAGGGGTCAGCACTATGACAAAGCAGGTAAAGTCACCGTCTGCAGTGCCGGCATCTCATATGGGTGCCAGTATGTTTCCCAGCTGCTCCGCTTCTTATACCCCTCTCTGGTATAGCCTGAGAAAAAGGTAGAAAATGGCCAAAGTCTTTGGGCCCCTGCACCTGCATAGAGACCTGGAAGAAGCTCCTGACACTTGGATTCAGATCAACACAGCTCCAGCCATTGTGGCCATTTGGGGAGTAAACCAGTGGATGGAAGACTCTCTCTCTGCCTCTACCTCTCTGTGACTCTGCCTTTCAAATAAATAAATAAACTGCAAAAAAAAAGCACAAAAAGAAGCAGTGTTAGCACTGATATAATAACAGACACATAGTTCAATGGAAAAAACTAGGTAGCATAGAAATAAACCCAAATTTCTACCAGCAACTCATATTTAACAAAGGAACTAAAATGAACTGGAGAAAGAAGAATCTCTTTCACAAGTGGTGCAGAGGAACTTGATGATCCAAATGTAGAAGCCTGAAAATAGACTCCAACATCTCTTACACGATGTGAAAGTGAACTCACAGTGAATGAAAAATCTAATCATAAGACCCAAACCCAAGTAAACATAGGGAAACTCTAAATATTGTCAACAGACAATAGCTTTTGGGTAAGATTCCAATAGCAATAGTCACAAAAATAAAAACAGAGACATTTGAGTATATCCAACTAAGATACTTCTTCACAACAAAGTAAACATCAGAGTGTAGATACAGTGAACAGATGGCAGGAAAAATTAAAACTCTGAATGTTTACAGATTTCCAGAACATTTACATGAATTGGAAAATCTCCAAAAAATACAGTGAAGAAACAGGCAAGGATCTGAATAGACATTTCTCAGAAGAAATGTACATGGTCAAAACATGTGAATATGCCCGATGTCACTAGCCATTATGTAAATATAAATCAGAACACCATATCAGTCTCCAACACCTGTGGGAGAATACAACACTCAGGTGTTTGTGTGTGCAGCAAGTGGGTTTAGAGGACCCTGTTCACCTCTGGAGAACAGAGCCTACGGGGAGACAAAGAAACCTTACTGCTTTCCTAATGGGCTTATTAAGTTCTTGACC
Source organism: Oryctolagus cuniculus (assembly GCF_964237555.1). Taxonomy (NCBI): domain Eukaryota; kingdom Metazoa; phylum Chordata; class Mammalia; order Lagomorpha; family Leporidae; genus Oryctolagus; species Oryctolagus cuniculus. Next base: position 72,680,730 of record NC_091447.1, read on the forward strand.
AGTGCCTGTTAGTCTTGCCACAAACTTTCTAGTCTCACTACTTTCCTTCTTCTTCCTCTTCTCTGTGGCTTGTAAAATAGTATACATTCTGTATACTGTGGATACTTTAGATTTATTTTATTCCTTCGGTCTCCTATGAAGTTCCTCCACAAAAACACAGCCCTCAAAATATTCATTCATTTATGCAGTCTGCAGATTTCATGAGCTACTAAATTCCAAGTAGTATGTTAAAGGGAAGATCTGGGACTAAGAGAAAAGTGGTCTGAATTCTGTGCCTAGAAGAGGATTTGGCACATAGAATTTTGGTGAAGTGCTATGTGAATGACATGCACTCAGTAAATGAGTAATCTAAAGCATAAACTGCATTCAAGCAACACAGCAGCCCTACTCACCTCAGGTAGAGCAATTGAGAGGAATAATGTGAAGACAAATAAGACATCAATAAGTTGAATAATTACAGAGAAAACACAAAATGAGATAGATGCCAACATTACTGAGCTATTTTTGAGGAATTAAATTGATAGAGGGGCTGGCAATGTGGCCAAGTGGGGTAAGCTGCAATCTGTGAGGCCAGCATATCATGTGAGTTCCACTTTGAGCTTAGGAATATCCACTTCCAATTTAGCTCACTGCTAAACACCTGGGAAACCAGCAGAAGATGGACGAAGGACTTTGGTCCTTGCCACTGATGTGGGAGACTTGGATGAAGCTCCTGACTTCAGCATGCCCCAGGCTCAACTGTTGAAACTCTCTGGGGTGTGAGCCAGCAGATGAAAGCTATCTCTGTCTTTCCCCCTCTCTCTAAATCCACTTTTCAAATAAACAAAGACTTAATAAACAAATTAATTCATTTCAAAATACACAAAAACATGAACAATACTCTATCATCTTTATGCCAAAATGATCAAAAATAACAAATGCTAGAGAGCATATGGGAAAAGAAAACCGTCATATATGGTGGGTGAAAACACAAATTAGTACAGATGTTATGCAGAACAGTATGGACATTCCTTAAAAAGGATAAAAATTGGGCCGGCACTGTTGTGCAGTGCCTGAGGGGCCAGCATCCCATTTGGGTGCCAGTTCTAGTTCCAGCTGCTCTTCTTCCAATCCAGCTCTCTGCTATCTCCTGGGATAGCAGTAGAAGATGGCCCAAGTCCTTGGGCCCATGCACCCATGTGGGAGACCCAGAGGAAGCTCCTGTCTCCAGGTTTCAGAATGGCATAGCTCTGGCCTTTGTAGTCATCTGTAGAGTGAACCAGCTAATGGAGGACCTCTCTGTGTCCCTACCTCTGTTGTAACTCTTTCAAATAAATAACAAAAATTTAAAATAAGATAAAAATTGACCTACCATGTGAGAGTTATCTTGCTCTTGGCTATATAGAATAAGGAAATTTTATTAGAAGGAAAGGAGGAGAGCATATCAAAGATACAGCAATTTTCCCATAACACAGCCACTATAACACAGTTCACTGCAGCCAGGATTTGAAACCAATCTAGCTGTCCATCAATGAAAAATATGGACAGGGCAACTTCATTTAGATTCAAAAAAGAACAAAATATTATTAAATTAATTGAAATAAGCCAGGAGCAGGAACACAAATGTCACCTGGTCCTTGTCACATGTGGAAGTGAAAGAAAATAATGGATCTGAACACAGAACTGTGATTACTAGAGGCTGAGAAGGGAAGCAGCTAGGGATAGAGGGGGATTGGATAATAGGTATCAAAATACAAAGAGGCAGAAAGAACTTCTGGTGTTCCATAATATAATGAGATGACTACATTCAACCATATTAGGTTCTGTGTAAAGAACTGAAAGAGAGGAGCTGGTAGTCTCAAATCATGGAGAAGAATTAGAAACTGTAGTTGCTTGGGGGCCAGCATTATGGCACAGTGGGCTGATGCCCTGGCCTGAAGCACAAGCATCCCATGTGGGTACCAGTTCTAGTCCTGGCTGCTCCTCTTCTGATCCAACTCTCTGCTATGGCCTGGTAAAGCAGTAGAAGATGGCCCAAGTCCTTGGGTCCCTGCACCCAAGTGGGAGATCTGGAAGAAGCTCCTGGTTCCTGGAATCAGATTGGCAGAGCTCCAGCCATTGGGGCCACCTGGGGAGTGAACCAGCAGAGGAAGACCTCTCTCTCTCTCTGCTGCTACTTCTTTCTGTAACTCTGTCTTTCAAATAAATAACTCTTTAAAAACTTAATAAAACTGTAGTTGCTTAGCTTGATCACTTTTTACTGCATAAATGTGTGCGAATATTGCACTACACACTGTAATAATGCATGACTAGGACACATTAATCACAAATTATTTCAATGAAATTTTAAAAATTAGAAGCATTTCTTTATATTAACAATGAACTATTTGAAAATGAAATTAGAAAAACATTTCCATGCATAGCAGCATAACAACCAGGAACCAATGTCTTCAATGTTATCAGTGATGAATCAGATTCACAGCCCCCAGCACTCAGTTTTTGCCATAGACCTTACCATGGCAATTGTGGGCATATAGTAGTAAATCAATGGACAGGAATCCTTTGTCTCTATATCTGTTAAATAAATAAACAAGGAATTCATCAAAGAAAAAGAGATATCAATTTGGATGCCAGGTCACAAAAACACATGCACTTGAGCTATCCTCCAGTTTGTGATGCCAACAAATCTTTCAGACAAGTTACATTTTCAGAGACTTTTCTGTAATCTTGCTAAGCTTTCTGGAAATCTGCCTTATAGCAAAGCGATTCCCAATTCCATTACATTCATGATTTTTCTTTTGTGTGAGTTATTAGTTTACCATCTAGAGATAATTTATGGTACAAAACTTTTGTATGCATGCATGTTTTCTCATTTGTGAGTCTATTCATGGGAATTGAAGACTGATTTATAGCAGAAATACTTTTTCCAAATTCATTGCATAGACTTTTGTTCCTTATGAATTCTCTGAAGTCTGTTGATGTCTAATTTCTGGCTAAAGGTTTTATCGTATTTACAGCATGCAAAGACTATCACCTTTTGTGAATTCTGTATCTATACAAGCCTGAAATAAAGAAAATGTTTTTACACAATCGGTATACCCCTAAGAAACCACCTGTGTCAATTCTCTGATGTACCATTGACTTCTGACAAACAACCTTTTCACACTAATAATATTTATAAGCTTTCTCCTTTACATGAGTCTCTGTTGGATAGGATGTGATTTCCAGCAAAAGGTTTTGTCACAATACTTACATGAATTTTGGAGAAAAGCTCTTCCACATTCATTATATTGTTAAGGTCTCTCCCTTGTTCAAATTCCATGATGGATTATGAGGCATTACCTATGTGAAATGACTTTCTCACATTTATTTCATTCATTAGATATATATGTTGTGCATTCTGATATAAGGAGAGATTTAGGCAGAGCTTTCCAACACTCATTACACCCATAAGGTTTCTCTCCCACGTGAATTCCCTGTTGTCTTATGAGGTATGGCTTCTAATTAAAGGGATTTTACTTTCAAAGGAGTTTTTCCCTATATGAATTTGATGATGTACAATGATGGCTGAATTATGGTAAAAGGCTCTGAGTCATTACATTCATAAAATTGCTCCCCATGAGAATTCTTTTATGTTTGATGAGGTCTGATTTGCACCACAAAGGCTTATTTACATGTATTACATTCATGCATTTCTCCCCTTGGTGAATTCTCTAATATTTCATGAGATATAACTTGCACAAAAAGGTCATGTAGAAAATTCCTTGTGTGGATTCTCTGATATCTTATGAGTTATGAAGTACAGCAAAGAGGCTTTCCACCATCCTTCCATCCATAAAACCTACCTAAATTGAGCAACAAAGATATAGAAAACGTAAACACACACATAACCAGATGGAAATGATATCAGTAATAAAGATCCTCGCCGCCAAGAAAACCCCAGGACTGGATGGCTTCACTGCTGAATTCTAACAGACATTTAAAGCACTAACTGCAATTCTTCTCAAGTTATTCAAAACAATTGAGAGAGAGGTGATTCTCCCAAATTCTTTCTATGAAGCCAGCATCACCTTCATTCCTAAACCTGAAAAAAGTGCAACAAAGAAAGTAATTATAGACCAACTTCCCTGATGAACATACATGCAAAGATCTGCAACAGAATTCTGGCCAATTGAATCCAACAATGCATCAGAAAGATCATCCACCCAGACCAAGTGGGATTTATCCTTGGTATGCAAGGATGGGACCAAAGGCTTTTCCACAGTCATTTCATTTATAAGCTTTCTCCATGGTGTGAAGGCTCTGATACTTTCTGAGGTTTGACTTCTCAGCAAAGGTTTTTCCACAGTCATTGCACTCATAAGGTTTCCCCCAGTACAAATTGTCTGATGCTTTGTGAGCTTTGACTTCTCAGCAAAGGCTTTTCCACAATTATTGCATTCATAAGGTTTCTCCCCTGTGTGACTTCTCTGATGCATTTTGAGTTGTGATTTCTGGCCAAAGCTTTTTCCGCAGGCATTGCATTCATAATGCTTGTCTTCTGTGTGAATTCTCTGATGCTTTCTGAGGTTTGAATTCTGGCCTAAGGTTTTTCCACAGTAATTGCATTCATAAGGTTTCTCCCCTGTGTGAATTCTCTGATGCTTTCTGAGGTTTGCCTTCTGGCCAAAGGCTTTTCTGCAGTCACTGCATTCATAAGGCGTATCCCCTGTGTGAATTCTCTGATGATTTATGAGGTGTGGCTTCTGGCCAAAGAGTTTTCCATAGTCATTGCACTCATAAACGCTTATCCCCTGTGTGACTTCTCTGATGATTTATGAGGTTTGACTTCTGGCCCAAGGTTTTTCCACAGTCATTGCATTCATAAGGTTTCTCCCCTGTGTGACTTCTCTGATGATTTGTGAGTGTTGATTTCTGGCCAAAAGCTTTTCCACAATGATTACATTCATAAGGTTTCTCCCCTGTGTGAATTCTCTGATGATTTAGGAGGTTTGCCTTCTGGCCAAAGGATTTTCCACAGTCATTACATTCATAAGGTTTCTCCCCTGTGTGAATTCTCTGATGATTTATGAGGTGTTTCTTCTGGCCAAAGAACTTCCCACAGTCATTACATTTATAAGATTTCAACCCTGTGTGAATTCTCTGATGTCTAATGAGATCTGACTTCTGGTGAGTGGTTTCTCCACAATCATTACACACATGAGGGTTTTCCACTTATATGAGTGCTGTGATGGAGGGTATGGCAGAATTTAATACTGAATGACTTCCCACAAGGTTTACATGCATAGGATTTCTTCCCTATATTTGGTCTATGATTCAGTCTAACATGTGATTGGTAAATAACAGGTTCCACAGGCCCAATATACTTATAAACGTTCTCTCTTTTGGGACTTTGTTGATGTATACTGAGGTTAGAATTCTTATGGAAATCTTGTACTATTTGAGTTGTCTTGCCAATAGTGGCAATTGACTTATTACAGGTTTCTACCATAAAAAGCTTCTCAGATTCACAGAATATATTCTTGCTTTTGAAGACTTTCCCTTGTCCAATTTGTTCAAGTGCCTGCTCCTTGATCTGAATATTGTGCTGTTGATTAAGAGGTTCACAGAACTGGAGAGTGTTCCCAGGTACCTTAGTAGCACAAAATTTCTCTCCAGCTTGTAGTTGATCAGGCCCACAATGGGGACACATATTGTGACATATACTGCATTCTTCAGGTTTTATTCCTGAATAGTTTCTCTTTTTGATACTCAGTTTTGGAATATGGCTTATACTTAAATTAAGTGTTTTTCTGAATTCAACTCCCTTGGGAGTTAATGTCTTATTATTTGTCATAACATCCTGATGCAGATTTTTCTCCAGACTTTTCTGGTTGGTCTTAATCAGTTCATCCAGTTTCATGGCAACTGAAGTGAGAAAAAAATGATGTCACTACATCAAATATAATTGTTTCTTCTAGCATACTCGTGTAAAAGGAATGAAGTTACTTGTATTTAAGAGGGATAAGATGTTAGGAAAAGTTCTGCATTTGTGCCTCCTCACACAGGGCACCAAAATGTTAGGAAAAGAGTTGTAGAATAGAGGAGAAAGTGTATGAATTTACAGCCAGACAGAATTTATTCAGAGAAAATTAATCCACAGAGGTGGGTGACCAACTGCCTGTACAAGATGGAGCATGAAGGCCCCAATTCCCAGGGGCCAGACCTTTTTGAGGAGGGCTAAGGCTGGGCATGAGGGTAGGGGGCAGCAGTGGAGGGGAATTCCAGGAACTGGGTGGGGGCCTTAGGAACCTGGAAAATAATGCAGGGTGGGGTATGAAGGCAATAGGCTGTGAGACCCAATTGAGTCCATATTGTATCCATAGATTTTCCAATGTTCATCCATGATCCTGTTTACTACCAGAATTTTTTCCAAGTATGATTGAATGGTTTTTGTGGTAAGATGTCTTAAATCACTGCTTGGGATGCCTGTATCTCAAAACAGTGCCAGTTTAAGCCGAGGCTACTCTGCTTCCAATACAGCTCTGAGATAATAGATACTGGAAAGCAGCAGATAATGGTTCATGTGCTTGGGACCCTGTGATAGAGATGAGTAGGTGAAATTCCAGGCTTCTGGCTTCAGATTAGTCATAACTGTTGATAGTATTTGGGGAGAGAGTTAATAGAAAATCTATTCCTCACTGTTTCTCTCTCACTTTCTACTTTCACAAAAATGAATAAGACTTCACAGAATGGACTAATATTTAATAAATATATTCACCTGTAATCTAGAAACCAATTTTTCCCTGTCCATTACTTCAGTTCATTTTTTAATGTATTTTTATTTCTTTATTTGTGAGAGTTAGACTGTGAGAGACAGAGACAAAGATCTTCCTTCCATTGGCTCACCCCTCAAATGGCAAATACATTTGGATCTATGCCAATCCAAATCCAGGAGCCAGGTGCTTCCTCCTTATCTCCATTGTAGGTGCAGGGGCCCAAGCATTTGGGCCATCCTCCACTGCCCTCCCGGGCCACAGCAGAGAGCTGGACTGGAAGAGGAGCAACCAGGACTAGAACCCGGGGCCCATATGGGATGCTGGTGCTGCAGGGGGAGGATTAACCATGTGAGCCACGGTGCCAGCCCCTTTTTCAATTCATTTTTAGAAAAATTGTGGGTTTTGTACTTCTGTGATATTTCAACCATAAATATGGGGAAGTTTTACTAGATCATTTCCTTGAAGGTAAAGAGTGAAATGTGTCTATACTCTAAGCAGGATCACATTCATGGGACAAGATTTGAATATGTGGTTGTCTTGTGTTCTGTCTTCCCAGGCAAACAGCATTTGTGGGATTTTTCTAATGAAAATCTCTGTTTTATCTGCACTATTATAGTTTCCCCATATTTCTAAGGAAACCTGACATCCTAATCTTCTAATAACTACAACAGTTACAGAAAGTTCCAATATACCACCTTGGCTATACATTCCCACCAGTTGAAATAATTTATTCCTGCAACCCAGAGTCTGCTCAATTATTGAAAATTGATTTCTAACTCATTGTGAAGACATCAGCCCTGGTTGCCTCCTCTTGTTTCTTTCTATAAACACTCCTCTGTGATAATTTGAGTTTCTGGAGGTTTGTTGATTTTCACAGAAAACTTCATTTCCTTTGCCTTTACCAGAGATACTGATCTCCATAGATACTGTAGAATGTCTGTGTCTGAATCACAGGACCAGCTGTCTTCAGGAGTAAGACTTGGGAAAAACTCGTGGAAAGAACACCAGTCAATATCTGTTGCACTGCTTCTGCTTTGGCCTCCCTGCCCGTTATGTACACACTGATATGGAAGGCTCTGATGTAGGCATTCTTCCCCCATCCATGGCTCTGCTCCTTGCTCCAACTTGAAGATCAAGTCAGGTTTGGTCCTGCAGTGCCCTACTAATGGAAACAATATAGACTTTGTGAAATCACTATCTTGGGTTAATGAAAGGAGTACAGCTTGGTCCAGGAGCTATGCAACAAATGTTCCAATGTGAAATCCTTCCCAGGTGATAGATATTCAGATTCTTCATGGACTCAAATTCTATACCTGTCCCTCATTCAACTTTATGAATAGTGCTCACTTAGTTGTCAAATAGCAAGAAAATGTTACCATTGGGCATGTGATGAGTGTCACTCACCCAGCGAGAACAGGCTGCTGTAGGTCTCCAGCATCACATCCCTGTACAGGATTTTCTGAGCTTGGTTCATGTTCTGCCATTCCTCCCAGGTAAAGTACACAGCCAGGTCTTCAAATGCTATCATCCCCTGTGACAGAACACTCCTGGTCAACATGTCAACTCTGTCACCTAACAAACAATGGCAGTTGTATATCTTCTACATGGGTATGGATGAAGAAGCAAGAATGCCATTTCATTTCAGATTTATGAGCATTTGGGCAGCCACACAGAAGCATTCCACAGGGGATCAAACCTATGGTATAAAGGCTGTGAAAATTGCCCAAGCTGGAGGGAAACAGGAATTTCTGTTCACAAAGGCCAGACTATGTCAAGGGCAATTGCACAGTAGGCTGAAAGGGGGACAAGAGTCACTCTGGAATGAGCAGTGTTCAGAAGAATGTAGAAGTATTCAGGAAAAAAGACAAGAAACCATCAGGGAAGTTATGAAGGGATTGAACAATGAAGAATTTCCAGAAAAACACTATACACAGTCAATGCAATTATGGCAGAGAAAAAAATTTTTAAAAGAGACAGTAGGCATTTAACTTAGTGTTTATGATGCCAGCTCAGATACTCTCTCTCTGCATCAAATTTCCAAAGTTGGATTTCAGTGCCAGCTCCAGTTTCCAGCTCCCAGCTAATGCAGACCAGGGGAAGCAATGGTGATGCCAACCAAGAGGGAGGCCTAGATTCCATTCCTGACTCTTGGCTTCAGTTGTGCCCCACCTCTGCTTGATATTTTTATTTAGGCAGTGAAGAAGTGCATGGGAGCTTTCTAGCTTTCTCTCACTCCATCAATTTCTTTCTCTATCAGGCTCATAAATATTTTAAGTAAGGGAGGAGATTCAAGAAAGAATAGAAAGTAGCTTTTGCTTTTTCTATAATTATTCTACTCATAAACATTTAAAGAACTGAAATAACATGATAACAAATTAAAGTAAAAGCTATGGAGTTATTTACCCAAGAACAGAACCTGAGAAATTCTGTACTATAATCTGCATTTGTGACTGAGGGAAATACAGAGAGCTTTGAGAACCTGCAGTAGGCACCGGCATTGTGGTACAGCAGGTAGATCTCCACCTGCAATTCAGGCATCCCATGTGGACAGACAATTTGAGTCCTTGGTGCTCCACTTCCAATTGAGTTCCCTGCTAAAGTGGCTGAAAGAGCAGTGAAAGATGGCCTGAGTATTTGGGCCAATTCCACAAATATGGGAGACCCAGATAGAGTTCCAGACTCCTGGCTTTGGCCTGGCCAACCACTGTGGCCATTTGTTGAATGAACCAGCAGATGGAAGATATCTCTTTCTCACTACCCATCTCTCCCTATCTCTATTACTCTGCCTTTCAAATAAGTTAATAAATAAACCTTGGGTCTGGCACTGTGGCACAGTGGGTTAATGCCCTGGCCTAAAGCACCAGCATCCCATATGGGCACCGTTTCAAGACCCAGCTGCTCTAATTTTGATCCAGCTCTCTGCTATGACCTGGGAAAGCAGTAGAAGAAGGCCCAAGGATTTGGGCCTTTGAAGCCGTGTGGGATACCCAGAAAATTCTCCTGGCTCCTGGCTTTAGATGGGTGCAGCCCGGTCAGTGCAGCCAATTGGAGAGTGAAATGTTGAATGAAAGATCTCTCCTCTGTCTCTTTCTCTCTGCCTCTCCTCTCTCTGTGTAACTCTTTTAAATAAATAAATAAATTGTTAAATACAATCTTAAAACGTGAAAGAACATGCAGTAGATTATTTTCCCCACAGTGTTCTTACTCTAGCTGGGAATCAAGTTCATCTCCTCAAACTATTAAGGACTGCATTACTCTAACAATTAAAAAAAATAAATGCAGCCAGCGCCGCGGCTCACTAGGCTAATCCTCCACCTTGTGGCGCTGGCACACTTCATTCTAGTCCCAGTCGGGGTGCCAGATTCTGTCCCAGTTGCCCCTCTTCCAGGCCAGCTCTCTGCTGTGACCAGGGAGTGCAGTGGAGGATGGCCCAAGTCCTTGGGCCCTGCATCCCATGGGAGACCAGGATAAGTACCTGGTCCCTGCCATCAGATCAGCACAGTGGGCCGGCTGCTGTGCACCGGCCATGGTGGCCATTGGAGGGTGAACCAACGGCAAAGGAAGACCTTTCTCTCTGTCTCTCTCTCTCTCACTGTCCACTCTGCCTGTCAAAAAAAATAATAAATGTCACTGATTTGTGGTTTAGCCCTAGGTAAGTAATTCTCTTGCAGAATGCTAAGTGTTTATTTCCAGGGTGGAACTAAAACACTGCCCACTACATCATCTGTATAACACTAAAGAATGTGTTGGACATTATGACCCCAAAATTTAGAATATTATCCTTGACTTCAATTGAAATCATATAACAAATATATATTTTGCTATGGCAACAGAAAATGAGAGATGACATTGCCTTTTCTTGGATAAATGCAATGATTGATAGTCATGACAAATTCATCATACATCTTGTTTCTATATATTCCCTGAGAATAAAATTTACCTTCCTACATCTATTTTCATTAAGAAATTATTATAAATCTAAAAACAAAACAGACAGAAAGCTGGGAATAATTAAGAAAACCACTTACAGGGGCCAGTGCTATCGCACAGTGGGTTAAAGCCCCAGCCCGCAGAACCAGCACCAGATATTAATTCCCACCAAATCAGGTGTGAGTGCGATTTTCAGGTGAATTCAATCAGAATTCCACAGCCATTCAGCTGGGAGGGGTGGATGAATCCAGAAACAGCCAGTTTACATGGGACTAAATCAAGCCTAATATCACAAAGGACTCTTGCATTTCTTTGGCTTTTTTCACATTTGTCTTATTTATCATGATTTGTAATGAATTTTCTGATGTGAGCTTTAGTTTTCAGACTGGAATATGGAGTCCAGGGCACGGGAGGAATGGTCTTTTTCATTCAGGGCACAGATGTTGGCTTGCTCCAATTCTGGCTTGCTGTCATTGTTTTGGGTGCCTCAGGCAATTTTTGGTTTTGAGCAGCAATTTTCTAAATGTTTTCTTGGTCTGAGTTTCTTTTGCCTTCTTCCATCCCAAATTTTGTATTCTGATGCAGTACAAACAAGAAGTTAGACAGAGGATCCATTATGAAATAAAAAACATAATAAATTGGCTTTTCAGGCTTAGAAATCTACAGGCAGGATAACTAAGATGAATTTTTGTGTTTTGGAAAATGAAATGGAACCAATTTGCTGTGGGGACAGATATTAATTTCCTCCAAATCGAGTTTGACTGTGATTTTCAGGTTAATTCAATCAGAATTCCACAGCAAGTCAGCTGGGAGGGGTGGATGTATCCAGAAACAGCCGGTTTCCTTGTGACTAAATCAAGCCCAATATCACTAAGGACTCTTGCATTTCTTTGGCTTTTTTCACAGTTTTCTTATTTATCATAGTTTGTAATGAATTTTCTGATGTTAGCTTTGGTTTGGAGGCTGGAATAAGGAGTTCAGGGTACAGCAGGAACCGTCTTTTTGAACAGGGCATAGCTGTTGGCTTGCTCCAATTCTGGCTTTCTGTCACTGTTTTGTGTGCCTCTGCTAATTTTGGTACTTAAGCAGCAATTTTCTAAATGTTTTCTGGGTCTGAGTTGGTTTTGCCTTCTTCCTCCCAAGATTTTGTATTCTGATGCAATACAAACAAGAGTTCAGACAGAGTAGCTATTATGAAATTAAAAAAAAAAATTGGTGTTTCATGCTTAGAAATTTACAGGCAACGCAACCAACATGATTTTTTGTGGTTTGGAAAAAGAAATGGAACCCTTTTACTTAGGGGACAGATATTAATTCCCTCCAAATCGAGTGGGAGTGGGATTTTCAGGTGAATTCAATCAGAATTCCACAGCCAGTCAGCTGGGAGGGGTGGATGAATCCAGAAACAGCCGGTTTCCTTGTGACTAAATCAAGCTGCTGCTCCCTGTGGACTTGTCCTCCTCAGCCTCTGACTAGAGCACAGCCACCTCTCCAATGCTGACATCCTCTGACACATGTTTCACTCTTCTGTTCTCTCTAAACTGCAGACTCTTGGGCAACATATGTAACTCTAATGCATCAACTTGCATAGAAGCACACACCTGAGGACTCCAGAGTCTTGGATTTCAGGTTGTAATTAACTTTCCTTTTCAGAGGACTGGTGAAAAAACAAGTCTGGAAGCCAGGGTGTAGCCTTGTGGTTCAAATGCCTATGTCTCATATTGGAGTTTCTTGGTTTGATTCCTGGTTCCAGTACCTGCCTCCAAATTCCTGATAATGTAGACCCTGGGAGCTAGCAAGAAATGGCTCAGATGATTGGGTTCCCTACTCCTGGGACAGCCCTGGCCACTGGGGACATTTCAGCAGTGAACTAGAGGGTGAATACTACTTCTCTGTCTACTTGTTCATTTCTTTGCATCTCCAATTAAAAAACAAAAAAGTATGTTTCTATCATCCATTAAAATAACTTCCTCAATGGAAAAAAAGTTTCATTGTTAAATTGGGGAAAAATAATGCTTCTTGGTTGTGATATTAGAATAATGCATAACTGTACATCGGACTTCCATTGTGGACAAGGAAGAGAAAGATGGAAGCAATAATTTTTGCTTCTGGCTTTGGTACTTGTCATGTAACCTTGAAAAATTCATTTAAACTCATGGTGCCTGAGTGTCCTTAAAATTACAGGTTCATCTAGTTGAGGCAGGTGGTGTAAGGGGAGGTGGCAGGAAGCTGAGAGCTTTCCTTGTTTCTGTGCTGACAGAGCTAAGTGACATTAGCAAGTCATTTGACCCCTCTGGATCTTCCTCCCTTGTGAGATAAGATTGTCTTTATAGTTAAAGGATTTATTCTACACAGTCCTATCTTATGGTTAGGCTCACATGACTGTGAAGTGTTTTATAAACTGGCAGTGTAATAATCAAGTTCGCACTGAAGATGAAATGCTAAACAGCATAGAAATTCTAAAGCTTGTAGTTCTATGAGGAGCTACACAGAAACATTCAAGTTCATGGGCATTTTTAAATTTAAAAACAGAATCATTGAATCACTGTTCAGAATCAGTATAGTTGCTAAAATTCTTATTTATAATCACTGAGATTGGCAGTGTAATTACTGATAGCATACTCCTAGTGTTGTATATTTTAGTTTATACAATACTCAGACTATATAAAATATAGGTAGCATGGGAAGTGCGATACACAGCAGTCTTGTAGAATGGCAGATGTCCTAAACAGCACTCTGGCCTCAGAATCAGCCCTTAAGGCACTCAGATCTAGCTGAAGAGCCTATGAGAGTATTTTAGGTATGGAAAGAAACTCTGGCAAAAAAAGAAAAAAGGAAAAGAAAAGGACCTAAATAAAAGATCTCTGTGAGTGAGATCCCAGTAGAAAGAACGGGCCATCAAAGAAGGAGGTACCTTTCTCTGAAGGGAGGAGAGAACTTCCACTTTGACTATGACCTTGTCTAAATAAGATCGAAGTCAGTGAACTCAAGAGGCTTCCATAGCCTTGGCAACTCATGACTAGAGCCCAGGGAGATTTCTGATGCCATAAACAAGAGTGTCAGATTGTTAAGTCAACAACAGGAATCACTGTGTGCTTACTCCTTATGTGGGATCTCTGTCCTTAATGTGTTGTCCAATGTGAAGTAATGCTATAACTAGTACTCAAACAGTATTTTACACTTTATGTTCTGTGTGCTGCAAACTGATGAAAACTTAATATAAACTAAATCGATCTTCTTTGTATAAAGATGATTGAAAAAGAATCTTGATGTAAATGGAATGGGAGAGGGAGTGGGAGATGGGCGGGGTGCTGGTGGGAGGGGAGTTATGGGGGGAAGCCTTTGTAATCCATATACTGTACTTTGGAAAATTATATTCACTAAATAAAAGTTTAAAAAAATTAAAAAATAAAAATATAGGTAGCAATATTTAATGCTTCTCTTACTGTTCCTGGATTGGATTATAGCATACATTAATAAACCTTTTTTAAAGGTTTATTTATTTATTTATTTGAAAGACAGCATTATAAAGAGTGACACATAAATAGAGATGATCTGTCTGCTGTTTTAATCCCCATGTGGCTGCAAGCAGCTGGAGCTGGGCTAATCCAAAGCCTGGTGATTCTTCCAGCTCTCTCACATGGATTCAGGCACCCAAGTATTTGGGCCATCTCCTGCTGCTTTCCCAGGCACATTAGCAGGGAGCTAGATTAGAAGCAGAGCAGCTGGGACATGAACCAGTGCCCATAGGGAATGCCAGCACTGCAGGTGGTGGCTTTACCTTACATGCCACAGTACCAGCTACAGCCTATTCATTTTAAATTAATAACTAAAGATTATCTGCTTTTCAGCCTCCAGGCTTTGGCTTGGCCCAGCCTCTGCTGTTGTGGACATTTGGGGAGTGAACCAGAGGTTGAAAGATCTCTCTTCTTATGTCTCTCCCTCTCTAACCTTGCCTTTCAAATAAATAAATGAGTCTTTGAAATAAAAATACATGCATACATACACACACACACACATACACACACACAAACACACGGTACCAACACAGTGGGTAAAGCCATGGCCTGCTGTGCCAGCATCCCATATGGGTGCTGATTCAAGTCCCAGCTGCTCCACTTCCAATCTAGCTCCCTGCTAATGTGCCTGGGAAAGCATCAGAAGGTGGCCCAAGTGCTTGAACCACTGCATTCATGTGGGAGGCCTGGCAGAAGCGCCTGGCTTTAGATTGGCTCAGCTGAGGCCAATTTGGGAAGTGAACCAGCAGATGGAAGATCTGTCTCTACCCCTTCTCTATAACTCTGCCTTTCAAATAAATAATAGATTTTAAAAATGGGGGAAAAGGGCAGTTTTCTTGCCTTCCCTTTACCTAGAGTGACATAATCAAAATCTGTTAGGCAAATGAATAAGGGAAATTCTGAGATCATGTATAGACCATAGAAGAGAATGGATTCCTTGCGCATTTTCTGGAAGCCCATGCTAGTTGGAACCAAGGGAAGGATAACAAAAAAGGGGAGGCCTATATCCCTCTTATTTGTCTTCTTTGTTCATTGGAGCAGTGGAGAGTTGAGTAATGTAATATTGGTGTTTGTCTCCATACAGTTCATGTCTATTTAGCTGGTTCTTTTTATTTGCATTTCTTTTTTATTTATTTTAAGAGATTTATTTGAAAGGCATAGAGACAGGGGTCTTCGATCTGCTGGTTTGATTCCCCAATGTTTGGGTGAGGCTGAAGGCCCATGAGCCCCCTCCCATCTCCATGTGGTGTGGGGTCCAAGCACCTGTCCATCACCACTGCACTCGTTGGCTGGAGTTGGAGAGGAAGTAGGGCGTCAGGGAATGGAACTGGTGCCCATGATGTGGGCCATGCAGGCTGTGGTTGCACCCCCATGCCATGAGTCCGTCCTCGATGAACCTTTCTTTAAAGTGGAATTAAGGGTAAAAATGGTCTGAGGTGCATGCACATTTCTGTTGTGAGAGAGGCTGAGGCCCCGTGGGTGCCTGGGGGCCAACAGAAACACCTGAAGCCTTGGCCCCCAGGTCCCGGTGTCTCCCCTCTGCTTCTGCCCTGCCTGCAGGCCTGGCCCCGGGCTCCAGTGGTGCCTCAGGGATTTCGGCACCAAACTGGTCACTTTAGGTCACTTTGTGATGCCTGACTTCTGCCCAAAGAAGGAAGCAAGAAGGGGCCCAGCAGGCTTCCCCCGACCTCTGGAGCCCCGAGCCATGGTGCTGGCCCATGACCCAGGTAGCCCGTGATGATTCTGGACCAGCCATTGGGACCCACGACCCCTGACCCCAGGCTCCAACCCCTTCGAGGTCACCACCGCAGCCTCCTATTTAGCTGGTTCTTAATCCTCAAGAAGGGATTTAGGTCAATGTTCTATTCTCATCAAATACCTTAATGTTTAATTAAAGATTCTGTTAGTAATTTTAACCCTGGGTCGTTCTAAAGATGTGCTGTGACTTAGGTTTAGAAAAGAGCATCTTCCTTGCCACCCTCATCTCAGCTCTGGGGGCTGTCAGTTCTCCCTGCACAGATTCAGTAATGCATGCTTCTTCTCTACTACAAAGATCTTATGTTGGTCATATTTCCAGTTACAAAAATCAAATCAACTCACACCTGGACTCTGAGTATTCAATGACATTAGTTATCAAAATAAATGTATTCAAATATTCAAAGACCACTTCAAAGCTTAACTGCCTTCAAGAGTGTTTGGCACTTGGAACAGCCACTGTGGTTTTCTACACATGAGCACTCACTATTTTATATACCATTTAACAATTCAAACATCACTTCAGCTTCAGCAATACACAACAATAGAATGGATGATTCTACATAATAAACATGTTACATTAGTTTGGACTTAAAACCTAGAATTAAAACCATGTGGTAATATGGATGGATTTAAGGAAAGATGTAGAGCTAGGTAGCTAAGGCTACAGAATCCCAGACCTATTGATTTTAAGTGAGTCTGGAACAACAGCATTCCATTGCATTATCTTCCATCTCAGAGTCCTGCTTTTCCAGTGAGACCCACCCCACTCAGACCACGTATTTCCTGCCTGTGTCTTCACGGTGGTGGAAGCTGTTCTGATACAGGCATCTCCTGGACAGTCACCAGCTTCCTGATTTACTACCTGAACTGGAATCCCCAGTTGCGAGGTATATTTCCCAAACACCCAGGCTGAATTGAATGTTCGTCTCTGGCAGTCAAAAACTTCTGCCGTAGGAAACAGAACATGTTCTCTACTCTGGGACTCCTTTTTCTTCTCATGGGGTTCTGTGGTGATCTGTGGTTTTCAACACAAGTCCTGGGAGCATTCTGACTCAAAAGAAAGACCAGGGATAAGAGTTCTTTCTGGGGGCTGGTGTTGTGGCATAGCAAGTTACACTGCTGCCTGCAGCACTAACAACCCACATGGATGCCGGTTTGACTCCCAGCTGCTCTACTTCTTCCACAACTCCTTGCTGGGTAAAGCAGCAGAGAATGGCCCAAGCACTTGGTCCTCTGCCCCCACATGGGAGACCTGGAGGAAGCTGCTGGCTTCAGCCTGGCCCAGCCCTGGTCATTGTGGCCATTTAGGGAGTGAGCCAGCAGATGGACCGCTGTCTTTCCCTCTCTTTTTCTCTCTGTAACTCTGCCTTGCCAATAAATACAACTTCAGAAAGTTATTCTCCATCAAGCAATACACCCTTTTCGAGGCAGTTGTAAAGCTGGGAGTCATAGCTTCTCTTATATTTTGGATAATAAGAGTTTTGGTTTGAAAGCATGTTCATCTGAAACAAAGATCACTCATTATCCTTTGTTAGAAAAGGGGGCTCTGCTCTTTGAAAGTGGAAATCAGAAGCTGTAATGTGTGATGAGCTCCACCTGCCAGGTCTGGGGAGACTTATTTGAAAGTCAGGGCATCAGGAGAGGAAGCTTTTCAGATTCCCTGGCCCTTGCTTTAGTCTTATGTCTTTACTTCTTTTGTTGCTTCTTGATGTCAAGAGTGTACACTTTATGCTGAAATGAGGAATTGTGTCTAACCTCTTTTGGGCCTTTTTCTAAGCAGAGTGTATATATTTTTCTTGCATATAAGGATAGCTTCTGGGGTGGGTGGATTTTTTTGGAAGTTTTCACAAGCTAGCCAGTAGCCTATATTTTCTTCACAGAATTCAGTTTTTAAAAAAGCTTCCAATACAGCCAGACCATCTGTAGGTAGGGAAGAGCAGGCAGAAAAATAAAAAGAAACATGAGGAATATAAGGAAGCTAATGATCAAACATTCCCTTGTGCTTTTCTAGTACTAGGATTAGCTATTCTCTTGTTTTTACTCAATCCTGTAATCCTGTGGATTTAGCTCTTTAAAGACAAAGATGCCAGTAGGCAATATACTTAAGTTGGTTCCATACTACTAAAACAGAAATACTTCAGTTTGTTTTAATGCCAAAAATGTATTTACAGGAGAGGCATAAATCCTCAGGGAACTAAGTCTCTTGCAAACACTGCATGCAATGAAAAGCATCCTCAGCCTCAACCAAGAGCACTGCCATTGCAGAGCTGAAGGGTGATTTATCTTCCCCACCTGGTGTGAATATGTTGAGAAATAAGCGGAGATAAACAGACCTTCTAGGTTAAGTCAAATTCTCCTTGGTGAGCTGCTGATTTGAGGACACAGCCTTTCTGCACTCTTGTGATACTTGCAGTGGATTCAATTCAAGCCTAATTCACAATTGCTGGCCAGCAGCTCCTGGAATGCTTCTGACCACAACAGTGCTTCCTTCGGGGAAGGTCTGCAAGAACAGTTCTCTAATGAGTTGTGCTCAGAGCAGTTCCCCTCCCAGCTCAGCAGTGAGCTCTTCAGATTGCAAACACAGGAATCTCAACTTACTTGGTGAAAGCTTGCTACCTGCTTTTCTTGCCAATTGTGGCCTTCCCAGGAATGGTGGAGTTTTGCCATAGGTAGCTCAACCCAGTCTTCAATACTCTTATTCTTACAAAAAAAAAAAAAAAAAAAAGACAATTCACTAAGTGGTCATCCTTGAATACACTACTGAGCCTGAATGCATTTTTACCAAATAAAGTTGCCCAATAGCTATAAACCAAAAGCCAACAACAGGCTTGCCCACCTAATATTACACTCAGCCCCGAAGTACTGAGCAGTTTCATCACTTCCTCAGAATGTAACTATGCTGTGAGGACTATAGATAGGGATGCCCAAATTTTAATTATCAATACACTGCACAGCTAATAAAGCAGATGCTGTCACTTGCCCACAAAAGGAGACAGTTTCTCTGCAAGGTTAACCGCAATCGGGAGACATTTTGCACCTAATGGAACCCGCAGCGGGACTGCTTTGAGCCAGCTCCTCTCCTTCCCTTTCCACCTTCGGTCCAGGATGGGACAGAGACCATGCACAGGAGGTGCCACCAGTCACCCGTTTCCCCCTGTCCACCTGCAATGCTCCTGGGAGGCAGATGCCACAGAACAGTGATTTGTTCCATGATTGTCACTGTGTGAGATCAGCCCATCATGAGAAAATGACCATGGATTCCAATGAGATATCAACCACAGAAGCACTTCCCCCAGCATCAGTGCAGGAGGGTGGATGATGGAAGGCACAGCATGGCCAGGATCTCTAGGGACCCCGCAGGACTCTGCTGCCCTGGATGCCTACAGCAGGCAGCAGCACAAAGGCCCAGTGCACCTCCAGCACCCTTCTACCAAACCCTTCCCCCTGTCTGCCCATGCAGACCACACAGATGCTGTGTCAGTGAGTAAATCAGCACCGCGCACTTGGTTTTCCTGCTGAGACTTGGCCTTCATTGCTTCCCCAAGTGCAGCACGTGCTGCAAGCCTCAGCCAGCAGGGCTGGCAGGAGAGGTGGGCAGTCACACTCACCAGGTCTGTCTCTTCTTCTCCTGCCCCTCCTGACTCAGGGGCCACCACCGGCATTTTAGCCCCAAGGCACGAAACGGGACAGCCAAGAACCTAACACCACCCATGTCATGCGCACACACTGCAACTACCAGCTGCCCACCAATGTCCACCGCCTCTATAGCCAGCCTAGCATGGGGCGGGTCTTGCAGCACTGGTCCTGCCTCAGGGCAGCAACGATTGTCCTGAGGCCCCCTGCTGGACTGAGCCTGAACTGCCCTGCAGCAGATTCTGGAAGCAAGAGAGCTGCTGATGGCTGAGGCCCTGGCTCAGAGTACACTTAGAGAGACCCTATGCCTGGCAAGGGCACTGGGGCCCTGGACTTTCCCAGGCTGCAGTCCTAGGGTGGAGGCTGGCTCGGCCCTTCCACCCCCAGCCCTGCCGCAGGTGGAGCGGGGTTCCCACGGGGGCATCTTCCTTTGAGGGAGAGCGGGTGAACCCCAAATGCCATGACACCCGGTGCCGGGTGCTGGCCTGCAGCCTTCCGGGAGGGAGTAGGTGACAGTGACTTTGTGGGGAGGTGACACTTAAGCTGGACCTGTATTTTGGGTTAGTTCTGGACGCACATCCCAGTGCACCTGGACCTGCGGGTCTGCTGCAGGCCTCCTGGAGGCTCTGGGAGCCGGGCATCCTGGTGGCAAGGGCAGGAGGGTGGGAGTTCGAGGTGCTGAGCTCCCGCTGGGTGCACCAGGCTCTTTGGAGCTGTTCAGAGTAAGGAGTTGAGGTCACCTCCTGAACCACTGCTGGTCCCAAACTCCTGGTTTGGGATTTGCCAGAACCCTGAAGTAGGGGTGTGGTGGGGGTGGTAGTGGTTGGCTTCAATGCACTGTATTTGTGAATTCTTCAAACACAGCTTCTCCCTACTCCTGCAGGCTTTCAAGTGATTGACGAGGACAGAGTCCCTCAGCTGCAAAGTGACTGAAGTTTGAAAACTACGTCCAGAACATCACAGTGTGTATTCAGGTGGTCATCCTTCAGGCCTGCAGGTGGACAGCAAGAGCCACAGTAAGATATTAATTACTGTAGATACTCTCCTTTCTTTCTGGTAGACCCACCAAAAGAGAATGGGAGATGAGTACTTGAACATTGGAACCAGTCAGCATGCTAGGGTGAGCTGCCAGTACTTGGAGCTCAGGAGTGGACATGGAGAGCAAAACATGCATTGTTACTAAAGAGGACAGTTAGGCATTTTACTGTGAAAAGGGAAATCATTTAGATGTGAACAAGACACCTTAAGAAAAGGTCTGTATAGTTATTTTTGTTTATTTGCAAGGCAGAGAGAGCCCTTCCATTTATTGCTCATTCCTCAAATGTCTGCACCAACCAGAGCTGGGTCAGGCTGAAGTGAGGAACTCAGTGTGGGTCTCCCACACAGGTGGCAGGGACTCAAGTACTTGAGCCATCAGCTGCTGCCTCCCAGGGTTCTGTTAGCAGGAAGCCAGAAGCAGAAGCAGGGCTAGGGCTTGAGCCCTGAGCATTCTGACTGGGATGTGGAAGGCTTTACCACTATGCCAAACACATGCTCCAGTAAGCTGTTTCAACACGTTTGCAAAATGTAAGAATGTGGTTTTAAATATATGCTCTTCATCTTAAAAATTTGCATAATCTTATATTCAGTTTCATATGATTCAATACTTATTATTAAATACAAGTAACATTTAGACACATGCTTTCCTCACCAATACAAACCTCAGTAATTTTTTCACTTAGAACCTTGAATATTAGCATTCATTCAGATGAAGTTCACTCATAGGCTGGGAATTCTGACAAAGAGACAGTAGGGAAAAAAATCTAGATGTGTATCTGATACCTAATAAGATTCTGAACCTGACTGATAGAATCTGAGTAACTGTTCAGAGAGTGACTTCATACCTCTCCCCTCTGTAATGAGAAGACTGTGTCCTTTGGCCACTTTCACATGATGTTATGTAAATCTTACCTGAAAAGCCTTTTATAAATTCTGAAGTACCATACAGAAGCATATTATGCATTTCCATATGTGTGAAAAAAGGCAATGTCAAAGGCATAGCTATTCCAGAGAGAAGTTAGGAGGATTAGCTCAGTTTGTAAATGTGTAAGTACCATTAAATATCTACATATTTGAAATAGATTTATAGAGTGTGGAGTTCAAGATAGATATTTAATAAATGCACTCTGGATAATAAGCAAATATCAGAAATAATGCCACACCCATCAGTGTTTAAACTCTTCAGACAGCTCCATGCCAGGGAAGTGCAGTGATCCCCGTAAATTAACAAAAATCAATCTGTGTATACCCATGGAAGCCACTGGTTTATATGCAGTCTATACTAGAGGTTTTTGTGCTTAGTAAAATTACTTGATTTTTTAATGAATGCTTTCAGACTGATACCTGATGCTGAGTGGCAGACAATTTTTTCTGAAAAGTATGTGGTTGAGAAATATAAATATAAATCAGTTTATAATTTTTGTGTCTGAAGATTTTTCTGCATTGAAACAAAACCTGCAATAATCAGAAGACTTTTCCTCAACAAGTTGCTATATTGATGCATCTTCATTTATGTATGTAATGTATGCTTAGGTAAAAGTAATAGAGAGAGAGATCTCTATCTTCCATCTGCTGGCTCACTTCCAGATGGCCACAATAGCTGGGGCTGAGCCAGGCTGAAGCCAGGACCCTGGAACTCTGTCCCAGTCCCCCATGGGGGTGCAGGAACCCAAACTCTTGGGATCTTTGTTGCTTTCCCAAGCAAAGAGCTGAATGAGAAGTGAAGGTGGTGAGTCTCAAAGCAGTGCCATAAGGCATGCTGCTGTTGCAGTTGGCAACTTACCTCTTTGTACCACAATGCTGTCCCTGGATTGATGACATATTGAAGTGCTGCCACTGGCTTTTGGCTAAATAGGATGACTTAACATGTGTTCCACTCTGTGGAAGAGGAACAAATAAGGCAGTTGGTTGTAAAAGTTGCCCATGGAAACCACAGCCTGAGAAAGATGAATCAACTCACCTTGCATTTTCCACCTTGCATCTACACCACCCTTTTCTGGACAAACATCTGATGGTATGCCCTTGTGATGGAGGTTCTCAGGGTGCTGGAACATTTTGTAATTTTTTAAAAATATAGATTAAGAAGAAGGCAAATAAACAAAAAATTACAAACTGCTGCCAATACCAAGAGGAGATTATTGAGAGTAAAAGGTCACCTGTTGGAGCCAGCACTGTGGCACATCAGGTTAAAGCCCTGGCCTGAAATACAGGCATCCCATATGAGTGCTGGTAGAGTTCCAGCTGCTCCACCTCCAGTCCAGCCTTCTGCTAATGCACCTGGGAAAGCAGTAGAGGATGGCCCAAGTCCTTGAGACCTTTTGCACATGTGGGAGACCCAGAAGAAACTCCTCGCTCCTGGCTTCAGTTCAGCTCAGCTCTGTCCATTGTAGCCATTTGGGCAGTGAACCAGCAGACAGAAGATTCTCTCTCTCTCTCTCTCTCTCTCTCTCTCCCTATCTATATAACTTTTTCAAATAAATAAAATAATTTTTCTAAAAAAAAGGTATCCTGCCGTACTTCTTTCATCCCTGTTAATTACTAGGAATTATAAATTGTTATGGGGCCAGCACTGTGGCAAAATGGGTTATACCAACAACTGCAGCACTAGCATCCTCTATGGGCACCAATTGCATGTTCTACTTCTGATCCAGCTCCCTGCTAACATACCTGGGAAAGCAGCAGAATATGGTAAATCCTTGGGTCCTGCACCCAAGCAAGGGACCTGGATGAAATTTCCCTGACTCCTGGCTTTTTTTTTTAAAGATTTGTTTATTTATTTGAAAGAGTTACACACACACAGAGAGAGAGAGAGAGAGAGAGAAAGAGAGAGAGAGGGAGGGAAGTCTTCCATCTGATGGTTTACTCCCCAACTGGTTGTAATGGCTGGAGCTGTACTGATCTGAAGCCAGGAACGAGGAACTTCTTCCATGTCTCCCACTTAGGCTTGGGCCCAAGGACTTGGGCCTTCTCCTACTGCTTTCCCAGGCCATAAGCTAAAAGCTTGATCAGAAGTTGAGCAGCCCGGTCTTGAACCAGTGCCCTTATGGGATGACAGTGCTTCAGGCCAGGGTGTTAATCTGCTGGGCCATAGCTCTGGCCTCCCATGCATGTGCATGGGCCCAAGCACTTGGGCCATTTTCTACTGCTTTCCCAGGCCATAGCAAGTAGCTGGATCAGAAGTGGAGCAGCAAGGAGCAAGGACTCAAACCAGTTCCCATATGGGATTCCCATAATGTTTTTTTTAATTGGAGAAATGTTCTTTTGATAGAATGAGCGTATGACCCCACAATATTCTCTACTTACTCATAATAGGGTCTGAGATGTAAAAGTCATGATTAATTTCTTAGAAGAAAATTTACATACCCAGAAGCAAAGAGAGAAAATTAACCTTTTGTTTTTCTCATGAATGAATCAGAGTTTCAAAACTAATACTTAACTTGTATTTTAGAGGAGTTAATGACTTAACCATCTCTTCTATTAGAAATACTATGTTGTGGCCAGTGCTGTGGCACAGTAGGTTAAAGCACTGGCCTGAATGCCAGCATCCCATATGGGCTCCGGTTCTAGTCCCGGCTGCTACTCTTCTGATCCAGCTCTCTGCTATGGCCTGGGAAAGCAGTAGAAGATGGCCCAAGTCTTTGGGCTGTTCTGAGGCTCTTAGCGTAGTGAAGATATCTTAGATTCTCATTAGTGAAATCTTTAGAAATGTCAGAAAGCATGTAACTTTCTTTAACGATCTGAAACAGAGATGAGATCCATAAGGGCAGAACTGCTCAGCAGCCACACTGCAGGAATATGTATCTTTCTGACGATATCTTCATCTGCTTCTTGCAGTTGCAGCCAGTCTATGAGCTCTTGGTCTGTTTTCTGCCCTTGGGAGGGCCTAGGGTGCTCTATATTATCTGTAAGGATTCAAAATTTGTTGCATATTAGTGTCTAATCATAAAATTTCCAAAGTGACAAGCTGCATGTAATAAAATATGCAGGACTACAAAAAAAATACAAACATGGTGTACTGTCTATAAATTACAGCGGTAAATCTCTATTATAGAGATACACATCTCTACACTATTCTCTCTTTCACTTTGAAAGTCTACATTCAGCTCTCGATGTTATGATTACTTAGGAAGAGATTTCTTATACTTACTTTCATAATCAGTGAACTCGGAATTATTAGTGTAGTATTGAGGATTATACTGACTAAAACACTGTGTTTATTCCATGTTAAATAACATCATCGTATCTTTGGATTCCATTTGTTCTGCTACTGATGTATTCACAGGAGAGGGGAGGTGGGAGGAAAACCCAAGATCCATTGGGGTGGAGGAGGAATGTCAGAGGCTGTGGTTCTATTGTACTGCAGCTTTGATTCTGGAAGAACACATTAATGGACCCAGATGGTTTGAAGCTAACTGAGGGCCTATGTTCTGTACACTTGTCTGTGGTACTGCATTTTCATTTATGTAAAATTTATTTTCTTCAAGCAATATATTAATTTGGATGAAAATGAAGATGTTAAGGAATTTTCAGAATGGGTCTGTTTAACCCTCATTGGCTTTGTTTTTAGGCACTTAACTCAGAAAAGAAAAGATAGAAAAATACATTTTGGGTTCTCTTCATCTGTACCACGGCACTCTTTGGTTAAGATTTGTCATTTTGTCATATTTGATTCTCTAGACTCCCTGAAAAATCCCCTACTTCATTAGATGGAGTCCGTGTCTCACCATGGCAGTGAAAAGTTTAAAATGTTCCAGCTTTGCATTTAGCTAGGCCATGGACACATGCCATGGCACTTGCCAGCCAATTGTGTCAGGGTCATCATCTGAATCAGAATTACTTGCATGAAAACAAGGAGTTGCAGATTCTTCCAGTGAAAGTGGAGAGGAGCAGGAGCTGCAGCACATTGCCAGGGGTGAGTGTGCCATGGGATGCCATGTGGTGGCTGGTGTCTGGGGTGCTGGTTCTGCAGAAGATAGGGCTTATGGGGGCTGGTGCTGTGGTGTAGCAGGTAAGTCTGCCGCCTGCAGTGCCAGCATCCCATATGGTCACTGGTTCAAGTCCCGCTGCTCCATTTCTGATCCAGCTCTACTATGGCCTGAGACAGCATTAGAATATTGCCCACATCCTTGGACTCCTGAACCCACATGGGAGACCTGGAAGAAGCTCCTAACTCCTGGGTTTGGATCAGCTCAGCTCTGGCCATTGCATCCAATTGGGGAGTAAACCAGCAGATGGAAGATTCTCTCTCTCTCTCTCTCTCTCTCTCTCTCTCTCTGCCTCTCTTCTCTCTGTGTAACTCTGACTTTCAAATAAATAAATCTTTCTTTTTTTTTAAAAGAGCTTATGCTGATGGGTAGTGGTCATGGAAAATGTATGGGACATTTGGCAGCAAGATTTTGGATGAATTTTCCAACCCCTGAACCTCCTAGAGATTAGAATAGACTTCTAATGCGTAACTTCCTCTTATGCTTAATTAGGTTTTTGTTTTGAATTGTTTTTGATGAAACAGCAAGGAATTCTGAGTTATAGACTTCCTATTTCAGAGACAGAAGAACACTGATGCCTGCATTATAATTAAATAATGCCTATCACCCTTTCTTAAGCAACAAATGATCACAGATTCTCTCTTTGCTGCTAAGTAATGAGCATGGTGATTCTTCCCTCCGTAACCACCTTCCCACCTACATCCCCTCCCCTCTTCCTCCTTCCTCTCCTATTGACATGGAATGCCTTACATTGCTAGGGTGAACATTTAACCCGCTGGCCCTAGGTGTTCATACACTTCAACTGTGTGTAATTATTCATATTCCCTTTTTATGACCAAGCTTATGTCAGAACGACAAATTATATATTCACCTAATACTGAGAGTCATCAAATTGATTTCTATTTTCTTCTCTCTTAGGCAGTTCTTGAGGGGCAGAAATATTTATTTTGTATATCATGTATTTATTCAACTAAAAGACTGACTGTCAAGATGCTGAGTTTTAGTGTCAAAGCAAATATGTTTCTAGACCCCATGAAGTTTACAGTCTGGCAAGAAAGAGCAATCTACCCAAAGAATATTTTTTAACATAGTAAATGCTGGTGTGAAGTCAGTGGATAAAGATTGAAGCATTCTTAATCTAGCACCAACTCTAATCCCATGATCTCTAATTGAGAGAAGTAATCAGAAACACAGAACTCCATGTTAGCCAGTTATCTCTTTGAATTTCTGCTTAAAAATAAAACATATCAAACAACACAGAAATACCCAGGAGTGCATAATATTTATATACTATCTTGATATTAAAAATAAGAAAAAATAACCATTAAATAATAGCAACTTTGAATCTCCTTTGTTTTCTAGACAAGTTATAATCCTATGTGGTTCTTTACAGTAAATTATTACAGTAAATTACAGTACATCATTACAGTAAATTATTACAGTAAATAACTATAGTAAATTATTTTTGTAGGTACACTTCATCTCTCTCACATTTTTCCATTTGAGAAATCAGATTATAAAAACTGAGACCCAAGACAAAAGAAAGATTTTTATGCTAGTGTTATATGTTGATTGGCTCTCTAAAAAAGATTTATTTATTTATTTGAAAGTCAGAGTTACACAGAGTAGAAGGCGAGAGAGAGAGAGAGAGACATCTTCCATCTTTTGGATCACTCAGCAGTTGGTCACAATGGCTGGAGCTGTACTGCTGCAATGCCAGCAGCCAGGAGCTTCTTCTGGGTCTCCCACACAGGTGCAGCTGCCCAAGGACTTCGGCCATCTTCCACCACTTTCCCTGGCCATAGCAGAGAGTTGGATTGAAAGCAGACTAGCCGGGCTCAACCTCCACCCATATGGAATGTCCATGCTGGCAGTAGCTTTACCTGCTATTTCACAGTGCTGGCCCCTTGGTTAGCCTTTATCTTAGACTTTTTAATGATATTAAAAAACACCGTATTTTTCTAAGCTCTTTCCATTCAGTTTCTACTTTGTAAATTCCAGATAATACTGTCCCCAGAATTAATCTAAGGTATAAATGATATGATATGAGGCATTTAACCCCTTAACCTGTCTCCTTGAATACTCAGCTATGTTAGCTCTGTGTCCATTCTTCTGTCTCTGTACTAGATGAATAAAAAGAAAGTGTAAAATGATTTGAAAAGAACTATAAGGGGTCAGCGCTGTGGTGCTGCTGCCAATTGGGGAGTGAACCAGCAGATGGAAAACACCTCTCTCTCTCTCTCTCTCTCTCTCTCTCTCTGCCTCTCCTTCTCTGTAACTCTGACTTCCAAATAAATCAACAAATCTTAAAAGAACTATAAACATCAATAAAACACAAATGAAAATTGTATTCTCAAAACTGGATATTAAACCATGCCTTCCTCACTTCTGTTAAAAGTTACATTCTATCATAGTCATTTATGATTTCTAGGGCCAAAGTAGTAAATAAGATTTTTCTGGAAGAGACAGAGGTTATGAGGGAGCCAGGATTTGGGGTCAGTTAGCAGCAGTGAGTGTCACTCTTTCAGATTTGATTCAGGAAAGGAAGAACAGCAACTGATCCCTGACATTTTTTTGGGGGGGGAAGGAAAGGAAGGAGGGACTGAACAAAAGGAAATGCCCTCTGGTTGTGGGCACCCACCCCCGACTGCAGCCTTTGGGGAGGGCCAGCTGGTGTCTCTATGGATGCTGCGGACTGGACTCCATTTCCCAGAGTTCCCAGGAGCTCCAACATATTCTGCTTCCCGAATGCCTGTGCACATGTGTGTAAAACTGCCAGTCCCTGGGGGTCTGAGTTGGACCAGAGGGAGTTCATTCCCTGATCAGGGTCAGCCCTGGGGGCTGTGGTGCTCCTTCTCTCTCATTTACTGCATCACCTGCTCTGCACGTGCAATCCCAGGCAGTTTCCAAGTGCTCACCTGAGCCTGCCTCCTGCTGCTTCTTCCCTCTTCATTGTCCACCTGTGGGTCCCAGTTACCAGGGACTCTGTTCCCCACACTCCCTGCTTTGCTCCCCGTGTTTCTGGAAGAAAGCTTACCTGCTCGGGGACTTTCTGCTGCAGGTTTGGTGTGCAGGATGGGGTGGGGACATGTGTGGGAGAAGGGTGGGTGCCAGGGCACCAGAGATCCAGGCAGTTTCCCCCGAGGTCAGGGCTGGGACCTGGGCTGTTCTGTCTCCCACCTCTGCTTCTCAGGCTCCCAGTGCCTGGACTCTCTCCTGCAGAACCTCACCCAAACTGTCCCTAATGTGCTTAATTTAGTGGTTACAGGAGAGAGAGGGCAGCGTTCTGGAAACCTGCACACGCAGAGAAGGAAGGCGGAAAGACTCTGGCTCTCCACAGTTAAATAAGCTGGGTTCCCACTGTGGGTGGTCTTAGAATACAGTTGGGCTGGGCCTCTTGATGTTTCCTGGGCTGGTTTCTGCAGGGTGGGGCAGGATGGCCTTCAGCAGGGAGCCTGGGGCAGCAGAGGGGTGGGAAGAAGGATCTGACTAGGATCTGCCCCACTGCTCTCATCCTGCATCTCATCTTCCTGGTGGGGAGCAGTGTGAAGCTTGAATAGCTGCTTTGTGTGTTGATCCCTCTCATATTAGTTATCAGATTTTTCCAATGTGGAATTTGAAGCTGTTCCAGAAACCTGGGGTGGGAAAACTCTCTTCTTTCAAACAGGCACAGAGACAGTGGAGGATCCAAGGAGTTTCTATTAATGGCCCTAGGCTCAGTTGGAATGATTTCCTGAGAACTGAGCATCAAATTCAAGTTTCTTAGCTGTTACAGCATTGGTGGGTTTAAATGGCAGCCTACATGACTTAGGACCACATTTCCAATGGTCAGTGGGTCCAGTATGATTGTAAAAGAGATGCCGGGGACAGATTTATTAGGACAGATTTATGACTGAAGTTTACAGAAGCAGAACTTAGGACATCTTCCCTCCCTAGATAAGATTTCAGTGGGCAGCTGTTTCACTCGTTAATTGTGAGCATCCACTTTTAAAGGTTTGTGTTGGATGAGGTCCACTTCTCTTTCTTTGATGATGTATTTGGCTGCTTTTCATTTTCTGTCTTCAGCTATTTCTTCTCCTGTTAGCAAGGCTCTCAACTGTTTTGACCTGCCACTGATCCCTTTGCAAAGTGAGAAGGGAATTAAAATTAATGCAAGTCTACTGTGTTGTCAATAACTGGAGCTACTTTTTTAAAGATTTATTTATTCATTTGAAAGAGTTACACAGAGAGAGGAGAGAGAGAGAGAGAGAAAGAGAGAGACATCTTCCATCCGATGGTTCCCTCCCCAATTGGTAGCAACAGCTGGAGCTGTGCCAGTCTGAAGCCAGTAGCCAGGAACTTCTTCTGGGATGAAGCTGTTTCTTAAAATAATTATTTATTTATTTGAAAGGCAGAGTTACAGAGTGGCAGAAACAGAGATCAATGGCTGGAGCTGTTTGGATCCACAACCAGAAGCCAGGAGCTTTGTCCAGGTCTCATAGGTGGGTGCAGGAGATGAGGGATTTGGGCCATCTTCTACTGTTTCCCCAGGCCACAGCAGAGAGCTGGATTGGAAGTGCAGCAGCCAGGATCATAACCGGCACCCATATAGGATGCTGACACTGCAGGCAGTAGCTTTACCCACTATGCAACAGTGCTGCCCACTAACGGGAGCTCATTTAATCTGAGTATGCATAAAGTGGAGAATTACAGCATCATAAATACAGATAAGTTACAGTTTTTCTCTGCGCAGTACTTTACAGTTACCCAGTGATCCACTGAGAATCTTACTTTCCACACTGTGTAAATAAGAAGGTCAGTTACTTGTCTTATTTTGGGTTCTGTGTTTAAACCCATGACATTTTTGACATGGGAGGATATTAGTTCTACAATTTCATAGAGACTGGTCTGTGGAAGCATCGATAGAAGTTATAACTGTGAGAGTGGTAAGAAAGAAGAAGGGAAGAAATAAGTGCCCTTACGCCACACAGAGGTGTCCACAAATGGAGTAGAAGACATGCCCTTGAAAACTATGGCTGACTTTCTGGGACAAACTGTGTTTGAGTGCTTCACATGTTCTGATAGAAAGGTGTTGCCACCAAGTTATTAGTATATTTAGTTAGTTTTTAAAGATTTATTTATTTATTTGAAAATCAGAGTTACACAGAGAGAGAAGGAGAGGCAGAGAGAGAGAGAGAGAGAGAGAGAGGTCTTCCATCAGGTTCATTTCCCCAATGGCTTCATCATTGTGAACTTTGCTCAGTTCCTGACCTATACCTTTCCTTTAACCTAGTACTTTGCCATGTAGTAGCCCATGAAAACTGCAGACTGCATAAATTAATGAATACTTGGAGGGTTGTGATTTCTTAGAGGAACATCATGAGACAGAAGGAATAAAACAAAACAAAAGTATCCTCCGTATATAGAAGGTATACTGTTTTTGCAAGCCACAGCGAAGAGGAAGAAGCAGGAAAGTAGTGAGACTGGAAAGTTTGTGGCAAAAGTAATAGGCATTGGTCAAGAAGTTAACAAGCCCATTAGGAAAACATTAAGGTTTCCTTACTTCCATGTAGACTCTGCCCTCTAATGGTGAACAGGGTCCTCTAAACCCACTTGTTGCACAAATGAAAACCCAAGCATTGTCTTCTCCCACAGATGGAGTCTGCTATTGGTTTTGATTTACATTTCCCTAATGGCTAGTGATATTGGGCATGTTCATCTATGTCTTGACCATTGAGATTTCTTCTTCTGAGAAACATCTATTCAGATCATTCTCCATTTCTGAACTGTACATTTTGCTTCTTGTTTGGAGTTTTTCCAGTTCTATATAAGTATGTTTTGGCTATCAATCTTTTGTCATAGTCAGAGTTTTCAATGTTTCCTGCCATTCTGTCCATTGTATCTTCACTCTGTTGATTACTTTGTTGTGAAGATGTATCTTAATTTGATATGCTCAAATTTGTATATTTTATTTTGTTACTTGTGCTTTTGGAATCTGACCCAAAACTGTTGTCTATGCTAATGTTTTACAGCTTCTCATATGTTTACTTAGTTTTTGGTTTTATATTTAGACTTTTAATTCACCTTGAGTTGCTTTTACATAGTGTATAAGGTGTTGGGGTATCTTTTCAGGTTTCTACATATGGATAATCACTTTCCTTTAAACCATTTGCGAAAGGGATTCTTCTTTCTCCTGTTTGTTTTCTTTCCTTTGTTAAATAGGAGTTACCTGTAGAAAAGTCGGTAAATTTCAGCTGCCTATTCTTTTCCATTGAACTATGTGTCTGTTTTTCCAACAGTGCTAACACTGCTTCTATTTTTTTAAGATTTATTTATTTATTGGAAAAGCCAGATGCTTCTTCCAAGTCTCTCATGTGGGTGCCAGCACCCAAGAACATGGTCCATCTTCCACCAATTTCCCAGGTGCATTAGTAGGGAGCTGGATTGGAAGTGGAGCACCTGGTCCCCTAGCAGCAACATATGGGATGCATGCACAGCAGGTCAAGGCTTTAACCCACTACACCACAGCATCAAACCCTTCCTTATTTACTTCTGCTGTGATCTTTCATTATTCACTTTTTTCTACTGCCCTGCATCTTGACTCATTCCTTTTTTTTTTTCTGGGTCCTGGAGGATGGTAGTAGGTTGCTTCTGGGATATCTTTTTTGTGTTAGTAGATACTTGGTAATCTAAAATCACAGTTTTTAGTTTCTATATTTCTCTGCTACTCACAAGGACCTTCTAGATGACAGCAGAAAATGCTGGCAGAAATGAGGATATATAAATTTGTTAAGAAAATACCACAGAAAATATGATGTAAATCATGGAATTTTACTTCTCAGAGTTGTGGAGGTTGAAAATGTAGATCAAGGTGCTTAAATAGGCTCGATTTTTTCAGAAGTATTTCTCCGATGTGACAGACACATCTATCATTTTATCTACATTTCAGTTCACAACAGCAAAAGGGGCCCTGTGGTCTACTTCAATGACAGCCATCTCTGCGGAGGACAGAAAGTTTAAAATCAGCGTTAGGAATTCTCACAGTATTACTGTCTGCTATCTCCATCAAATGTGCATTCATGTACACACAAACAAAACTACCTGTACACATAAAGACATTCAACAGTGGAAATGCCTGATGGTTGTGTACAGGTAACATCAATATAATAATCCATAAGATGGCCTATTAGGAGACATTAAAAAAAGAATTAGAAAGAATGACAACAAAATCTGCAATTACCTATATTTATGGCTATATGTATGATATTCAGTATTTATAGTTGCTAAAAGATGAATACTGATGTGTGGAAATAAAAGCTAAACCTTACCTTGCAATATTGCAGCCTAGTCTACATGAAAGATGTCTTCCTAAAACCTTTCCCTGGGCCCACTCTGTGGCATAGTAGATTAAGCATCCACCTGCAGCACCAGCATCCCACATGGGCACCAGTTTGAGTCCCTGCTCCTGCACTTCCAATCCAGCTCTTTGCTAATGGCCTAGGAAAGCTCTGGAATATGCACTGAGTGCTTGGGCCCCTGCACCCATGTGAGAGACCTGGAGGAAGCTGCTGGCTCCTGGCTTCTGGCACCTGGCTTCCAAACGGCCCAGCTCCAGCCATTCTGGCCATTTAGGGGTGAACCAGTCGATAGAAGACCTCTCTTTCTCTTCCTCTCTATATCTGTAACTCTGCCTCACAATAAAGAAATACATTTTTTAAAAACCTTTCACATGTTAAATTTCTTAATTGTTTTAAAGATTCATTTATTTATTTATTTACAAGTTGAGTTACAGACAGAGAGGAGAGCCAGAGAGAAAGAGAGAGGTCTTCCATCTGATGTTCACTCCCTAATTGATTGCAACTGCCAGAGCTGTGCTGATCTGAAGCCAGGAGCCAGGAGCTAGTTCCAGGTCTC
Source organism: Oryctolagus cuniculus (assembly GCF_964237555.1). NCBI lineage: Eukaryota > Metazoa > Chordata > Mammalia > Lagomorpha > Leporidae > Oryctolagus > Oryctolagus cuniculus. Next base: position 72,714,222 of record NC_091447.1, read on the forward strand.
CCAGATGGGTACAGGGGCCCAAGGACTTGGGCCATCTTCTACTACTTTGCCAGGCCATAGCAGAGAGCAGGATCAGAAGTGGAGCAGCTGAGTATTGAACCGGCCCCCATATGGGATGCTGGCACTTCAGTCCAGGGTGTTAACCTGCTCCACCACAGCACCAGTCCAACATTTTAAATTTCTGATACTCTAAAGTAGTACAGGACTGCATTATATCTAGGAAAGATGCATTTAAAAATTATAAATCTAGTGCATTTTAGCAGAAGTTTTAACAAATACTTCTGATTTTCTCAGCATTATGTACTAAATGACATAATGAGTCATTGTCAGATTTTTAGCTTTTGACAGCAACTTATAACATTTTACAGCTTTTTGAAATGTATTGCTAGTGTGTTTTTCTCAACACATCCACTGGATTTTACCTATAAGGGTTGCCTCTTATAGGATTTGCATTTTAATGGGTTTCCATGGCACATGTAATCAACATCTGGAAAGCCTCTAAAACACATAAATAATAACATGAATCAGGTTTTTTTCTTAAAGATTTATTTATTTATTTGAAAGTGCTGCACAAATAGAGGAGAGGTAGAGAAAGAGACAGACAGACAGACAGACAGAGACAGAGAGGTCTTCCATCTGCTGGTTTACTCCCAGTTGGCCGCAATGGCTGGTCTGTGTCAATCCGAAGCCAGGAGCTACTTCCGGATCTCTCATGTGTGCAAGGCCCCAAGGACTTGGGCCACCTTCTAATGCTTTCCCAGGCCATAGCAGAGAGCTGGTTCAGAAGTGGAGCAGCCACGACTTGAACTGGCACCCATATGGCTTGCCAGCACTGCAGGCAGCAACTTTATCTGCTATGCCACAGCACCAGCCCCACATTACATCTCTTTAAGATGATATGGATTTAAGTTCATGAGAAATTATTAGCATAGTGGGAACTGATAGATATGGATGAAGCAGGATGGACTTGTTAGGAATGGTGATGTTAATTTTCTTATAAAATAAATAAATAAGAAATTAAATATGGTCAGACATAAATGAAGACTAAAATTTATTAGTGGTGATCCAGAAAACACAGATCCAAGGTTTTTTCTTCCAGTGTTAAGTTTATATTTTTAAATGCATATTAAGTGAACAAATTTCATGTAATTTATATATACAGTTTGAAGAGCAAACTGATAACATCCTATCCTATCTTCCCTTGGTCTCATATTTCCAACTCCCTCCTTCTCGTTTTATTTTCTTTTAATTTTGACAGCTGCATGCTTTGATTTTATTTTAGAATCACAAGCTTTAACCCTCTACAAAGTAAAGAATTCAGCAAGTAGTAGCAGAAATATCATTGAGTATATGTTGTGTACTCTATCAAAGAGTACAGAAAAGTGCTATGGACAATACTCAAATCTCAAAATGTCAATTTAACTCATATGCTACTTTTCGTTGTCTATATATTAATTACCACCAGTCAGAGAAAACATATGGTATTTGTCTTTTGGGGACTGGCTTCTTTCATGAAGCATACTTTTTTTCCAGTTCATCCATTTAGTTACAAAAGATAGGATTTCATTCACAATTATGGCTGAATAGTATTTTACACTGTATTTATAGCTCATATTCTTTTTCCAGTCACCAGTTGATGGACTTCAGGGTTGATTCCATGTTAGCTATTGTGAATTGAATTGTAATAAACATGAGGTACAGATAACTCATGCCTATGCATATTCTATTTCATTTCATGTGGATAAATTCCTAGGAGTCAGATGGCAGAATCATATGGTATGTTTGTTTTCAGATTTCTGAGGAACTTTGATACTGCCTTCCATAATGGCTGTACTAGCTTCATTCCCACCAACAGTGGGTTAGGGTACCTTTTTCTCTCCCTCTCCACCATCCTTTATTGTTTGTTGACTTTTTCCAAAGAATTATTTATTTGAAAGGTAGAGTTACTTATAGGGAGAGGCAGAGGCAGAGGCAGAGAGACATAAGTATTTTATCTGCTTGTTTATTCTCCATATGGCACAACAGGTGGTGCTGGCCCAATCGGAAGCCAGAGTTAGGAGCATCTCCCTGGTCACCCAAGTGGGTGCAGGGACCCAGGCACTTGGGCCATCCTCCACTGCCCTCCCAGTCCAGAGCAGAAAGCTGGACTGGAAGAGGAGCAACCGGGACCAGAACTGGCACCCATAGGGGATGCTGGCTCCACGGGTGGAGGATCAACCCAGTGTGCCATGGCACTGGCCCCCATCAGGGATATTTTTCTATAGTACTCTCTCTCCACTGTATCTTTTTCTAGTTGAAGAATTAAGGTGATGCAGGTTTAATAGAAGGAGTTTGAGAGGATTGTCTCTCTTTCAATTGAGTTGAATAGTTTGAGAAGCATTAGCTCTTTAAAAGTCCTGTAGAATTCAATAGTGAGGCTGTCTGATCCTGGACTTTTCCTTGTTGGGAGGGTCTTTATTACTCATCCAATCTCTGTCTTGGTTTTTGGTTTGTTTAGCTTTTCTATGTGTCTTCATGACTCAATTTTGGTATATTGTATATGTCCAGGAATCTGTTGATTTTTCCTCTAGGATTTCCAATTTGTTAGCAGTCACAACAGATGCCCACATCCTATATTGCAGTGCTAATCTGAGTTTTGGGTACTACACTTCCAAATCAGCTTCATGTTAATACCCCTAGGAAGCAACGGATAATAGCTCAAATACTTTCCTTCCTGTCATCTAATTTGGAGAACTGTAACCTCAATGGGGACTTGAGAACCTGGTCTTGCACAGTTGTAGCCATATAGAAAGTGAACCAGCAGGTGGGAGACCTCTCTGCTTCTCTTTCCTTCTCTCTTTGTCTCTGTGTCTCTCTGCCTTTTTTATCATGTTAAAATATTTAATTACTTATTTGAAAGAGTTACAGAGAGAGGGAGAGACAGAAATCTTCCACCACCTAATTCATTTTTGAGATGACTTTAATAGCCAGAGTGTGGCCAGTTTGAAGCCAGGAGCTTTTCCTCTGATGTGTGTGGCAGCATCCCAGGCACTTGGGCCATCTTTCCCTGCTTTTTCAGTCCATTGGTAAGGAGCTGGATCAGAAATGGAATAGCTGGTACTTGAACTGGTGCACATAAAGGATGCCAATGTAACAGATAGCAACTTTGTCCACTGCACCACAACCACCAGCTCCTCTTTCTGTCTTTCCAATAAATAAATCTTTTGAAAAAGAACTGAAGGTAGTAAAAGTCATCATGACTGAGCAATGGCAAATTTATTGAAGTGATCTATTTTCTTAAAGATCTATTTATGAATTTGAAAGGCAGCACTAGAAAGAGAGAGTGGGAGAGATGGATCTTCCTCCTGGTTTGTTCACTCCTCAAATGGCTGCAATGACTGTGGCTAGGCCAGACTGATATCAGGAGCTGGGGGCTTCTTCCAGGTCTCTCACATGGGTGCAGGAGCCCCAATATTTGAGTCACCCTGTGCTGCTTTTCCAGACACATTAGCAGGGAACTGGATCCATTTGGAGCATTAATGTCTATGATACTCTCCTTGCAGTTGAAGGATTTAGAATCCGTTTCAATTATGGGTGGGCCAAGTACAACAGCTTCCAATTGTCCAAGGTTTGGATTAGATGGGATCTGAGAAATTTTGTTAAAATAGTTATTAATCATAACTCTGAGCTTAAGCTTTTCTTACCCAATTTTCTTGTTTGCTGATGTTTATATCTATGGGAAAATTGGGTCTCTGGATTGCAACCAATGAAAGCATCCAGACTAACAGTAATAAGGTCAACAGTCAGCAGAATGATGTCCAGCTGAACTGAAATAGCTTTTCTTATTTGGTAGAGGGGTTACCTCCTGCATTATGCTGACATACTGACATAGACAGTAGATATTGGAGCCTGTCCCTTCTGCCAAATGGAGAATACTACATTTTGGTCCATCATATATATATTTATATATTATAATATATATTATATTATATATTTCTATACATAATATAGAATTACATATAATTATTATAAATATATAATTATATATGAATTTATTATTTATATATAAATATATAATTATTTCTGATCCAGCTCCTTACCAATGGATTGAAAAAGCCGTGAAAGATGGTTCAAGTGCCTGGGTTGCTGCGACACAGAGCAGAGGAGAAGCTCCTGGTTTCAAACTGGACACACGCTGGTTTTTGAAGTCATCTCAATAATATATATGTATATTATATATAATATTAATAATAAATTATATAATATCTGTTTATAATTATTATATATTATATAATATATTGTATGTTAAACTATAATATATTTTATATTGAATATATTTATATACATAAATATATAAATAAATGCATATATATAAATTATTTATTTATGTATTTGACAGGTGTACTTACAGACTGTGAGAGGAAGAGACAGAGAAAGGTCTTCCATATGCTCATTTACTCCCCTAATGACTGCTGGGAGCACAAGGACAGTGCCTAGAGTTTATTTTGATGGATTTTAGCCCCTTTCATTGGAGGGAGGCCCAATGAAGCTGGACTGATTTGTAAACCTCAGAAGTGTCTTTTCAAGGTGAAGGCAAACTGAGACTGAGGGGTTTTTGGAAAAACTTGGAGCAAAATGCATTTCCCACACTTGGTTAAGACACATCATTTATTTATTGATTTCATCAGATCTGTTAACATTAAGTATAAGGTACAGGGGACATGGTGGATGGCATATAGCAATATGATTTTAGTAATATATCATGAGGTGCTTTTTCTTTTAATGGATTTAGCAGGTAAAATTGGGCTACCTAATGGGATATAGCTGGAATAATCACCTTTTTACTAAATAAATCTGAGGTAATAAATGTTAGTGTATGATGACATTGAGTTTTCTTTTATTGGGCCTTCTTGGTTATTTTAACCTGGGATTTGTGAATTCTCATTTTCTCTAGGCAAGTTTTAACTGAAAAATTTTATTTTATTCTTCATCATGTTGGACCAACTCTGCTGCTTCTGGGATTTTTTTAGTACATCTGACAATTGGAAATTTAGACAATAGTATAGTTAATATGAGATGTACCAAATAAAGTACTTATTTTTATTCAGATACATATTTTGGAATTCTTCTAAAATTCCTATTGAGTATCCTTGTTAAATTTACTTGCATCCCAGGTTAAGACTTATTGGAGACAGGTGCCATGGCTCAATAGGCTAATCCTCCACCTGCAGCGCAGGCACACTGAGTTCTGGTCCTGCTGGGAGAGCCAGATTCTGTCCCAGTTGCTCCTCTTCCAGTCCAGCTCTCTGCTATGGCCCAGGAGTGCAGTGGAGGATGCACAAGTGCTTGGGCCCTGCACCTGTATGGGAGATCAGGAGGAAGCACCTGGCTCCTGATTTTGGATCAGCGCAGTGTGCCAGCCACAGCACACTGGCCGCAGTGGCCACTGGGGGGGTAAACCAACAGAATAAGGAAGACCTTTCTCTCTGTCTCTCTCTCACTGTCCACTCTGCCTGTCAAACTAAAAAATAATTTTTATAAAAAAGACTTATTGGAGCCACTCTAGTGATTATACCCATGAAACTTTGTTAATTAATGCAAATAGAACCTGGGAAAATTGATGTATATCTTATGCTGTAGAGACTTAAGATTGAATTTCTTTTTTTATCTTTTTTAATTATATAATTTAAAAACAAATTTTAGATTTTTTACTTTACTAAGCCACAGCTCTGGCCCCATTAATATGCCTTAACAATGTTTTTTCCTCTCAGACTTATCTCTATTGTTTCAGTTAACTGGATGCCTTTTCTTTACATTCAGATTCTCTCAGCTGTCAAAGCTTATTCATCTTAATTCTGTTGTTCCTATTTCCCTCCCTTTTATTCTGTCCCTAGGCTAATTGAGGTCATGATTCTCCATTCCTTCTGTGTGGTGTCAGAGTAGCCTTGAAGTGTTCTTTTTCTCTTCTGATTTCTAAAGAAAGAAATTATGTATTCCCCCAGTTTAGATATTTTAATAATTCATTCTAAAATAAAGGTTAAATATTCTTAATTTGACAAGAATTTTCGGGGCCAGTGGTGTAGCATAGTGGGTAGAGCCACCACTTGTAGTGCTGGCAGCTCATATGGATCCAGATCTCTGCTATAGCCTGGGAAAGCAGTAGAAGATGGCCCAAGTCCTTGGCCCCTGCACCCATGTGGGAGACCTGGAAGAAGCTCCTTGCTCCTGGCTTTGGATTGGCACAACTCTGGCCATTGCAGCCAACTGGGGAGTGAACCAGTGGATGGAAGACCCCTCTCTCTTCTCTGCCTCTCTCTGTGTAATTCTGACTTTAAAATAAATAAATAAATCTTTAAAAAAAGATTTTTTTCTAATTTTAGATTTGTTCTACTTCATTGTCACTTCAGGGTGTGTGTAAAGAGTGCATATCCAGTTTTTCTATTTTGGATTTTTGGGATTTTGTATTAGCTCTGCTGTGTATTCATTTTTCTCGAGCATTGGTGATATCTTCTCCTTAGTTGTATTAAGAGAGAGAGCAATAGCCCTCATGTCTTTTTTAGGTAAGTAAGACATATTAAAAACAGAGCATTCAGTATACATTCATAGTAGTTTGACTTGTTCAATTGATTTACGTGACCTCCCTTGGACATTCTTGGTCTCTGCTGTACAACTTTCTATACTCATGAATTCTTTGATATTCTCAAATCCAGAAAATGAATGACTCAACAGCTGTGTTCCTGTATTTGCTGGGACTCAGGGTAAGAAGCAAAGTGGAGGTGTTCAGGAATCTACAGGTACATGCTACATAGCAAAGCACATCATTTCCTATACAAAGTGAGTGGGAAATCCAGAATCTTTTGCACACATATTGGATCCTGAATTATTACTGGACTATTCAGTAAGATTTTAATGTATTTATTTTCTGTGTGTGTGTTTGTATTTCTAAATAAACTCTGCTGGGCTACTTAACATTAACATGTATTGCAGAATTCTTTAATCAGTTTTTACTTTTAAAAAATTTCTCTTTCAGTTTTATGGGAGAGGGTAGAAGCTTTCTGCTATGTAACTGAAAATTCATTCATTCATTAAAGTTAAAAATATTTGTTGGAAATGGGTGGAATACTATTAATTCTCATGTGATTTTCATGAAACTAAATACATTCTCTATTTTGTTTTGCTTAAAATTTCCGCATGTGTGGACTTCTTTTTTCCTTCTTGCCCCAAATCCCTTTGTGTATTGGGATGGCAAATGGGTTTTACACTGGACAAAACATGTTATTTTGGCAAAGAAGTACTTAGCTTTCCTGCTTCAAGTATTCAAATATTGCATTGGAAATCAGTATATTTGTTTACTGTACAAATGTCCTTCATACAATTTTGTAATCTTCTGGGATGGGAGAGGGAGCAGGAAATAGGAGGGTTATGGGTGGGTGGGGGAAGTTATGATTGTCAGTATAAATTATTGCCCTACACATTTTATAGACGCTCTTCAAAGCATATCCCCAAACTAATTCAATTAATTTAAAGGATTTATTAAATGATAGACTACATGAAATTTATCGATGTATTTTATCAAGCAATCATCCAATGTAAATGATTACCATATGTTTGCACTTCAGGGAATCATTCTATTGTGAATATTTTGGCATCAATATAATTTTGTTTAAAATTTCTTTATGAAAAAATATCTAGACTAGAAATCAATTGAATGCATTGCATGGTTTTGTTACCTAATGACAAATTGCCTTCACTGAGGTTTATAATTATTTATTCTTTTAACACTAATGTTATGTGTTTACCAAATACAGTAATATTAATATACATTTGGGGTTGGCACTGTGGCATAGCGGGTAAAGCTGCAGCCTGGCAGTGCTAGCATCCCAAATGGATGCCGGTTTGAGTCCCGGCTGCTCCATTTCTGAGCCAGCTCTCTGCTAAGGCCTGGGAAAGCAATGCAAGATGGTCTAAGTCCATGAGCCCCAGAACTCGCATGGGGGACCCAGAAGATGCTCCTGGCTCCTGGCTTTGGGTCAGTGCAGCTCTAGTCATTGCAGCCAATTGGGGAGTGAACCAGCAGATGGAAGACCTATCTCTCTTCTTTCTGCCTCTTCTTCTCTCTCTGTGTAACTCTGGCTTTCAAATAAATAAGTAAATAGATAAATAATTTTTAAAAAGATACATTTGTTTGCAAACAATATGTGACATCAGTACAACTACTTAAATTTTCTCATACAAGTAGTTTAATTTGGAGGCCTGAATTATGGCTGATTGGTTCTGTAGTCTAATGATATCTTTGAACCCAACTATTTTCCCCTTCTTTATGAATTTCAGTGTTGTATATTACTAGAATTCTGAAAAAAATTCACAGAAACTTTAGGCATCATCTAAACATCATAATCTCCAAAGAGCAAAAATCATTGCAAACTATGATTTTCTAGAATTATTTCTTTGGATAATGCTACAATTTTATTGTAGCTTTAAATTGAGCACACACACACACACACACACACACATACCCATGTACCATACATACATTCACAAATGTACATACACAATCAGCAAGTCTCCAATGCACTTACCAAAGTGCATCAATGTGCTAGTTTAAGATTACTGCCAAAGAATAGTCCCTTTCTTTAAATACCAATTTACTCTATTGATTTATTTTTGACCAAAAAGGATGCAGTTTAGTTACTGTTTTGACAAAGAGGCAGGTATCATCACAAAGCACAAATGAGTGAATAAGTTACATTATCCAGGGAATTAGATAAGAAATGGCTCACTCATCAAATTAAAAGGAATTGAATCTAGTTTGAGTTACCATGTCAAGCAAAATATGAAGTTTTACAAAACTTGAATGTATATAATTTCAAATAAATTTTGAGTTGTATCTAAATGTGTACACTACAACATTAAGCATAAAGGCACAGATATTTAAATACCTTTATTTAGGAAAATGTGAATAGATAATAATAATAATTGCTAACATTTATTTTATACCAGGTGATGTTTCCTGAATTTTATGTTTCCAGAAAAATGGAGGTAGCTCCTGTTATTTTAACTTTAAAGAAAATGCAACTGAGGCATGAAGAGGTAAGTAACTGGTTTGCCCAAGGATATATAATCATGAAGTGGCAAAGCCTTAGACTTGGCATGATCTGAATGGCAGCCATTTTTTTTCACAAATTCAATGTTTGATCTATTTCATATATTCACTAAAAGGATTTACTATCAAATGATACTTTCTGATAAAACCTATGAAAACTGCAGATGAGTATTGCTCCAAAGCAAATACTTGAGGCTAGCATTACGTGTAGCAGGTAAAGCCATTGTCTTTAAATTTAGCAAAGATATGCCTTGTTAGATGAGTGTACTTTGTGTAATTCTTCTTGTCAGTGTATACACTTTAGAAATTGATTACAGGGCACAGCATGTTAAAACCCCAACCTAGGGTGCCAGCATCCCATATGGGTGCTGGTTTGAGTTCCAGTTGCTCCACTTCTGATCTGGCTCCTTGCTAATGCACCTGGGAAAGCATCAGAGGATGGCTCGAGTCCTTGGGCCCCTGCACCCATGTGGGAGACCTGAGAAAAGCTCCTGGCTCCGGGCTTCAGATCAGCTCAGCTCCGGCTTTTGCAGCCAATTGGGAAGTGAACCAGCAGATTGAAGACTTTTCTCTCTGTCTCTACCTCTCTATATAACTCTGTCTTTCAAATAAATAAAAATAAATCTAGAAAAAAAGAAATTGATTACATCAGGCAACACATATGAACTTTTTTATAGAAAGATTGACCTTTAGAAAAATTTTAGACCTACAGAAAAAAAATGTGGTACAAATGTGAACTTTTGAATAAAAATCTATCTTTCATGAAAGCATGGTGTTATAAAACACAGCAATACCTCACTGAGAACCAAAAATAAATTGGACTATCTCATTCTGTGATTTGAAATCTAGGGACAAATGTCCTTTATTTTTCTTACAGAGAATGTAAATAGTGTTGTGATATCAAACTCATTCTAAGTTTAGGTACCCCATGGAAAGTTTGATCTAATGAAAACAAATCTGTTGGATCATTTACCTCATACATTCCACTACCATGAAAATAATATATCTGTCATAATACATCAATAAGAAAACATATTTATGCCTAAAAATACAAATTCAACTATTACAAACTGTTCAGCAAAATTTAAATTGTATGTTTTTAATATTCTAAAATGGAACATTTTTCTTTGCTTCTCAATAAAAATGTGATACACTTTAACATCTTCAGAATAAGAACTGAGAGTGTACAAGGCAAAATTTATTTATTTATTTATTTATTTATTTATTTTTTGCCAGGCAGAGTTAGACAGTGAGAGAGACAGAGAGAAAGGTCTTCCTTCCATTGGTTCACCCACCAAATGGCCACTATGGCCTCCTGATCTCCCATGTGGGTGCAGGGCCCAAGCACTTGGGCCATCCTCCATTGCTCTCCTGGGCCACAGCAGAGAGATGGACTGGAAGAGGAGCAACCGGGACTAGAACCTGGGGTGCCAGCACTGCAGGCGGAGGATTAGCCTTGTGAGCCACGTACCTGGTGAAATATAGTTTAAGGAGAGAATTTATAACGTTCATTTTTAAAGTAACAAAAACATTTTTCACTTCTTGGTTTGCATTTTAAATTTGTACATATATATATGTATATATATATATTAGCCATCCTTACTGGTTATTGCAAATTACCACATCCCAAAATTAATTGCTTCTCAACATTTACAATTTGTTTCTTCACTTTAAAGAAAAATATTTGTGTCTCTTGAGTAAACAAGTAAATATAATGATTTGGCATCATTTTATAAAACTCAAATCTGTAAGAACTCAAAAACCACTGCAGAAATATTCTATAAGAATGTACTCATGCATGTTGTTCTTACAATAGATTCACCCATGTCATAGGAGAGCAACTCCTTGCTCAACATTCAAAATGTTCACAGTCTTCTAAATATTCCTTTTAACATAGTGACCACAGTTGGACACAAGAGAGTCTTTAAAATTAAAAGAAACAATTTGGGTATGCTGACTTTCCTAGTCTTCTTGTTTTCCTGGGACAGAGTATCTTTTTTGAATGTAGGCTGACAAGGATACAACCCCCTCCACAAAGTAAAATGCCTAAACATTAGAGCACTGCTCCTGACCCCTGCTCACTTGTTCCTCTATGTGGGATTTATGAATGACTTGCATGAATGGAGAGATGAAAGAGGCAATGAGCTACCACCCCCCTTTTTCTTTATTTAGCACTTTTCTAGGATGCCTATGAGAACATGGGTTCTTGTCTGCCCTTTTTTATACTGTAAATTTAGCAAAAAACCTGTGCTCTGTAAGTGACTAGGTAAGGATGCAATGTAATGTACTAGGGCAATGGAAAGGAATCTTTGTTGCTAAGCACCAAGACCAACAACTCTGTGGGCTAGAAAGCTTACATTTTGACTTCTTTCCATGTCCAGCTTGAACCATTCAGAATTCAGAGAAAGTAGGAATGTTAAGTTATGAGCACACTTCACTGCCACAAATGTTATGATACTCATCAGTTTGTAATCAGGAATGACTTAAAATTTAACCAAAAATACCACAGTAAACTATGGCAGATTCATCAACACCTACACTTATAACTAACATCCACATTTATAATTGTATCTTTCTATGAAGGATCTGACAGGAATTATTATCTGGGATGGATAATTAACAACTCCTTATACAATTTTTATAATGTACCAAAAAAGTGAACTTTGAATCCTTTGGGAATTGGATAAGCTAAATATATTTGTATTTGATGAATTCAGGCTGAGAACTTGTAAGTACAATACCAACCATAATACCTACTAAAAAATTAAATACCTTGGAATAAATTTAACTAAGAATTTGAAAGATCTTCACAATGAAAATTGAAAAACATTAAAGGAAGAAATAGAAGAACACACACAAAAATGGAAAAATATTTCATGTTTGTGCACTGGAAAAAATAATATCATCAAAATGTTCATACTACCCAAAGCGATTTATAGATTCAATGAGACCCCAATCAAAACTCCAAGAACATTCTTCTCAGATCTAGAAAAAAAGAATGCTTAAATTTGTGTAGAAACACAAGAGACCCCCAAATAACTAAAGCAACATTAAACAAGAAAAAGTTGGAAGTATCAGAAGACCAGATTTCAAGACATACTACAGGGCAGTTACAAACAAAACAGCCTGGGACTGGAACAGAAAAAGACATGTATACCAATGAAACAAAATATAAACCAAAAAAATTAATCCATGCAGCTACAACCAACTAGTCTTTGACAAATGAGCTAAAATCAATCCCTGGAGAAAGGACAGTCTCTTCAACAAATAGTGTTGGGAAAATTGGATCTCAACATGCAGACATATGAAACAAAACCTGTACTTACACCCATACAAAAATCAACTCACAACTGATCATGACTCTAAATCTATGGCCTGATATCAACAAATTACTAGAGGAAAATATTGGGAAAACTGCAAGATATTAGCATAGGAAAGACTTCTTGGTAAAGACCCCAGAAGCACAGGCAATGAAAGCAGAAAGAGACAAAAGGGATTACATCAAGCTTAGAAGATTTGTGCTGCAAAGGAAACACTAAGCAAAGTGAAGAGTGGTAGAAAATATTTGCAAACTATATAACTGATAAAGGGTTAATATCTTGACGTAACACCTTGACAGTAGGGACTCCATTTTGGAGCACTTGAGACTCCATTCTGGGAAGGTGCCCCCCCCACACCATGAGACTCTGGTCTGAGACTATGATCTAAAACAGTTGAATAATAGCAGTCCACTACATCTCACTTGGCAGAGCACAGAAACCCCCTAGCATGATCGCTCAAGCTTGGAAGTGGATAGACTACACCTGGGTTAATGATAAAAACTGTAATTTGTCTAAGTCCTACGTATGATTAAAACCAATACCTGGATTAATGTCAAGATTATAATTGGAATTGTTAAGATTGTAACTGGTGTTGTCAATATAATTGATACTAGCTTATTGATACTAGCTTATTGATACTAGATTATAATTGATACTAGTTTCACATAGGTTTTAGGTCAGTAACCAGTAACCAGTAACCATGTATTCCCCCCTATTCCTAGCAAGCATGAATTCCCCTCCCGATTTTGTGGTTTTTGCCTTTGTAAACCCTGTTGCTTTGGGCTTCAGGGTCGAGAGTTCTTTAGGGCATGAGCCCACTCTCCACCACCCGCAATAAAGGACCACCAAATTTTATCAATCTGTGGAGCTCTTTTGTTTGCACTCACTCAGGTACAACAATCTGATGTTCATAAAGATCTTAAGAGACTCAACTTCAATAAAATAATGCAGTTAAGAAATGGGCAAAGGACATGCACAGAAAATTTTCAAAGGATGCAATCAATACAAATGGCCTACAGACACATGAAAAGATACTCAGCATCACTAACCATCAGGGAAATGCAAAAACACCATAAAGTTTCATCTCATCCCAGTTAGAATGTCTATCATCCAAAAATGAAAAAAAATAATAAATGCTGGTAAGGATGTTGGAGAAAAGGCACACTTATACGCTGTTCATAGGAATGTAAAGTAGTACAACCATTATGGAAGACAGTAAGGATATTCCTCAGAAATCTGAAAATAGATCTACTATATGACCCAGCAATCCCACCCATGGGAATTTACCCAAACTAGATGAAATCAGGCTTTGGAAGAGTTATTTATAACCCCCATGTTTACTGCACCTCAATTGGCAATAATTAAGATAAGCAATCAAATCAGATTCCCATTAACTGATGTCTGGAAAAAGAAAATGAGTAGTATGGAATACTGCTCAGTCATAAAAAAGAATGAAACCCTGTCTTTGCAATACATGAATGCAACTGCAAACCATTATGCTTATTGAAATGAGCAATTCAAGAAAGATGAATGTCATTTCTTCCCTGATAAGTTCTGATTAATATAGGATACAAGAATAAATAAGAATGAAATAGATTTATGATTTGATTATTGTTTTTAGCCCTTGTGAATACTCTAGTCAAACTGTGGTTTTGGATTTTTTTTTATTTGTTGAATAGTATGGTTAGTGGTGCACTAAACCCAAGGTTCAAAAGAAAATTGTGAAATCATGTTTTTTTGAATTTATGTTTTTGCAAAACTTATAGAGAAAAAGGAAAGGTGAGTGGGGATTGATGGAGGGAGTGAGGGGACTATGGATATCTTCTTAGCATTGTATTTATAAAATACATGATATCTGTTCTCTTTATATTAATAAAAAATTTTGGAGAGCCTAAAGGTAAACATCTCCTACGAGCTGATCTTCAGCAGAAATGCTAAGAATATTCACTGCAGAAAGGACAGTCTTTTCAATGAATGGTGCTTTGAATATTGAATATTCACACATAGAAGATTTAAACTTTATCTCTCATCATATACAAAACTGAACTCAAAGGTGTTCATTTACCCTAGGCATTAAGATGTCAGTTAAGATGCTAGTGTCTCATATCAAAGTACCTAGTAGATACCCAGCTCTGACTCCTGACTCTAGTTTCCTGCTAATGCAGATACTGGGAGGGAGTAGGGATAACTCAAGTACTGGGTTCCTTCCACCATGCAGGAAAGCTGGGTTGAATTCCACACTATTGGCTTCTGTTTGGCCCAGTCCTGTCCTTTGTGGGCATTTGTGGAGTCAATCAACATGAGAGCTCTCTCTTTTTGTTTATCTGCTCTCAAATAAATAATTTTACACTCAATTCAAAATTATTTAAAGACTTAAATGTAAGATCTGAAAGTACTAGGAAAAAAATGCTTCAGGACATTGGATTGAGTAAGTATTTGAAGGATACGACAACAAAGCACTAGAAGAAAAAAGCAAAAATAGTCAAATGCACTTTTTTATTTATTTAACAGGTAGAGTTATAGACAGTGAGAGACAGAGACAAAGAGAAAGATCTTCCTTCCTTTGGTTCACTCCCCAAATGGCCACTATGGCTGGCGCTGTGCCAGGAGCAAAGCCAGGAGCAAGGTGCTTCCTTGTGGTCTCCCATATGGGTGCAGGGCCCAAGCACTTGGGCCATCCTCCACTGCCATTCTGGGATGCAGCAGAGAGCTGGACTGGAAGAGGAGCAACTGGGACTAGAACCCAGTGCCCATATGGAATGCCGGCACTGCAGCAAGTGAGCCACGGCACTGGCCCTGGAATTTTACCAAATTAAAAAACTTCTGCAAAGCAAACAAAATAATCAACATAACAAAGAGACAATATGAAATTGGAGAAAATATTTAGAAAATATACACCTATTAAGGTGTATACACCCTTTAAGACATTTTAAAAACTCAATGAAAAATGAACAGATTTTAAAATTGGCATTAGATCTAAATGCTCATTTGTCAAAGAAAGGCATACAAATGGCCAAGAAGTACATGAAAAATGTTCAGCATCACTAATTAACAGGGAAATACAAATACAAATCAAAACCACAATTAGACACCAAGTTACTCCAGTTAGAATGCCTATTATCAAAGGCAAAACAGTGGCTGGTATTGTCACACAGCAGGTTAAGCCATGCTCTGTGACACTGGCATCCCATATGAGCACTAGTTCAACTCCACATCCCATCCAGCTCCCTGCTAATGTGTCTGGGGAAGCAGCAGAAGGTGACCCAAGTGCTTGGGCCCCTGTCATCCACATGGGAGACCCAGATGGAGTTCCAGGCTTCTGGCTTCAGTCTGGCACAGAACTAGCCATTGTGGTCATTTTTAGAGTGAACCAGTGATGAAAGATCTGTCTCTCTGTCTCACTATGTGTCTCCCTCTTTGTAACTGTTCCTTTCAAATAAATAAATTAATCGTATAAAAAAGAAAAATACACACTTGAAGGAATTGTATGCAAATTTAACAAAAACTTGGAGAACTCAGTAACAGGAAAATAAATGCCTTCAAATTTAAATACTGCCAGAATACATAGAGACACACGTAAAATGCATAATAAAATAAACATATATGGGGCTGGCACCATGGCTCACTTGGTTAATCCTCCACTTGTAGTGCTGGCATCCCATATGGGCACAGGGTTCTAGTCCCAGTTGCTCCTCTTCCAGTCCAGCTCTCTGTTGTGGCCTGGGAGTGCAGTGGAGGATGGCCCAAGTGCTTGGGCTCTGCACCCACATCAGAGACCAGGAGGAAGCACCTGGCTCCTGGCTTCGGATCAGCATAGTTCCAGCCATAGTGGCCATTGGGGGATGCACCAATGGAAGGAAGACCTTTCTCTCTGTCTCTTTCTTTCTCACTGTCTAACTCTATCTGTCAAATAAATAAAAAAGCATATAAACCAATCTGAATATTAGAGAATTCTGAGAAAAAGAAATGTACTGTACATAAAGGAAGAGCACATTTAGACAGCAACAAGATGGATACACTGTGTATCAGGATGGTTACACTTAAAAACACACATTACAAATGCTTTCAAGGATAGAGTAGCATGACATCTCATTCATTCCTGGTGAGAATGCATCATGGGGTAGATGCTTTATCAGACATCTTGGCATGTTATTAGGAATCCAATACCGTGTCATACACCATACATGTTCTAATATATTTACAGAGCTGGTGTGAAAACGTATGCCTTGATAAAAGCTGACATGAAAATATATATAGCAGCTTTATTCACAATGGCTAAAGCTCATAGAAAACCACACTGTTCCTCAACAGTTAACCACATAACCAAACCTTCAAAGTGCGTGGAGACCCTGGGAAGAGAACAGGAGATGAAGACACATGAGATGTTTAGGGTGCAGGCATTTAGCATGGGGACACAAGAAAAAAGCCGAGGCTGAAGTCATAGGGGATCTAGAAGCCCAAGGAAGACAATGACTTCAAGCAAAGGGCAGAGAGGTATCTGAAGGCTGCCATGAGCTGAAGGCTCAGGCTATGAAGTCACTCCAGGGTAGCAGGATAATACCCTGGAGTAGAGATGCAGATAACTGATGGGAGATCACAGCTTCATGCAGAGGGGCTGGAGGACCTGACAGCTGGCTTGGGATGCAGGCACAGATGGACACTCAAGGAAAGATGTGATGGAGGGTCTGGCATTGTGGTGCAGTGGGTTACACCACTACCTATAATGTTGGCATTCCATATGGGTGCTGGTTTGTATGATGGCTGTTCCCGTTCAGATCCAGCTCCCTGCCAAAGACCTGGGAAAGCAGTGGAAGATGGCCTTACTGTTTTGTCCTCTGCCACCCACGTAGGAGACCCAGAAGAAGCTCCAAAGGCCTGACTCCTGGCTTCAGATGGGCCCAACCCTGGCCATTGCAACCAATTGGGGAGTGAGCCAGAGGATGGAAGCTCTTTCTGTCTCTCTATGCCTCTGTCTCTCCCTCTATGTGATAAGGAAATAACTTGAGATATTAAATTTCATGGGGTTTTTTTGGACAGAGTTAGGCAGCGAGAGAGAGATAAAGATCTTCCTTCCATTGATTCACACCCCAAATGGTTGCCACGGCCAGTGCATAGTGGCAATCCAAAGCCAGGAGCCAGGTGTTCCCTCCTGGTCTCCATGCGGGTGCAGGGTCCAAGTAAGTTGAGCCATCCTCCACTGCCTTCCCGGGCCACAGCAGAGAACTGGACTGGAAGTGGAGCAACCAAGACTAGAACCTAGAGTGCCAGTGCCACAGCCAGAGGATTAGCCTAGTGAGCCATGGCACTGGCCCTCTATGTAATTTTCAAATAAATCTTTTTTAAAAAGAGGTGCTGGAGACACAGGGGATGGAGACTTATGAAGGCACATGGAATAAGACTGTGTCTAGGGAGGCCATTCATGCATCAGAATTCTACTTCTCCACTGTCTGTTTGTCATGATAAAGCCTCCCTTTGAGCAACCACCATTTAAAGATGCCACGTGACAGACTCCTTGTCTCTGAGGCTAATATGTGTCCGTAAAGCCTACTTTAGAAGTAAGAAGTACAGATAATCATAACAAAATCTGTGACTGCCTCTGGAAGACTGAGGGACCAGGGGGTGTGGAAAAACACAAAATTGGGGCCAGTGCCGTGGCTCACTTGGTTAATCCTCCACATGTAGTGCCAGCATCTTATATGGGCACCGGGTTCTAGTCCTGGCTGCTCCTCTTGCAGTCCAGCTCTCTGCTGTGGCCTGGGAAGGCAGTGGAAGATGGCCGAACTGCCTGGGCCCTGCACCCATATGAGAGACCATGAGGAGGTATCTGGCAGCTGGATTTGGATCAGTGCTGCACACTGGCCGTAGCAGCCATTTGGGGGGTGAACCAATGGAAGGAAGATCTTTCTGTCTCTCACTGTCTAACTTTGCCAAAAAATAAAAATAAAAAACACAAAATTTAATATCTCAATTTATTTCCTATCACTTCTTTTTTTTTTTTTAATTTCCACAGCAATGTCTTGCAATCACTTGGAAACAGGTAACAACATAGGGACCTAACATATAGACTGAAAGGATTGCAGACTCAAAACACAAACCTGGTTATTCACATCGAATGCACCTTTGCTCTAGAATGACACTGACTGTGACTGTGAGTTTCCAGCAATTCTTAGGATGCCAAGTCTTCTGAAAACACTTTGAAACCTGTCTTCCCAGACTGAGAACCCATGGATAACAGGACTGGAGAGAGCAGTGCTCTAAGACTAGCTCAGCATCTGCTTCCACCCTTGGCAGGGAAGTGCCAGGGTCACCCCACACTGAGGGGGAGTAGCTGCATTCTCTGTGCCCTCTAGCAGTCATGTGTACCAGGGTTCACTCCCAGCCCTGGGGCCTCCAGAAACCCTGCAGCCAGCCTTCCTCCACAGCCATGTGGTGGGGTCATGGGTTGGCTCCCACAGGGTGCACGGGGCACCTGGTGGCCCTCACCCCCCACCATTCCCTGACCTCTGGTCTGGTGCCCCCACCTCCGGGTTGGAAAAATCCCAGAATCAGTTGAGAGCCAGAGATAAGAAGGGAGGATTGGCACAGCACTGGCTGGGAGAGACCCTGAGGGGCCCTGTGGCACCCATGGGTTGGCCTCAAGGTCCCAGGGTGGCTGCAGCAGGGCCTGCGCAGGTCACCCCTGCACTCTCCCCAGACCCAGCTATCTGGAGTTCGCAAGTACAGAGATCCTGCATCCTTCAGTGCTGGGAGCACACTTCCTCAGGGTCTCCCACAGCCAGAAGTTCACAAAGGGCCACCACTTCCTCCTGTCCATCCATTTCCTCGCTCCTGAGTCAGCACCATCCATTTATGCTGAGTCATCATGAAATTTCTGCTGGGTCATCATTACCATACCTTCTGAGTCATCATGAAATTTCTGCTGACTCATCATTACCACCTCCCTGGTCCCCACATGTTCTCTTTAGAGACCTGAGCCCTGTCAAGGGGTCCTGAGAGATAGGGTGGTCCCCAGCAGCTCCATCCTAGTCTCTAGCAGGTATACATTGCCCCATCTGGGTCCCCAGGGCTCCATTCAGTCTCTAGGGCCTTCATACAGATCTCCTGGTCTCCATCCGGGTCTCCAGGCCACCAGCCAAGTCCCCAGGTCCTCCATCCAAGTGCCGGGGCCTCCGTCCAGGTCTCTAGGGCTCCATCTGGGTCTCTAGCAGGTGCACAGGGATCCATACAGTCTCTAGGAGCCTCATCTGGGTTTCCATGGCTCCATCTGGTTCTTCAGTGCTCCATCTGGGTCTCCAGAGCTCAATTTGGGTCCCCAGGGGCTCCATCCTGGTTTCCAGCAGGTGCATGGGGTGCTCAGGACCTCCATCCAGTCCCAGCAGGTGCAAGGGGCCCCTCCTTCCTTCGTTGCAACCTTGGGTTAGATTTAGGGGTAGAAGCATGACTCAGCTGGCCTGGTGCCATGACTCAGCAGGTTAGGTTTGATGTCAAGGTTAGGGTGGGGATGGGATTTGGGTTAGGGTTCATGTTTGAAGCATGACTCACCAAGTTTAGAAGCACAACTCAGGAGGTCTGGAAGCATGATTCAGCAATTTTAGAAGTGCGACTCACTGGCCTAAGAGTATGACTTGGCAGGTGTAGTTGTCTACCTTTGTGGGTAAGGATGCCTGGTAGGTAATAATGACTCAGCAGGTATAAAATGGTGACTCAGCAGAAGTTTCTCAATGACTCACCAGGTCTGGGATAATGAGGATTAAGTGGGTGTGTATAATGATGGCTCACAAGGTGTGTGCTAGTGATGATTCAGCAGAATTTCCTGATGACTCAGCAGGAGTCTCAGCATGACTCATCCCTTCCTTCCTTCCCTCCCCTCTTTGCATTCATTTCTGGTCCACTTTCAATTTCCTAAACCCACTTCTGGTCATTCTAGACCCACTTCCAGTCCACTTCTGCATTCCCAGAGTCAATTCCAGTCAACTTCCCGATTCCTACAGTCACTAACTTCCAGCTAATTTATGTCACTTCAGGGTTCTCAGACTCACTTTAGTCTACTTCTGGGTTCCTAAGTCACTTCCGGTCCACTTCCGGCCATTGTATACCCATTTTCAGTCACTTTGGTTCTGTTTATACCCATTTTTGGGTACTTCTGGTGTACTTCCAGGTTCTTATAGTCACTTCCCAGAGGGTCTCTGTTGGTCCCTGGGGGTCTCTGTGGGTCCCAGTTGTCTCTGGGGTTCTCTCAGGGTCTTTCAGCATCTCTGGGGGTCTCTGAGGGTCTCTGGGGGTCCCAGGGCTCTTGGCGGGGACACCTGTCCATCACCCAGTCACCCTTGTCCATCACTCAGAAACCTGTCCATCACTCAGAATAGACCTGTCACTCAGGAAAAACATTTTAATTCTCATACAAGTTTCTCTCAGCAAATTGGTCCTGGGTCCGAAAGACACCTTTTCTTACAGGGACTCCCTTGAGTTTTTGTCAGAGAAATTTTGTCAGGATCCAATATGGCTATAGCTCCTGTCAAAACAATTGCCAGAATCCAAGATGGCCACCACTGACATCAGAAAACACACTGCCAGACTCCAACATGGCTGCCACTCCTGTCAGAAAAATTTGCCAGCCTCCAAGATGCCTGTCATTCCTGTCATAATGAGAATTTGCCAGGATCCAACATTCTGCTGCTGATGTCAGAACGAGAATTTGCCAGACTCCAATATGGCTGTCATCAGAAAATCTAAAAATACATTTCTTAAAAATTTCATTTAAAAATTCATTAAAAATTAAAAATTAAGTAAAAATTAAAAATGTAAAAAGACATTCAAATTCCATTTAAAAATTCATTAAAATTGGCCGGCGCCGCGGCACACTAGGCTGATCCTCCGCCTTTCAGCACCAGCACACCGGGTTCTAGTCCCAGTCGGGGCACCGGATTCTGTCCCAGTTGCCCCTCTTCCAGTCCATCTCTCTGCTGTGGCCCAGGAGTGCAGTGGAGGATGGCCCAAGTGCTTGGGCCCTGCACCCCATGGGAGACCAGGAGAAGTACCTGGCACCTGCCATCGGATCAGCGTGGTGCACTGGCTGCAGCGCGCTGGCGGCAGCAGCCATTGGAGGGTGAACCAATGGCAAAGGAAGACCTTTCTCTCTGTCTCACTCTCTCGCTGCCCACTCTGCCTGTCAAAAAATAAAAAAAAAATTCATTAAAATTCTTTTAAAATTAATTTAAAAATAATTAAATAATTAGTGTGCATGAGTGGGATTGCCTAGCAACTTGCTTAAGCCAGAGGCCCTGAACGCACCTTTGAGGGATTGCCTAGCAACTGGGTTAAGCCCCGCAGCCCCGGGCAAGCCTGCACGGGGTTGCGTAGCAACGAGAGAAAGCCAGAGGCGTGGAGGATGCCTTCATGGAGTTGCCTAGCCATGTTCCCACAGTCTCTGCATTTTCCACGGTTCTGGCCCAGGGGCCTTGGGGGTCCCCAGCTTTGGGGGGAGGGTTCCAGCTGGACTGGAAATGGAGCTCCTGGGGGCCCTGGGCACCTGCTGGGGACCTGGATGAAGCCCTGGGGACCCAGATGGAGGCCCGGTGCACTTGCTAGAGACCTGGATGCAACCCCTGGAGACCCAATGGAGCCCTGGAGACCTGTATGGAGCCCCTAGATACCCAGATGGAGCCCCTGGAGACCTGGATGGAGCCCTAAAGACCTGGAAGGAGCTCCTGGGAGCCCCCGGCACCTGCTAGAGACCCAGATGGAGCCCCTAGAGATATGGGTAGAGCCTTGGGGACCCAGATGGAGCCTTAGAGACCTGGATGAATCCCTGGAGACCCAGATGGAGCTCCTGCAGACTCGGATGGAGCCTTAAAGACCTGGATGGAGCTCCTGGGAGCCCCAGGCACTTGCTAGAGACCCAGATGGAGCCCTAGAGACCTGGATGGAGCTCCTTGGGGCCCAATGCACCTGTTAGAGATTTGGATGGAGCCCCTAGAGACCCAGATCGAGCCCCTAGAGATATGGGTAGAGCCTTGGGGACCCAGATGGAGCCTTAGAGACCTGGATGGATCCCTGGAGACCCAGATGGAGCCCCTAAAGACTCAGATGGAGCCCCTGTGCACTTGTTAGAGACCCAGATGCAGCCCCTGGAGACCCAGATGGAGCCCTAAAGACCCAGATGGGGCTCCTGGGAGCCCCAGGCACCTGCTAGAGACTCAGATGGAGCCTCTAGAGATATGGATGGAGCCATGGGGACCCGGATGGAGCCCTGTGCACCTGTTAGAGAACTGGTTGTAGCCCCCGAGACCCAGATGGAGCCCTAGAGACCTGGATGGAGCTCCTGGTGGGCCCATGCACCTGCTAGAGACCTGGATGGAGCCTTAGAGATCTGGATGGAGCCCCTGGAGATATGGATGGAGCCATGGGGACTTGGATAGAGCTCTGGAGACCCGGATGAAGCCCTAGAGACCCGTATGGAGCCCCTGGGGACCCATGTGGAGCCTTTGAGACCCAGATGGAGACCTGTATGGAGCTTTAGAGACACCAATGCAGCCCCTGGTGCAGGCTTGGGGCCTGGAAATGGGCAGGGCTATGGTGATTGATAGTCCTGATCCCCAACCCCATGTTCCCACAAGGTGTGGGTGGTGGGGAAGATGGCGCTGGAGTAGGGGACCTAGGGGTTTCTGGGAGCCAGAAGTGAGGGCGTGGTTTCTCCCAGGGGATTCTGAGCCAGACATGGGGGCCCCAAGGGCCTCTGGGAGCCAGATGTGGGAGCATTCCAGAGAGACCACAGAATCCACAGTCGTGTGCAATCAGTTTATGACATCAATGAGAAAGAGAAACTGAGAGCGAGTTGGGGACAGAGGCTTATGGGACATTCCAGAACATTCTGGAACATTCTGAAAACATCCCAGAACATTCCAGAAGCTTCCAGCAGAGATTGCAAGTGAGGGGCAGGGAGACGTTGGCTTTTTACCTGTTGGGGAGGAGAAAAAAAATGTGGAGCATTCTGGAAATGTCGCAGAATGCTCTGGAATGTTCCAGAATATTCCTGTTGCCTGAACATCTAGAACATTCTGGGATATTTCGGAAACACTCTAGAATGTTCCCCTGGGAAGGTGTGAGGACTGGCTGGCACCACACTGCTCACCTGGGCGTCAGCATCATCACTGGGGACAGGTGTCTGTCAGGGAGGAGAAATTGGCTGAGTCAGCATGGGATGGCCTGGTGGCTCCATGGAACGTTCTAGAGTTTTCTAGATTTTTCTGGAACCCCCTGGAATGTTCCACCCAGGCCACACCCACCAGTTCATTCCCCTCCACCCAGACCACACCTGATTCTCATCCATGTCAGCCATGCCCCCAGCTCACAGCCATGCCTCCACCCTGGCCACACCCCTGGCTCACTCGTGACAGCCATGCCCATCCTGGCCATGAACCCTCCACACTGGCCACACCCCCAGCTCACCCATGCTGGCCACACACTCCATGTTCTCCCGGGGATCCCGTTCTCCTTCATTAACACCAAGAACTGTGCCAGGTGCTTATCGCTCAGCTCCTGGTCCTGGGCTGTGGGTGGCGCCAGCTGTATACACTTGCCCTGTCTAGTGGGCGCTGACTGTATACAGCCAGCCAGACGCACCTCAGGCAGCATGGGCTCCGTGCTGTGTACACCGAGGGTGCCTCTGTCTAGAGGGTGCCCACTAACTACCACTGGGTCTGCACCAACTGTATACAGTCACAGTCAGGATGGCTCCTTCTAGTGTGTGCTGACTTTATACAGTCAACCAAAATCACCCAGGATAGGATGGGGCTGGGATGGTTCTGTTCAGTAAGCACTGACTGTATACATTCAGCAAAACCTGCCCCAGATATCTAGTAGGTGCTGACTGTATGTGCTTGCCCCATCTAGTGGGTGCTGACTGTATACAGTCAGCCAAGCCCACCCCGGACAGGATGGGATCTACTTAGTATGCACTGACTGTATACAGCTGGCCGAGCCCCCCTCTAGGGTGTGCTGGGGTTGAGGATCTTGTATTTAGTAGGTGCTGCCTGAACACAGCCAGGGTCAGGCTCTCTCTCTAGTGTGTGCCACCAGTATACAGCTGGCCAAGCCCCTCTAGGATGCACCAGGGTCAAAGTTATTCTGCATAGTAGGCACTGATTGTATACGGTCACGGTCAGAATGTATCTCTCTCTAGTGGGTGCTAACTGTATACAGCAGGGTCAGGCTTTCAGGTTGCAATGTGTGTCCCTAGTAGGAGCCGACTGTATACACTCAGGATCCATGTATACAGTCAGGGTCAAGCTCTGGACTGGTTGCATACACTCAGGGTCTGTGTATACAGTCAGGGTCAGACTCTCTTTCTAGCAGGTGCTGGCTGTATCCACATGTGTGTGCAGGGGGCTCACCAGCAGTAAGGGTGACGCAGGTGGCAGTGCCATCGGTGCCCACATTCTGATTGAGAAAGAAGATGTGGCCATTCTCCTGCACCAGGAACTTGAAGAAGTTCTGGCCTTCAACTTCAGGGGGAGAGGTGGGCATTCAGGGTGTGCCAGGGCATGCTGGAACATGGTGGAATGTTTCAGGGCATTGTGGAGCATGCTGGGACATCCTGGGGCATGCTGGGACGTTCCAGAGGCATTTTCTAGAACATTCTGGAACATTCTAGAACATTATGGAATTTTTCTGGAACACTCTGGATGCTTCCCTAGGGCCTGCTAGAGTCTACTGGGACTGTCTGTAACATTCCAGAATGTTCTGTAATATTCTGGGGGAGAGATTCTAGAACATTCCAGAACATCCTAGAATTGTTAGAAACAAAATTGGAAAGATTCTGGAACATTCTAGAACATTGTGGAATTGTCTGGATGTGTTCTAGAACATCCTGGAATATTCTGGAACATTCCAGTTGCTCCCGTAGGGCCTGCTAGAGAGTCTATTGCAATCATCTGGAACATTCTGGAACATTCTAGGACATTATGGAACATTGCACAAATGATGCGAGTAATTGATACCTGGGCACAGGCCACGCCCACCACAAGAGCAAGAATGAGAGCCTTCATCATCATCGTCTTTTCGTCGTCTGGAACCGGCTGCTACCAGGCATCTCTTTATAGCCAGGGCTTGGGAGAAGTGGGCAGGGCTGAGGTTGTGCAAACATCCAGGTGGCACTGGGATGGGATGAGGTCCCGGGGCATTCCAGAATGTTCCAGGAGCTTCCATGAGCTTCCATTATGGATTCTCTGGGGCTAGGGATTTTCCAGAATTTTCTAGAATGTTTCAAGGACACTAGGCGAGTGTTTCTCAGGTCTTAGAATATTCTAGAATTTTATGGAGTTTTTTTTAGAACTTTCTAGAATGTTCTTAGAACTTTTTCTAGAATACCTGCTGAGTGTCTTCGGGGGTCATAGAATTTACTAAAACGTTCTAGAATACACTCAGAATTTTCAAGAATGCTCTCAGAAATTTTTCCAGAATGTTTCCAGAATGTTCTTGGAATTTTTCCTGAACACCAGGTAGGCATCATTGGGGTTTTAGAAATGTTCTAGAAACAATGGTGAATATTCTCAGAATTTTCTAGAATGTTCCCAGAACATGCAGTGAAAGTCTTTGGGGGTCCTGGAATTTTTTAGAATGTTCTCAGTATTTCTAGATTTTTGTAGAATGTCCTAGAACATTCCAGATTGCCCGGTGACCATCTTGGGGGGCCGAGAACCTCTTCTGATGGGCTGGAAATTACTACGGCCCCCAGAGATCAGCACAGGATGTCCTGGAGTGGCCACACCCCCTTGACTCCCCTCCCATGTGTGCAGGTGCTTAGGCTATGTGCGCTGTGTAAATGTCAGCCGGGCTGGGCACAGCACCAGGACACCCGCTGCACCTGGCTGGGGAATTTCCACTCAGACCTGCATCCCAGAATCCCCCTAGGATAACTAGGTGGCATTTTGGAACATTCTGGAACATCCTACAAAATCTCTAGGACATTCTGGGAAAATTCTAGAATATTCTAGAATGTTCCAGAAGATTCCAGAATCTGGATTTTTTTTTTTCCAACTTTTTCCCTGGCAGGTGTCCAGGCATGGTCTTGTGAGCTCCGGGGAGGTCATTCTGGGTCTCTGTCTCTCAGTGAAAAAACTGGCTTGGAGCAGTTTTGCAGCATGAAATCCTTTAATCCCATTTCCTACTCCAATGACCCCAGGGTTCTGGCTGGCTTCAGCCAAAACAAACTGCCCAGGGGAAGCACAGGAGTTTGTGGGGGGCCCCCTGAGAACAGGCAGTGCCGAATCTGGAAGATGCTATGGTGTTCTGGCTTGTACTCTCTTGTACAAAAGTGGTTAAAAGACATCCTCATACTTAAGAATGAGGTATGCCTCCTAAGTAGTGGTTTACCCTGCTGCACCACAATGCTCATCCTTGGCATTTTATCTGATGTTTCCCTGGCATTTGGACTTGTTTACCTAAGTTCATTTGTTGGAGCCAGTGTTGTGATGCATTAGGATAATCTGTTGCCACTGATGCTGGCATCCCATATGGCCACTGTTTGTGTCTCAGCTGCTGTACTTCCCATCCAGCTCTCTGGCAATGCATCTGAGAAAGCAGCAGACAACCCAAGTTCTTGAGTCCCTGCCACCCATGAGGGAGACTTGGGTGGAGTTCCAGATCCTGGCTTTGATCTGACCCAGTCCCAGACATTGTGTCCATTTGGTGGGTTGACCTGCAGATGGAAGATCTCTCTCTCCCCCTCCCTGTCTCTCCTTCTTTATAACTCCATCTTCCAGATAAATAAATCCTTTTCACATATTTATTTTTCAACATTTTTTCTCCTTACTTGCTAGTATAGCATTCTCCCTTGGTGCTGCTGCTCTCTGTGGACTTGTCCTCCTCAGCCTCTGACTAGAGCACAGCCACCTCTCCAATGCTGACATCCTCTGACACATGTTTCACTCTTCTGTTCTCTCTAAACTGCAGACTCTTGATCTACCCAACTAACTCTCATGCATAGACACACATACCTGAGGACTCCAGAGTCTTGGATTTCAGGTTGTAATTAACTTTCCTTTTCAGAGGACTGGTGAAAAAACAAGTCTGGAAGCCAGGGTGCAGCCTTATGGTTCAGATGTCTGTGTCCCACATTGGAGTTTTTGGGTTTGATTCCCGGTTCCAGCCCCTGACTCCAACTTTCAGATAATGTAGACCCTGGTAGCTAGCAAGTGATGGTTCAGATGATTAGGTTCCCTGCTCCTGGGCCAGCCCTGACCGCTGTGGACATTTCAGCAGTTAACTAGAGGGTGAATACCACTTCTCTGTCTACTTGTTCATTTCTTTGCATCTCAAAGTAAAAAACAAAACAAGTATGTTTGCATCATCCATTAAAATAACTTCCTCAATGGAAAAAGTAGTGTCATTGTTATTTTTGGGGAAAAATAATGCTTCTTGGTTGTAAATGATATTTGAATAATGCATAAGTGTACATCAAACTTCCATTGTGGACAAGGAAGAGAAAGATGGAAGCAATAATTTTTGCTTCTGGCTTTGGTACTTGTCATGTAACCTTGAAAAATTCATTTAAACTCATGGGACCTGAGCATCCTTAAAATTACAGGCTCGTCTAGTTGAGGCAGGTGGTGTAAGGGGAGGTGGCAGGAAGCTGAGAGCTTTCCTTGTTTCTGTGCCGACAGAGCTAAGTGACATTAGCAAGTCATTTGACCCCTCTGGATCTTCCTCCCTTGTGAGATAAGATTGTCTTTGTAGTTAAAGGATTTATTCTACACAGTCCTATCTTATGGTAAGGTTCACATGACTGTGAAGTGTTTTATAAACTGGCAGTGTAATAATCAAGTTGGCACTGAAGATGAAATGTTAAACAGCATAGAACTTCTAAGGCTTGTAGTTCTATTAGGAGCTACACAGAAACATTCAAGTTCATGGGCATTTTTAAATTTAAAAACAGAAACATTGAATCACTGTTCAGAATCAGTATAGTTGCTAACATTCTTATTTATAATCACTGAGATTGGTAGTGTAATTACTGATAGCATACTCCTAGTGTTGTATATTTTAGTTTATACAATACTTAGACTATATAAAATATAGGTAGCATGGGAAGTGCGATACACAGCAGTCTCGTAGAATAGCAGATGTCCTAAACAGCACTCTGGCCTCAGAATCAGCCCTTAAGGCACTCAGATCTGGCTGAAGAGCCCATGAGAGTATTTTAGGTATGGAAAGCTGTGGGGAGCAACTCGGACTATACTGTTACTGGAATTAAGACTTATTCTATGCATCTGCTCTCCCACAATGTGGCGCTGGGAGAGGAGCGTACAGCTTCTACCCAGCTGCCCCTTACCAACTTGATAAGCTGCAAGAGCCGCTCCTGATTGGAGGAGAGCGGCGGGCTCAGCATGTGAGTAGCAGAGCACGGATTGGTGGAGAGGACTATATAGGAGGAGAGAGATGGCATGGTGGTGTGGGTTGGTTGGAGAGTGCGTTGGAGAGTTCGCGGGGAAGTTCGTTACTTCATTCTTTCTCACTTCTCTCTACTCATTCTTGCTTTGGGAGTTTGCTGTTTACTTATTCTTACTTTACTATAGAAAGGACTTGTTAAAAAAGGGAACAACAAGCGTCCGGTCCGGTGTGGCTCCTCCGCATGCGGAGGAGCAGCAAATGGTGCCGTGACTCAGATAGGAAACCTAGGAGGGAAAAAAACGGGAAGAAGTGGGAAATTACTGGAGAGAGAGACTAGCAAAGAGCCTAGGGGAAGGCCAGACGGAAAGAGTGCCGGTGAAAAGCTAGTTAGAACCCAGGAAAAAAGCCGTGGGGGAAGAAAATTAGAAGCTAGGAAAGAGGTATTAACTGGGAACGTCTGGGAGACTCAGTCTTCCATTACGCCCACCGCTCCAACATGTCACAGACGGTACAGACAATGGAGTTCTTTGGCTACTCTTTGCCCACTGGCTACCTCTTCCTCCTGCTAGGCACCATTCTCTATTTCTCCCTAAAGATCATCCATTGTGGGCTGAATGTGGTTTCTCTCTCTTCCTACTCCCCACCTCCTCGCAGCTTTTCTTCTAAGCGAGGGAAACGAGGGGGGAGGAAAATTCATGCTTTCGTAAGAGCAGTCGTGGAGATGTCCCCCTGGTTTCTACAGCAGTGGAGGCAGGTGGGATGGAAATTACGCGAGGCTGGGGAATCGATAGAAGTGCTGAAGCTGTGGCAACTCGTTGATCAGGTGCTTCAGGACCCCACGGAAGGGATCGAGTTGTTGCTTAATGAGGGGAGTGAATTGCAGGAAGAATTATGGCAGGGCAGCCAGGAGAGCAGCTATTGTAATGAACAGGTGAGAAGAAAATCAAAGAAGGATTTAGAGAGCCAGGAAGCTTACGTGGGGGAGAAGGAAGCTGAAGAGGGAACCTCGCCCCCGAGAGAGATGCCAAGAATATATCCTGGCCCTACAAGGCTGGCAAATTCAACCATAAAGGATGAATCACCACCCCGGTATCGCCCATTAGTACTACCAAAGTTTCCTCCTGTAAAGAAAAGCCCCTTTTTTCCACATGAGATTGAAGAAGAGTGGGAGGAGGAAAAAGGAGTGATGGAGGGAGTAGGTATGCAGGAGGAGATAGAAAGGCCGAGAACCGAAAGCAAGCAAAGGGGAGCTGTTTATAGAAAACCTGCTTGGGAGCAGTACCAGGAACCAGGCCAGGTGTTTCCTGTAATTCAGGATCAACAGGAAAACAGGGGTTGGACACCTCTTGACCATAAATTACTTAAAGAGTTGCAACAATCAGTACAATTGTATGGGCCCCATGCAAGTTACACTCAGGCAATCCTTGATAACATTGGGCAGCAAGGCCTAATACCCGAGGATTGGAGAAACTTAGTAAAGGCGGTGTTGGGTGGGGGTGACTTCCTCTTATGGTTAGCTGCTTATAAAGAATTCGCGCGAGAATATTCAAAGCAGAACTATCAAGCAGGGAATCAAGCATGGGATGAGGAAATGTTAAATGGAGAAGGGCGATTTGCCAATCCTGATGAGCAGGCCCGATTACCAACAGCTGTCCTCTTACAAGTGAGAGAGATAGCAAGAAGAGCCTGGAAGGTGATACCCAGAAAAGGAGAAATAAGACACAGCCTAACTAAGATAGTACAGGGCCCTACTGAACCTTACGCTGACTTCGTGAACAGATTAATGGAAGCAGCAGGAAACATTTTTGAAACTGTGGAAGAAGCAATGCCCTTAGTCAGAAGATTGGCGTATGAACAGGCCAATAAAACATGTCGTGAAGCTCTTAGACCATGGCAGCATAAAGACATCCCTACCTTTTTGAAAATCTGTAGGGATGTCATGGATGATGTAGCTTCTGGATCACATGCTGCAGTAGCTGTAACCCGACAATTTAGACAGAACATGAGGGGACGAATATGCTTTAGATGTGGTTGAGAAGGGCATCTAATGAGGGAATGTAGGGTGAAATTTCCAGCCCGAGATCGGCAGGGCATAGAGAACTCGAGAAGACCAGGCCTTTGCCCACGCTGTAGAAGAGGGAATCATTGGGTCAGTGAATGTTACTTTAAAATGAATAGCGCAGGCAATCCCCTGAGGATGCCAAATGAGCCGGGCCCCATAAGAAGATCAGGTGTATATGGACAGCAGCAAAAAAACGGAATGTGGGCCCCTGCACCCTGGGGCCAAAACAATTGGTGGGTGCCACGGTCCCAACAATACAAAAACCAAATATTTACTGCGCAGAGTTACGAGCCACCGAATATTCGGTACTAACACCTCAAATGGGGCCACAAGCCATAGAGGTGAGGGCAGAAACAATTTCAGCGGAGCATAAGGGACTTGGAATAATCATAGGAAAAGAAACAAATGCTTTAAGAGGCCTAATGGTCATTACCGGAGTCATTCAATTACCTTTTGATAAGTTAAAAGTGCTAATACAATCTACAAAGGGTATTATTCAAATCAAGCCAGAAGAACCTGTGGCTCAAATGCTGATCATGATTGGAGCGCAGGATGTTCATGGACCCCAAGGGGAGAAATTTACAGCCTTGTCCCTATCTTTAGCAGATCGACCTCTGTGGACCTTAACCATTAGAGGAAAGTCGATTCAGGGCCTGCTAGATACAGGTGCAGATGTAAGTATAATTTCAGAAAATGATTGGCCGAAGTCATGGCCCCTTCAGCCAGGAGATAATACTTTAGTAGGCCTAGGTGCGGCCATGACACCATCAAGAAGTGCTCAGGTGCTTCATTGGCAGGATCAAGAAGGGAACAAGGGAAATGTGCAACCTTATGTTAGTGCACTCCCCATCACATTATGGGGAAGAGACATTTTAGAACAATTGGGACTGACATTAACAAATGAGGACCAATTGGAGAGTTCTACAGGACGGCGTATTATGTATAAAAAGGGATATCAGGAGAGAGGATTAGGCTCCAGAGAAGGCAGAAGGGACCTAGCCCAGCCCAAAGGCGATTTTAAAAGACAGGACACGGGTTTTTCGTGGGGGCCACTGAGATGCAGCCGCTACCATTGTCATGGCTGGACAACAAGCCAAAGTGGATACCACAGTGGCCCCTTACCCAGGAAAAGTTGGCTGCGGTAAATGATATAGTGTTACAACAATTAGAGGCAGGCCATTTGCAACCATCAACCTCCCCATGGAATACGCCAGTATTCGTGATAAAGAAAAAATCGGGGAAATACCAGTTGTTGCATGATTTACGGGCTGTTAATCAGCAGATGCAACCCATGGGGGCATTACAACCTGGACTCCCGGTTCCTACTATGATCCCAAAGCATTGGCCATTAATAGTACTCGATCTGAAGGACTGCTTTTTTAGCATACCTCTACATGAACAAGACATTCAGAGGTTTGCTTTCACCGTACCTTCCATTAATCATCAAGGTCCCGACAAAAGATATGAATGGAAGGTGCTTCCCCAAGGAATGACTAACAGTCCTGCCATATGCCAGCTATATGTTGACCAGGCAGTAGAGCCGGTTCGACAACAGTGCCCAAAAGTACAAATTTTACACTACATGGATGACTTGTTAATAACGGCTGAAAGTGAAAGTCACCTTATGGAAGCATATAAGCTGCTGCTATTATATTTGGAAAAAGTTGGGTTACAAGTAGCGCCAGAGAAGATACAAAAAGGGGAAGTAGTACAGTACTTAGGGCTTAAAGTAACTTCTGAAAAGGTGACCCCATTAGAATTTGAAATTGCAATAGATGGGTTGCAGACCCTTAATGACTTCCAAAAATTATGTGGCAATTTAAATTGGTTGAGGCCCTATTGTAAATTAACCACCGAAGATATGATGCCATTATTCAATATTTTAGAAGGAGATGCCCAGCTTGATTCCCCTCGTAGATTGACAAAAGAAGCCCGCTTGGCGTTACAGAAAATCGAAAAACAAATTAAAGCAATGCAGATGGAAAGATGTGATCCACAACAAGCCCTAGAAATATTAATTTTTATGGAACAGCTGTATCCCTTCGCAGTCATTTGGCAAGGAGAACCCTTGTTGTTTGTATACCCACATTCACATGCACCGCGTGTACTATACACCCAAGGCATAGCAGTGGCTGATTTGATATTAACAGCAATAAAAAAGGTGACAGAAATGGCGGGGAAGACTCCAAAGCGATGTGTAGTTCCCTTTGCTCAAGAGGCAGTAGAAGCCTTTACAAGGGAATGCTGGCAATGGGCATACATAGTTCTCATTCTACAAATAGAGATTGACAATCACTACCCTCGCCATCCATTTGTTAACTTCTGCACACAGGTTTCAATAAAACGGGTGCAGAAGGTGCGAAGGGATCCAATTCAAGGGGCAGTTACCATATTTACGGATGGAGCTAAAGGCGGAACAGGAACAGCTATATTTAACAATCAACGATATTTTGTCTTAACAGCATCCCCTTCTCCACAACATGCAGAATTAGCTATTATCGCAACAGTATTACGCAGAGAGAGCGCACCCATGAATATTTTGTCTGATAGTGCATATGTGGTGAATGCAGTTCAGATGCTTGCTACACAGTGCCTTATTCTTAAATCCTCCTCAGTCTATTCTTATTTAAGTGAAATTCAGGGGTTATTAAATCAAAGAGAGCATGCTATTTACATAGGCCACATAAGAGCTCATTCTAATTTACCTGGCCCACTTACTCGAGGAAACATGATGGCAGATCATTATTCAAGATTCTTGCTTGCATGCACCGCTTTGGAACAAGCTAAAGAATATCACTCTAAATGGCATGTTAACACCCACACTTTAAGTTTTAAATTTAATATTCCCTGCAAGCAAGCAGAAGATATTATTAGATCCTGTGAAAAGTGCGTTGTTACCATAGTTCCAAAGATTCCTGCGGGAGCCAATCCCCGTGGCCTTAAACCAGGACATATCTGGCAGATGGACGTTACACATATCCCCTCTTTTGGGCGACAAAGCTGTGTTCACGTCACTGTAGATACATATTCAGGTGTAGTTATGGCCACAGCCATGAATAAAGAAGGAGTACAACAAGTAATCCAACACTGCTTGCAGGCTTTTGCAGCCTGGGGAGTTCCTCATGTGATCAAAATGGATAATGGCCCAGCGTATACATCAACTCGTTTTGCTGCATTTTTGAAAGAATTCGGAATCTCCCATATTACCAGTATTCCATACAATCCACAAGGGCAAGCTGTGGTAGAACGCACTCACTTATATTTAAAAAATTTAATAATTAAACAAAAAGGGGGAATAGGGGAAATGGCCACATCCAACAAGGATGCCTTGGCCCTAGCTCTTTATACAATTAATTTTTTGAACAAGAAAAAGAACGGTAAAACACCTGCAGAAATGCATGCTCAATCAGCTGATAAGGAATCAATACAGTGGATAATGTGGAAGGATTTACAGGACAACCAATGGAAAGGCCCGTTCCCCTTACTCAGAAGAATACGAGGCGCCGTTTGTTTTTTTCCACAGGGTGCGGCACAACCAATATGGACCCCTGAGAGAAGAATTCGGTTGGTAAACCTACCAGCAGAAGAGCTAGAAGAAAAAAACTCTATTTGAGGAAGAAAAACAATGAATAACCAATCCCTGGGATCTTGAATATGGGACATTTTTCAAGGAACTCTGAAGTAGCATGACAAACAAGACAGTCAATAGCATGAAGATCACGCTGAACTTTACACAGGCGCGTATCAACGCCAAAAAATTAAAAAGAAAGGGGGATCTGTGGGGAGCAACTCGGACTATACTGTTACTGGAATTAAGACTTATTCTATGCATCTGCTCTCCCACAATGTGGTGCTGGGAGAGGAGCGTACAGCTTCTACCCAGCTGCCCCTTACCAACTTGATAAGCTGCAAGAGCCGCTCCTGATTGGAGGAGAGCGGCACGCTCGGCGTGTGGGTAGCAGAGCACGGATTGGTGGAGAGGACTATATAGGAGGAGAGAGATGGCATGGTGGTGTGGGTTGGTTGGAGAGTGCATTGGAGAGTTCGCGGGGAAGTTCGTTACTTCATTCTTTCTCACTTCTCTCTACTCATTCTTGCTTTGGGAGTTTGCTGTTTACTTATTCTTACTTTACTATAGAAAGGACTTGTAAAAAAAGGGAACAACAAGCGTCCGGTCCGGTGTGGCTCCTCCGCGTGCGGAGGAGCAGCAGAAAGCCACTCTGGCAAAAAAGAAAAAAAAAAGGACCTAAATAAAAGATCTCTGTGAGTGAGATCCCAGTAGAAAGAACAGGCCATCAAAGAAGGAGGTACCTTTCTCTGAAGGGAGGAGAGAACTTCCACTTTGACTATGACCTTGTCTAAGTAAGATCGAACTCAGTGAACTCAAGAGGCTTCCATAGCCTTGGCAACTCATGACTAGAGCCCAGGGAGATTTCGGATGCCATAAACAAGAGTGTCAGATTGTTAAGTCAACAACAGGAATAACTGTGTGCTTACTCCTTATGTGGGATCTCTGTCCTTAATGTGTTGTCCAATGTGAAGTAATGCTATAACTAGTACTCAAACAGTATTTTACACTTTATGTTCTGTGTTCTGCAAACTGATGAAATCTTAACTGAATATAAACTAAATCGATCTTCTGTGTATAAAGATAATTGAAAATTAATCTTGATATGAATGGAATGGGAGAGGGAGTGGGAGATGGGAGGGGTGCTGTTGGGAGGGAAGTTATGGGGGGGAAGCCTTTGTAATCCATAAACTGTACTTTGGAAAATTATATTTACTAAATAAAAGTTTAAAAAATTTAAAAATAAAAAAATAAATAAAAATATAGGTAGCAATATTTAATGCTTCTCTTACTGTTCCTGGATTGGATTATAGTATATGTTAATAAACCCTTTTTAAAGATTTATTTATTAATTTGAAAGACAGAATTATAGAGAGAGACACAGAAATAGACAGAGATGTTCTGTCTGCTGTTTTACTCCCCACGTGGCTGCAAGCAGCTGGAGCTGGGCTAATCCAAAGCCAGGTGCTTCTTCCAGTTCTCCCACATGGATTCAGGGGCCCAAGTATTTGGGCCATCTCCTGCTGCTTTCCCAGGCACATTAGCAGGGAGCTAGATTAGAAGCAGAGCAGCTGGGACATGAACCAGTGCCCATAGGGGATGCCAGCACTGCAGGTGGTGGCTTCAGCTTATATGCCACAGCACCAGCTACAGCCTATTCATTTTAAATTAATAACTAAAGATTATCTGCTGTTCAGCCTCCAGGCTTTGGCTTGGCCCAGCCTCTGCTGTTGTGGACATTTGGGGAGTGAACCAGAGGTTGAAAGATCTCTTTTCTTATGTCTCTCCCTCTCTAACCTTGCCTTTCAAATAAATAAATGAGTCTTTGAAATAAAAATACATACACACACACAAACACACACAGTACCAACACAGTGGGTAAAGCCATGGCCTGCTGTGCCAGCATCCCATATGGGTGCTGATTCAAGTCCCAGCTGCTCCACCTACAATCTAGCTCCCTGCTAATGTGCCTGGGAAAGCATCAGAAGGTGGCCCAAGTGCTTGAACTACTGCATTCATGTGGGAGGCCTGCAAGAAGCACCTGGCTTTAGATTGGCTCAGCTGAGGTCAATT
Source organism: Oryctolagus cuniculus (assembly GCF_964237555.1). Lineage (NCBI taxonomy): Eukaryota > Metazoa > Chordata > Mammalia > Lagomorpha > Leporidae > Oryctolagus > Oryctolagus cuniculus. The sequence continues at coordinate 72,750,716 of NC_091447.1, forward strand.
TGGGAAGTGAACCAGCAGATGGAAGATCTGTCTCTACCACTTCTTTGTAACTCTGCCTTTCAAATAAATAATAGATTTTTAAAATGGGGGAAAAGGGCAGTTTTGTTGCCTTCCCTTTCCTTAGAGTAACATAATCAAAATCTGTTAGGCAAATGAATAAGGGAAATTCTGAGATCATGTATTGACCACAGAAGAGAATGGATTCCTTGTGCATTTTCTGGAAGCCCATGCTAGTTAGAACCAAGGGAAGCATAACAAAAAAGGGGAGGCCTATATCCCTCTTATTTGTCTTCTTTGTTCATTGGAGCAGTGGAGAGTTGAGTAATGTAATATTGGTGTTTGTCTCCATACAGTTCACTTCTATTTAGCTGGTTCTTTTTTATTTTTGCATTTCTTTTTTATTTATTTTAAGAGATTTATTTGAAAGGCATAGAGACAGGGGTCTTCCATCTGCTGGTTTGATCCCCCAATGTTTGGGTGAGGCCGAAGGCCGATGAGCCCCCTTCCAGTTCTCCCATGTGGTGTGGGGTCCAAGCACCTGTCCATCACCACTGCACCTGTTGGCTGGAGTGGGACAGGAATTTGGGTGGCAGGGATTTGAATCAGCAACTGTGATGCAGGCCTTGCAGTTCTGGTTGCACCCCCAAACCATGGTGCCAGCCTTGATAAACTTTTCTTTAAAGTGGAATTAGGGGTAAAAACGATCTGAGGTGCATGTGCGGTTTCATTGTGAGAGGGTCTGAGGCCCCACGGGTGACCAGGGGCCAATAGGAACACCTGCAGCCTTGGCCCGCAGGTCCCAGGCATCTCCCCTCTCCTTCTGCCCCACCCACAGCAGCCCGGCCCAGGCTCCAGTGGTGCCTCAGGTATTTCCACCCCAAACTGGTCAATTCAGGTCACTTTGTGATCCCTGAACAGATTCAGTAATGCATGCTTCTTCTCTACTACAAAGATCTTATGTTGGTCATATTTCCAGTTACCAAAATCAAATCAACTCACACCTGGACTCTGAGTATTCAATGACATTAGTTATCAAAATAAATGTATTCAAATATTCAAAGACCACTTCAAAGCTTAACTGCCTTCAAGAGTTTTTGGCACTGGAACAGCCACTGTGGTTTTCTACACATGAGCACTCACTATTTTATATACCATTTAACAATTCAAACATCACTTCAGCTTCAGCAATACACAACAATAGAATGGATGATTCTACATAATAAACATGTTACATTAGTTTGGACTTAAAACCTAGAACTAAAACCATGTGGTAATATGGATGGATTTAAGGAAAGATGTAGAGCTAGGTAGCTAAGGCCACAGAATCCCAGACCTATTGATTTTAAGTGAGTCTGGAACAACAGCATTCCATTGCATTATCTTCCATCTCAGAGTCCTGCTTTTCCAGTGAGACCCACCCCACTCAGACCATGTATTTCCTGCCTGTGTCTTCACGGTGGTGGAAGCTGTTCTGATACAGGCATCTCCTGGATAGTCACCAGCTTCCTGATTTACTACCTGAACTGGAATCAACAGTTGTGAGGGATGTTTCCCAAACACCCAGGCTGAACTGAATGTTCGTCTCTGGCAGTCAAAAACTTCTGCCTTAGGAAACAGAACATGTCCTCTACTCTGGGGCTCCTTTTTCTTCTCATGGGGTTCTGTGGTGATCTGTGGTTTTCAACACAAATCCTGGTAGCATTCTGACTCAAAAGAAAGACCAGGGATAAGAGTTCTTTCTGGGGGCTGGTGTTGTGGCATAGCAAGTTACACTGCTGCCTGCAGCACTAACATCCCACATGGATGCCAGTTTGACTCCCAGCTGCTCTACTTCTTCCCTAGCTCCTTGCTGGGTAAAGCAGCAGAGAATGTCCCAAGCACTTGGTCCTCTGCCCACACATGGGAGACCTGGAGGAAGCTGCTGGCTTCAGCCTGGCCCAGCCCTGGCCATTGTGGCCATTTAGGGAGTGAGTCAGCAGATGGACCTCTGTGTTTCCTCTCTTTTTATCTCTGTAACTATGCCTTGCAAATAAATACAACTTCAAAAAGTTATTCTCCATCAAGTAATACACCCTTTTCCAGGCAGTTGTAAAGCTGGGAGTCATAGCTTCTTTTATATTTTGGATAATAAGAGTTCTGGTTTGAAAGCATGTTCATCTGAGACAAAGATCACTCATTATCCTTTGTTAGAGAAGGGGGCTCTGCTCTTTGAAAGTGAAAATTAGAAGCGGTAATGTGTGATGAGCTCCACCTGCCAGGTCTGGGGAGACTTATTTGAAAGACAGGATACCAGGAGAGGAAGCTTTACAGATTCCCTGGCCCTTGCTTTAGTCTTATGTCTTTACTTCTTTTGTTGCATCTTGATGTCAAGAGTGTACTCTTTATGCTGAAATGAGGAATTGTGTCTTACCTCTTTTGGGCCTTTTTCTAAGAAGAGTGTATATATTTTTCTTGCATATAAGGATGGCTTCTGGGGTGGGTGGATCTTTCTTGGAAGTTTTCACAAGCCAGCCAGTAGCCTATATTTTCTTCACAGAATTCAGTTTTTAGAAAAGCCTCCAATACAGCCAGACCATCTGTATGTAGGGAAGAGCAGGCAGAAAAATAAAAAGAAACATGAGGAATATGAGGAAGCTAATGATCAAATAATCCCTTGTACTTTTCTAGTACTAGGATTAGCTATTCTCGTTTTTACTCAATCCTGTAATCCTGCGGATTTAGCTCTTTAAAGACAAAGATGCCTGTAGGCAAAATACTTCATTGGTTCCATACTACTAAAACAGAAATACTTCAGTTTGTTTTAGTGCCAAAAATGTATTTACAGGAGAGGCATAAATCCTCAGGGAACTAAGTCTCTTGCAAATACTGCATGCAATGAAAAGCATCCTCAGCCTCAACCAAGAGCACTGCCATTGCAGAGCTGAAGGGTGATTTATCTTCCCCACCTGGTGTGAATATGCTGCAAAATAAGCGGAGATAAACAGACCTTCTAGGTTAAGTCAAATTCTCCCTGTTGAGCTGCTGATTTGAGGACACAGCCTTTCTGCACTCTTGTGATACTTGCAATGGATTCAATTCAAGCCTAATTCACAATTGCTGGCCAGCAGCTCCTGGAATGCTTCTGACCACAACAGTGCTTCCTTCGGGGAAGGTCTGCAAGAGCAGTTCTCTAATGAGTTGTGCTCAGAGCAGTTCCCCTCCCAGCTCAGCAGTGAGCTCTTCAGATTGCAAACACAGGAATCTCAACTTACTTGATGAAAGCTTGCTACCTGCTTTTCTTGCCAATTGTGGCCTTCCCAGGAATGGTGGAGTTTTGCCATAGGTAGCTCAACCCGGTCTTCAGTACTCTTATTCTTACAAAAAAAAAAAAAAAAAGACAATTCAGTAAGTGGTCATCCTTGAATACACTACTGAGCCTGAAAGCATTTTTACCAAATAAAGTCGCCCAATAGCTATAAACCAAAAGCCAACAACAGGCTTACCCACCTAATATTACACTCAGCCCCGAAGTACTAAGCAGTTTCATCAGTTCCTCAGAATGTAACTATGCTGTGAGCACTAAAGATAGGACTGCCCAAATTTTAATTATCAATACACTGCACAGCTAATAAGGCAGATGCTGTCTCTGGCCCACAAAAGGAGACAGTTTCCCTGCAAGGTTAATCACAATTGGGAGACATTTTGCACCTGATGGAACCTGCAGCAGTACTGCCTTGAGCCTACTCCTCTCCTTCCCTTTCCACCTTTAGTCCTGGATGGGCCAGAGACCATGCACAGGAGGTGCCATTGGTCACCCGTGGCCCCCTGTCTACCTGCAATGCTCCTGGTAGGAAGATGCTGCAGAACAGTGATTTGTCCCATGATTGTCACTGTGTGAGATCAGCCCATCATGAGAAAATGACCATGGATTCAAATGAGATATCAACCGCAGAAGCACTTCCCCCAGCATCAGTGCAGGAGGGTGGATGATGGAAGGCACAGCATGGCCAGGACTCTAGGGACCCTGCAGGACTCTGCTGCCCTGGATGCCTATAGCAGGCAGCTGCATGAGGCCCAGTGTGCCAACAGCGCCCTCCTACGAAACCCTTCCCCCTGTCTGCCCATACAGACCACACAGATGCTGTGTCAGTGAGTAAATCAGCACCGCGCACTTGGTTTTCCTGATGAGACTTGGCCTTCATTACTTCCCCAAGCGCAGCACGTGCTGCAAGCCTCAGCCAGCAGGGCCAGCGGGAGAGGTGGCAACTACCAGCTGCCCAACAATGACCACCGCCTTTATAGCCAGCCTACATGGGGCGGGTCTGGCAGCACTGGTCCTGCCCCAGGGCAGGAAGGATTGGCCCGAGGTTCCCCGCTGGGTGGAGCCTGAGCTGTCCTGCAGCAGATTCTGGAAGCAAGAGAGCTGCTGATGGCTGAGGCCCTGGCTCAGAGCACACTTAGTGAGACCCCATGCCCGGCAAGGGCGCTGGGGCCCTGGACTTTCCCAGGCTGCAGTCCTAGGGTGGAGGCTTACTCAGCCCTCCTTCCCCAGCCCTGCCCACAGGTGGAGCGGGGTTCCCATGGGGGCATCTTCCTTCATGGGAGCATGGGTGAACCCCAAATGCCGCGACTCCCAGTTCTGAGTGCTGGCCCGCAGCCTTCCGGGAGGGAGTAGGATACAGAGACTTTGTGGGGAGGTGACACTTGAGCTGGGCCTGTATTTTGGGTTTGCTCTGGATGCACAACCCAGCGCGCCTGGACCTGCTGGTCTGCTGCAGGCCTCCTGGAGGCTCTGGGAGCTGGGCGTCCTGGTGGCAAGGGCAGGAGGGTGGGAGGTCGAGGCGCTGAGCTCCCGCTGGGTGCACCAGGCACTTTGGAGCTGTTCAGAGTAAGGAGTTGAGGTCACCTCCTGAACCACTGCTGGTCCCAAACTCCTGGTTTGGGATTTTCCAGAACCTGAAGTAGGGGTGTGGTGGGGGTGGTAGTGGTTGGCTTCAATGCACTGTATTTGTGAATTCTTCAAACACAGCTTCTCCCTACTCCTGCAGGCTTTCAGGTGATTGACGAGGACAGAGTCCCTCCACTGCAAAGTGACTGAAGTTTGGAAACTACGTCCAGAACATCACAGTGTGTATTCAGCTGATCATCCTTCAGGCCTGCAGGTGGACAGCAAGAGCAACAGTAAGATATTAACTACTGTAGATACTCTCCTTTCTTTCCGGTAGACCCACCAAAAGAGAATGGGAGATGAGTACTTGAACATTGGAACCAGTCAGCATGCTAGGGTGAGCTGCCAGTACTTGGAGCTCAGGAGTGGACATGGAGAGCAAAACATGCATTGTAACTAAAGAGGACAGTAAGGCATTTTACTGTGAAAAGGGAAATCATTTAAAAGTGAGCAAGACACCTTAAGGAAATGTCTGTATAGTTATTTTTGTTTATTTGCAAGGCAGAGAGAGCCCTTCCATTTATTGCTCATTCCTCAAATGTCTGCACCAACCAGAGCTGGGTCAGGCTGAAGCCAGGAACTCAGCGTGGGTCTCCCACACAGGTGGCAGGGACTCAAGTACTTGAGCCATCAGCTGCTGCCTCCCAGGGTTCTGTTAGCAGGAAGCCAGAAGCAGAAGCAGGGCTAGGGCTTGAGCCCTGAGAATTCTGACTGGGATGTGGAAGGCTTTACCACTATGCCAAACACATGCTCCAGTAAGCTGTTTCAACACGTTTGCAAAATGTAAGAATGTGGTTTTAAATATATGCTCTTCATCTTAAAAATTTGCATAATCTTATATTCAGTTTCATGATTCAATACTTATTATTAAATACAAGTAACATTTAGATACATGCTTTCCTCACCAATACAAACCTCAGTAATTTTTTCACTTAGAACCTTGAATATTAGCATTCATTCAGACTGAAGTTCACTCATAAGCTGGGAATTCTGACAAAGAGACAGTAGGGAAAAAATCTAGATGTGTATCTGATACCTAATAAGGTTCTGAACCTGATTGACAGAATCTGAGTAACTGTTCAGAGAGTGACTTCATACCTCTCCCCTCTGTAATGAGAAGACTGTGTCCTTTGGCCACTTTCACATGATGTTATGTAAATTTTACCTGAAAAGCCTTTTATAAATTCTGAAGTACCATACAGAAGCATATATTCATTTCCATATGTGTGAAAAAAGGCAATGTCAAAGGCATAGCTATTCCAGAGAGAAGTTAGGAGGATTAGCTCAGTTTTTAAGTGTGTAAGTACCATTAAATATCAACATATTTGAAATAGATTTATATATAGAGTGTGGAGTTCATGATAGATATTGAATAAATGCACTCTGGATAATAAGCAAATATCAGAAATAATGCCACACCCATCAGTGTTTAAACTCTTCAGACAGCTCCGTGCCAGGGAAGTGCAGTGATCCCTGTAAATTAACAAAAATCAATCTGTGTATACCCATGGAAGCCACTGGTTTATATGCAGCCTATACTAGAGGTTTTTGTGTTTAGTTAAATTACTTGATTTTTTAATGAATGCTTTCAGACTGATACCTGATGCTGAGTGGCAGACAATTTTTTCTGAAAAGTATGTGGTTGAGAAATATAAATATAAATCAGTTTATAATTTTTGTGTCTGAATATTTTTATGCATTGAGACAGTACCTGCAATAATCAGAAGACTTTTCCTCAAAAAGTTGCTACATTGATGCATCTTCATTTATGTATGTAATGTATGTTTAGGTAAAAGGAAGAGAGAGAGAGAGAGAGAGAGAGATCTATCTTTCATCTGCTGGCTCACTTCCAGATGGCCACAAAAGCTGGGGCTGAGCCAGGCCGAAGCCAGGACCCTGGAAGTCTGCCCCAGTCCCCCATGGGGGTGCAGGAACCCAAACACTTGGGCAATCTTTGCTGCTTTCCCAAGCAAAGAGCTGGACGAGAAGTGAAGGAGGTGAGTCTCAAAGCAGTGCCATAAGGCATGCTGCTGTTGCAGTTGGCAACTTACTCCTTTGTGCCACAACGCTGGCCCTGGATTGATGACATATTGAAGTGCTGCCACTGGCTTTTGGCTAAATAGGATGACTTAACGTGTTTTCCACTCTGTGGAAGAGGAACAAATAAGGCAGTTGGTTGTAAAAGTTGCCCATGGAAACCACAGCCTGAGAAAGATGAATCAACTCACCTTGCATTTTCCACGTTGCATCTACACCACCCTTTTCTGGACAAACATCTGATTGTATGCCCTTGTGATGGAGGTTCTCAGGGTGCTGGAACTTTTTGTAATTTTTTTAAAAATATAGATTAAGAAGAAGGCAAATAAACAAAAAATTACAAACTGCTGCCAATACCAAGAAGAGATTATTGAGCGTAAAAGGTCACCTGTTGGAGCTAGCACTATGGCACATCAGGTTAAAGCCCTGGCCTGAAATACAGGCATCCCATATGAGTGCTGGTAGAGTCCCAGCTGCTCCACTTCCAGTCCAGCCTCCTGCTAATGCACCTGGGAAAACATTATAGGATGGCCCAAGTCCTTGGGCCCTTTTGCTCATGTGGAGACCCAGAAAAAGCTCCTGGCTCCTGGCTTCTGATCAGCTCACTCTCTACCTCTCCATATAACTTTTTCAAATGAATAAAATATTTTTTTTAAAAAAGGTATCCTGCCATACTTCTTTCTTCCCTGTTAATTCCTAGGAATTAAAAATTGTTACAGGGCCAGCACTGTGGCAAAATGGGTTATAGCAACACCTGCAGCACTAGCATCCTCTATGGGCACCATTGCATGTTCTACTTCTGATGCAGGTCTCTGAAAACATACTGGGAAAACAGTAGAATATGGTAGAAATCCTTGAGTCTTGCACCCAAGCGAGAGACCTCGATGAAATTTCCCTGACCCCTGGCTTTTTTTTTTTAAAGATTTGTTTATTTATTTGAAAGAGTTACAAACACCCACCCACACACACACACACACACACACAGAGAGAGAGGTCTTCCATCTGATGGTTTACTCCCCAGCTGGTTGCAATGGCTGGAGCTGCGCTGATCTGAAGCCAGGAGCTAAAATCTTCAAGTTCTCCCATGCATGTGCATGGGCCCAAGCACTTGGGACATTTTCTACTGCTTTCTCAGGACATAGCCAGGAGCTAGATCAGAAGTGGAGCAGCAAGGACTCAAACCAGTGCCCATATGGGATGCCCATAATGTTTTCTTTAATTGGAGAAATGTTCCTTTGATAGAATGAGCGTATGACCCCACAATATTCTCTACTTACTCATAATAGGGTCTGAAATGTAAAAGTCATGATTAATTTCTTAGAAGAAAATTTACATACCCAGAAGCAAAGAGTGAAAATTAACCTTTTGTTTTTCTCATGAATGAATCAGAGTTTCAAAACTAATACTTAACTTGTATTTTAGAGGAGTTAATGACTTAACCATCTCTTCTATTAGAAATACTACGTTGTGGCCAGTGCTGTGGCACAGCAGGTTAAAGCACTGGTCTCAAGTGCCAGCATCCCATATGGGCTCCGGTTCTAGTCCCAGCTGCTCCTCTTCTGATCCAGCTCTCTGCTATGGCCTGGGAAAGCAATAGATGGCCCACATCTTTGGGCTGTTCTGAAGCTCTTAGCATAGTGAACATATATTAGATTCTCATTATTGAAATCTTTAGAAATGTCAGAAAGCATGTAACTTTCTTTAATGATCTGAAACAGAGATGAGATCCATAAGGGCAGAACTGCTCAGCAGCCACACTGCAGGAATATGTATCTTTCTGACGATATCTTCATCTGCTTCTTGCAGTTGCAGCTAGTCTATGAGCTCTTGGTCTGTTTTCTGCCCTTGGGAGGGCCTAGGGTGCTCTATATTGTCTGTAAGGATTCAAAATTTGTTGTATATTAGTGTCTAACCATAAAATTTCCAAAGTGACAAGCTGGATGTAATAAACTATTCCAGACTGCAAAAAAAAAAAAACACAAAAAACAAGAAAATACAAACATGGTGTACTGTCTATAAAGTACAGCGGTAGATCTGTATTATAGAGATACACATCTCTACACAATTCTCTGTTTCTTTCCCTCTGAAAGTCTACATTCAGCTCTCGATGGTGTGATTACTTAGGAATAGATTTCATATACTTACTTTCATAATCAGTGAACTCGGAATTATTATTGTAGTATTGAGGATTGTACTGACTAAAACACTATGTTTATTCCATGTTAAATAACATCATCGTATCTTTGGATTCCATTTGTCCTGCTACTGATGTATTCACAGGAGAGGGGAGGTGGGAGGAAAACCCAAGATCCATCGGGGTGGAGGAGGAATGTCAGAGGCTGTGGTTCTATTGTACTGCAGCTTGGGTTCTGGAAGAACACATTAATGCACCCAGATGGTTTGAAGCTAACTGAAGGGCTATGTTCTGTACAATTGTCTGTGGTGCTGCATTTTCATTTATGTAAAATTTATTTCCTTCAAGTAATATATTAATTTGGATGAAAATGAAGATGTTAAGGAATTTTCAGAATGGGTCTGTTTAACCCTCATTGGCTTTGTTTTTAGGCACTTAACTCAGAAAAGAAAAGATAGAAAAATACGTTTTGGGTTCTCTTCATCTGTACCACGGCACTCTTTGGTTAAGATTTGTCATTTTGTCATATTTGATTCTCTAGACTCCCTGAAAAATCCCCTACTTCATTAGATGGAGTCCGTGTCTCACCATGGCAGTGAAATGTTCCAGCTTTGCATTTAGCTAGGCCGTGGACACATGCCATGGCACTTGCCAGCCAATTGTGTCAGGGGCATCATCTGAATCAGAATTACTTGCATGAAAACAAGGAGTTGCAGATTCTTCCAGTGAAAGTGGAGAGGAGCAAGAGCTGCAGAACATTGCCAGGGTTGAATGTGCCATGGGATGCCATGTGGTGGCTGGTGTCTGGGGTGCTGGTTCTGCAGAAGATAGGGCTTATGGGGGCTGGTGCTGTGGTATAGCAGGTGAGGCTGCCTCCTGCAGTGCCAGCATCCCATATGGTCACCGGTTGGAGTCCAGCCTGCTCCACTTCCAATCCAGGTGTGCTGTGGCCTGAGAAAGCAGTAGAAAATGGCCCATGTCCTTGGACCCCTGAACCCACATGGGAGACCTGGAAGAAGCTCCTAACTCCTGGCTTTGGATCAGCTCTGCTCTGGCCATTGCATCCAATTGGGGAGTAAACCAGCAGATGGACGATTCTCTCTCTCTCTCTCTCTCTCTCTCTCTCTCTCTCTCTGCCTCTCCTCTCTCTGTAATTCTGACTTTCAAATAAATAAATCTTTTTTTTAAAAAAAAGCTTATGCTTAAGGGTAGTGTTCATGGAAAATGTGTGGGACATTTTTCAGCAAGATTTTAGATGAATTTTCCAACCCCTGAACCTCCTAGAGATTGGAATAGACTTCTAATGCGTAACTTCCACTTATGCTTAATTAGGTTTTTGTTTTGAATTGTTTTTGATGAAACAGCAAGGAATTCTGAGTTATAGACTTCCTATTTCAGAGACAGAAGAACACTGATGCCTGCATTATAATTAAATAATGCCTATCACCCTTTCTTAAGCAACAAATGATCACAGATTCTCTCTTTGCTGCTAAGTAATGAGCATGGTGATTCTTCCCACCGTAACCACCTTCCCACCTTCACTCCCTCCCCTCTTCCTCCTTCCTCTCCTATTGACATGGAATGCCTTACATAGCTAGGCTGAACTTTTAATCCACTTGGCCCTAGGTGTTCATACACTTCAACTCTGTGTGAGTATTCATATGCCCTTTTTATGACAAGGCTTATGTCAGAATGACAAATTATATATTCACCTAATACTGAGAGTCATCAAATTGATTTCTATTTTCTTCTCTCTTAGGCAGTTCTTGAGGGGCAGAAATATTTATTTTGTATATCATGTATTTATTCAACTAAAAGACTGACTGTCAAGATGCTGAGTTTTAGTGTCAAAGCAAATATGTTTCTAGACCCCATGAAGTTTACAGTCTGGCAAGAAAGAGCCATCTACCCAAAGAATATTGTTTAACATAGTAAATGCTGGGGTGAAGTCAGTGGATAAAGATTGAAGCATTCTTAATCTAGCACTAACTCTAATCCCATGATCTCTAATTGAGAGAAGTAATCAGAAACACAGAACTCCATGTTACCCAGTTATCTCTTTGAATTTCTGATTAAAAAATAAAACATATCAAACAACACACAAATACCTAGGAGTGCATAATATTTATATACTATCTTGATATTAAAAATAAGAACAAATAACCATGAAAAATAGCAACTTTGAATCTCCTTTGTTTTCTAGACAAGTTATAATCCTATGTGGTTCTTTACAGTACATTATTACCATAAATTACAGTACATCATTACAGTAAATTATTACAGTAAATAATTACAGTAAATTATTTTTGTAGGTACTCTTCATCTCTCTCACATTTTTCCATTTGATAAATCAGATTTTAAAAACTGAGACACAAGACAAAAGAAATATCTTTAAGCTAGTATTATATATTGATTGACATTCTAAAAAACAGTTATTTATTTATTTGAAAGTCACAGTTACACAGAGAGGAAGGGGAGAGAGAGAGAGAGAGAGAAGCATCTTCCATCTTTTGGTTCACTCACCAATTGGTCACAATGGCTGGAGCTGTACAGCTCCAATGCCAGCAGTCAGGAGCTTCTTCTGGGTCTCCCACACAGATGCAGCTGCCCAAGGACTTGGGCCATCTTCCACCGCTTTCCCTGGCCATAGCAGAGAGTTGGATCGAAAGCAGAGTAGCCGGGTTCAACCTCCACCCATATGGAATGTCAATGCTTTACATGCTATGCCACAGTGCTGGCCCCTTGATTGGCCTTTAACTTAGACTTTTTTATGATATTAAAAAACACCATGCTTTTCTAAGCTCTTTCCATTCAGTTTCTATTTTGTAAACTCCAGATAATACTGTCCCCAGAATTAATCTAAGGTATAAATGCTATGATATAAGGCATTTAAACCCTTAACCTGTCTCTGAATACGCAGCTATGTTAGCTCTGTGTCCATTCTTCTGTCTCTGTACTAGATGAATAAAAAGACAGTTTAAAATGATTTGAAAAGAACTATAAGGGGTCGGTGCTGTGCTGCTGCTGCCAATTGGGGAGTGAACCAGCAGATGGTAAACCTCTCTCTCTCTCTCTGTCTCTGCCTCTCCTTCTCTGTAACTCTGACTTCCAAATAAATCAATAAATCTTAAAAGAACTATAAACATCAATAAAACACAAATGAAAATTGTATTCTCAAAACTGGATATTAAACCATGCCTTCTACACCTCTGTTAAAAGCTACATTCTATCATAGTCATTTATGATTTCTAGGGCCAAAGTAGTAAATAAGATTTTTCTGGAAGAGACAGAGGTTATGAGGGAGCCAGGATTTGGGGTCAGTTAGCAGCAGTGAGTGTCACTCTTTCAGATTTGATTCAGGAAAGGAAGAAAGCAACTGATCCCTGAGATTTTGGTGGGGGGAAGGAAAGGAAGGAGGGACTGAATAAAAGCAAAGGCCCTCTGGTTGTGGGCACCCACCCCTGACTACAGCCTTTGGGAGGGCCAGCTGGTGTCTCTATGGATGATGTGGCCTGTACTCCATTTCCCAGAGTTCCCAGGAGCTCAGATGTATTATGCCTTCTGAATGCCTGTGCACATGTGCATGCTGCTGCCATTCCCTGGGGCCTGAGTTGGAACAGAGGGAGTTCATTCCCTGATCAGGGTCAGCCCTGGGGGCTGTGCTTCTCCTTCTCTGGCATTTACTGCATCTCCTGCTCTGCACGTGCGATCCCAGGGAGTTTCCAAGTGCTCACCCCGAGCCTGCCTCCTGCTGCATCTTCCCTCTTCATCATTCACCTGTGGGTCCCACTTACCAGGGAGTCTCTTCCCGCCACTCCCTGAATCGCTCCCCGTGTGTCCAGAAGAAAGGGTACCTGCTCCAGGGACTTTCTGCTGCAGGTTTGGCATGCAGGAAGGGGCAGGACATGTGTGGGAGAAGGGTGGGTGCCAGGGAGCCATAGATCATGGCAGCTTCCCCCGAGGTCAGGACTGGGACCCGGGCTGTTCTGTCTCCCACCTCCACTTCCCAGGCTCCCAGTGCCTGGAATCTCTCCTGCAGGACCTCACCCAAACTGTCCCTAATGCGCTTTATTTAGTGGTTACAGGAGAGAGGGGGCAGCATTCTGGGAACATGCACACGCAGGGAAGGAAGGCAGAAAGACTCCAGCTCTCCACAGTTAAATAAGCTGGGTTCCCACTGTGGGTGGTCTCAGAATGCAGTCTGGCCAGGCCTCTTGATGTTTACTGGACTGGTTCCTGCAGGGTGGGTCTGGGTGGCCTTCAGCAGGGAGCCTGGGGCAGCAGAGGGGTGGGCAGGAGGATCTGACTAGGTTCTGCCCCACTGCTCTCATCCTGCACCTCATCTTCCTGGTGGGGAGCAGTGTGAAGTGTGCATTGATCCCTCTCAAGTATTAATTATCAGACTTTTCCAATGTGGAATTTGAAGCTGTTCCAGAAACCTGGGGTGGGAAAACTCCCTTCTTTCAAACAGGCACAGAGACAGTGGAGGATCCAAGGAGTTTCTATTAATGGCCCTAGGCTCAGCTGGAATGATTTCCTGAGAATTGTGCATCAAATTCAAGTTTCTTAGCTGTTACAGCATTGGTGGGTTTAAATGGCAGCCTTCATGACTTAGGTCCACATTTCCAATGGTCAGTGGGTCCAGTATGTTTGTAAAAGAGATGCCGGGGACAGATTTATTAGGATAGATTTATGACTGGAGTTTACAGAAGCAGAACTTAGGACATCTTCCCTCCCTAGATAAGATTTCAGTGGGCAGCTGTTTCACTCGTTAATTGTGAGCATCCACTTTTAAAGGTTTGTGTTGGATGTGGTCCACTTCTCTTTCTTTGATGATTTATTTGGCTGCTTTTCATTTTCTGTCTTCAGCTATTTCTTCTCCTCTTAGCAAGGCTGTCAACTGTTTTGACCTGACGCTGATCCCTTTGCAAAGTGAGAAGGGAACTAAAATTAATGCAAGTCTACTGTGTTGTCAATAACTGGAGCTACTTTTTTAAAGATTTATTTATTCATTTGAAAGAGTTACACAGAGAGAGGAGAGAGAGAGAAAGAGAGAGAGACGTCTTCTGTCCGATGGTTCACTCCCCAATTGGCAGCAACAGCTGGAGCTGTGCCAGTCTGAAGCCAGGAGCTTCTTCTGGGATGAAGCTGTTTTTTAAAATAATTATTTATTTATTTGAAAGGCAGAGTTACAGAGTGGTAGAAACAGAAATCAATGGTTGGAGCTGTTTGGATCCAAAACCAGAAGCCAGGAGCTTTGTCCAGGTCTCATAGGTGGGTGCAGGAGATGAGGGATTTGGGCCATCTTCTACTGTTTTCCCAGGCCACAGCAGAGAGCTGGATGGGAAGTGCAGCAGCCAGGATCCCAACCGGCACCCATATAGGATGCTGACACTGCAGGCAGTAGCTTTACCCACTATGCAACAGTGTTGCCCACTAACTGGAGCCCTTTTAATCTGAGTTTGCATAAAGTGGAGAATTACAACATCATAAATACAGATAAGTAACATCTTTTTCTCTGCCCAGTACTTTACAGTTACCCAGTGATCCACTGAGAATCTTACATTCCACACTGTGTAATTAAGAAGGTCAGTTAATTGTCTTATTTTGGGTTCTGTGGTTAAACCCATGACATTTTTAAAATGGGAGGATATTAGTTCTACAATTTCATAAAGACTGCTCTGTGGAAGCATCAATAGAAGTTATAACTGTGAGAGTGGTAAGAAAGAAGAGGGGAAGAAATAAGTGCCCCTTACTCCACTCAGAGATGTCCACAAATGGAGTAGAAGATGTGCCCTTGAAAACTATGGCTGACTTTCTGGGACAAACTGTGTTTGAGTGCTTCACATGTTCTTATAGAAAGGTGTTGCCACCAGGTTATTAGTATATTTATTTAGTTAGTTTTTAAAGATTTCTTTATTTATTTGAAAATCAGAGCTACACAGAGAGAGAAGGAGAGACAGAGAGAGAGAGAGAGAGAGAGAGATGTCTTCCATCAGGTTCATTTCCCCAGATAATACTACATCATTGTGAACTTTGCTCAGTTCCTGACCTATACCTTTCCTTTAACCTAGTACTTTGCCATGTAGTAGCCCATGAAAACTGCAGACTGCATAAATGAATGAATATTTGGAGGGTTGTGATTTCTTAGAGGAACATCATGAGACAGAAGGAATAAAACAAAACAAAAGTATCCTCCGTATATAGAAGATATACTGTTTTTGCAAGCTATAGAGAAGAGGAAGAAGAAGGAAAGTAGTGAGACTGGAAAGGTTGTGGCAAAGGTAATAGGCACTAGTCAAGAATTCAACAAGCCCATTAGGAAAGTATTTTTTTTATTTTTTATTTTCTTTTTTTTATCTTTTATTTAATGAATATAAATTTCCAAAGTACGACTCATGGGTTACAATGGCTTTCCCCCCCATACCGTCCCTCCCACCCACAACCCTCCCCTTTCCCACTCCCTCTCCCCTTCCATTCACATCAAGATTCATTTTTGATTATCTTAATATACAGAAGATCAGCTTAGTATACCTTAAGTAAGGATTTCAACAGTTTGTTCCCACAGAGAAACATAAAGTGAAAAATAATAGATGATTTTTTTTAAATGATGATGAAATCAGATCAGACCTATTGTCATGTTTAATCCCAGTGAGAGTCAAGTTGGGAATTGATAATTTCTTTTTTTTTTTTTACAGAAGATCAGTTTAGTGTACATTAAGTAAAGATTTCAATCGTTTGCACCCCCATAGAAACACAAAGTGAAATATACTGTTTGAGTAGTCGTTATAGCATTAAGCCTCAGTGTACAGCACATTAAGGACAGAGATCCTACATGAGGAGTAAGTGCACAGTGACTCCTGTTGTTGACTTTACAAATTGACACTCCTGTTTATGGCATCAGTAATCTCCCTTTGCACCAGTCATGAGTTTCCAAGGTTATGGAAGCCCCTTGAGTTCTCCGACTCTTATCTTGTTTAGACAAGGTCATAGTCAAAGTGGAGGTTCTCTCCTCCCTTCAGAGAAAGGCACCTCCCTCTTTGAAGACCTGTTCTTTCCACTGGGATCTCACTCACAGAGATCTTTCTGCCAGAGTGTCTTGGCTTTCCATGCCTGAAATACTCTCATGGGCTTTTCAGCCAGATGCGAGTGCCTTTAGGGCTGATTCTGAGGCCAGAGTGCTATTTAGGACATCGCCATTCTATGAGTCTGCTGAGTATCTCACTTCCCATGTTAGATCACTCTCCCCTTTATTTATTCTATCGGTTAGTGTTAGCAGATACTAGACTTGTTTATGTGCTCCCTTTGACTCTTAGTCCTTTCATTATGATCAATTGTGAACTGAAATTGATCACTTGGAATAGTGAGATGGCATTGGCACATGCCACCTTGATGGGATTGAATTGGAATCCCCTGGTATGTTTCCAACTCTACCAATTGGGGCAAGTCAGCCCGAGCATGCCCCAAATTATACATCTCTTTCCTCTCTTATTCCCACTCTTATGTTTAACAGGGATCACATTTCAGTTAATTTTCAACACTTAAGAATAACTGTGTGATAATTACAGAATTAAACCAGTCATATTAAGTAGAACAGACAAAAAAAAAATACTATGAGGGATAATGTATTAAGTTGTCCATTAGCAGTCAGGGCTATGCTGATCAAGTCACCATTTCTCATAGTGTCCATTTCACTTCAGGAGGTTTCCTTTTTGGTGTTCAGTCAGTTGTCACTGATCAGGGAGAACATATGGTATTTGTCCCTTTGGGACTGGCTTACTTCACTCAGCATGATGTGTTCCAGATTCCTCCATTTTGTTGCAAATGACTGGATTTCGTTGTTTCTTACTGCGGTATAGTATTCTAAAGAATACATATCCCATAATTTCTTTATCCAGTCTACCATTGATGGGCATTTAGGTTGGTTCCAGGTCTTGGCTATTGTGAATTGTGCTGCAATAAACATTAGGGTGCAGACCGCTTTTTTGTTTATCAATTTAAACTCCTTTGGGTAAATTCCAAGGAGTGGGATGGCTGGGTCGAACGGTTTCTGAGGAATCTCCAGACTGATTTCCATAGTGGCTTGACCAGTTTGCATTCCCACCAACAGTGGGTTAGTGTCCCTTTTTCCCCACATCCTCGCCAGCATCTGTTGTTGGTAGATTTCTGTATGTGAGCCATTCTAACCGGGGTGAGGTGAAACCTCATTGTGCTTTTGATTTGCATTTCCCTGATTGCTAGTGACCTTGAACATTTTTTCATGTGCCTGTTGGCCATTTGGATTTCCTCTTTTGAAAAATGTCTATTGAGGTTCTTGGCCCATCTCTTAAGTGGGTTGTTGGTTTTGTTTTTGTGGAGTTTCTTGATCTCTTTGTAGATTCTGGTTATTAACCCTTTATCTGTTGCATAGTTTGCAAATATTTTTTCGCATTCTGTCGGTTGTCTCTTCACTCTCCTGACTGTTTCTTTTGCAGTACAGAAACTTCTCAATTTGATGCAATCCCAATAGTTGATTTTGGCTTTGACTGTCTGTGCCTCCCGGGTCTTTTCCAGAAATTCTTTGCCTGTGCCAATATCTTGAAGGGTTTCTCCAATGTTCTCTAATAACTTAATGGTGTCAGGACGTAGATTTAGGTCTTTAATCCACGTTGAGTGGATTTTTGTGTAAGGTGTAAGGTAGGGGTCTTGCTTCATGCTTCTGCACGTGGAAATCCAGTTTTCCCAGCACCATTTATTGAATAGACTGTCCTTGCTCCAGGAATTAGTTTTAGATCCTTGATCAAATATAAGTTGGCTGTAGGTGTTTGGATTGATTTCTGGTGTTTCAATTCTGTTCCATTGGTCTATCCATCTGTTTCTGTACCAGTACCATGCTGTTTTGATTACAACTGCCCTGTAGTATGTCCTGAAGTCTGGTATTGTGATGCCTCCGGCTTTGTTTTTGTTGTACAAGATTGCTTTAGCTATTCGAGGTCTCTTGTGCCTCCATATGAATTTCAGCATCATTTTTTCTAGATCTGCGAAGAATGTCTTTGGTATCTTGATTGGGATTGCATTGAATCTATAAATTGCTTTTGGGAGAATGGACATTTTGATGATGTTGATTCTTCCAATCCATGAGCATGGAAGATTTTTCCATTTTTTGGTATCCTCTTCTATTTCTTTCTTTAAGGTTTTGTAATTTTCATCGTAGAGATCTTTAACGTCCTTGGTTAAGTTTATTCCAAGGTATTTGATTGTTTTTGTAGCTATTGTGAATGGGATTGATCTTAGCAGTCCTTTCTCAGTCATGGCATTACTTGTGTATACAAAGGCTGTTGATTTTTGTGCATTGATTTTATATCCTGCCACTTTGCCAAACTCCTCTATGAGTTCCAATAGTCTCTTAGTAGAGTTCTTTGGATCCTTTAAGTACAGAATCATGTCGTCTGCAAAGAGGGATAGTTTGACTTCTTCCTTCTTGATTTGTATTCCTTTGATTTCTTTTTCTTGTCTGATGGCTCTGGCTAAAACTTCCAGAACTATGTTAAATAGCAGTGGTGAGAGTGGGCATCCCTGCCTGGTGCCAGATTTCAGTGGAAATGCTTCCAACTTTTCCCCATTCAATAGGATGCTGGCTGTGGGTTTTTTATAAATTGCTTTGATTATATTGAGGAATGTTCCTTCTATACCCAATTTGCTTAGAGTTTTCATCATGAAAGGGTGTTGAATTTTATCAAATGCTTTCTCTGCATCAATTGAGATAACCATATGGTTTTTCTTCTGCAGTCTGTTAATGTGGTGAATCACATTGATTGATTTGCAAATGTTGAACCATCCCTGCATACCAGGGATGAATCCCACTTGGTCTGGGTGGATGATTTTCCTGATGTGTTGTTGTATTCTATTGGCCAGAATTTTATTGAGGATTTTTGCATCTATGTTCATCAGGGATATTGGTCTGTAATTCTCTTTCAGTGCTGCATCTTTCTCTGGCTTAGGGATTAAGGTGATGCTGGCTTCATGGAAAGAATTTGGGAGGATTCCCTCTTCTTCGATTGTTCTGAATAGTTTGAGAAGAAATGGGATTAGTTCTTCTTTAAATGTCTGGTAGAATTCAGCAGTGAATCCATCTGGTCCTGGGCTTTTCTTTGTTGGGAGGGCCTTTATTACTGTTTCAATTTCTGTTTCAGTTATGGGTCTATTTAGGTTTTCGATGTCTTCATGGTTCAATTTTGGTAGATTGCATGTGTCCAGGGATCTATCCATTTCTGATAGGTTTTCCTGTTTGCTGGCATACAGGTCCTTGTAGTAATTTCTGATGATTCTTTTTTATTTCTGTGGTGTCTGTTGTTACGTTTCCTTTTTCATCTCTGATTTTATTGATTTGGGTCTTTTCTCTTCTTTTTTTTAGTTAGTTGGGCCAATGGGGTGTCAATTTTGTTTATTTTTTCAAAAAACCAGCTTCTCGCTTGGATGATTTTTTGTAATGTTTTTTTGGATTCAATCCTGTTAATTTCTTCTCTGGTTTTAATTATTTCTCTTCTCCTTCTAGATTTGGGTTTGGTTTGCTGCAGTTTTTCTAGGTCCTTGAGGTGCGCTGAAAGCTCATTTATTTGGTACCTTTCCAATTTCTTGATGTAGGCACCTATTGCTATAAATTTGCCTCTCAATACTGCTTTTGCTGTATCCCATAAGTTTTGATATGTTGTGTTGTTGTCTTCATTTACTTCCAGAAAGTTTTTGATTTCTCTTTTGATTTCTTGAATGACCCAGTGTTCATTCAGGAGCATGTTGTTCAGTCTCCATGTGTTTGCATACTTTCTGGGGTTTCCTGAGTTGCTAATTTCCAGCTTCATCCCACTGTGGTCTGAGAAGCTGCATGGTATGATTCTAATTCTTTTAAATTTGCTGAGACTTGCTTTATGGCCTAGTATGTGATCAATCTTAGAGAAGGTTCCATGCGCTGCTGAGAAGAATGTGAAGTCTGTAGATGTAGGGTTGAAAGTTCTGTAGATATCTGTTAGATCCATTTGGACAATAGTGTCAATTAAATCTGCTGTTTCCTTGTTGATCTTCTGTCCAGATGATCTGTCTATTTCTGAGAGTGGAGTATTGAAGTCCCCCAGTACTATTGTATTGGAATCTAAATCTCCCTTTAAGTCCCTTAACATATCTTTTAAATAGACCGGTGCCCTGTAATTAGGTGCATATACATTTATAATAGTTACATCTTCCTGTTGAATTGAACCCTTAATCATTATATAGTGTCCCTCTTTGTCTCTCTTAACAGTTTTTGTATTAAAGTTTATTTTGTCTGATATTAATATGGCTACACCTGCTTTTTTTTTGGTTTCTGTTGGCATGGAATATCTTTTTCCAACCTTTCACTTTCAGTCTGCATGCCTCTTTGTTAGAGAGATGTGTTTCTTGTAGGCAACAAATAGTTGGGTTGTGTTCTGTGAGCCAGTCAGCCAAACGGTGTCTTTTAACTGAAGAATTCAGACCGTTAATGTTCAATGTGACAATTGATACGTAATGACTTTGCCCTGCCATTTTCCCGGAAATATTTTCTAGTATATGCTTTGAGCTTCCCATGCTCTTTTACTGGTAGGTGTTCTTCCTTTCCCTTCTTTCATATTGATGGCCGTGTTTCTGTGTTTCTGAGTGTAGCACATCTTTAAGTATCTTTTGCAGGGCCGGACGAGTGGCCACAAAGTCTTTCAATTTCTGTTTGCTATGAAAGATCTTTATTTCACCTTCATTCACAAATGAGAGCTTGGTAGGATATAATATTCTGGGCTGGCAATTTTTCTCTCTTAGCACCTATGCTATGTCTCGCCATTCCCTCCTAGCTTGTAGGGTTTCTGATGAGAAGTCAGCTGTGAGTCTGATTGGAGATCCTCTGAGAGTAATCTGACGTTTCTCTCTTGCACATTTTAGGATCTTTTCTTTATGTTTCACTGTGGTAAGTTTAATTACCACGTGTCGTGGTGAGGATCTCTTTTGGTCATGTTTATTGGGGGTTCTATGAGCTTCCTGTACTAGGATATCTCTGTCCTTCTCCAAACCTGGAAAGTTCTCTGCTAGTATCTCACTAAAAAGGCCTTCCAATCCTTTCTCTCTCTCCATGCCTTCAGGAACTCCTAGAACTCGAATGTTGTTTTTTTTAATAGTATCCTGTAGATTCCCAACAATATTTTTTAGGTTTCTAATTTCCTCTTCTTTTCTTTGGTTTGACTGTATGTTTTCCTGTGCTCTATCTTCTAAGTCCGATATTCTCTTTTCTGCTTCACCCATTCTGTTTTTAAGGCTTTCTAATGTGTTTGTCATTTGATCTATTGAGCTCTTCATTTCATTTTGATTTCTCTTGACTATTACACTTTCCTGTTCTACTAGTTTCTGAGTTTCATTTTGACTCTTCCTTAAAATTTCATTTTCACGAGAGAGATTTTCAATCTTGTCCATTAAGGATTTCTGTAGTTCAAGGATTTGCTTTTGAAAACTTCTAAATGTTCTTATCATAAATTTTTTGAAATCCGTATCTTGCATTTCTTCTATCTCATCATCTTCATACTCTTGGCTTGGGGTGTTTTGCTTATTTGGAGGCATCATAGTGTCATCGTTGATCTTGCTCCCTCTATTTCTGTGTTTGTTACTCGGCATAGTTAATTCTTCTTGCGTCACTGTGCGTTTTTTTCTTTTTTTTTTTTTATACTGTGTCCGTGTTAAGTGGACTGCCTGCTGTTGGAGGAGCCTTGGAGGCTTGAGATGGGTGCGGCCTGAGAGCTCTGCCTGGTTCTTCCTGGTTAAGGGTGTGCAAAGGTGACACCCTCAGGTTATGCGTGGTAAATCTCTCTCTTTTTATTTATTTATTTATTTTATTTATTCAGGGGGTAAGTAACACTGCAGGGCAGGGCTGTGCAGAATTGATGGTATTTAGCTTCCAGTCTTTGGCTCCTCTGGACTCCCACTGGGTTGGCTAGGCTACTGAATTGTAGTGACTCAGTTCCTTAACTCTCCCCCATTGATATGTAAATCCAAAGAGGAGGCCTGCTCTTTGTCTCTTGGGAATTCTTCAAGCCTTGCAGCCTTGTAACCTTTGCAAGGTTAGGGGGAAGAGAAACCCCAAAGCTTTTTTTTTTCCTTCTTTCCGGTAGTGAGTTTGCTGCACTTTCCAGCCCCCCTCTAGATTCTGACCCCCGTTTCCCCACCAATGTCTCGGGTTATTGAGCTCACCTCCCCTTCCAGCGCCGATGTGTGGACTCGGAGCCCTGAGCGTCCCAAGTCTCCCCGCTGTTGTCTGTGTGGCATGCACTCCCCTTGGAGCACTGTCGCGCAGACCCTGGGGCTTCTGCGTCTGGGTCCCGCGACTTGGCTTCCGCGCGGTGGGCGACCTTGTTCTCCCAGTAGGTCCTCCGATTCACGCCTGCTCCATCCAGAAGGGTTTCCCCTGTATCTTTGTGGGGAATCAAGGCAGGACTGCCTGTTGCTCAGCCACCTACACCCACACCTGAGCAGTTTCTGGACCACTTCCCGCTTGCGAGGTCTCAGGCTTCCTCTTCTCCCATTAGGAAAGTATTAAGGATTCTTTACTTCCATGTAGACTCTGCCCTCTAATGGTGAACAGGGTCCTCTAAACCCACTTGTTGCACAAATGAAAACCCAAGCATTGTCTTCTCCCACAGATGGAGTCTGCTATTGGTTTTGATTTACATTTCCCTAATGGCTAGTGATATTGGGCATGTTCATCTATGTCTTGACAATTGAGATTTCTTCTTCTGAGAAACATCTATTCTGATCATTGCCCATTTCTTACGTGTACATTTTGCTTCTTGTTTGGAGTTTTTCCAGTTCTATATATGTATGTTCTGGCTATCAATCTTTTGTCATAGTCAGAGTTTTCAATGTTTCCTGCCATTCCGTCCATTGTATCTTCACTCTGTTGATTACTTTGTTGTGAAGATGTATCTTAATTTGATATGCTCAAATTTGTATATTTTATTTTTGTTACTTGTGCTTTTGGAATCTTATGCAAACTGTTGTCTCTGCTAATGTTTTACAGTTTCTCATATGTTTACTTAGGTTTTGGGTTTTTTTTTTAACATACATAATTTTATTACAAAATTTTTTTTAAAAAAACAACACAGAATGCAACATCCTAACAAAAAATCCAAATTTACAAATGATACTAATTCCTACAACTTTGCTGCGCTACCATACACAAGTCAAGAAATTAAAGAAACCATTAAATATTTAGGAACATTCAACATCAGAAGCTTTAAAATCTAACTGTATGTAGTAGCCCCTCAAAAAGCTACAACCTGCATTTTTTAAAAAAAGTATTTTCTCTACAAAGAATCTTATCAGCTATACAAAAATCTGTACAGTTTTTTTATACTGAAGCTAATATTGAGCTGCACTTGAATTCACATTCTTAGCAAAACAACTGCCTGAGCACACACGCACACTCCACACTCATCATTACAGGATAGCCATTTATTCTTCATCTTCATCCTCTTCCTCATCATCTTCATCTTCTTCTTCTTCCTCTTCTTCCTCCACATCTTCAGGTTCATTCTTCTTGTTTGAGCCTGTGGGCCTACCAGGGCCCTTCTTTCCCGCTTCACTTTTGCCCTTGGCACGGTATGCAGCAATATCCTTTTCATATTTCTCCTTTAGCTTAGCTGCTTTCTGTTCATATGGTTGTTTATCTTTGGCTGAGTGTTCAGACCGCATCTCACCCAATTTTTTTGCAGTGTCCCCAATGGACAGGCCAGGGTGTTCACTTTTGATCTTTGGGCGATGTTCAGAGCAAAAGAGAAAGAAGGCAGATGGTGGTCTTTTAGGAGCATTGGGATCCTTTTTCTTTCCCTTCTTATCACCCTTGGGAGGAACGTAATTTTTCATCTCCCTGTCATAACGAGCTTTTTCACTTTTTGCCATATCTTCAAACTTGGACTTTTCCTTTGCAGACATGGTCTTCCATCTCTCCGAGCATTTCTTAGAGAATTCTGCGAAATTGACCGAAGAGTCAGGGTGTTTCTTCTTGTGCTCTTCCCGGCACGTCTGCACGAAGAAGGCATAGGAGGACATTTTGCCCCTTGGCTTGTTGGGGTCTCCTTTACCCATGACGACGGAACGGCGGCCACCTGGTGTGAGTTGTTCCTCAGACTCCCGCAGAGCGGCCAGATCTGACGGCATTGCTTCCTTCCCTCAGCTCCGGCATGAACTCAGGATGTGAGGGCGATCTGGCTGCGACATCTGTCACCCCATTGATCGCCAGGGTTGATTCGGCTGATCTGGCTGGCTAGGCGGGTGTCCCCTTCCTCCCTCACCACTCCATGTGCGTCCCTCCTGAAGCTGCGTGCTGGGTCGAAGAGGACGACCTTCCCCGCTAGAGGAGGACCGGTCTTCGGTCAAGGGTATACGAGTAGCTGCGCTCCCCTGCTAGAACCTCAAAACAAGCTCTCAAGGTTTTGGTTTTATATTTAGACTTTTAATTAACCTTGAGTTGCTTTTACATAGTGTATGAGGTGTTGGGGTATCTTTTCAGGCTTCTACATATGGATAATCACTTTCCTTTAAACCATTTGCTAAGGGGATTCTTCTTTCTCCTGTTTGTTTTCTTTCCTTTATTAAATAGGGGTTGGCTGTAGAAAAGTCAGTTTATTTCAGCTGCCTATTTTTTCCATTGAACTATGTGTCTGTTTTTCCAACAGTGCTAACACTGCTTCTATTTTTTTTAAGATTTCTTTATTTGAAAGGCCAGATGCTTCTTCCAAGTCTCTCATGTGGGTGCCAGCACCCAAGAACATGGTCCATCTTCCACCAATTTCCCAGGTGCATTAGTAGGGAGCTGGATTGGAAGTGGAGAACCTGGTCTTCGAGCAACAACATATGGGATACATGCACAGCAGGACAAGGCATTAACCTACTACACCACAGCATCAAACCCTTCCTTATTTACTTCTGCTGTGATCTTTCATTATTCACTTTTCTACTGCCCCACAACTTGACTCATTCCTGTTTTTTTTTTTTTTTCTGGGTCCTGGAGGATGGTAGTAGGTTGCTTCTGGGATATCTTTTTTATGTTAGTAGGTACTTGGTAATCTAAAATCATAGTTTTTACTTTCTATATTTCTCTGTTAATCATGAGGACCTTCTAGATGACAGCAGAAAATGCTAGCAGAAATGAGGATATATTAATTTGCTAAGAAAATACCACAGAGAATATGATTTAAATCATGGAATTTTACTTCTCAGAGTTGTAGAGCTTGAAAATATCAGATCAAGGTGCTAATAGGCTCGATTTTTCCAGAAGCCCTTCTCTGATGTGACAGACACATCTATCATTTGATCTGCTTAAAAGCACTTTCTTCAGGTAGAGTTATGTTGGTGGTTAGCACTTCAGTGTTTGAGTTTTAGGGAGGCACATTTCAGTCCACAACAGCAAAGGGGCCCTGTGGTCTACTTCAATGACAGCCATCTCTGCGGAGGATAGAAAGTTTGAAATCAGCATTAGGATTTCTCACATTATTACTGTCAGTGCTATCTCCATCAAATGTGCATTCATGTACACACAAACAAAACTACCTGTACACATAAACACATTCAACAGTGGAAATGCCTGATGGTTGTGTACAGATAACATCAATATAATAATCCATAATATGGCCTATTAGCAGACATTAAAAAAAGAATTAGAAAGAATGACAACAAAATCTGCAGTTACCTATATTTATGTCTATATGTATGATATTCAGTATTTATAGTTGCTAAAAGATGAATACTGATGTGTGGAAATAAAAGCTAAACCTTACCTTGCAATATTGCAGCCTAGTCTACATGAAAGATGTCTTCCTAAAACCATTCCCTGGGCCCACTCTGTGGCATAGTAGATTAAGCATCCACCTGCAGCACCAACATCCCACATGGGCACCAGTTTGAGTCCCTGCTCCTGCACTTCCAATCCAGCTCTTTGCTAATGGCCTAGGAATGCAGTGGAATATGCCCTGAGTGCTTGGGCCCCTGCACCCATGTGAGAGACCTGGAGGAAGCTGCTGACTCCTGGCTTCTGGCACCTGGCTTCAGATCGGCCCAGCTCCAGCCATTCTGGCCATTTAGGGGTGAACCAGTGGATAGCAGACCTCTCTTTCTCTTGCTCTCTATATCTGTCACTCTGCCTCACAATAAATAAATACATTTTTTAAAAACTTTTCCCTTTTTAAATTTCTTAATTGTTTTAAAGATTTATTTATTTATTTATTTACAAGTCGAGTTACAGACAGAGAGGAGAACCAGAGAGAAAGAGGGAGGTCTTTCATCTGATGTTCACTCCCTAATTGATTGCAACTGCCAGAGCTGTGCTGATCCGATGCCAGGAGCCAGGAGCTAGTTCCAGGTCTCCCAGATCGGTACAGGGGCCCAAGGACTTGGGCCATCTTCTACTACTTTGCCAGGCCATAGCAGAGAGCAGGATCAGAAGTGGAGCAGCTGAGTATTGAACCGGCCCCCATATGGGATGCTGGAGCTTCAGGCGAGGGTGTTAACCTGCTCCACCACAGCACCAGTCCAACATTTTAAATTTCTGATACTCTAAAGTAGCAAAGGACTGCATTACATCTAGGAAAGATGTATTTAAAAATTATAAATCTAGTGCATTTTAGCAGAAGTCCTAACAAATACTTCTGATTTTCTCAACATTATGTATAAATAAATGATAGAATGAGTCATTGTCAGATTAATAGAAGGAGTTTGAGAGGATTGCCTCTCTTTCAATTGTGTTGAATAGTTTGAGAAGCATTAGTTCTTTAAAAGACTTGTAGAATTCAATAGTGAGGCTGTCTGATCCTGGACTTTTCCTTGTTGGGAGGGTCTTTATTACTCATCCAATCTCTGTCTTGGTTTTTGATTTGTTTAGCTTTTCTATGTGTCTTCATGACTCAATTTAGGTATATTGTGTATGTCCAGGAATCTGTTGATTTTTCCTCTAGGTTTTCCAATTTGTTAACCATCACAACAGATGCCCGCATCATATATTGCAGTGCTAATCTGAGTTTTGGGTACTCCACTTCCAAATCAGTTTCATGTTAATATCCCTGGGAAGCAATGGATAATAGCTCAAATTCTTTCCTTCTTGTCATCTAATTTGGAGAACTGTAACCTCAATGGGGACTTGAAACCTGGTCTTGCACAGTGGTAGCCATATAGAAAGTGAACCAGCAGATGGGAGATCTCTCTGCTTCTCTTTCCTTCTCTCTTTGTCTCTGTGTCTCTCTGCCATTTTTTATCATATTAAAATATTTAATTACTTATTTGAAAGAGTTACAGAGAGAGGGAGAGACAGAAATCTTCCACCACCTAATTCATTTTTGAGATGACTTTAATAGCCAGAGTGTGGCCAGGTTGAAGCCAGGAGCTTTTCCTCCGATGTGCGTGGCAGCATCCCAGCCACTTGGGCCAACTTTCCCTGCTTTTTCAGTCCATTGGTAAGGAGCTGGATCAGAAATGGAATAGCTGGTACTTGAACTGGTGCACGTAGAGGATGCCAATGTAACAGATAGCAACTTTGTCCACTGCACCACAACCACCAGCTCCTCTTTCTGCCTTTCCAATAAATAAATCTTTTGAAAAAGAATTTAAGGTAGTAAAAGTAATCATGACTGAGCAATGACAAATTTATTGAAGTGATCGACTTTCTTAAAGGTCTATTTATGAATTTGAAAGGCAGCACTAGAAAGAGAGAGTGGGAGAGATGGATCTTCCTCCTGGTTTGTTCACTCCTCAAATGGCTGCAGTGACTGTGGCTAGGCCAGACTGATATCAGGAGCCAGGGGCTTCTTCCAGGTCTCTCACATGGGTGCAGGAGCCCCAATATTTGAGTCACCCTGTGCTGCTTTTCCAGACACATTAGCAGGGAACTGGATCCGTTTGGAGCATTAATGTCTATGATACTCTCCTTGCAGTTGAAGGATTTAGAATCCATTTCAATTATGGGTGGGCCAAGTACAACAGCTCCCAATTGTCCAAGGTTTGGATTAGATGGGTTCTGAGAAATTTTGTTAAAATAGTTATTAATCATAACTCTCAGTTTAAGCTTTTCTTACCAAATTTTCATGTTTGCTGATGTTTATATCTATGGGAAAATTGGGTCTCTGGATTGTAACCAATGAAAGCATCCAGACTAACAGTAATAAGGTCAACAGTCAGCAGAATGATGTCCAGCTGAACTGAAATAGCTTTTCTTATTTGGTAGAGGGGTTACCTCCTGCATTATACTGACATACTGACATAGACAGTAGATATTGGAGCCTGTCTCTTCTGCCAAATGGAGAATGCCGCATTTTGATCCATCATATATATATTTATATATTATAATATATATTATATATTTCTATACATAATATAGAATTACATATAATTATCATAAATATATAATATATAATTATATATAAATATTATATATGAATTTATTTATATATAAATATATAATTATTTCTGATCCAGCTCCATACCAATGGATTGAAAAACCAGTGAAAGATGGTCCAAGTGCCTGGGTTGCTGCCACACACATTGGAGGAGGAGCTCCTGGCTTCAACCTGGCCACACTCTGGCTATTGAAGTCATCTCAATAATATATATATATGATATATATAATAGTTATAATAAATTATATAATATTATCTGTTTATAATTATTATATATTATATAATATATGATAAAGCATAATATATTTTATATATGAATATATTTATATACATAAATATATATAAATAAATGTAAATATATATATATATAGAATTTATTTACGTATTTGACAGGTGTACTTACAGACAGTGAGAGGAAGAGACAGAGAGAAAGGTCTTCCATATGCTCATTTACTCCCCTAATGACTGCAATGTCTGCAGCTGGGCCAATCTGAGCTAGGAGCTTCTAGGTCTCCCACATTTTGGCAGGGACCAAAGCACTTGGAACAGCTTCTACTGCTTTCCCAGGCTATTGCAGAGAGCTGGATGGGAAAAGGAGAAATGGGGACTAGAACTGGTGCTCATATGGGGTGCCAGCACTGCAGGTAAAGGATTACACCACTGCACCACAGTGCTGGCCCCAGTCTATCCTTTATTAAGGAGATCTCAGTAATCATGTTCAGGTATTGCTGTCCTATATTCATGGCCAAAGTCCTAGCAGGCAACATGGTTTGGAGAATCGTAAGCACAAGGTGTGTAGGAGACTTCATTTCTCATACAGCACAGTTAATAACAAGGTTCCAAGAGGGGAAATTACTTGCATCATAGTCTTTGAGAACTAATGGACATCACAGGTGATCTAAAGAATTTAGAAGGTTTGTGAGCCCCTAGAGTGAAAAAGTCACTGGGAGCACAAGGACAGTGCCTAGAGTTTATTTTGATGGATTTTAGCCCCTTTCATTGGAGGGAGGCCCGAAGAAGCTGGACTGATTAGTAAACCTCAGAAGTGTCTTTTCAAGGTGAAGGCAAACTGAGACTGAGGGGTTTTTGGAAAAACGTTGAACAAAAGACATTTCCCACACGTGGTTAAGACACATCATTTATCTACTGATTTTCATGAGATCTGTTAACATTAGGTATAAGGTACAGTGGACATGGTGGATGGCATATAGCAATATGATTTTAGTAATATATCATGAGGTGCTTTTTTTAAATGGATTTAGCAGGTAAAATTGGGCTACCTAATGGGATGTAGCTGCAATAATCACCTTTTTGTTAAATAAATCTGAGGTAATAAATGTTAGTGTATGAAGACATTGAGTTTTCTTTTATTGGGCCTTCTTGGTTATTTTAATCTGGGATCTGCGAATTCTCATTTTCTTTATTTTATTCCTCATCATGTCGGACCAACTCTGCTGCTTTGGGGATTTTTTTAGTACATCTGATATTTGGAAATTTAGACAATAGTATAGTTAAAATGAGATGTACCAAGTAAAGTATTTATTTTTATTCTGATACATATTTTGGAATTCTTCTAAAATTCCTATTGAGTATCCTTGTTAAATTTAGTTGCATCCCAGGTTAAGACTTATTGGAGGCAGGCTCCATGGCTCAATAAGCTAATCCTCCACCTGCGGTGCAGGCACACCAAGTTCTAGTCCTGCTGGGAGAGCCAGATTCTGTCCCAGTTGCTCCACTTCCAGTCCAGCTCTCTGCTATGGCCCAGGAGTGCAATGGAGGATGGCCAAAGTGCCTGGGCCCCGTACCTGCATGGGAGACCAGGAGGAAGCACTTGGCTCCTGGCTTTGGATCAGCGCCATGTGCCAGCTGCAGCACACTGGCCGCAGCGGTCACTAGGGGGTAAACCAACAGAAAAAGGAAGACCTTTCTCTCTGTCTCTCTCACTGTCCACTCTGCCTGTCAAAATAAAAAATAATTTTTATAAAAAGACTTATTGGAGCCACTTTAGTGATTACACCCATGAAACTTTGTTAATAAATGCAAATAGAACCTGGGAAAATTGATGTATATCTTATGCTGTAGAGACTTAAGATTGAACATCTTTTTTATCTTTTTTAATTATATAATTTAAAAACAAATTTTAGATTTTTTTTTTTTACTTTACTAAGTCACAGCTCTGGCCCCATTAATATGACTTAACAATGTTTTTTCCTCTCAGACTTATCTCTATTGTTTCAGTTAACTGCATGCCTTTTCTTTACATTCAGATTCCCTCAGCTGTCAAAGCTTATTCATCTTAATTCTGTTGTTCCTATTTCCCTCCCTTTTATTCTGTCCCTAGGCTAATTGAGATCATGATTCTCCATTCCTTCTGTGTGGTGTCACAGTAGGCTTGAAGTGTTCTTTTTCTCTTCTGATTTCTAAAGAAAGAAATTATGTATTCCCCCAGTTTAGATATTTTAATAATGCACTCTAAAACAAAGGTTAAATGTTCTTAATTTGACAAGAATTTTCGGGGCCAGTGGTGTGGCATAGTGGGTAGAGCCACCACTTGCAGTGCTGGCAGCTCATATGGATCCAGATCTCTGCTATAGCCTGGGAAAGCAGTAGAAGATGGCCCAAGTCCTGGGCCCCTGCACCCATGTGGGAGACCTGGAAGAAGCTCCTTGCTCCTGGCTTTGGATTGGCACAACTCTGGCCATTGCAGCCAACTGGGGAGAGAACCAGTGGATGGAAGACCCCTCTCTCTTCTCTGCCTCTCTCTGTGCAACTCTGATTTTCAAATAAATAAATAAATCTTTTAAAAAAAGATTTTTTTCTAATTTTAGATTTGTTCTACTTCATTGCCACTTCAGGGTGTGTGTAAGGAGTGCATATCCAGTTTTTCTATTTTGGAATTTGGGGATTTTGTATTAGCTCTGCTGTGTATTCATTTTTCTTGAGCATTGGTGATATCTTCTCCTTAGTTGTATTAAGAGAGAGAGCAATAGCCCTCATGTCTTTTTAGGTAAGTAAGACATATTAAAAACAGAGCATTCAGTATACATTCATAGTATTTTGACTTGTTCAATTGATTTTCCTGACCTCCCTTGGATATTCTTGGTCTTTGCTGTACAACTTTCTATACTCATTAATTCTTTGATATTCCCAAATCCAGAAAATGAATGACTCAACAGCTGTGTTCCTGTATTTGCTGGGATTCAGGGTAAGAAGCAAAGTGGAGGTGTTCAGGAATCTAAAGTTACATGCTACATAGCAAAGCACATCATTTCCTATACAAAGTGACTGGGAAATCCAGAATCTTTTGCACACATATTGGATCCTGAACTATTACTGACCTATTCAGTAAGATTTTAATGTATTTATTTTCTGTGTGTGTGTTTGTATTTCTAAATAAACTCTGCTGGGCTACTTAACATTAACATGTATTGCAGAATTCTTTCATCAGTTTTTACTTTTAAAAAGTTTCTCTTTCAGTTTTATGGGAGAGGGTAGAAGTTTCCTGCTATGTAACTGAAAATTCATTCATTCATTAAAGTTAAAAATATTTGTTGCAAATTGGTAGAATACTATTAATTCTCATGTGATTTACATGAAACTAAATACATTCTCTATTTTGTTTTGCTTAAAATTTCCGCATGTGTGGACTTCTTTTTTCCTTCTTGCCCCAAATCCCTTTTTGTATTGGGATGGCAAATGGGTTTTACACTGGAGAAAACATGTTATTTTGGCAAAGAAGTACTTAGCGTTCCTGCTTCAAGTATTCAAATATTGCATTGGAAATCAGTATATTTGTTTACTGTACAAATGTCCTTCATACAATTTTGTAATCTTCTGGGATGGGAGAGGAAGCAGGAAATAGGAGGATTATGGGTGGGAGGGATGTTTTGGGGGAGGGGAAGCCACTGTAATCCAAAAGCTGTACTTTGGAAATTTATATTTATTAAAAAAATTAAACAATTTTGTAATCTTCATCTTCCTTTTTATTTCATCCTTTTTTTAAAAAAAAATTCATTTATTTTACTTGAAAATCAGAGTTACACAGAGAAGGAGAGAGAGAGAGCAGTCTTCCAACCGCTGGTTCACTCCCCATTTGGCCACAATGGCTGGAGCTCTGCCAATCCAAAGCCAGGAGCCAGCAGCTTCTTTTGGGTCTCCTATGCAGGTGCAGGAGCCCAAGGGCCTGGGCCATCCTCTACTGCTGGATAGTAAGTCTTACTTGCCTAAAAAGATGGATAGTAATTTGAGTAGCCAGGACTTGAACTGGCACCCAATTGGAATGTCAGCACTGCAAGCCACAGCTCTACTTGCTACTCCACAGCATCAGCCCCCTAAATTCTTATGAGTATTGCTACACGATTGGAATTTATAATTGATAATGCTGAACAATTGAAACTGTCTTATTTACAATTGTAGGACTGGATATGGCAGTTCTACTTGAAGTAAAGTATGTAGCCTGCTTATTGTATGATTTTCGGAAAAGCATGTATTTATATATAACAGCAGATCTGTTAATCATTTAAAAGTGAATTGTCATGATTACCCAGATGTAAAGAATGCAATATGTGCTAATGAGTTAGCAGTCACAGACATTTAGAATTAGAGGGATTTTAGAACTTTTTCAATACTGCAGTTTTTATGAAAAACTAATAATTTTTTTTATTTGACAGGTAGAGTTATAGACAGTGAGAAATCAGAAAGGCCTTCCTTCCATTGGTTCAGTCCCCAGATGGCTGCCACAGTTGGAGCTGTGCCCATCCAAAGCCAGGAGTCAGGTGCTTTCTCCTGGTCTCCCATCCGGGTGCAGGGCCCAAGCACTTGGGCCATCCTCTACTGCCTTCCCGGGCCATAGCAGAAAGCTGGACTGAAAGAGGAGCAACCAGGACTAGAACACTTTGCCCATAAGGGATACCAGCACCACAGGTGGAGAATTAACCAAGTGAGCCACGGCGCTGGCCCCCGATAAATTTACTCTTAACAAAATATCAAAATATCTTATTTAGTATAAAGTTAGTAGTGAAAAGAGACTACCTTGTTGAACACAGAAATTTGAGATTATATTTCTTGGTATTAATTTGCATCTTAAGGCTTATTGCCTAGTTTATTTCAATATTTCAATCTAATATTACTAATAATATCTTGTACTTAGTGGTTCACTGTGTGCCAGACAATATTCTTTTGATTTTTTAAAAGATTTATTTATTTATTTATTTGGAAGTCCGAGTTACACAGATAGTGAACAAGAGGAAGAGAGAGAGTTCCTCCATCTGCTTTTTCATTCCCCAGATGACCTAAAAGGTCAGAGATATGCCAATCTGAAACCAGGAGCCAGGACCTCTTCAGGGTCTCCCATGCAGATTCAGGGGCCCAAGGACTTGGGCCAACTTCCTACTGCTCTCCCAGGCTATAGCAGACAGCTGAATGGAAAATGGAGCAGCCTGGACTTGAACCGGCCTCCATATGGGATGCCCCCACTGCATGCAGTGGCTTTACTAGCTACACCACAGCACTGGCCTCAAGACAATGCTCTAAAATGATGCATTAATTATTCCCAAATATTGAAAAGTGGCATGGTACACATTTGAATGTGTTGTTTTGTACTAGTTGTAGAAAGAGTTTAAAATATATTTAGATTTAAAAATGTAAGCTTTGATCTAAAGGTTTACTTTCCCTTAAGGTGCCTGTTTGGAAACTGAGAGATCATTGAAGTCTCAAGATAGAGTACAACTGATCTTATCCAAGCCTCCTTTATCACATGAGGATGCTAAATGCCAAGCCCAGAGAAGTAAAGTGAATTGTTCAAGGTCACATAGGTAAGTTGTGGCAGGGATAATTCTGTATTAGCATTAGGTATCCTGATACATAGGCCACTGTTCTGTCAATTTTGTACTCCTTCTGGAGTTAAAGATTCTAAGTTGTGGAAAATTGAATTTGGAAATTTAGTGGTTGCTATGTTGTTATGGTGAGAAATTTCTGTGTATAGCTATGAGTTGCTTAAATTTTATTCAATATATTTTTCTAGTATGTTTGCTATTTATTTGAAATGTATAACAAATAGCTTCATCTATTTGCCAAAAGAATTTTTTAAAGATTTATTTATATTATTTGAAAGTCAGAATTACACAGAGAGAGAAGGAGAGGCAGAGAGAGTGGTCTTCCATTCACTGGTTCACTCCACAGTTGGCCTCCATGGCTGCAGCTGTGCTGACTGGAAGGCAGGAACCAGGAGCCTCTTCCTGGTCTCCTATGCAGTTGCAGGGGCCCAAGGACTTGTACCATTTTATAGTGTTTCCCAGGCCATAGCAGAGAGCTGGATAGGAAGTGGAGCAGCCAGGTCTTGAACTGATGCCCCTATGGAATACCAGCACTGCAGGTGGCAGCCTCACCCACTATGCCACAGTGCCAGCCCTTGCCAAAAGAATTTATAGAAGCTATTCCATATATACACTTCACAATTATTTAGTTACTTGACATGAACTATCCCTGCATATTTGAAAATTTTGAATGGTATCACTTGGGTTTTAAGAATGTTATATTTTAGGTCTCTTAATATTTTTAGTGATGATGTTTTAAAGGCCCTTCCTGTTTTATGAAAAATGATAAGGATTTTGTTTTACAATGGCCATAGTATTACTACTTAAAGCAATAGATTAAATAACACTTTTAAACAAAGTCATTTAATACTAAATTCTAACACACTGGTATATTTTAAAGTGAGAAACTGGATTTCTTTCAGATATTCTAAAGAAGAATGATAATCAAAATTGAAGACATCTACAGTTTTTAATCACTTGTTTTAAATATTGGTCATAATGGTCCAATTTTGAGTTTAATTTTAATTAGCTTTTAAATGATTCAATATGTTTTATAGAAAAAATTCAGAGAACATAATTATATACTCAACCTCCCTCCCTTCTTTTTCCTTCTTTGTCATTTTTTTTAGCTTATGAAATGACATTTTCAGTTTACATTACATTAAAAAGGGTTGTTGAATCAAGGGACAAGTTTAACAGGCAAAAAGCAAAAAGATCGTAATTTAGAGGGAATACAGACAATGGCTCTAAACAATATTTGAATATCACATCTAAACAATATTTGAATAAATTGATAAATATTTTAATTTCTCCTACTAAAATGCTCAAAGTCTTTAATTATTTATCAAATATTAGTGCAAAATTATGGATTTAAATGATCCCAAAAAGTGATGAATTTTTGTGTAATAAAGTCCAATTTTTGTCAAGGCTTTTTGACAGTCTCACAGAAAACTTATGTTTGTGAATGGGAAGAATAATACCAAAATATCCATACTACCAAAAGCAATTTGCAAATTCAATGTAATCCCAATCAACATACCAACGATGTTCTCAGAGCTAGAAAAAATGATGCTAAAATTCACATAGAAACATGAGAGATGCTTAACATCTAAAGCAATATTATAAAGCAAAAAAAAGCTGGAGACATCACACCATATTTTAAGACATATTACAGGGGTCAGCACTATGACAAAGCAGGTAAAGTCACCGTCTGCAGTGCTGGCATCTCATATGGGTGCCAATATGTTTCCCAGCTGCTCCACTTCTTATACCCCTCTCTGGTATAGCCTGAGAAAAAAGTAGAAAATGGCCAAAGTCTTTGGGCCCCTGCACCTGCATAGAGACCTGGAAGAAGCTCCTGACACTTGGATTCAGATCAACAGAGCTCCGGCCATTGTGGCCATTTGGGGAGTAAACCAGTGGATGGAAGACCTCTCTCTCTCTCTGCCTCTACCTCTCTGTAACTCTGCCTTTCAAATAAATATACTGCAAAAAAAAAAAAAAAAGAAGAAGTGTTAGCACTGATATAATAACAGACACATAGTTCAATGGAAAAGACTTGGTAGCATAGAAATAAACCCAAATTTCTACCAGCAACTCATATTTAACAAAGGAACTAAAATGAACTGGAGAAAGAAGAATCTCTTTCACAAGTGGTGCAGAGGAACTTGATTATCCATATGTAGAAGCCTGAAAAGAGACTCCAACATCTCTTACACTATGTGAAAGTGAACTCACAGTGAATTAAAATGTAATCATAAGACCCAAACCCAAGTAAACATAGGGAAACTCTAAATATTGTCAACACACAATAGCTTTTGGGTAAGATTCCAATAGCAATAGTCACAAAAATAAAAACAGAGACATTTGAGTATATCCAACTAAGATACTTCTTCACAACAAAGTAAACATCAGAGTGTAGATACAATGAACAGATGGCAGGAAAAATTAAAACTCTGAATGTTTACAGATTTCCAGAACATTTACATGAATTGGAAAAACTCCAAAAAATACAGTGAAGAAACAGGCAAGGATCTGAATAGACATTTCTCAGAAGAAATGTACATGGTCAAAACATGTGAATATGCCCGATGTCACTAGCCATTATGTAAATATAAATCAGAACACCATATCAGTCTCCAACACCTGTGGGAGAATACAACACTCAGGTGTTTGTGTGTGCAGCAAGTGGGTTTAGAGGACCCTGTTCACCTCTGGAGAGCAAAGCCTACAGGGAGGTAAAGAAACCTTACTGCGCAGGGGCATGCTAATCTTCTCTGTATCATTCCAATTTTAGTATATGTGCTGCCGAAGCGAGCACATGTGCTGCCGAAGCGAGAAAGAGATGAAAAGAATTTATCTCAGCTAGCCACTAATATTCAAGAAACAAGGTCTTCAGCAAAGCCAACTCAACTGACATTTTCATGTCATTGTTAAATAAAGGAAAAATTATCTAGGTTCAGCAATACGTAGTTTATAAGAGAAAGACTACAGAGTAATTTCCTTGGCATAGAAATAACTTTTTTTTTTTTTTTTTTTTTTTTTTTATCCATGAGGGCTTGCTATCACCACCACACACCCACATCCCATATACAAATGCCTGGCTTGAGTGGTAGCTTCTCTGCTTTGAGGCAAGTTTCTGCTAGTGTGCACCCTGGGAGGAGACGGAGGATGGCAGAAGTGCTTGGGTCCCTGCACCCAAATGGGACATCCAGAATGAATTCCCAGTTCCTGGTTTTGGCTTGGTCAAGCTTTGGCTATTGCAAGTGTCTGGGGAGTGAAGCAGTGGTTCCCTCTTCCTGTCACTCTGCCTTTCAAATCAATAACTGTTGTTGGTAATGACTAATAATGATATTCACTGATTGTCAAATTTTGAATCTATTAATTATAGACAATTTCTCTTTGTATTTTTAAACTTTCATAATGTTCTGTAGCCAATTTCATCACTAGAAATAAAAACTTTTCCTCAAAAAAAAAAAAAAGAAACCTTACTGCTTTCCTAATGTGCTTATTAAGTTCTTGACCAGCGCCTGTTAGTCTTGCCACAAACTTTCTAGTCTTACTACTTTCCTTCTTCTTCTTCTTCTCTGTGACTTGTAAAATAGTATACATTCTATATACTGTGGATACTTTTGATTTATTTTATTCCTTCGGTCTCCTATGAAGTTCCTCCACAAAAGCACAGCCCTCAAAATATTCATTCATTTATGCAGTCTGCAGATTTCATGAGCTACTAAATTCCAAGTAGTATGTTAAAGGCAAGATCTGGGCCTAAGAGAAAAGTGGTCTAAATTCTGTGCCTAGAAGAGGATTTGGGACATAGTAGAACTTCAGTGAAGTGCTATGTGAATGACATGCACTCATTAAATGAGTAATCTAAAGCATACACTTCATTTAAGCAACACAGCAGCCCTACTCACCTCAGGTAGAGCAATTGAGAGGAATAATGTGAACAAAAATAAGACATCAATAAGTTGAATAATAACAGAGAAAAAACAAAATGAGATAGATGCCAACATTACTGAGCTATTTTTGAGGAATTAAATTGATAGAGGGGCTGGCATTGTGGCCAAGTGGGGAAAGCTGCAATCTGTGAGGCCAGCATAACATCTGAGTTCCACTTTGAGTTTAGGAATCTCCACTTCCAATTTAGCTCACTGCTAAACACCTGGGAAACCAGCAGAAGATGGACGAAGGACTCAGGTCCTTGCCACTCATGTGGGAGACTTGGATGAAGCTCCTGACTCCAGCATGCCCCAGGCTCAACTGTTGAAACTCTCTGGGGTGTGAGCCAGCAGATGAAAGCTATCTATGTCTTTCCCTCTCTCTCTAAATCCACCTTTCAAATAATAAAGATTTAATAAACAAATTAACTGATTTCAAAATACACAAAAACATGAACAATACTATATCATTTTTATGCCAAACTGATAAAAAATAACAAATGCTAGAGAGCACATGGGAAAAGAAAACCACCATATATGGTAGGTGAAAACACAAGTTAGTACAGATGTTATGCAGAACAGTATGGTCATTCCTTAAAAAGGATAAAAATTGGGGCTGGCGCTGTTGTGCAGTGAGTTAAAGCCCTGGCCTGAAGGGCCAGCATCCCATTTGGGTGCCAGTTCTAGTTCCAGCTGCTCTTCTTCCAATACAGCTCTCTGCTATCTCCTGGGATAGCAGTAGAAGATGGCCCAAGTCCTTGGGCCCATGCACCCATGAGGGAGACCCAGAGGAAGCTCCTGTCTCCAGGTTTCAGAATGGCATAACTCTGGCCTTTGTAGTCATCTGTAGAGCGAACCAGCTAATGGAGGACCTCTCTGTGTCTCTACCTCTATTGTAACTCTTTCAAATAAATAACAAAAATTAAACTAAGATAAAAATTGACCTACCATGTGAGAGTTATCTTGCTCTTGGCTATATAGAATAAGGAAATTTTATTAGAAGGAAAGGAGGAGAGCATATCAAAGATACAGCAATTTTCCCATAACACAGCCACTATAACACAGTTCACTGCAGCCAGGATGTGAAACCAATCTAGCTGTCCATCAGTGAAAAACAATGGACAGGGCAACCTCTTTTAGATACAAAAAAAGAACAAAATATTATTAAATTAATTGAAATAAGCCAGAAGCAGGAACACAAATGTCACCTGGTCCTTGTCACATGTGGAAGTGAAAGAAAATAATGGATCTGAACACAGAACTGTGATTACTAGAGGCTGAGAAGGGAAGCAGCTAGGGATAGAGGGGGATTGGATAATAGGTATCAAAAATCAAAGAGGCAGAAAGAACTTCTGGTGTTCCATAATATAATGAGATGACTACATTCAACCATATTAGGTTCTGTGTAAAGAACTGAAGGAGAGGAGCTGGTAGTCTCAAATCATGGAGAAGAATTAGAAACTGTAGTTGCTTGGGGGCCAGCATTGTGGCACAGTGGGCTAACACCCTGGCCTGAAGCACCAGCATCCCATGTGGGTACCAGTTCTAGTCCTGGCTGCTCCTCTTCTGATCCAACTCTCTGCTATGGCCTGGAAAGCAGTAGAAGATGGCCCAAGTCCTTGGGTCCCTGCACCCAAGTGGGAGATCTGGAAGAAGCTCCTGGTTCCTGGAATCAGATTGGCAGAGCTCCGGCCATTGTGGCCATCTGGGGAGTGAACCGGCAGAGGAAGACCTCTCTCTCTCTCTGCTGCTACTTCTCTCTGTAACTCTGTCTTTCAAATAAATAACTCTTTAAAAATTAATAAAACTGTAGTCGCTTAGCTTGATCACTTTTTACTGCATAAATGTGTGCAAATATTGCACTACACCCTGTAATAATGCATGACTAGGACACATTAATCACAAATTATTTCAATGAAATTTTAAAAATTAGAAGCATTTCTTTATATTAACAATGAACTATTTGAAAATGAAATTAGAGAAACATTTCCATGCATAGCAGCATAAGAACCAGGAACCAATGTCTTCAATGTTATCAGTGATGAATCAGATTCACAGCCCCCAGCACTCAGTTTTTGCCATATACTTTACCATGGCAATTGTGGGCATATAGTAGTAAATCAATGGACAGGAATCCTTTGTCTCTAAATCTGCTAAATAAATAAACAAGGAATTCATCAAAGAAAAAGAGATATCAATTTGGATGCCAGGCACAAAAACACATGCACTTGAGCTATCCTCCAGTTTGTGATGCCAACAAATCTTTCAGACATGTTACATTTTCAGAGACTTTTCTGTAATCTTGCTAAGCTTTCTGGAAATCTGCCTTATAGCAAAGGGTTTCCCAATTCCATTACACTCATGATATTTCTTTTGTGTGATATATTAGTTTACCATCTAGAGATAATTTATGGTACAAAACTTTTCTATGCATGCATGTTTTCTCATTTGTGAGTCTATTCATGGGAATTGAAGACTGATTTATAACAGAAATACATTTTCCAAATTCATTGCATAGACTTTTGTTCCTTATGAATTCT
Organism: Oryctolagus cuniculus; assembly: GCF_964237555.1. NCBI lineage: Eukaryota > Metazoa > Chordata > Mammalia > Lagomorpha > Leporidae > Oryctolagus > Oryctolagus cuniculus. Next base: position 72,791,520 of record NC_091447.1, read on the forward strand.
CTGAAGTCTGTTGATGTCTAATTTCTGGCTAAAGGTTTTATTGTATTTACAGCATGCAAAGACTATCACCTTTTGTGAATTCTGTGTCTATACAAGCCTGAAATAAAGAAAATGTTTTTGCACAATCAGTATACGCCTAAGAAACCACCTGTGTCAATTCTCTGATGTACCATTGACTTCTGACTCTAATAATATTTATAAGCTTTCTCCTTTACATGAGTCTCTGTTGGATAGGATGTGATTTCCAGCAAAAGGTTTTGTCACAATACTTACATGAATTTTGGAGAAAAGCTCTTCCACATTCATTATATTGTTAAGGTCTCTCCCTTGTTCAAATTCCATGATGGATTATGAGGCATTACCTATGTGAAATGACTTTCTCACATTTATTTCATTCATTAGATATATATGTTGTGCATTCTGATATAAGGAGAGATTTGGGCAGAGCTTTCCAACACTCATTACACCCATAAGGTTTCTCTCCCACGTGAATTCCCTGTTGTCTTATGAGGTATGGCTTCTAATTAAAGGGATTTTACTTTCAAAGGAGTTTTTCCCTATATGAATTTGATGATGTACAATGAGGGCTGAATTATGGTAAAAGGCTCTGAGTCATTACATTCATAAAATTGCTCCCCATGAGAATTCTTTTATGTTTGATGAGGTCTGATTTGCACCACAAAGGCTATTCACATGTATTATATTCATGCATTTCTCCCCTTGGTGAATTCTCTAATATTTCATGAGATATAACTTGCACAAAAAGGTCAAGTAGAAAATTCCCTGTGTGGATACTCTGATATCTTATGAGTTATGAAGTACAGCAAAGAGGCTTTCCACCATCCTTCCATCCATAAAACCTACCTAAATTGAGCAACAAAGATATAGAAAACCTAAACACACACATAACCAGATGGAAATGATACCAGTAATAAAGACCATCACTACCAAGAAAACCCCAAAACTGGAAGGCTTCACTGCTGAATTCTAACAGACATTTAAAGCACTAACTGCAATTCTTCTCAAGTTATTCAAAACAATTGAGAGAGAGGTGATTCTCCCAAATTCTTTCTATGAAGCCAACATCACCTTCATTCCTAAACTTGAAAAAAGTGCAACAAAGAAAGTAATTATAGACCAATTTCCCTGATGAACATACATGCAAAGATCTGCAACAGAATTCTGGCCAATTGAATCCAACAATGCATCAGAAAGATCATCCACCCAGACCAAGTGGGATTTATCCTTGGTATGCAAGGATGGGACCAAAGGCTTTTCCACAGTCATTTCATTTATAATCTTTCTCCATGGTGTGAAGGCTCTGATACTTTCTGAGGTTTGACTTCTCAGCAAAGGTTTTTCCACAGTCATTGCAATCATAAGGTTTCCCCCAGTACAAATTGTCTGATGCTTTGTGAGCTTTGATTTCTCAGCAAAGGCTTTTCCACAATGATTGCATTCATAAGGTTTCTCCCCTCTGTGAATTCTCTGATGATTTATGAGGTTTGCCTTCTGGCCAAAGGATTTTCCATAGTAATTGCATTCATAAGGTTTCTCACCTGTGTGAATTCTCTGATGATTTATGAGGTTTGCCTTCTGGCCAAAGGATTTTCCACAGTCATTACATTCAAAAGGTTTCTCACCTGTGTGAATTCTCTGATGATTTATGAGGTGTTTCTTCTGGCCAAAGAACTTCCCACAGTCATTAGATTTGTAAGATTTCAACCCTGTGTGAATTCTCTGATGTCTAATGAGATCTGACTTCTGGTGAGTGGTTTCCACACAATCATTACACACATGAGGGTTTTCCACAATATGAGTGCTGTGATGGAGGGTATTTAATACTGAATGAATTCCCACAAGGTTTACATGCATAGGATTTCTTCCCTATATTTGGTCTATGATTCAGTCTAACATGTGATTGGTAAATGACAGGTTCCACAGTCCCAATATACTTATAAATGTTCTCTCTTTTCAGGTGAATACAATCAGAATTCCACAGTCAGTCAGCTGGGAGGGGTGGATGAATCCGGAAACAGCTGGTTTCCTTGTACTAAAACAAGCGCCATATCACGAAGGACTCTTGCATTTCTTTTTCTTTTTTGCATTTTTCACATTTTCTTATTTATCATGGTTTGTAATAAATTTTCTGATGTGGGTTGTGGTTTTGAGGCTGGCTTAAGGAGTTCAGGGAACCAGAGGAATGGTCTTTTTCAATTAGGGCACAGCTGTTGTTTCTCTCCAATTCTGGCTTTCTGTAATTGCTTTGGGTGCCTCAGGCAATTTTTCATTTTGAGCGACTTTTTCCTAAATGCTTTGTTGGTCTGAGTTGGTTTTGCCTTTTTCCTTTTCAAATTGTGTATTCTGATGCAATACAAACAAGGGTTTAGAACGAGGATCCATCAGGAAATTGAAAAACAGAACATATTGGGTTTTCATGATTAGAAATCATAGGCAACATGACCAAGATGAGTTTTTGGGTTTTGGAAAATGACATAGAACCCTTCCACTGAGGGGCAGATATTAATTTCCTCCAAATCGAGAGTGAGTGCGATTTTCAGGTGAATTCAATCAGAATTCCACAGCCAGTCAGCTAGGAGGGGTGGATGAATCCGGGAACAGCTGGTTTCCTTGCAACTAAATCAAGCCCAATATCACAAAGGACTCTTGCATTTCTTTGGCTTCTTTCTCTTTTTTCTTTTTATCATGGTTTGTAATGAATTTTCTGATGTGAGCTTTGGTTTTGAGGCTGCAATATAGAGTTCAGTGCACAGGAGGAATGGTCTTTTTCAAACAGGGCATAGCTGTTGGCCTGCTTCAATTATGGCTTGCTGTCATTGTTTTGGGTGCCTCAGCCGATTTGTGGTTTCTTGTCTGGCAATTTCCTAAATGTTTTCTGGGTCTGAGTTGGCTTTGCCTTCTTCATTCCCAAATTCTGTATTCTGACGCAACACAAACAAGAGTTTGGACAGAGTAGCCATTATGAAATAAAAAACATTACAAATGAGCATTTGAAGAATATAAATCTACAAGTAACACAACCAAGGTGAGTTTTTGTGTTTTGGAAAATCAAATGGAACACTTTGGCTGAGGTGACAGATATTAATTGCCTCCAAAATGAGTTTCACTGTGATTTTCAGGTTAATTCAGACAGAATTCCACAGGCATCAGCTGGAGGTGTGGATGAATCCGGGAACATTCGGTTTTCTTGAGACTAAATCAAGTCCAATATCATCATGGATTCTTGCATTTTTTTGGCTTTTTTCTCTTTTTTCTTATTTATCATGGTTTGTAATGAATTTTCTGATGTGAGCTTTGGTTTTGAGGCTGGCATATTGAGTTCAGGGCACAAGAGGAACGTTCTTTTTCAACCAGGGCACAGCTGTTGGCTTGCTCGAATTCTGGCTTGCTGTCATTGTTTTGGGTGCCTCAGCCGATTTGTGGTTTCTTGAGTGCCAATTTCCTAAATGTTTTCTGGGTCTGAGTCGGTTTTGCCTTCCTATTCCCAAATTTTGTATTCTGATGCAATACAAGCATGTTTTGGAGAGTAGCCATTATGAAAGAAAAAAAAAAAAACACAGCGCATTGCCATTTCAGGATTAGAAATCTACAGGCAACACAACCAAGATGAGTTTCTGTGTTTTGGAAAATGACATAGAACGCTTCTGCTGAGGGGACAGATTCTAATTCCCTCCAAAATGAGTGTGAGTGCGATATTGAGGTGAATTCAATCAAAATTCCAGAGTCAGTCTGTGGAAGGGGGGGATGAATCTGGAAACAGCCAGTTTCTTTGTGTCTAAATCCAGCCAAATATCACAAAGGACTCTTGCATTTCTTTGGCTTTTTCACATTTCCCTTATTTATCATGGTTTGTAATGAATTTTCTGATGTGACCTTTGGTTTTGAGGCTGCAATATAGAGTTCAGGGCACCTGAGGAATGGTCTTTTTCAAACAGGACACAGCTGTTGGTTTGCTCCAATTCTGGCTATTGTCTTTGTTTTGGGTGCCTCAGCTGAAATTTGGTTTCTTGAGTTTCACTGGGATTGTCAGGTTAATTCAGTCAGAATTCCACAGGCAGTCAGCTTTAGTGGTGGATGAATCTGGGAACAGCCAGTTTCCTTGCAACTAAATCAAACCCAATATCATTATGGATTCTTGCATTTCTTTGGCTTTTTCATTTTTTCTTATTTATCATGGTTTGTAATGAATTTTCTGATGTGAGCTTTGGTTTTGAGGCTGCAATATGCGGTTCAGGGCACAAGAGGATGGTTCTTTTTCAATCAGGGCACAGCTGTTGGCTTGCTCCACTTCTGGCTTGCTGTCATTGTTTTGAGTGCCTCAGCCGATTTGTGGTTTCTTGTGTGGCAATTTCCCAAATGTTTTCAGGGTCTGAGTTGGCTTTGCCTTCTTCCTTCCCAAATTTTGTATTCTGATGCAATGCAAAGAAGAGTTTGTATAGAGTAGCCATTATGAAATAAAAAACACAACAAATAGGCATTTGAAGCTTAGAAATCTACAGGTAACATGACCAAGGTGAGTTTTTGTGTTTTGGAAAAAAAAAAATGGAACACTTTGGCTGAGGTGACAGATATTAACTGCCTCCAAACTGAGTTTCACTGTGATTTTCAGGTTAATTCAGTCAGAATTCCACAGGCAGTCAGCTGGAGGGGTGGATGAATCCGGGAACAGCCGGTTTCCTAGCCACTAAATCAAGCCCTATATCATTATGGATTCTTGCATTTCTTTGGCTTTTTTCTCTTTTTTCTTATTTATCATGGTTTGTAATGAATTTTCTGATGTGAGCTTTGGTTTTGAGGCTGGCATATTGAGTTCAGGGCACAAGAGGAAGGTTCTTTTTCAATCAGGGCACAGCTGTTGGCTTGCTCCACTTCTGGCTTGCTGTCATTGTTTTGGGTGCCTCAGCTGATTTGTGGTTTCTTGTGTGGCAATTTACTAAATGTTTTAGGGGTCTGAGTTGGTTTTGTCTTCTTCCTTCCCAAATTTTGTATTCTGATGCAATACAAGCAAGATTTTGGACAGAGTAGCCATTATGAAAGAAAAAAAAAAAAAACACAGCAAATTGACCTTTCAGGATTAGAAATCCATAGGCAACACCACCAAGATGAGATTCTGTGTTTTGGAAAATGACATGGAACGCTTCTGCTGAGGGGACAGATTCTAATTCCCTCCAAATGGAGTGTGAGAGCGATTTTGAAGTGAATTCAATCAGAATTCCAAAGTCAGTCTGTGGAAGGGGGGGATGAATCTGGAAACCGCCAGTTTCTTTGTGTCTAAATCCTGCCAAATATCACAAAGGACTCTTGCATTTCTTTGGCTTTTTCACATTTCCCTTATTTATCATGGTTTGTAATGAATTTTCTGATGTGAGCTTTGGTTTTGAGGCTGGCATATTGAGTTCAGGGCACAAGAGGAAGGTTCTTTTTCAATCAGGGCACAGCTGTTGGCTTGCTCCACTTCTGGCTTGCTGTCATTGTTTTGGGTGCCTCAGCCGATTTGTGGTTTCTTGAGTGCCAATTTCCTAAATGTTTTCTGAGTCTGAGTGGTTTTGCCTTCTTATTCCCAAATTTTGTATTCTGATGCAATACAAGCAAGATTTTGGAGAGTAGCCATTATGAAAGAAAAAAAAAAAACACAGCGCATTGCCCTTTCTGGATTAGAAATCTACAGGCAACACGACCAAGATGAGTTTCTGTGTTTTGGAAAATGACATAGAACGCTTCTGCTGAGGGGACAGATTCTAATTCCCTCCCAAATTAGTGTGAGTGTGATTTTGAGGTGAATTCAATCAGAATTCCAGAGTCAGTCTGTGGAAGGGGGGGATGAATCTGGAAACAGCCAGTTTCTTTGTGTCTAAATCCAGCCAAATATCACAAAGGACTCTTGCATTTCTTTGGCTTTTTCACATTTCCCTTATTTATCATGGTTTGTAATGAATTTTCTGATGTGAGCTTTGGTTTTGAGTCTGGCATATTGAGTTCAGGGCACCGGAGGAATGGTCTTTTTCAAACAGGGCACAGCTGTTGGTGTGCTCCAATTCTGGCTATTGTCTTTGTTTTGGGTGCCTCAGCTGAAATTTGGTTTCTTGAGTTTCACTGGGATTGTCAGGTTAATTCAGTCAGAATTCCACAGGCAGTCAGCTTTAGTGGTGGATGAATCTGGGAACAGCCGGTTTCCTTGCAACTAAATCAAACCCAATATCATTATGGATTCTTAGATTTCTTTGGCTTTTTTCTCTTTTTTCTTATTTATCATGGTTTGTAATGAATTTTCTGATGTGAGCTTTGGTTGAGGCTGCAATTTGAAGTTCAGGGCACAAGAGGATGGTTCTTTTTCAATCAGGGCACAGCTGTTGGCTTGCTCCACTTCTGGCTTGCTGTCATTGTTTTGAGTGCCTCAGCCGATTTGTGGTTTCTTGAGTGCCAATTTCCCAAATGTTTTCAGGGTCTGAGTTGGCTTTGCCTTCTTCCTTCCCAAATTTTGTATTCTGATGCAATGTAAAGAAGAGTTTGTACAGAATAGCCATTATGAGAGAAAAAACACAACAAATAGGCGTTTGAAGCTTAGAAATCTACAGGTAACATGACCAAGGTGAGTTTTTGTGTTTATGAAAATAAAATGGATCACTTTGGCTGAGGTGACAGATATTAATTGCCTCCAAACTGAGTTTCACTGTGATTTTCAGGTTAATTCAGTCAGAATTCCACAGGCTGTCAGCTGGAGGGGTGGATGTATCTGGGAACAGCCGGTTTCCTAGCGACTAAATCAAGCCCTATATCATTATGAATTCTTGCATTTTTTTGGCTTTTTCACATTTCCCTAATTTATCATGGTTTGTAATGAATTTTCTGATGTGAGCTTTGGTTTTGAGACTGCAATATAGAGTTCAGGACACCTGAGGAATGGTCTTTTTCAAACAGGGCACAGCTGTTGGTGTGCTCCAATTCTGGCTATTGTCTTTGTTTTGGGTGCCTCAGCTGAAATTTGGTTTCTTGAGTTTCACTGGGATTGTCAGGTTAATTCAGTCAGAATTCCACAGGCAGTCAGCTTTAGTGGTGGATGAATCTGGGAACAGCCAGTTTCCTTGCAACTAAATCAAACCCAATATCATTATGGATTCTTGCATTTCTTTGGCTTTTTTCTCTTTTTTCTTATTTATCATGGTTTGTAATGAATTTTCTGATGTGAGCTTTGGTTTTGAGGCTGGCATATTGAGTTCAGGGCACAAGAGGAATGGTCTTTTTCAATCAGGGCACAGCTGTTGGCTTGCTCCAATTCTGGCTTGCTGTCATTGTTTTGAGTGCCTCAGCCGATTTCTGGTTTCTTGTGTGGCAATTTCCCAAATGTTTTCAGGGTCTGTGTTGGCTTTGCCTTCTTCCTTCCCAAATTTTGTATTCTGATGCAATGCAAAGAAGAGTTTGTACAGAATAGCCAGTATGAAATAAAAAAACACAACAAATAGGCGTTTGAAACTTAGAAATCTACAGGTAACATGACCAAGGTGAGTTTTAGTGTTTATGAAAATAAAATGGAACACTTTGGCTGAGGTGACAGATATTAATTGCCTCCAAACTGAGTTTCACTGTGATTTTCAGGTTAATTCAGTCAGAATTCCACAGGCAGTCAGCTGGAGGGGTGGATGAATCTGGGAACAGCCGGTTTCCTAGCGACTAAATCAAGCCCTAATCATTATGGATTCTTGCATTTTTTGGCTTTTTTCCATTTTTCTTATTTGTCATGGTTTGTAATGAATTTTCTGATGTGAGCTTTGGTTTTGAGGCTGGCATATTGAGTTCAGGGCACAAGAGGAAGGTTCTTTTTCAATCAGGGCACAGCTGTTGGCTTGCTCCACTTCTGGCTTGCTGTCATTGTTTTGGGTGCCTCAGCTGATTTGTGGTTTCTTGTGTGGCAATTTCCTAAATGTTTTCGGGGTCTGAGTTGCTTTTGTCTTCTTCCTTCCCAAATTTTGTATTCTGATGCAATACAAGCAAGATTTTGGACAGAGTAGCCATTATGAAAGAAAAAAAAAAAAAACACAGCAAATTGACCTTTCAGGATTAGAAATCCATAGGCAACACAACCAAGGTGAGATTCTGTGTTTTGGAAAATGCCATGGAACGCTTCTGCTGAGCGGACAGATTCTAATGCCCTCCAAATGGAGTGTGAGAGCGATTTTGAGGTGAATTCAATCAGAATTCCAGAGTCAGTCTGTGGAAGGGGGGGATGAATCTGGAAACAGCCAGTTTCTTTGTGTCTAAATCCTGCCAAATATCACAAAGGACTCTTGCATTTCTTTGGCTTTTTCACATTTCCCTTATTTATCATGGTTTGTAATGAATTTTCTGATGTGAGCTTTGGTTTTGAGTCTGGCATATTGAGTTCAGGGCACAAGAGGAAGGTTCTTTTTCAATCAGGGCACAGCTGTTGGCTTGCTCCACTTCTGGCTTGCTGTCATTGTTTTGGATGCCTCAGCCGATTTCTGGTTTCTTGAGTGGAAATTTCCTAAATGTTTTCTGGGTCTGAGTCGGTTTTGCCTTCTTATTCCCAAATTTTGTATTCTGATGCAATGCAAAGAAGAGTTTGTAAAGAATAGCCATTATGAAATAAAAAACACAAAAAATAGGTGTTTGAAGCTTAGAAATCTACAGGTAACATGACCAAGGTGAGTTTTTGTGTTTATGAAAATAAAATGGAATACTTTGGCTGAGGTGACAGATATTAATTGCCTCCAAACTGAGTTTCACTGTGATTTTCAGGTTAATTCAGTCAGAATTCCACAGGCAGTCAGCTGGAGGGGTGGATGAATCTGGGAACAGCCGGTTTCCTAGCGACTAAATCAAGCCCTAATCATTATGGATTCTTGCATTTTTTTGGCTTTTTTCTCTTTTTTCTTATTTATCATGGTTTGTAATGAATTTTCTGATGTGAGCTTTGGTTTTGAGGCTGGCATATTGAGTTCAGGGCACAAGAGGAAGGTTCTTTTTCAATCAGGGCACAGCTGTTGGCTTGCTCCAATTCTGGCTTGCTGTCATTGTTTTGGGTGCCTCAGCTGATTTGTGGTTTCTTGTGTGGCAATTTCCTAAATGTTTTCGGGGTCTGAGTTGCTTTTGTCTTCTTCCTTCCCAAATTTTGTATTCTGATGCAATACAAGCAAGATTTTGGACAGAGTAGCCATTATGAAAGAAAAAAAAAAAAAACACAGCAAATTGACCTTTCAGGATTAGAAATCCATAGGCAACACAACCAAGATGAGATTCTGTGTTTTGGAAAATGACATGGAACGCTTCTGCTGAGGGGACAGATTCTAATTCCCTCCAAATGGAGTGTGAGAGCGATCTTGAGGTGAATTCAATCAGAATTCCAGAGTCAGTCTGTGGAAGGGGGGGATGAATCTGGAAACAGCCAGTTTCTTTGTGTCTAAATCCTGCCAAATATCACAAAGGACTCTTGCATTTCTTTGGCTTTTTCACATTTCCCTTATTTATCATGGTTTGTAATGAATTTTCTGATGTGAGCTTTGGTTTTGAGGCTGGCATATTGAGTTCAGGGCACAAGAGGAAGGTTCCTTTTCAATCAGGGCACAGCTGTTGGCTTGCTCCAATTCTGGCTTGCTGTCATTGTTTTAGGTGCCTCAGCCGATTTGTGGTTTCTTGAGTGCCAATTTCCTAAATGCTTTCTGGGTCTGAGTCGGTTTTGCCTTCTTATTCCCAAATTTTGTATTCTGATGCAATACAAGCAAGATTTTGGAGAGTAGCCATTATGAAAGAAAAAAAAAAAAAAAACACAGCGCATTGCCCTTTCAGGATTAGAAATCTACAGGCAACACAACCAAGATGAGTTTCTGTGTTTTGGAAAATGACATAGAACGCTTCTGCTGAGGGGACAGATTCTAATTCCCTCCCAAATGAGTGTGAGCGATTTTGTGGTCAATTCAATCAGAATTCCAAAGTCAATCTGTGGAAGGGGGGGATGTATCTGGAAACAGCCAGTTTCTTTGTGTCTAAATCCAGCCAAATATCACAAAGGACTCTTGCATTTCTTTGGCTTTTTCACATTTCCCTTATTTATCATGGTTTGTAATGAATTTTCTGATGTGAGCTTTGGTTTTGAGACTGCAATATAGAGTTCAGGACACCTGAGGAATGGTCTTTTTCAAACAGGGCACAGCTGTTGGTGTGCTCCAATTCTGGCTATTGTCTTTGTTTTGGGTGCCTCAGCTGAAATTTGGTTTCTTGAGTTTCACTGGGATTGTCAGGTTAATTCAGTCAGAATTCCACAGGCAGTCAGCTTTAGTGGTGGATGAATCTGGGAACAGCCAGTTTCCTTGCAACTAAATCAAACCCAATATCATTATGGATTCTTGCATTTCTTTGGCTTTTTTCTCTTTTTTCTTATTTATCATGGTTTGTAATGAATTTTCTGATGTGAGCTTTGGTTTTGAGGCTGGCATATTGAGTTCAGGGCACAAGAGGATGGTTCTTTTTCAATCAGGGCAAAGCTGTTGGCTTGCTCCAATTCTGGCTTGCTGTCATTGTTTTGAGTGCCTCAGCCGATTTCTGGTTTCTTGTGTGGCAATTTCCCAAATGTTTTCAGGGTCTGTGTTGGCTTTGCCTTCTTCCTTCCCAAATTTTGTATTCTGATGCAATGTAAAGAAGAGTTTGTACAGAATAGCCAGTATGAAATAAAAAAACACAACAAATAGGCGTTTGAAACTTAGAAATCTACAGGTAACATGACCAAGGTGAGTTTTAGTGTTTATGAAAATAAAATGGAACACTTTGGCTGAGGTGACAGATATTAATTGCCTCCAAACTGAGTTTCACTGTGATTTTCAGGTTAATTCAGTCAGAATTCCACAGGCAGTCAGCTGGAGGGGTGGATGAATCTGGGAACAGCCGGTTTCCTAGCGACTAAATCAAGCCCTAATCATTATGGATTCTTGCATTTTTTGGCTTTTTTCCATTTTTCTTATTTGTCATGGTTTGTAATGAATTTTCTGATGTGAGCTTTGGTTTTGAGGCTGGCATATTGAGTTCAGGGCACAAGAGGAAGGTTCTTTTTCAATCAGGGCACAGCTGTTGGCTTGCTCCACTTCTGGCTTGCTGTCATTGTTTTGGGTGCCTCAGCTGATTTGTGGTTTCTTGTGTGGCAATTTCCTAAATGTTTTCGGGGTCTGAGTTGCTTTTGTCTTCTTCCTTCCCAAATTTTGTATTCTGATGCAATACAAGCAAGATTTTGGACAGAGTAGCCATTATGAAAGAAAAAAAAAAAAACACAGCAAATTGACCTTTCAGGATTAGAAATCCATAGGCAACACAACCAAGGTGAGATTCTGTGTTTTGGAAAATGCCATGGAACGCTTCTGCTGAGCGGACAGATTCTAATGCCCTCCAAATGGAGTGTGAGAGCGATTTTGAGGTGAATTCAATCAGAATTCCAGAGTCAGTCTGTGGAAGGGGGGGATGAATCTGGAAACAGCCAGTTTCTTTGTGTCTAAATCCTGCCAAATATCACAAAGGACTCTTGCATTTCTTTGGCTTTTTCACATTTCCCTTATTTATCATGGTTTGTAATGAATTTTCTGATGTGAGCTTTGGTTTTGAGGCTGGCATATTGAGTTCAGGGCACAAGAGGAAGGTTCCTTTTCAATCAGGGCACAGCTGTTGGCTTGCTCCAATTCTGGCTTGCTGTCATTGTTTTAGGTGCCTCAGCCGATTTGTGGTTTCTTGAGTGCCAATTTCCTAAATGCTTTCTGGGTCTGAGTCGGTTTTGCCTTCTTATTCCCAAATTTTGTATTCTGATGCAATACAAGCAAGATTTTGGAGAGTAGCCATTATGAAAGAAAAAAAAAAAAAAACACAGCGCATTGCCCTTTCAGGATTAGAAATCTACAGGCAACACAACCAAGATGAGTTTCTGTGTTTTGGAAAATGACATAGAACGCTTCTGCTGAGGGGACAGATTCTAATTCCCTCCCAAATGAGTGTGAGCGATTTTGTGGTCAATTCAATCAGAATTCCAAAGTCAATCTGTGGAAGGGGGGGATGTATCTGGAAACAGCCAGTTTCTTTGTGTCTAAATCCAGCCAAATATCACAAAGGACTCTTGCATTTCTTTGGCTTTTTCACATTTCCCTTATTTATCATGGTTTGTAATGAATTTTCTGATGTGAGCTTTGGTTTTGAGACTGCAATATAGAGTTCAGGACACCTGAGGAATGGTCTTTTTCAAACAGGGCACAGCTGTTGGTGTGCTCCAATTCTGGCTATTGTCTTTGTTTTGGGTGCCTCAGCTGAAATTTGGTTTCTTGAGTTTCACTGGGATTGTCAGGTTAATTCAGTCAGAATTCCACAGGCAGTCAGCTTTAGTGGTGGATGAATCTGGGAACAGCCAGTTTCCTTGCAACTAAATCAAACCCAATATCATTATGGATTCTTGCATTTCTTTGGCTTTTTTCTCTTTTTTCTTATTTATCATGGTTTGTAATGAATTTTCTGATGTGAGCTTTGGTTTTGAGGCTGGCATATTGAGTTCAGGGCACAAGAGGATGGTTCTTTTTCAATCAGGGCACAGCTGTTGGCTTGCTCCACTTCTGGCTTGCTGTCATTGTTTTGAGTGCCTCAGCCGATTTCTGGTTTCTTGTGTGGCAATTTCCCAAATGTTTTCAGGGTCTGTGTTGGCTTTGCCTTCTTCCTTCCCAAATTTTGTATTCTGATGCAATGTAAAGAAGAGTTTGTACAGAATAGCCAGTATGAAATAAAAAAACACAACAAATAGGCGTTTGAAACTTAGAAATCTACAGGTAACATGACCAAGGTGAGTTTTAGTGTTTATGAAAATAAAATGGAACACTTTGGCTGAGGTGACAGATATTAATTGCCTCCAAACTGAGTTTCACTGTGATTTTCAGGTTAATTCAGTCAGAATTCCACAGGCAGTCAGCTGGAGGGGTGGATGAATCTGGGAACAGCCGGTTTCCTAGCGACTAAATCAAGCCCTAATCATTATGGATTCTTGCATTTTTTGGCTTTTTTCCATTTTTCTTATTTGTCATGGTTTGTAATGAATTTTATGATGTGAGCTTTGGTTTTGAGGCTGGCATATTGAGTTCAGGGCACAAGAGGAAGGTTCTTTTTCAATCAGGGCACAGCTGTTGGCTTGCTCCACTTCTGGCTTGCTGTCATTGTTTTGGGTGCCTCAGCTGATTTGTGGTTTCTTGTGTGGCAATTTCCTAAATGTTTTCGGGGTCTGAGTTGCTTTTGTCTTCTTCCTTCCCAAATTTTGTATTCTGATGCAATACAAGCAAGATTTTGGACAGAGTAGCCATTATGAAAGAAAAAAAAAAAAACACAGCAAATTGACCTTTCAGGATTAGAAATCCATAGGCAACACAACCAAGGTGAGATTCTGTGTTTTGGAAAATGCCATGGAACGCTTCTGCTGAGCGGACAGATTCTAATGCCCTCCAAATGGAGTGTGAGAGCGATTTTGAGGTGAATTCAATCAGAATTCCAGAGTCAGTCTGTGGAAGGGGGGGATGAATCTGGAAACAGCCAGTTTCTTTGTGTCTAAATCCTGCCAAATATCACAAAGGACTCTTGCATTTCTTTGGCTTTTTCACATTTCCCTTATTTATCATGGTTTGTAATGAATTTTCTGATGTGAGCTTTGGTTTTGAGTCTGGCATATTGAGTTCAGGGCACAAGAGGAAGGTTCTTTTTCAATCAGGGCACAGCTGTTGGCTTGCTCCACTTCTGGCTTGCTGTCATTGTTTTGGATGCCTCAGCCGATTTCTGGTTTCTTGAGTGGAAATTTCCTAAATGTTTTCTGGGTCTGAGTCAGTTTTGCCTTCTTATTCCCAAATTTTGTATTCTGATGCAATGCAAAGAAGAGTTTGTAAAGAATAGCCATTATGAAATAAAAAACACAAAAAATAGGTGTTTGAAGCTTAGAAATCTACAGGTAACATGACCAAGGTGAGTTTTTGTGTTTATGAAAATAAAATGGAATACTTTGGCTGAGGTGACAGATATTAATTGCCTCCAAACTGAGTTTCACTGTGATTTTCAGGTTAATTCAGTCAGAATTCCACAGGCAGTCAGCTGGAGGGGTGGATGAATCTGGGAACAGCCGGTTTCCTAGCGACTAAATCAAGCCCTATATCATTATGGATTCTTGCATTTTTTTGGCTTTTTTCTCTTTTTTCTTATTTATCATGGTTTGTAATGAATTTTCTGATGTGAGCTTTGGTTTTGAGGCTGGCATATTGAGTTCAGGGCACAAGAGGAAGGTTCTTTTTCAATCAGGGCACAGCTGTTGGCTTGCTCCAATTCTGGCTTGCTGTCATTGTTTTGGGTGCCTCAGCTGATTTGTGGTTTCTTGTGTGGCAATTTCCTAAATGTTTTCGGGGTCTGAGTTGCTTTTGTCTTCTTCCTTCCCAAATTTTGTATTCTGATGCAATACAAGCAAGATTTTGGACAGAGTAGCCATTATGAAAGAAAAAAAAAAAAAACACAGCAAATTGACCTTTCAGGATTAGAAATCCATAGGCAACACAACCAAGATGAGATTCTGTGTTTTGGAAAATGACATGGAACGCTTCTGCTGAGGGGACAGATTCTAATTCCCTCCAAATGGAGTGTGAGAGCGATCTTGAGGTGAATTCAATCAGAATTCCAAAGTCAGTCTGTGGAAGGGGGGGATGAATCTGGAAACAGCCAGTTTCTTTGTGTCTAAATCCTGCCAAATATCACAAAGGACTCTTGCATTTCTTTGGCTTTTTCACATTTCCCTTATTTATCATGGTTTGTAATGAATTTTCTGATGTGAGCTTTGGTTTTGAGGCTGGCATATTGAGTTCAGGGCACAAGAGGAAGGTTCCTTTTCAATCAGGGCACAGCTGTTGGCTTGCTCCAATTCTGGCTTGCTGTCATTGTTTTAGGTGCCTCAGCCGATTTGTGGTTTCTTGAGTGCCAATTTCCTAAATGCTTTCTGGGTCTGAGTCGGTTTTGCCTTCTTATTCCCAAATTTTGTATTCTGATGCAATACAAGCAAGATTTTGGAGAGTAGCCATTATGAAAGAAAAAAAAAAAAAAACACAGCGCATTGCCCTTTCAGGATTAGAAATCTACAGGCAACACAACCAAGATGAGTTTCTGTGTTTTGGAAAATGACATAGAACGCTTCTGCTGAGGGGACAGATTCTAATTCCCTCCCAAATGAGTGTGAGCGATTTTGTGGTCAATTCAATCAGAATTCCAAAGTCAATCTGTGGAAGGGGGGGATGTATCTGGAAACAGCCAGTTTCTTTGTGTCTAAATCCAGCCAAATATCACAAAGGACTCTTGCATTTCTTTGGCTTTTTCACATTTCCCTTATTTATCATGGTTTGTAATGAATTTTCTGATGTGAGCTTTGGTTTTGAGGCTGCAATATAGAGTTCAGGGCACCTGAGGAATGGTTTTTTTCAAACAGGGCACAGCTGTTGGTGTGCTCCAATTCTGGCTATTGTCTTTGTTTTGGGTGCCTCAGCTGAAATTTGGTATCTTGAGTTTCACTGCAATTGTCAGGTTAATTCAGTCAGAATTCCACAGGCAGTCAGCTTTAGTGGTGGATGAATCTGGGAACAGCCGGTTTCCTTGCAACTAAATCAAACCCAATATCATTATGGATTCTTGCATTTCTTTGGCTTTTTTCTCTTTTTTCTTATTTATCATGGTTTGTAATGAATTTTCTGATCTGAGCTTTGGTTTTGAGGCTGGCATATTGAGTTCAGGGCACAAGAGGATGGTTCTTTTTCAATCAGGGCACAGCTGTTGGCTTGCTCCACTTCTGGCTTGCTGTCATTGTTTTGAGTGCCTCAGCCGATTTGTGGTTTCTTGTGTGGCAATTTCCCAAATGTTTTCAGGGTCTGAGTTGGCTTTGCCTTCTTCCTTCCCAAATTTTGTATTCTGATGCAATGTAAAGAAGAGTTTGTACAGAATAGCCATTATGAGAGAAAAAACACAACAAATAGGCGTTTGAAGCTTAGAAATCTACAGGTAACATGACCAAGGTGAGTTTTTTTTTGTTTATGAAAATAAAATGGAACACTTTGGCTGAGGTGACAGATATTAATGGCCTCCAAACTGAGTTTCACAGTGATTTTCAGGTTAATTCAGTCAGAATTCCACAGGCAGTCAGCTGGAGGGGTGGATGAATCCGGGAACAGCCGGTTTCCTAGCAACTAAATCAAGCCTTATATCATTATGGATTCTTGCATTTTTTTGGCTTTTTTCTCTTTTTTTTCTTATTTATCAAGGTTTGTAATGAATTTTCTGATGTGAGCTTTGGTTTTGAGGCTGGCATATTGAGTTCAGGGCACAAGAGGAAGGTTCTTTTTCAATCAGGGCACAGCTGTTGGCTTGCTCCACTTCTGGCTTGCTGTCATTGTTTTGGGTGCCTCAGCCGATTTCTGGTTTCTTGTGTGGCAATTTCCCAAATGTTTTCAGGGTCTGTGTTGGCTTTGCCTTCTTCCTTCCCAAATTTTGTATTCTGATGCAATGTAAAGAAGAGTTTGTACAGAATAGCCAGTATGAAATAAAAAAACACAACAAATAGGCGTTTGAAACTTAGAAATCTACAGGTAACATGACCAAGGTGAGTTTTAGTGTTTATGAAAATAAAATGGAACACTTTGGCTGAGGTGACAGATATTAATTGCCTCCAAACTGAGTTTCACTGTGATTTTCAGGTTAATTCAGTCAGAATTCCACAGGCAGTCAGCTGGAGGGGTGGATGAATCTGGGAACAGCCGGTTTCCTAGCGACTAAATCAAGCCCTAATCATTATGGATTCTTGCATTTTTTGGCTTTTTTCCATTTTTCTTATTTGTCATGGTTTGTAATGAATTTTCTGATGTGAGCTTTGGTTTTGAGGCTGGCATATTGAGTTCAGGGCACAAGAGGAAGGTTCTTTTTCAATCAGGGCACAGCTGTTGGCTTGCTCCACTTCTGGCTTGCTGTCATTGTTTTGGGTGCCTCAGCTGATTTGTGGTTTCTTGTGTGGCAATTTCCTAAATGTTTTCGGGGTCTGAGTTGCTTTTGTCTTCTTCCTTCCCAAATTTTGTATTCTGATGCAATACAAGCAAGATTTTGGACAGAGTAGCCATTATGAAAGAAAAAAAAAAAAAACACAGCAAATTGACCTTTCAGGATTAGAAATCCATAGGCAACACAACCAAGGTGAGATTCTGTGTTTTGGAAAATGCCATGGAACGCTTCTGCTGAGCGGACAGATTCTAATGCCCTCCAAATGGAGTGTGAGAGCGATTTTGAGGTGAATTCAATCAGAATTCCAGAGTCAGTCTGTGGAAGGGGGGGATGAATCTGGAAACAGCCAGTTTCTTTGTGTCTAAATCCTGCCAAATATCACAAAGGACTCTTGCATTTCTTTGGCTTTTTCACATTTCCCTTATTTATCATGGTTTGTAATGAATTTTCTGATGTGAGCTTTGGTTTTGAGTCTGGCATATTGAGTTCAGGGCACAAGAGGAAGGTTCTTTTTCAATCAGGGCACAGCTGTTGGCTTGCTCCACTTCTGGCTTGCTGTCATTGTTTTGGATGCCTCAGCCGATTTCTGGTTTCTTGAGTGGAAATTTCCTAAATGTTTTCTGGGTCTGAGTCGGTTTTGCCTTCTTATTCCCAAATTTTGTATTCTGATGCAATGCAAAGAAGAGTTTGTAAAGAATAGCCATTATGAAATAAAAAACACAAAAAATAGGTGTTTGAAGCTTAGAAATCTACAGGTAACATGACCAAGGTGAGTTTTTGTGTTTATGAAAATAAAATGGAATACTTTGGCTGAGGTGACAGATATTAATTGCCTCCAAACTGAGTTTCACTGTGATTTTCAGGTTAATTCAGTCAGAATTCCACAGGCAGTCAGCTGGAGGGGTGGATGAATCTGGGAACAGCCGGTTTCCTAGCGACTAAATCAAGCCCTATATCATTATGGATTCTTGCATTTTTTTGGCTTTTTTCTCTTTTTTCTTATTTATCATGGTTTGTAATGAATTTTCTGATGTGAGCTTTGGTTTTGAGGCTGGCATATTGAGTTCAGGGCACAAGAGGAAGGTTCTTTTTCAATCAGGGCACAGCTGTTGGCTTGCTCCAATTCTGGCTTGCTGTCATTGTTTTGGGTGCCTCAGCTGATTTGTGGTTTCTTGTGTGGCAATTTCCTAAATGTTTTCGGGGTCTGAGTTGCTTTTGTCTTCTTCCTTCCCAAATTTTGTATTCTGATGCAATACAAGCAAGATTTTGGACAGAGTAGCCATTATGAAAGAAAAAAAAAAAAACACAGCAAATTGACCTTTCAGGATTAGAAATCCATAGGCAACACAACCAAGATGAGATTCTGTGTTTTGGAAAATGACATGGAACGCTTCTGCTGAGGGGACAGATTCTAATTCCCTCCAAATGGAGTGTGAGAGCGATCTTGAGGTGAATTCAATCAGAATTCCAAAGTCAGTCTGTGGAAGGGGGGGATGAATCTGGAAACAGCCAGTTTCTTTGTGTCTAAATCCTGCCAAATATCACAAAGGACTCTTGCATTTCTTTGGCTTTTTCACATTTCCCTTATTTATCATGGTTTGTAATGAATTTTCTGATGTGAGCTTTGGTTTTGAGGCTGGCATATTGAGTTCAGGGCACAAGAGGAAGGTTCCTTTTCAATCAGGGCACAGCTGTTGGCTTGCTCCAATTCTGGCTTGCTGTCATTGTTTTAGGTGCCTCAGCCGATTTGTGGTTTCTTGAGTGCCAATTTCCTAAATGCTTTCTGGGTCTGAGTCGGTTTTGCCTTCTTATTCCCAAATTTTGTATTCTGATGCAATACAAGCAAGATTTTGGAGAGTAGCCATTATGAAAGAAAAAAAAAAAAAAACACAGCGCATTGCCCTTTCAGGATTAGAAATCTACAGGCAACACAACCAAGATGAGTTTCTGTGTTTTGGAAAATGACATAGAACGCTTCTGCTGAGGGGACAGATTCTAATTCCCTCCCAAATGAGTGTGAGCGATTTTGTGGTCAATTCAATCAGAATTCCAAAGTCAATCTGTGGAAGGGGGGGATGTATCTGGAAACAGCCAGTTTCTTTGTGTCTAAATCCAGCCAAATATCACAAAGGACTCTTGCATTTCTTTGGCTTTTTCACATTTCCCTTATTTATCATGGTTTGTAATGAATTTTCTGATCTGAGCTTTGGTTTTGAGGCTGCAATATAGAGTTCAGGGCACCTGAGGAATGGTTTTTTTCAAACAGGGCACAGCTGTTGGTGTGCTCCAATTCTGGCTATTGTCTTTGTTTTGGGTGCCTCAGCTGAAATTTGGTATCTTGAGTTTCACTGCAATTGTCAGGTTAATTCAGTCAGAATTCCACAGGCAGTCAGCTTTAGTGGTGGATGAATCTGGGAACAGCCGGTTTCCTTGCAACTAAATCAAACCCAATATCATTATGGATTCTTGCATTTCTTTGGCTTTTTTCTCTTTTTTCTTATTTATCATGGTTTGTAATGAATTTTCTGATGTGAGCTTTGGTTTTGAGGCTGGCATATTGAGTTCAGGGCACAAGAGGATGGTTCTTTTTCAATCAGGGCACAGCTGTTGGCTTGCTCCACTTCTGGCTTGCTGTCATTGTTTTGAGTGCCTCAGCCGATTTGTGGTTTCTTGTGTGGCAATTTCCCAAATGTTTTCAGGGTCTGAGTTGGCTTTGCCTTCTTCCTTCCCAAATTTTGTATTCTGATGCAATGTAAAGAAGAGTTTGTACAGAATAGCCATTATGAGAGAAAAAACACAACAAATAGGCGTTTGAAGCTTAGAAATCTACAGGTAACATGACCAAGGTGAGTTTTTTTTGTTTATGAAAATAAAATGGAACACTTTGGCTGAGGTGACAGATATTAATGGCCTCCAAACTGAGTTTCACAGTGATTTTCAGGTTAATTCAGTCAGAATTCCACAGGCAGTCAGCTGGAGGGGTGGATGAATCCGGGAACAGCCGGTTTCCTAGCAACTAAATCAAGCCTTATATCATTATGGATTCTTGCATTTTTTTGGCTTTTTTCTCTTTTTTTCTTATTTATCAAGGTTTGTAATGAATTTTCTGATGTGAGCTTTGGTTTTGAGGCTGGCATATTGAGTTCAGGGCACAAGAGGAAGGTTCTTTTTCAATCAGGGCACAGCTGTTGGCTTGCTCCACTTCTGGCTTGCTGTCATTGTTTTGGGTGCCTCAGCTGATTTGTGGTTTCTTGTGTGGCAATTTCCTAAATGTTTTCGGGGTCTGAGTTGGTTTTGTCTTCTTCCTTCCCAAATTTTGTATTCTGATGCAATACAAGCAAAATTTTGGACAGAGTAGCCATTATGAAAGAAAAAAAAAACACAGCAAATTGACCTTTCAGGATTAGAAATCCATAGGCAACACAACCAAGGTGAGATTCTGTGTTTTGGAAAATGACATGGAACGCTTCTGCTGAGGTGACAGATTCTAATTCCCTCCAAATGGAGTGTGAGAGCGATTTTGAGGTGAATTCAATCAAAATTCCAAAGTCAGTCTGTGGAAGGGGGGGATGAATCTGGAAACAGCCAGTTTCTTTGTGTCTAAATCCTGCCAAATATCACAAAGGACTCTTGCATTTCTTTGGCTTTTTCACATTTCCCTTATTTATCATGGTTTGTAATGAATTTTCTGATGTGAGCTTTGGTTTTGAGGCAGGCATATTGAGTTCAGGGCACAAGAGGAAGGTTCTTTTTCAATCAGGGCACAGCTGTTGGCTTGCTCCACTTCTGGCTTGCTGTCATTGTTTTGGGTGCCTCAGCTGATTTGTGGTTTCTTGTGTGGCAATTTCCTAAATGTTTTCGGGGTCTGAGTTGGTTTTGCCTTCTTCCTTCCAAAATTTTGTATTCTGATGCAATACAAGCAAGATTTTGGACAGAGTAGCCATTATGAAAGAAAAAAAAAAACACAGCAAATTTACCATTCAGGATTAGAAATCCATAGGCAACACAACCAAGATGAGATTCTGTGTTTTGGAAAATGACATGGAACGCTTCTGCTGAGGGGACAGATTCTAATTCCCTCCAAATGGAGTGTGAGAGCGATCTTGAGGTGAATTCAATCAGAATTCCAAAGTCAGTCTGTGGAAGGGGGGATGAATCTGGAAACAGCCAGTTTCTTTGTGTCTAAATCCTGCCAAATATCACAAAGGACTCTTGCATTTCTTTGGCTTTTTTCTCTTTTTTCTTATTTATCATGGTTTGTAATGAATTTTCTGATGTGAGCTTTGGTTTTGAGGCTGGCATATTGAGTTCAGGGCACCTGAGGAATGGTCTTTTTCAATCAGGGCACAGCTGTTGGCTTGCTCCACTTCTGGCTTGCTGTCATTGTTTTGGGTGCCTCAGCTGATTTGTGGTTTCTTGTGTGGCAATTTCCTAAATGTTTTCGGGGTCTGAGTTGGTTTTGCCTTCTGCCTTCCCAAATTTTGTATTCTGATGCAATACAAGCAAGATTTTGGACAGAGTAGCCATTATGAAAGAAAAAAAAAACACAGCAAATTGACCTTTCAGGATTAGAAATGCATAGGCAACACAACCAAGATGAGATTCTGTGTTTTGGAAAATGACATGGAACGCTTCTGCTGAGGTGACAGATTCTAATTCCCTCCAAATGGAGTGTGAGAGCGATCTTGAGGTGAATTCAATCAGAATTCCAAAGTCAGTCTGTGGAAGGGGGGGATGAATCTGGAAACAGCCAGTTTCTTTGTGTCTAAATCCTGCCAAATATCACAAAGGACTCTTGCATTTCTTTGGCTTTTTTCTTTTTTTCTTATTTATCATGGTTTGTAATGAATTTTCTGATGTGAGCTTTGGTTTTGAGGCTGGCATATTGAGTTCAGGGCACAAGAGGAAGGTTCTTTTTCAATCAGGGCACAGCTGTTGGCTTGCTCCACTTCTGGCTTGCTGTCATTGTTTTGGGTGCCTCAGCTGATTTGTGGTTTCTTGTGTGGCAATTTCCTAAATGTTTTCGGGGTCTGAGTTGGTTTTGCCTTCTTCCTTCCCACATTTTGTATTCTGATGCAATACAAGCAAAATTTTGGACAGAGTAGCCATTATGAAAGAAAAAAAAAACACAGCAAATTTACCATTCAGGATTAGAAATCCATAGGCAACACAACCAAGATGAGATTCTGTGTTTTGGAAAATGACATGGAACGCTTCTGCTGAGGTGACAGATTCTAATTCCCTCCCAAATGAGTGTGAGCGATTTTGTGGTCAATTCAATCAGAATTCCAAAGTCAATCTGTGGAAGGGGGGGATGTATCTGGAAACAGCCAGTTTCTTTGTGTCTAAATCCAGCCAAATATCACAAAGGACTCTTGCATTTCTTTGGCTTTTTCACATTTCCCTAATTTATCATGGTTTGTAATGAATTTTCTGATCTGAGCTTTGGTTTTGAGGCTGGCATATTGAGTTCAGGGCACCTGAGGAATGGTTTTTTTCAAACAGGGCACAGCTGTTGGTGTGCTCCAATTCTGGCTATTGTCTTTGTTTTGGGTGCCTCAGCTGAAATTTGGTATCTTGAGTTTCACTGCAATTGTCAGGTTAATTCAGTCAGAATTCCACAGGCAGTCAGCTTTAGTGGTGGATGAATCTGGGAACAGCCGGTTTCCTTGCAACTAAATCAAACCCAATATCATTATGGATTCTTGCATTTCTTTGGCTTTTTTCTCTTTTTTCTTATTTATCATGGTTTGTAATGAATTTTCTGATCTGAGCTTTGGTTTTGAGGCTGGCATATTGAGTTCAGGGCACAAGAGGATGGTTCTTTTTCAATCAGGGCACAGCTGTTGGCTTGCTCCACTTCTGGCTTGCTGTCATTGTTTTGAGTGCCTCAGCCGATTTGTGGTTTCTTGTGTGGCAATTTCCCAAATGTTTTCAGGGTCTGAGTTGGCTTTGCCTTCTTCCTTCCCAAATTTTGTATTCTGATGCAATGTAAAGAAGAGTTTGTACAGAATAGCCATTATGAGAGAAAAAACACAACAAATAGGCGTTTGAAGCTTAGAAATCTACAGGTAACATGACCAAGGTGAGTTTTTTTTGTTTATGAAAATAAAATGGAACACTTTGGCTGAGGTGACAGATATTAATGGCCTCCAAACTGAGTTTCACAGTGATTTTCAGGTTAATTCAGTCAGAATTCCACTGGCAGTCAGCTGGAGGGGTGGATGAATCCGGGAACAGCCGGTTTCCTAGCAACTAAATCAAGCCTTATATCATTATGGATTCTTGCATTTTTTTGGCTTTTTTCTCTTTTTTTCTTATTTATCAAGGTTTGTAATGAATTTTCTGATGTGAGCTTTGGTTTTGAGGCTGGCATATTGAGTTCAGGGCACAAGAGGAAGGTTCTTTTTCAATCAGGGCACAGCTGTTGGCTTGCTCCACTTCTGGCTTGCTGTCATTGTTTTGGGTGCCTCAGCTGATTTGTGGTTTCTTGTGTGGCAATTTCCTAAATGTTTTCGGGGTCTGAGTTGGTTTTGTCTTCTTCCTTCCCAAATTTTGTATTCTGATGCAATACAAGCAAAATTTTGGACAGAGTAGCCATTATGAAAGAAAAAAAAAAACACAGCAAATTGACCTTTCAGGATTAGAAATCCATAGGCAACACAACCAAGGTGAGATTCTGTGTTTTGGAAAATGACATGGAACGCTTCTGCTGAGGTGACAGATTCTAATTCCCTCCAAATGGAGTGTGAGAGCGATTTTGAGGTGAATTCAATCAAAATTCCAAAGTCAGTCTGTGGAAGGGGGGGATGAATCTGGAAACAGCCAGTTTCTTTGTGTCTAAATCCTGCCAAATATCACAAAGGACTCTTGCATTTCTTTGGCTTTTTCACATTTCCCTTATTTATCATGGTTTGTAATGAATTTTCTGATGTGAGCTTTGGTTTTGAGGCAGGCATATTGAGTTCAGGGCACAAGAGGAAGGTTCTTTTTCAATCAGGGCACAGCTGTTGGCTTGCTCCACTTCTGGCTTGCTGTCATTGTTTTGGGTGCCTCAGCTGATTTGTGGTTTCTTGTGTGGCAATTTCCTAAATGTTTTCGGGGTCTGAGTTGGTTTTGCCTTCTTCCTTCCAAAATTTTGTATTCTGATGCAATACAAGCAAGATTTTGGACAGAGTAGCCATTATGAAAGAAAAAAAAAACACAGCAAATTTACCATTCAGGATTAGAAATCCATAGGCAACACAACCAAGATGAGATTCTGTGTTTTGGAAAATGACATGGAACGCTTCTGCTGAGGGGACAGATTCTAATTCCCTCCAAATGGAGTGTGAGAGCGATCTTGAGGTGAATTCAATCAGAATTCCAAAGTCAGTCTGTGGAAGGGGGGATGAATCTGGAAACAGCCAGTTTCTTTGTGTCTAAATCCTGCCAAATATCACAAAGGACTCTTGCATTTCTTTGGCTTTTTTCTCTTTTTTCTTATTTATCATGGTTTGTAATGAATTTTCTGATGTGAGCTTTGGTTTTGAGGCTGGCATATTGAGTTCAGGGCACCTGAGGAATGGTCTTTTTCAATCAGGGCACAGCTGTTGGCTTGCTCCACTTCTGGCTTGCTGTCATTGTTTTGGGTGCCTCAGCTGATTTGTGGTTTCTTGTGTGGCAATTTCCTAAATGTTTTCGGGGTCTGAGTTGGTTTTGCCTTCTGCCTTCCCAAATTTTGTATTCTGATGCAATACAAGCAAGATTTTGGACAGAGTAGCCATTATGAAAGAAAAAAAAAACACAGCAAATTGACCTTTCAGGATTAGAAATGCATAGGCAACACAACCAAGATGAGATTCTGTGTTTTGGAAAATGACATGGAACGCTTCTGCTGAGGTGACAGATTCTAATTCCCTCCAAATGGAGTGTGAGAGCGATCTTGAGGTGAATTCAATCAGAATACGAAAGTCAGTCTGTGGAAGGGGGGGATGAATCTGGAAACAGCCAGTTTCTTTGTGTCTAAATCCTGCCAAATATCACAAAGGACTCTTGCATTTCTTTGGCTTTTTTCTTTTTTTCTTATTTATCATGGTTTGTAATGAATTTTCTGATGTGAGCTTTGGTTTTGAGGCTGGCATATTGAGTTCAGGGCACAAGAGGAAGGTTCTTTTTCAATCAGGGCACAGCTGTTGGCTTGCTCCACTTCTGGCTTGCTGTCATTGTTTTGGGTGCCTCAGCTGATTTGTGGTTTCTTGTGTGGCAATTTCCTAAATGTTTTCGGGGTCTGAGTTGGTTTTGCCTTCTTCCTTCCCAAATTTTGTATTCTGATGCAATACAAGCAAAATTTTGGACAGAGCAGCCATTATGAAAGAAAAAAAAAACACAGCAAATTTACCATTCAGGATTAGAAATCCATAGGCAACACAACCAAGGTGAGATTCTGTGTTTTGGAAAATGACATGGAACGCTTCTGCTGAGGTGACAGATTCTAATTCCCTCCAAATGGAGTGTGAGAGCGATCTTGAGGTGAATTCAATCAGAATACGAAAGTCAGTCTGTGGAAGGGGGGGATGAATCTGGAAACAGCCAGTTTCTTTGTGTCTAAATCCTGCCAAATATCACAAAGGGCTCTTGCATTTCTTTGGCTTTTTTCTTTTTTTCTTATTTATCATGGTTTGTAATGAATTTTCTGATGTGAGCTTTGGTTTTGAGTCTGGCATATTGAGTTCAGGGCACAAGAGGAAGGTTCTTTTTCAATCAGGGCACAGCTATTGGCTTGCTCCACTTCTGGCTTGCTGTCATTGTTTTTTGTGCCTCAGCTGATTTGTGGTTTCTTGTGTGGCAATTTCCTAAATGTTTTCTGGGTCTGAGTTGGTTTTGTCTTCTTCCTTCCCAAATTTTGTATTCTGATGCAATACAAGCAAGATTTTGGACAGAGTAGCCATTATGAAAGAAAAAAAAAAAACACAGCAAATTGACCTTTCAGGATTAGAAATCCATAGGCAACACAACCAAGGTGAGATTCTGTGTTTTGGAAAATGACATGGAACGCTTCTGCTGAGGTGACAGATTCTAATTCCCTCCAAATGGAGTGTGAGAGCGATTTTGAGGTGAATTCAATCAGAATTCCAAAGTCGGTCTGTGGAAGGGGGGGATGAATCTGGAAACAGCCAGTTTCTTTGTGTCTAAATCCTGCCAAATATCACAAAGGACTCTTGCATTTCTTTGGCTTTTTCACATTTCCCTTATTTATCATGGTTTGTAATGAATTTTCTGATGTGAGCTTTGGTTTTGAGGCTGGCATATTGAGTTCAGGGCACAAGAGGAAGGTTGTTTTTCAATCAGGGCACAGCTGTTGGCTTGCTCCACTTCTGGCTTGCTGTCATTGTTTTGGGTGCCTCAGCCGATTTGTGGTTTCTTGAGTGCCAATTTCCTAAACGTTTTCTGGGTCTGAGTCGGTTTTGCCTTCTTATTCCCAAATTTTGTATTCTGATGCAATACAAGCAAGATTTTGGAGAGTAGCCATTATGAAAGAAAGAAAAAAAAAAAACACAGCGCATTGCCCTTTCAGGATTAGAAATCTACAGGCAACATGACCAAGATGAGTTTCTGTGTTTTGGAAAATGACATAGAACGCTTCTGCTGAGGGGACAGATTCTAATTCCCTCCAAATGGAGTGTGAGAGCGATCTTGAGGTGAATTCAATCAGAATTCCAAAGTCAGTCTGTGGAAGGGGGGGATGAATCTGGAAACAGCCAGTTTCTTTGTGTCTAAATCCTGCCAAATATCACAAAGGACTCTTGCATTTCTTTGGCTTTTTCACATTTCCCTCATTTATCATGGTTTGTAATGAATTTTCTGATGTGAGCTTTGGTTTTGAGGCTGCAATATAGAGTTCAGGGCACCTGAGGAATTGTCTTTTTCAAACAGGCACAGCTGTTGGTGTGCTCCAATTCTGGCTATTGTCTTTGTTTTGTGTGCCTCAGCTGAAATTTGGTTTCTTGAGTTTCACTGCGATTGTCAGGTTAATTCAGTCAGAATTCCACAGGCAGTCAGCTTTAGTGGTGGATGAATCTGGGAACAGCCGGTTTCCTTGCAACTAAATCAAACCCAATATCATTATGGATTCTTGCATTTCTTTGGCTTTTTTCTCTTTTTTCTTATTTATCATGGTTTGTAATGAATTTTCTGATGTGAGCTTTGGTTTTGAGGCTGGCATATTGAGTTCAGGGCACAAGAGGAAGGTTGTTTTTCAATCAGGGCACAGCTGTTGGCTTGCTCCACTTCTGGCTTGCTGTCATTGTTTTGAGTGCCTCAGCCGATTTGTGGTTTCTTGTGTGGCTATTTCCCAAATGCTTTCAGGGTCTGAGTTGGCTTTGCCTTCTTCCTTCCCAAATTTTGATTTCTGATGCAATGCAAAGAAGAGTTTGTACAGAATAGCCATTATGAAAGAAAAAACACAACAAATAGGCGTTTGAAGCTTAGAAATCTACAGGTAACATGACCAAGGTGAGTTTTTGTGTTTTGGAAAATCAAATGAAACACTTTGGCTGAGGTGACAGATATTAATTGCCTCCAAACTGAGTTTCACTGTGATTTTCAGGTTAATTCAGTCAGAATTCCACAGGCTGTCAGCTGGAGGGGTGGATGAATCCGGGAACAGCCGGTTTCCTAGCGACTAAATCAAGCCCTATATCATTATGGATTCTTGCATTTTTTTGGCTTTTTTCTATTTTTTCTTATTTATCATGGTTTGTAATGAATTTTCTGATGTGAGCTTTGGTTTTGAGGCTGGCATATTGAGTTCAGGGCACAAGAGGAAGGTTCTTTTTCAATCAGGGCACAGCTGTTGGCTTGCTCCACTTCTGGCTTGCTGTCATTGTTTTGGGTGCCTCAGCTGATTTGTGGTTTCTTGTGTGGCAATTTCCTAAATGTTTTCTGGGTCTGAGTTGGTTTTGCCTTCTTCCTTCCCAAATTTTGTATTCTGATGCAATACAAGCAAAATTTTGGACAGAGCAGCCATTATGAAAGAAAAAAAAAACACAGCAAATTTACCATTCAGGATTAGAAATCCATAGGCAACACAACCAAGATGAGATTCTGTGTTTTGGAAAATGACATGGAAAGCTTCTGCTGAGGTGACAGATTCTAATTCCCTCCAAATGGAGTGTGAGAGCGATTTTGAGGTGAATTCAATCAGAATTCCAAAGTCAGTCTGTGGAAGGGTGGATGAATCTGGAAACAGCCACTTTCTTTGTGTCTAAATCCTGCCAAATATCACAAAGGACACTTGCATTTCTTTGGCTTTTTCACATTTCCCTTATTTATCATGGTTTGTAATGAATTTTCTGATGTGAGCTTTGGTTTTGAGGCTGGAATATTGAGTTCAGGGCACAAGAGGAAGGTTCTTTTTCAATCAGGGCACAGCTGTTGGCTTGCTCCACTTCTGGCTTGCTGTCATTGTTTTGGGTGCCTCAGCTGATTTGTGGTTTCTTGTGTGGCAATTTCCTAAATGTTTTCGGGGTCTGAGTTGCTTTTGTCTTCTTCCTTCCCAAATTTTGTATTCTGATGCAATACAAGCAAGATTTTGGACAGAGTAGCCATTATGAAAGAAAAAAAAAAAAACACAGCAAATTGACCTTTCAGGATTAGAAATCCATAGGCAACACAACCAAGATGAGATTCTGTGTTTTGGAAAATGACATGGAACGCTTCTGCTGAGGTGACAGATTCTAATTCCCTCCAAATGGAGTGTGAGAGCGATTTTGAGGTGAATTCAATCAGAATTCCAAAGTCGGTCTGTGGAAGGGGGGGATGAATCTGGAAACAGCCAGTTTCTTTGTGTCTAAATCCTGCCAAATATCACAAAGGACTCTTGCATTTCTTTGGCTTTTTCACATTTCCCTTATTTATCATGGTTTGTAATGAATTTTCTGATGTGAGCTTTGGTTTTGAGGCTGGCATATTGAGTTCAGGGCACAAGAGGAAGGTTCTTTTTCAATCAGGGCACAGCTGTTGGCTTGCTCCACTTCTGGCTTGCTGTCATTGTTTTGGGTGCCTCAGCCGATTTGTGGTTTCTTGAGTGCCAATTTCCTAAATGTTTTCTGGGTCTGAGTCGGTTTTGCCTTCTTATTCCCAAATTTTGTATTCTGATGCAATACAAGCAAGATTTTGGAGAGTAGCCATTATGAAAGAAAGAAAAAAAAAAAAAAAAAAAAACACAGCGCATTGCCCTTTCAGGATTAGAAATCTACAGGCAACACGACCAAGATGAGTTTCTGTGTTTTGGAAAATGACATACAATGCTTCTGCTGAGGGGACAGATTCTAATTCCCTCCCAAATGAGTGTGAGAGCGATCTTGAGGTGAATTCAATCAGAATTCCAAAGTCAGTCTGTGGAAGGGGGGGATGAATCTGGAAACAGCCAGTTTCTTTGTGTCTAAATCCAGCCAAATATCACAAAGGACTCTTGCATTTCTTTGGCTTTTTCACATTTCCCTAATTTATCATGGTTTGTAATGAATTTTCTGATGTGAGCTTTGGTTTTGAGACTGCAATATAGAGTTCAGGGCACCGGAGGAATGGTCTTTTTCAAACAGGACACAGCTGTTGGTTTGCTCCAATTCTGGCTATTGTCTTTGTTTTGGGTGCCTCAGCTGAAATTTGGTTTCTTGAGTTTCACTGGGATTGTCAGGTTAATTCAGTCAGAATTCCACAGGCAGTCAGCTTTAGTGGTGGATGAATCTGGGAACAGCCGGTTTCCTTGCAACTAAATGAAACCCAATATCATTATGGATTCTTGCATTTCTTTGGCTTTGCCTTCTTCCTTCCCAAATTTTGTATTCTGATGCAATGCAAAGAAGAGTTTGTATAGAGTAGCCATTATGAAATAAAAAACACAACAAATAGGCATTTGAAGCTTAGAAACTTACAGGCAACATGACCAAGGTGAGTTTTTGTGTTTTGGAAAATAAAATGGAACACTTTGGCTGAGGTGACAGATATTAATTGTCTCCAAACCGAATTTCACTGCCATTTTGAGGTGAATTCAGTCAGAATCCCTATTCACTCAGCTGGGAGTTGTGGATGAATCTGGAAACAGCTGTTTACTTAGGAATAAATCAAGCCCAATATCACTAAGAAAACTTGCATTTCTTTGGCTTTTTTCTGATTTTTCCTATTTATCATGGTTTGAAAAGAATTTTTTGATGTGAGCTTTGGTTTTGTGGCTGGCATATTGAGTTTAGGGCACAAGAGGAAGGTTCTTTTTCAATCAGGGCACAGCTGTTGGCGTGCTACAATTCTGCTTGCTGTCATTGTTTTGGGTGCCTCAGCTGATATGTGGATTCTTTTTCTGCAGTTTCCTAAATGTTTTCTGGTTCTGATCGGATTTGCCTTCTTATTCCCAAATTTTGTATTCTGACGCAATACAAACAAGATTTTGGACAGAGTAGCCATTATGAAAGAAAAAAAAAAACACAGTAAATTGCCCTTTCAGGATTAGAAATCTACAGGCAACACGACCAAGATGAGTTTCTGTGTTTTGGAAATTCACATGGAACACTTCTGCTGAGGGGACAGATACTAATTCCCTCCAAATTGAGTGTGAGTGCGATTTTGAGGTGAATTGAGTCAGAATTCCAAAGTCAGTCTGTGGAAGGGGGGGATGAATCCGGAAACAGCCTGTTTCCTTCTGTCTAAATCCAGCCAAATACCACAAAGGACTCTTGAATTACTTTGGCTTTCTCAGATTTCCCTTATTTATCATTGTTTGTAATGATTATTTTTTGAGAGCTTTGGTTTTGAGGCTGGAATATGGAGTTCAGGGCACTGGATTAATGGTTTTGTTCAATCAGGGCACAGCTGTTGGCTTGCTCCACTTCTGGCTTGCTGTCATTGTTTTGGGTGCCTCAGCTGATTTGTGGTTTCTTGAGCGGTAATTTGCTAAATATTTTCTGGGTCTGAGTCGGTTTTAACCTTCTTCCTTCCCAAATTTTGTATTCTGATGCAATACAAGCAAGATTTTGACAGAGTAGCCATTATGAAAGAAAAAATAACACAGCAAATTGCCCTTTCAGGATTAGAAATCTACAGGCAACTCGACCAAGATGAGTTTCTGTGTTTTGGAAAATGACATGATACCCTTCTGCTGAGGGGACAGATCCTAATTCCCTCCAAATTGAGTGTGAGTGCGATTTTGAGGTGAATTCAATCAGAATTCCAAAGTCTGTCTGTGGAAGGGGGTATGAATCTGGAAACAGCCAGTTTCCTTGTGTCTGAATCCAGCCAAATATCACAAAGGACTCCTGCATTTCTTTGGATTTTTCACATTTCCCTGATTTATCATGGTTTGTAATGAATTTTCTGCTGTGAGCTTTGGTTTTGAGGCTGGAATATGGAGTTCAGGGCACAGGAGGAATGGTCTTTTTCAAACAGGGCACAGTTGTCGCCTTGCTCCCATTTTGCCTTTCTGTCATTGTTTTGGGTGCCTCAGCTGATTTTGGTTTCTTGAGCGGCAATTTCCTAAATGATTACTGGGTCTGAGTTGGTTTTGGCTTCTTCCTTCCCAAATTTTGTATTCTGCCACAATACAAACAAGAGTTTGGGCACGGTAGCCATTATGAAATAAAAAACACAACAAATAGGTGTTTGAAGCTTAGAAATCTACAGGTAACACGACCAAGGTGAGTTTTTGTGTTTTGGAAAATAAAATGGAAACTTTGGCTGAGGTGACAGATATTAATTGCCTCCAAACTGAGTTTCACTGTGATTTTCAGGTTAATTCAGTCAGAATTCCACAGGCAGTCAGCTGGAGGGGTGGATGAATCCGGGAACAGCCGGTTTCCTTGCAACTAAATCAAGCCCAATATCACAAAGGACTCTTGCATTTCTTTGGCTTTTTTCTCATTTTTCTTATTTATCATGGTTTGTAATGAATTTTATGATGTGAGCTTTGGTTTTGAGGCTTGAATATGGAGTTCAGGCACTGGATTAATGGTCTTTTTCAATCAGGGCACAGCTGTTGGCTTGCTCAAGTTCTGGATTGCTGTCATTTTTTTGGTGCCTCAGCTGACTTTAGGTTTCTTGAGCGGCAATTTCCTAAATGTTTTCTGAGTCTCAGTTGGATTTGCCTTCTTCCTTCCCAAATTTTGTATTCTGACGCAATATAAACAAGAGTTTGGACATAGTAGCCATTATGAAATAAACAACACAACAAATATGCATTTGAAGCTTAGAAATCTACAGGTAACACGACCAAGGTGAGTTTTTGTGTTTTTGAAAATCAAATGGAACACTTTGGCTGAGGTGACAGATAGTAATTGCCTCCAAACCGAGTTTCACTGCGATTTTCATGTTAATTCAGTCAGAAACCACAGACACTCACCTGGGAGGTATGAATGAATCTGGAAACAGGCATTAACAAGGGAATGATTCAAGCCCAATATCACTAAGAACTCCTGAATTTCTTTGGATTTTTTAGGATTTTTCTTATTTTTCATGGTTTGTAATGAATTTTCTGATGTGAGCTTTCGTTTTGAACCTGCAACATGGAGTTCAGGGCACCGGAGGAATGGTCTTTTTCAATCAGGTAACAGCTGTTGGCTAACTCCAATTCTGTCTTCCTTTCAAGGTTTTGGGTGCCTCAGTGTCCTTCAGTTTCTTGAGCGGCAATTTCCTAAATGTTTTCTGAATCTCAGTTGGTTTTGCCTTCTTCCTTCCCAAATTTTGTATTCTGACGCAATACAAACAAGATTTTGGGGAGAGCAGCCATTATGAAATAAAAAACACAACAAATAGGCTTCTGAAGCTTAGAAATCTACAGTTAACATGACCAAGGTGAGGTTTTGTGTTTTGCAAAATACAATGAAACACTTTGGCTGAGGTGACAAATATTAATTGCCTCCAAACTGAGTTTCACTGCGATTTTCAGGATAATACAGTCAGAATTCCACAGGCAGTCAGCTGAGGGTTGATGAATCCGGGAACAGCCGGTTTCCTTGCGACTCAATGAAGCCCAATATCATTATGGATTCTTGCATTTCTTTGGCTTTTTTCTCATTTTTCTTATTTATCATGGTTTGTAATGAATTTTCTGATGTGAGCTTTGGTTTTGAGACTGCAATATGGAGTTCAGGACACCTGAGGAATGGTCTTTTTCAAACAGGGCACAGCTGTTGGTGTGCTCCAATTCTGGCTATTGTCTTTGTTTTGGGTGCCTCAGCTGAAATTTGGTTTCTTGAGTTTCACTGGGATTGTCAGGTTAATTCAGTCAGAATTCCACAGGCAGTCAGCTTTAGTGGTGGATGAATCTGGGAACAGCCGGTTTCCTTGCAACTAAATCAAACCCAATATCATTATGGATTCTTGCATTTTTTTGGCTTTTTTCTCTTTTTTCTTATTCATCATGGTTTGTAATAAATTTTCTGATGTGAGCTTTGGTTTTGAGGCTGGCATATTGAGTTCAGGGCACAAGAGGAAGGTTGTTTTTCAATCAGGGCACAGCTGTTGGCTTGCTCCACTTCTGGCTTGCTGTCATTGTTTTGAGTGCCTCAGCCGATTTGTGGTTTCTTGTGTGGCAATTTCCCAAATGTTTTCAGGGTCTGAGTTGGCTTTGCCTTCTTCCTTCCCAAATTTTGTATTCTGATGCAATGCAAAGAAGAGTTTGTACAGAATAGCCATTATGAAAGAAAAAACACAACAAATAGGTGTTTGAAGCTTAGAAATCTACAGGTAACATGACCAAGGTGAGTTTTTGTGTTTATGAAAATAAAATGGAACACTTTGGCTGAGGTGACAGATATTAATTGCCTCCAAACTGAGTTTCACTGTGATTTTCAGGTTAATTCAGTCAGAATTCCACAGGCTGTCAGCTGGAGGGGTGGATGAATCCGGGAACAGCCGGTTTCCTAGCGACTAAATCAAGCCCTATATCATTATGGATTCTTGCATTTTTTTGGCTTTTTTCTCTTTTTTCTTATTTATCATGGTTTGTAATGAATTTTCTGATGTGAGCTTTGGTTTGGAGGCTGGCATATTGAGTTCAGGGCACAAGAGGAAGGTTCTTTTTCAATCAGGGCACAGCTGTTGGCTTGCTCCACTTCTGGCTTGCTGTCATTGTTTTGGGTGCCTCAGCTGATTTGTGGTTTCTTGTGTGGCAATTTCCTAAATGTTTTCGGGGTCTGAGTTGGTTTTGCCTTCTTCCTTCCCTATTTTTGTATTCTGATGCAATACAAGCAAGATTTTGGACAGAGTAGCCATTATGAAAGAAAAAAAAAAAACACAGCAAATTGACCTTTCAGGATTAGAAATCCATAGGCAACACAACCAAGGTGAGATTCTGTGTTTTGGAAAATGACATGGAACGCTTCTGCTGAGGGGACAGATTCTAATGCCCTCCAAATGGAGTGTGAGAGCGATTTTGAGGTGAATTCAATCAGAATTCCAAAGTCGTTCTGTGGAAGGGGGGGATGAATCTGGAAACAGCCACTTTCTTTGTGTCTAAATCCTGCCAAATATCACAAAGGACTCTTGCATTTCTTTGGCTTTTTCACATTTCCCTGATTTATCATGGTTTGTAATGAATTTTCTGATGTGAGCTTTGGTTTTGAGTCTGGCATATTGAGTTCAGGGCACAAGAGGAAGGTTCTTTTTCAATCAGGGCACAGCTGTTGGCTTGCTCCAATTCTGGCTTGCTGTCATTGTTTTGGGTGCCTCAACCGATTTGTGGTTTCTTGAGTGCCAATTTCCTAAATGTTTTCTGGGTCTGAGTCGGTTTTGCCTTCTTATTCCCAAATTTTGTATTCTGATGCAATACAAGCAAGATTTTGGAGAGTAGCCATTATGAAAGAAAAAAAAAAAAAAGCGCATTGCCCTTTCAGGATTAGAAATCTACAGGCAACACGACCAAGATGAGTTTCTGTGTTTTGGAAAATGACATAGAACGCTTCTGCTGAGGGGACAGATTCTAATTCCCTCCAAAATGAGTGTGAGTGCGATTTTGAGGTGAATTCAATCAGAATTCCAAAGTCAGTCTGTGGAAGGGGGGAATGAATCTGGAAACAGCCAGTTTCCTTGTGTCTAAATCCAGCCAAATATCACAAAGTACTCTTGCATTTCTTTGGCTTTTTTCTCTTTTTTCTTATTTATCATGGTTTGTAATTAATTTTCTCATGTGAGCTTTGGTTTTGAGGCTGGCATATTGAGTTCAGGGCAGAAGAGGATGGTTCTTTTTCAATCAGGGCACAGCTGTTGGCTGGCTGCAGTTCTGGCTTGCTGTCCTTATTTTGAGTACCTCAGCAGATTTGTGGTTTCTTGTGTGGCAATTTCCCAAATGTTTTCTGGGTCTGAGTCGGTTTTGCCTACTTATTCCCAAATTTTGTATTCTGATGCA
Source organism: Oryctolagus cuniculus (assembly GCF_964237555.1). Lineage (NCBI taxonomy): Eukaryota > Metazoa > Chordata > Mammalia > Lagomorpha > Leporidae > Oryctolagus > Oryctolagus cuniculus. The sequence continues at coordinate 72,826,945 of NC_091447.1, forward strand.
ATACAAGCAAGATTTTGGAGAGTAGCCATTATGAAAGAAAAAAAAAAAAACACAGCGCATTGCCCTTTCAGGATTAGAAATCTACAGGCAACACGCCCAAGATGAGTTTCTGTGTTTTGGAAAAAGTCATGGAACCCTTCTGCTGAGGGGACAGATTTTAATTCACTCCAAATTGAGTGTGAGTGCGATTTTGAGGTGAATTCAATCAGAATTCCAAAGTCAGTCTGTGGAAGGTTGGGATGAATCTGGAAACAGCCAGTTTCCTTTTATCTGAATCCAGCCAAATATCAAAAAGAACTCTTGCATTTCTTTGGCTTTTTCACATTTCCCTGATTTATCATGGTTTGTAATGAATTTTCTGATGAGAGCTTTGGTTTTGAGGCTGCAATATAGAGTTTAGGGCACCGGAGGAATGGTCTTTTTCAAACAGGGCACAGCTGTTTGTGTGCTCTAATTCTGGCTTCCTGTCAGTGTTTTGGGTGCCTCAGCTGACTTTTGGTTTCTTCCTTCCCAAATTTTGTATTCTGATGCAATACAAGCAAGATTTTGGACAGAGTAGCCATTATGAAAGAAAAAACACAACAAATAGGTGTTTGAAGCATACAAATCTACAGGTAACATGACCAAGTTGTTTTTGTGTTTTGGAAAATGAAATGGAACATTTTGGCTGAGGTGACAGATATTAATTGCCTCCAAACTCAGTTTCCCTGCGATTTTCAGGTTAATTCAGTTAATTCAGTTAGGATTCCACAGGCTTGCATTTCTTCAGCTTTTTCACATTTCCCTTATTTATCATGGTTTGTATGAATTTTCTGATGTGAGCTTAGATTTGAGGCTGGCATATTGAGTTCAGGGCACAAGAGGAAGGTTCTTTTTCAATCAGGGCACAGCTGTTGGCTTGCTCCAATTCTGGCTTGCTGTCATTGTTTTGGATGCCTCAGCTGACTTTTGCTTTTTGAGCCTCAATTTCCTAAAAGTTTTCTGGGTCTGTGTTGGTTTTGCCTTCTTCCTTCCCAAATTTTGTATTCTGACGCAATACAAACAAGATTTTGGGGAGAGCAGCCATTATGAAATAAAAAACACAACAAATAGGCTTGTGAAGCTTAGAAATCTACAGGTAACAAGAGCAAGGTGAGGTTTTGTGTTTTGGAAAATCAAATGGAACACTTTGGCTGAGGTGACAGATATTAATTGCCTCCAAACTGAGTTTCACTGCGATTTTCAGGTTAGTTAGGTCAGAATTCCACAGGCCATCACCTGGAGGGGTGGATGAATCTGGGAACAGCCGGTTTCCTTGCGACTAAATCCAGCCAAATACCACAAAGCTTCTTGTATTTCTTCGGCTTTTTTCTCATTTTTCTTATTTATCAAGGTTTGTAAGATTTTGGACAGAGTAGCCATTATGAAAGAAAAAAAAAAAAACACAGCAAATTGCCCTTTCAGGATTAGAAATCTACAGGCAACATGATCAAGATGAGTTTCTTTGTTTTGGAAAGTGACATGGAACCCTTCTGCTGAGGTGACAGATTCTAATTCCCTCCAAATTGAGTGTGAGTGCGATTTTGAGGTAAATTCAATCAGAATTCCAAAGTCAGTCTGTGGAAGGGGGGGACAAATCTGGAAACAGTCAGTTTCCTTGTGTCTAATCCAGCCAAATATCACAAAGAACTCTTGCATTTCTTTGGCTTTTTCACATTTCCCTGATTTATCATGGTTTGTAATGAATTTTCTGATGTGAGCTTTAGTTTTGAGGCTGCAATATGGAGTTCAGGGCACAAGAGGAAGGTTCTTTTTCAATCAGGGCACAGCTGTTGGCTTGCTCCAATTTTGGCTTGCTGTCATTGCTTTGGGTGCCTCAGCTGACTTTTGGTTTCTTAAGCGGCAATTTCCGAAATGTTTTCTGGGTCTGAGTTGGTTTTGTCTTCTTCCTTTCCACATTTTGTATTCTGACACAATGCAAACAAGAGTTTGGGCACAGTAGCCAGTATGAAATAAAAAAACACAACAAAAACAGACGGTTTCCTTGCGACTCAATCAAGCCCAATATCATTATGGATTCTTGCATTTCTTGGCTTTTTTTGCATTTTTCTTATTTATCATGGTTTGTAATGCATTTTCTGATGTCAGCTTTGGTTTTGAGGCTGGCATGTTGAGTTCAGGGCACTGGATTAATGGTCTTTTTCAAACAGGGCACAGCTGTTGGCTAGCTCCAATTCTATCTTTCTTTCATGGTTTTGGGTGCCTCAGCAGATGTGTGGTTTATTGAGCGGAAATTTCCTAAATGTTTTCTGGGTCTGAGTTGGTTTTGCCTTCTTCCTTCCCAAATTTTGTATACTGAGGCAATACAAACAAGAGTTTGTACAGAGTAGCCATCATGAAATAAAAAAGAAAACAAATAGGCATTTGAAGCTAAGAAATCTACAGGTAACACGACCAAGGTGAGTTTTTGTGTTTGGGAAAATCAAATGGAACACTTTGGCTGAGGTGACAGATTTCAATAGACTCTAAACTGAGTTTCACTGCGAATATCAGGTTAATTCAGTCAGAATTCCACAGGCAGTCACCTGGAGGGTTCGATGAATCCGGGAACAGCCGGTTTCCTTGTTACTAAATCCTACCCAATATCACTAAGAAATGGCGCATTTCTTTGCTCATTTCTCATTTTTCTTATTTATCCTGGTTTGTAATGAATTTTCTGATGTGAGCATCGATTTTGAGGCTGGCATATTGAGTTCAGGACACAAGAGGAAGGTTCTTTTTCAAACAGGGCACAGCTGTTGGCTTGCTCCAATTCTTTCTTGCTATCATTGTTTTGGGTGCCTCAGCCAATTTGTGGTTTCTTGAGTGGCAATTTCCTAAATGTTTTCTGGGTCTGAGTTGCTTTTGCCGTCTTCCTTCCCAAATTTTGTATTCTGACGCAATACGAACAAGAGTTTGGACAGAGTAGCCATTATGAAATAAAAACCACAGGAAATAGGGCTTTGAAGCTTATAAATCTACAGGTAACAAGACCGAGGTGAGTTTTTTTGTTTTGGAAAATCAAATGGAACACTTTGGCTGAGGTGACAAATATTAATTGCCTCCAAACTGAGTTTCACTGCGATTTACAGGTTAATTCAGTCAGAATTCCACAGGCAGTCAGCTGGAGGGATGGAAGAATCCGGGAACAGCCGGTTTCCTTGAGACTAAAAAAGCCCAATATCATTATGGATTCTTGCATTTCTTTGGCTTTTTTCTCATTTTTCTTATTTATCATGGTTTGTAATGAATTTTCTGATGTGAGCTGTGGTTTTGAGGCTGGCATATTGAGTTCAGGGCACAAGAGGATGTTCTTTTTCAATCAGGGCACAGCTGTTGGCTTGCTCCAATTCTGACTTGCTATCATTGGTTTTGGTGCCTCAGCCAATTTGTGGTTTCTTGAGCGGCAATTTCCTAAATGTTTTCTCGGTCTGAGTTGGTTTTGCCTTCTTCCTTCCCAAATTTTTTATTCTGACACAATACAAACAAGAGTTTAGGCACAGTAGCCATTATGAAATAAAAAACACAACAGATAGGTGTTTGTAGCTTAGAAATCTACAGGTAACACGACCAAGGTGAGTTTTTCTGTTTTGGAAAATACAATGGAAACTTTGGCTGAGGTGACAGATATTAATTGCCTCCAAACTGAGTTTCACTGCGATTTTCAGGATAATTCAGTCAGAACTCCACAGGCAGTCAGCTGGAGGGGTGGATGAATCCGAGAACAGCCGGTTGCCTTGCGACTAAATCCAGCACAATATCACTAAGAACTCGTGCATTTCTTTGGCTTTTTTTCTCATTTTTCTTATTAATTATGGTTTGTAATGAATTTTCAGATGTGAGCTTTGGTTTTCAGGCTGGCATATTGAGTTCAGGGTGCAAGAGGACAGTTCTTTTTTAATCAGGGAACAGCTGTTGCCTTGCTCCAATTCTGGCTTGCTGTCATTGGTTTGGGTGCCTCAGCCGATTTCTGGTTTCTTCAGTGGCAATTTCCTAAATGTTTACTGGTTCAGCGTTGGTTTTGCCTTCTTATTCCCAAATTTTTTATTCTGACACAATGCAAACAATAGTTTGGACAGAGTAGCCATCATGAAATAAAAAAGAAAACAAATAGGCATTTGAAGCTACAGGTAACATGACCAAGTTGAGTTTTTGTGTTTTGGAAAATCAAATGGAACACTTTGGCTGAGGTGATAGATATTAATAGTCTCCAAACTGAGTTTCACTGCGATTTTCAGGATAATTCAGTCAGAAGTCCACAGGCATTCCCATGGAGGGGTGGATGAATCCGGGAACAGCCGGTTTCCTTGCGACTAAATGAAGTCCAATATCATTATGGATTCTTGCATTTCTTTGGCTTTTTTCTGATTTTTCTTATTTATCATAGTTTTTTAATGAATTTTCTGATGTGACCTTTGGTTTTGAGGCTGGCATGTTGAGGTCAAGGCACCAGAGGAATGGTATTTTTCAATGAGGGCACAGCTGTTGGCTTACTTCAATTCTGCTTTGCTGTCATTTTTTTGTGTCCCTCAGGCGATTTCTGGATTCTTGGGTGGTAATTTCCTAAATGTTTTCTGGGTCTCAGTTGGTTTTGCCTTCTTATTCCCTAATTTTGTATTCTGATGCAATTCAAGCAGATTTTGGACAGAGTAGCCATTATGAAAGAAAAAAAAAACACAGCAAATTACCCTTTCAGGATTAGAAATCTACAGGCAACATGAGCAAGATGAGTTTCTGTGTTTTGGAAAATGACATGGAACCCTTCTGCTGAGGGGACAGATTCTAATTCCCTCCAAATTGAGTGTGAGTGCGATTTTGAGGTGAATTCAATCAGAATTCCAAAGTCAGTCTGTGGAAGGGGGGGATGAATCTGGAAATAGCCAGTTTTCTATTTTGTAATTCCAGATAATTATCACAAAGGACTCTTGCATTTCTTTGGCTTTTTCACATTTCCCTGATTTATCATGGTTTGTAATGAATTTTCTGGTTTGAGCTTTGGTTTTGAGGCTGGCATATTGAGTTCAGGGCACAAGAGGAAGGTTCTTTTTCAATCAGGGCACAGCTGTTGGCTTGCTCCACTTCTGGCTTGCTGTCATTGTTTTGGGTGCCTCAGCCGATTTGTGGTTTCTTGTGTAGCAATTTCCTAAATGTTTTCTGATTCTCAGTTGGTTTTGCCTTCTTCCTTCCCAAATTTTGTATTCTTACGCAATAGAAACAAGAGTTTGGGCACAGTAGCCATTATGAAGTAAAAAACACAACAAATATGTGTTTGAAGCTTAGAAATCTACAGGTAACACGACCAAGGTGAGTTTTTGTGTTTTGGAAAATCAAATGAAACACTTTGGCTGAGGTGACAGATATTAATTGCCTCCAAACTGAGTTTCACTGCGATTTTCAGGTTAATTCAGTCAGAATTCCACAGGCAGTCAGCTGGAGTGGTGGATGAATCCGGGAACAGCCGGTTTCCTTGTGTCTAAATCCAGCCAAATATCACAAAGGACTCTTGCATTTCTTTGTTTTTTTCAAATTTCCCTTATTTTTCCTGGTTTGTAATGAATTTTCTGATGTGAGCTTTGCTTTTGAGGCGGCAATATGGAGTTCAGGGCACCGGAGGAATGGTCTTTTTCAAACAGGGCAGAGCTGTTGGCTTGCTCCAATTCTGGCTTGCTGTCATTGTTTTGGGTGTCTCAGCTGACTTTTGGTTTCTTGAACGGCATTTTCCTAAATGATTACTGGGTCTGAGTTGATTTTGCCTTCTTTCTTCCCAAATTTTGTATTCTGACGCAATACAAACAAGGGTTTGTTTACAGTAGCCATTATGAAATAAGCAACAGAACAAATAGGCGTTTGAAGCTTATACATCTACAGGTAACACGACCAAGGTGAGTTTTTGTGTTTTGGAAAATACAATGGAACACTTTGGCTGAGGTGACAGATATTAATTGCCTCCAAACTGAGTTTCACTGTGATTTTCAGGTTAATTCAGTCAGAATTCCACAGGCAGTCAGCTGGAGGGGTGGATGAATCCGGGAACAGCCGGTTTCCTTACGACTAAATCAAGCCCAATATCATTATGGATTCTTGCATTTCTTGGCTTTTTTCTCATTTTTCTTATTTATCATGGTTTGTAATGAATTTTCTGATGTGAGCTTTGGTTTGGAGGCTGGCATATTGAGTTCAGGGCACAAGAGGAAGGTTCTTTTTCAATCAGGGCACAGCTGTTGGCTTGCTCCAATTCTGGCTTGCTGTCATTGTTTTGGGTTCCTCAGCTGATTTTGGTTTCTTGAGCGGCAAATTCCTAAATGTTTTATGGGTCTGAGTTGGTTTTGCCTTCTTCCTTCCCAAATTTTGTATTCTGAGGCAATACAAACAATAGTTTTGACAGAGGAGCTATTATGAAATAAAAAAAAAAAACAAATAGGCGTTTGAAGCTTATACATCTACAGGTAACAAGACCAAGTGAGTTTTTGTGTTTTGGAAAATAAAGTGGAACACTTTGGCTGAGGTGACAGATAGTAATTGCCTCCAAACTGATTGTCACTGCGATTTTCAGGTTAATTCAGTCAGAATTCCACAGGCAGTCAGCTGGAGGGGGGGATGAATCTTGGACGAGCCGATTTCCTTGCGACTAAATCAAGCCTAATATCATTATGGATTCTTGCATTTCTTTGGCTTTTTCTCATTTTTCTTATTTATCATGGTTTGTAATGAATTTTCTGATGTGAGCTTTGGTTTTAAGCTGGCATATTGAGTTCAGGGCACAAGAGGAGGGTTGTTTTTCAATCAGGGCACAGCTGTTGTGTTGCTCCAATTCTGGCTTGCTGTCATTGTTTTGGGTGCCTCAGCTGATTTGTGGATTCTTGAGTGGCAATATCCTAAATGTTTTCTGGGTCTGAGTTACTTTTGCCTTCTTATTCCCAAATTTTGTATTCTGATGCAATACAAGCAAGATTTTTACAGAGTAGCCATTATGAAAGAAAAAAAAAAAACAAAGCAAATTGGCCTTTCAGGATTAGAACTGTACAGGCAACACAATCAAGATGAGTTTCTGTGTTTTGGAAAGTGACATGGACCCCTTCTGCTGAGGGGACAGATACTAATTTCCACCAAATTGAGTGTGAGTGCAATTTTGAGGTGAATTCAATCAGAATTCCAAAGTCAGTCTGTATAAGCGTGGGATGAATCCTGAAACAGCCAGTTTCCTTGTGTCTAAATCCAGCCAAATACCACAAAGGACTCTTGAATTTCTTTGGCTTTCTCAGATTTCCCTTATTTATCGTGGTTTGTAATGAATTTTCTGATGTGAGCTTTGGTTTTGAGGCTGGCATATTGAGTTCAGTGCACAAGAGGAAGGTTCTTTTTCAATCAGGGCACAGCTGTTGGCTTGCTCCAATTCTGTCTTGCTGTCATTGTTCTGCATGCCTCAGCTTACTTTTGGTTTCTTGAGCAGTAATTTCCTAAATATTTTCTGGGTCTGAGTTGGTTTTGCCTTCTTCCTTCCCAAATTTTGTATTCTGATGCAATGCAAAGAAGAGTTTGGACAGAGTAGCTATTATGAAATAAAAAGTACAACAAATAGGTGTTTGAAGCTCAGAAATCTACAGGCAACACGACCAAGGTGAGTTTTTGTGTTTTGGAAAAGAAAATGGAACACTTTGGCTGAGGTGACAGATATTAATTGCCTCCAAACTGAGTTTCCCTGCGATTTTCAGGTTAATTCCATCAGAATTCCACAGGCATTCAGCTGCAGGGGTGGATGAATCCAGGAAAAGCCGGTTTCCTTGCGACTAAATCAAGCCCAATATCATTATGGATTCTTGCATTTCTTTGGCTTTTTCTCATTTCTCTTATGTATTATGGTTTGTAATAAATTTTCTGATGTGAGCTCTGGTTTTAATGCTGGCATATTGGGTTCAAGGAACAAGAGGATGGTTCTTTTCAATCAGGGCACAGCTGTTGGCCTCCTCCAATTCTGGCTTGCTGTCAATGTTTTGAGTGCTTCAGCAAATTTGTGGATTCTAGTGTGTCAATTTACTAGATTTTTTTTGGTCTGTGTTGGTTTTGCCTTCTTCCTTCCCAAATTTTGTATTCTGATGCAATACAAACAAGAGTTTGGACAGAGTAGGTATTATGAAATAAAAAACACAACAAATAGCCGTTTGAAGCTTAGAAATCTACAGGTAACACGACCAAGGTGAGTTTTTGTGTTTTGGAAAATCAAATGGAACACTTTGGCTGAGGTGACAGATATTAATTGCCTCCAAACTGAGTTTCACTGTGATTTTCAGGTTAATTCAGTCAGAATACCACAGGCAGTCAGCTGCAGGGGTGGATGAATCCTGGAACAGCCTGTTTCCTTCGAGTGAATCAAGCCCAATATCATAATGGATTCTTGCATTTCTTTGGCCTTTTTCTTATTTTTCTTATTTATCATGGTTTGTAATGAATTTTCTGAGGTGAGCTTTGGTTTTGAAGCTGCAATATGGAGTTCAGGATCCGGGGGAATGGTCTTTTTCCTTTTTTTTTTTTTTCTTGACAGGCAGAGTGGACAGTGAGAGAGAGAGACAGGGAGAAATTTCTTCCTTTGCCGTTGGTTCACCCTCCAATGGCCGCCGCGGCCAGTGTGCTGCGGCGGTTGCACCGCGCTGATCCGATTGCAGGAACCAGGAGCCAGGTGCTTTTCCTGGTCTCCCATGGGGTGCAGTGCCCCAGCACTTGGGCCATCCTCCACTGCACTCCCTGGCCACAGCAGAGGGCTGGCCTGGAAGAGGGGCAACCGGGACAGAATCCGCACCCAGACCGGGACTAGAACCTGGTGTGCTGGGGCCGCTAGCTGGAGGATTAGCTTAATGAGCTGCGGAGCCGGCTGGGAATGCTCTTTTTCAAACAGGGAACAGCTCTTGGCTTGCTCCACTTCTGGCTTGCTGTCATTGTTTTGGGAGCCTCAGACGATTTGTGGTTTCTTGAGCGGCAATATCCTAAATGTTTTCTGCGTCTGAGTTGGTTTTGCCTTCTTCCTTCCCAAATTTTGTATTGTGACGCAATACAAACATGAGTTCAGACAGAGTACCGATTATGAAATAAAAAACACAACAAATAGGCGTTTGAAGCTTAGAAATCTACAGGTAACATAACCAAGGTGAGTTTTTGTGTTTTGGAAAATCAAATGGAACACTTTGCCTGAGGAGACAGATATTAATTGCCTCCAAACTGAGTTTCACTGCGATTTTCAGGTGAATTCAGTCAGAATTCCACAGGCAATCAGCAGGAGCGGTGGATGAATCCGGGAATAGCCGGTTTCCTGGCGACTAAATCCAGCCCAATATCATTATGGATTCTTGCATTTCTTTGGCTTTTTTCTCATTTTTCTTATTTATCATGGTTTGTAATGAATTTTCTGATGTGAGCTTTGGTTTTGAGGCTGGCATATTGAGTTCAGGTCACCAGAGGAAGGTTCTTTTCCAATCAGGGCACAGCTGTTGGCATGCTCCAATTCTGGCTTGCTGTCATTGTTTTGGGTGCCTCAGCTGACTTTTGGTTTCTTGAGCGGCAATTTTCTGAATGTTTTCTGGGTCTGAGTTGCTTTTGCCTTTTCCTTGTCAAATTTTGTATTCTGACGCAATACAAACAAGAGTTTCAGCAGAGTAGCCATTATGAAATAAAAAACACAACACATAGGCGTTTGAAGCTTAGAAATCTACAGGTAACACGACCAAGGTGAGTTTTTGTGTTTTGGAAAATCAAATGGAACACTTTGGCTGAGGTGACAGATATTAATTGCCTCCAAAAAGAGTTTCCATGCGATTTTCAGGTTAATTCAGTCAGAATTCCACAGGCAGTCAGCAGGAGTGGTGGATGAATCTGGGAACAGCCGGTTTCCTTGCGACTAAATCAAGCCCAATATCATTATGGATTCTTGCATTTCTTTGGCTTTTTTCTCATTTTACTTATTTATCATGGTTTGTAATGAATTTTCTGATGTGAGCTTTGGTTTTGAGGCTGGCATATGGAGTTCAGGGTACCGGAGGAATACTCTTTTTCAAACAGGGCATAGCTGTTGGCCTGCTCCAAATCTGGCTTGCTGTCATTTCTTTGGGTGCCTCAGCTGACTTTTGGTTTCTTGAGCGGCAATTTCCTAAATGTTTGCTGGGTCTGAGTTGGTTTTGCCTTCTTCCTTCCCAAATTTTCTTTTCTGATGGCATGCAAACAAGAGTTTCGGCAGAGTAGCCATTATGAAATAAAAAACACTACAAATATGCGATTAAAGCTTAGAAATCTACAGGTAATACGACCAAGGTGAGTTTTTGTGTTTTAGAAAATCAAATGGAACACTTTGGCTGAGGTTACAGATAGTAATTGCCTCCAAACTGAGTTTCACTGCGATTTTCAGGTGAATTCCGTCAGAATTCCACAGGCAGTCCGCTGGAGGGGTGGATGAATCCGGGAACAGCCGGTTTCCTTGTGACGAAATCAAGCTGAATATCATTATGGATTCTTGCATTTCTTTGGCTTTTTTCTCCTTTTTCTTATTTATCATGGTTCGTGATGAATTTTCTGATGTGAGCTTTGGTTTTGAGGCTGGCATATGGAGTTCAGGGCACAAGAGGAATGGTCTTTTTCAAACAGGGCACAGCTGTTGGCCTGCTCCAATTCTTGCTTCCCGTCATTGTTTTGGGTGCCGCGGCTGACTTCAGGTGAATTCAGTCACAATTCCACAGGCAGTCAGCTGTAGGGGTGGATGAATCTGGGCACAGCCGGTATCCTTGCGAATAAATCCAGCCCAATATCATTATGGGTTTTCTGGGTCTGAGTTGGTTTTGCTGTCTGCCTTCCCAAATTATCTTTTCTGATGCCATACAAACAAGAGTTTGGGCAGAGTAGCCATTATGAAATAAAAACCACAAGAAATAGGATTTTGAAGCTTAGAAATCTACAGGTAGCACGACCATGGTGAGTTTTTGTGTTTTGGAACATAAAATGGAACGCTTTGGCTGAGGTGACAGATATTAATTGCTACCAAACTGAGTTTCACTGTGATTTTCAGGTTAATTCAGTCAGAATTCCACAGGCAGTCAGCTGGAGGGGTGGATGAATCTGGGAACAGCCGGTTTCCATGCGAATAAAACAAACCTAATATCATTATGGATTCTTGCATTTCTTTGGCTTTTTTCTCATTTTTTATTTATCAAGGTTTGTAATGAATTTTCTGATGTGAGATTTGGTTTTGAGGCTGCAATATGCAGTTCAGGGCACCGGAGGAATGGCCTTTTTCAAACAGGGCACAGCTGTTGGCCTGCTCCAATTCTGGCTTGCTGTCATTGTTTTGAGTGCCTCAGCTGACTTTTGGTTTCTTGAGCAGCAATTTCCTGCATGTTTTCAGGGTCTGAGTTGGTTTTGCCTTCTTCCTTCCCAAATTTTGTATTCTGACGCCATACAAACAAGAGTTTGGGCAGAGCAGCCATTTTGTAATGAAAAACACAGCAAATAGGCATTTGAAGCTTAGAAATCTACAGGTAACATGACCAAGGTGAGGTTTTGTGTTTTGGAAAATCAAATGGAACACGTTGGCTGAGGTGACAGATATTAATTGCCTCCAAACTGAGTTTCACTGCGATTTTCAGGTGAATTCAGTCACAATTCCACAGGCAGTCAGCTGGAGGGGTGGATGAACTGGGAACAGCCGGTATCCTTGCGAATATATCCAGCCCAATATCATTATGGATTCTTGCATTTCTTTGTCTTTTTTCTCATTTGTCTTATTTATCATGGTTTGTAATGAATTTTCTGATGTCATCTTTGGTTTTGAGGCTGCAATATGGAGTTCAGGGCACCGGAGGAATGGCCTTTTTCCATCAGGGCACAGCTGTTGGCTTGCTCCAATTCTGGCTTGCTGTCATTATTTTGGGAGCCTCAGCTGACTTTTGGTTTCTTGAGTGGAAATTTCCTAAATGTTTTCTGGGTCTGAGTTGGTTTTGCCTTCTTCCTTCCCAAATTTTGTATTCTGACGGCATACAAACAAGAGTTTGGACAGAGTAGCCATTATGGAATGAAAAACACAACCAAAATGCGTTTGAAGCTTAAAAATCTACAGGTAACACGACCAAGGTGAGTTTTTGTGTTTTGGAAAGTCAAATGGAACACTTTGGCTAGGTGACAGATATTAATTGCCTCCAAACTGAGTTTCACTGCGATTTTCAGGTTAATTCAGTCAGAATTCCACAGGCAGTCACCTGGAGGGGTAGATGAATCTGGGAACAGCCGGTTTCCTTGCGACTAAATCAAGCCCAATATCATTATGGATTCTTGCTTTTCTTTGGCTCTTATTTTTCTTATTTATCATGGTTTGTAATGAATTTTCTGATGTGCGCTTTGGTTTTTAGGCTGGCATATGGAGTTCAGGGCACAAGAGGAAGGTTCTTTTTCAATCAGGGCACAGCTGTTGTCTTTCTCCAATTCTGGCTTGCTGTCATTGTTTTGGGTGCCTCAGCCGATTTGTGGATTCTTGAGCGGCATTTTCCTAAATGTTTTCTGGGTCTGAGTTGGTTTTTCCTTCTTCCTTCCCAAATTTTGTATTCTGATGCAATACAAACAAGAGTTTCGGCAGAGTAGCCATTATGAAATAAAAAACACAACAAACAAGCATTTCAAGGTTATACATGTACAGAAAACACGACCAAGGTGAGTTTTTGTGTTTTGGAAAATCAAATGGAACACTTTGACTGAGGTGACAGATATTAATTGCCTCCAAACTGAGTTTCACTGCGATGTTCAGGTTAATTCAGTCGAATTCCACAGGTAGCCAGATGGAGGGGTGGATGAATCTGGGAACAGCCGGTTTCCTTGCGACTCAATCAAGCCCAATATCATTATGGATTCTTGCATTTCTTTGGCTTTTTTCTCATTTTTCTTATTCATGATGGTTTGTAATGAATTTTCTCATGTGAGCTTTGGTTTTGAGTCTGCAGGATGGAGTTCAGGGCACCGGAGGAATGGCCACATTCAATCAGGGCACAGACCTTTGCTTGCTCCAATTCTGGCTTACTGTCATTGGTTTGGGTGCCTCAGCTGAGTTTGCTTTCTTGAGCGGCAAGTTCCTAAATGTTTTCTGGGTCTGAGTTGGTTTTGCCTTCTTCCTTCAAATGTTGCTTCTGACACAATACAAACAAGAGTTTAGACAGAGTAGCCATTATGAAATAAAAACCACAAAGAATAGGATTTTGAAGCTTAGACATCTACTGGTAATATGACCAAGGTGAGTTTTTGTGTTTTGGAATATAAAATGGAACACTTTGGCTGTGGTGACAGATATTAATTGCCTCCAAACTGAGTTTCACTGTGATTTTCAGGTTAATTCAGTCAGAATTCCACAGGCAGTCAGCTGGAGGGGTGGATGAATCTGGGAACAACCGGTTTCCTTGCGACTAAATCAAACCTAATATCATTATGGAATCTTGCATTTCTTTGGATTTATTCTCATTTTTCTTATTTATCATGGTGTGTAATGAATTTTCTGATGTGAGCTTTTTTTGAGTCTGGAAGATGGAGTTCAGGGCAGAAGAGGATGGTTCTTTTTCAATCAGGGCACAGCTCTTTGCTTGCTCCAATTCTGGTTTAATGTAATTGGTTTGGGTACCTCTGCTGACTTTTGGTTTCTTGAGCAGCAATTTCCTAAATGTTTTCTGGGTCTGAGTTGGTTTTGCCTTCTTCCTTGTCAAATTTTGTATTCTGACGCAATACAAAAAAGAGTTTGGTTAAAGTAGCCATTATGAAATAAAAAACACAACAAATATGCTTTTGAAGCTTAGAAATCTACAGGTAACTCGACCATGGTGAGTTTTTGTGTTTTGGAAAATCAAATGGAACACTTTGGCTGAGGTGACAGATATTAATTGCTTCCAAACTGAGTTTCACTGTGATTTTCAGGTTAATTCAGTCAGAATTCCACAGGTAGTCAGCTGGAGGGGGGGATGAATCTGGGAAGAGCTGATTTCCTTGAGACTAAATCCAGCCCAATATCATTATGGATTCTTGCATTTCTTTGGCTTTTTTCTCATTTTTCTTATTTATCATGGTTTGTAATGAATTTTCTGATGTGAGCTTTGGTTTTGAGGCTGGCATATTGAGTTCAGGTCACCAGAGGAAGGTTCTTTTCCAATCAGGGCACAGCTGTTGGCATGCTCCAATTCTGGCTTGCTGTCATTGTTTTGGGTGCCTCAGCTGACTTTTGGTTTCTTGAGCGGCAATTTTCTGAATGTTTTCTGGGTCTGAGTTGCTTTTGCCTTTTCCTTGTCAAATTTTGTATTCTGACGCAATACAAACAAGAGTTTCAGCAGAGTAGCCATTATGAAATAAAAAACACAACACATAGGCGTTTGAAGCTTAGAAATCTACAGGTAACACGACCAAGGTGAGTTTTTGTGTTTTGGAAAATCAAATGGAACACTTTGGCTGAGGTGACAGATATTAATTGCCTCCAAAAAGAGTTTCCATGCGATTTTCAGGTTAATTCAGTCAGAATTCCACAGGCAGTCAGCAGGAGTGGTGGATGAATCTGGGAACAGCCGGTTTCCTTGCGACTAAATCAAGCCCAATATCATTATGGATTCTTGCATTTCTTTGGCTTTTTTCTCATTTTACTTATTTATCATGGTTTGTAATGAATTTTCTGATGTGAGCTTTGGTTTTGAGGCTGGCATATGGAGTTCAGGGTACCGGAGGAATACTCTTTTTCAAACAGGGCATAGCTGTTGGCCTGCTCCAAATCTGGCTTGCTGTCATTTCTTTGGGTGCCTCAGCTGACTTTTGGTTTCTTGAGCGGCAATTTCCTAAATGTTTGCTGGGTCTGAGTTGGTTTTGCCTTCTTCCTTCCCAAATTTTCTTTTCTGATGGCATGCAAACAAGAGTTTCGGCAGAGTAGCCATTATGAAATAAAAAACACTACAAATATGCGATTAAAGCTTAGAAATCTACAGGTAATACGACCAAGGTGAGTTTTTGTGTTTTAGAAAATCAAATGGAACACTTTGGCTGAGGTTACAGATAGTAATTGCCTCCAAACTGAGTTTCACTGCGATTTTCAGGTGAATTCCGTCAGAATTCCACAGGCAGTCCGCTGGAGGGGTGGATGAATCCGGGAACAGCCGGTTTCCTTGTGACGAAATCAAGCTGAATATCATTATGGATTCTTGCATTTCTTTGGCTTTTTTCTCCTTTTTCTTATTTATCATGGTTCGTGATGAATTTTCTGATGTGAGCTTTGGTTTTGAGGCTGGCATATGGAGTTCAGGGCACAAGAGGAATGGTCTTTTTCAAACAGGGCACAGCTGTTGGCCTGCTCCAATTCTTGCTTCCCGTCATTGTTTTGGGTGCCGCGGCTGACTTCAGGTGAATTCAGTCACAATTCCACAGGCAGTCAGCTGTAGGGGTGGATGAATCTGGGCACAGCCGGTATCCTTGCGAATAAATCCAGCCCAATATCATTATGGGTTTTCTGGGTCTGAGTTGGTTTTGCTGTCTGCCTTCCCAAATTATCTTTTCTGATGCCATACAAACAAGAGTTTGGGCAGAGTAGCCATTATGAAATAAAAACCACAAGAAATAGGATTTTGAAGCTTAGAAATCTACAGGTAGCACGACCATGGTGAGTTTTTGTGTTTTGGAACATAAAATGGAACGCTTTGGCTGAGGTGACAGATATTAATTGCTACCAAACTGAGTTTCACTGTGATTTTCAGGTTAATTCAGTCAGAATTCCACAGGCAGTCAGCTGGAGGGGTGGATGAATCTGGGAACAGCCGGTTTCCATGCGAATAAAACAAACCTAATATCATTATGGATTCTTGCATTTCTTTGGCTTTTTTCTCATTTTTTATTTATCAAGGTTTGTAATGAATTTTCTGATGTGAGATTTGGTTTTGAGGCTGCAATATGCAGTTCAGGGCACCGGAGGAATGGCCTTTTTCAAACAGGGCACAGCTGTTGGCCTGCTCCAATTCTGGCTTGCTGTCATTGTTTTGAGTGCCTCAGCTGACTTTTGGTTTCTTGAGCAGCAATTTCCTGCATGTTTTCAGGGTCTGAGTTGGTTTTGCCTTCTTCCTTCCCAAATTTTGTATTCTGACGCCATACAAACAAGAGTTTGGGCAGAGCAGCCATTTTGTAATGAAAAACACAGCAAATAGGCATTTGAAGCTTAGAAATCTACAGGTAACATGACCAAGGTGAGGTTTTGTGTTTTGGAAAATCAAATGGAACACGTTGGCTGAGGTGACAGATATTAATTGCCTCCAAACTGAGTTTCACTGCGATTTTCAGGTGAATTCAGTCACAATTCCACAGGCAGTCAGCTGGAGGGGTGGATGAACTGGGAACAGCCGGTATCCTTGCGAATATATCCAGCCCAATATCATTATGGATTCTTGCATTTCTTTGTCTTTTTTCTCATTTGTCTTATTTATCATGGTTTGTAATGAATTTTCTGATGTCATCTTTGGTTTTGAGGCTGCAATATGGAGTTCAGGGCACCGGAGGAATGGCCTTTTTCCATCAGGGCACAGCTGTTGGCTTGCTCCAATTCTGGCTTGCTGTCATTATTTTGGGAGCCTCAGCTGACTTTTGGTTTCTTGAGTGGAAATTTCCTAAATGTTTTCTGGGTCTGAGTTGGTTTTGCCTTCTTCCTTCCCAAATTTTGTATTCTGACGGCATACAAACAAGAGTTTGGACAGAGTAGCCATTATGGAATGAAAAACACAACCAAAATGCGTTTGAAGCTTAAAAATCTACAGGTAACACGACCAAGGTGAGTTTTTGTGTTTTGGAAAGTCAAATGGAACACTTTGGCTAGGTGACAGATATTAATTGCCTCCAAACTGAGTTTCACTGCGATTTTCAGGTTAATTCAGTCAGAATTCCACAGGCAGTCACCTGGAGGGGTAGATGAATCTGGGAACAGCCGGTTTCCTTGCGACTAAATCAAGCCCAATATCATTATGGATTCTTGCTTTTCTTTGGCTCTTATTTTTCTTATTTATCATGGTTTGTAATGAATTTTCTGATGTGCGCTTTGGTTTTTAGGCTGGCATATGGAGTTCAGGGCACAAGAGGAAGGTTCTTTTTCAATCAGGGCACAGCTGTTGTCTTTCTCCAATTCTGGCTTGCTGTCATTGTTTTGGGTGCCTCAGCCGATTTGTGGATTCTTGAGCGGCATTTTCCTAAATGTTTTCTGGGTCTGAGTTGGTTTTTCCTTCTTCCTTCCCAAATTTTGTATTCTGATGCAATACAAACAAGAGTTTCGGCAGAGTAGCCATTATGAAATAAAAAACACAACAAACAAGCATTTCAAGGTTATACATGTACAGAAAACACGACCAAGGTGAGTTTTTGTGTTTTGGAAAATCAAATGGAACACTTTGACTGAGGTGACAGATATTAATTGCCTCCAAACTGAGTTTCACTGCGATGTTCAGGTTAAATCAGTCGAATTCCACAGGTAGCCAGATGGAGGGGTGGATGAATCTGGGAACAGCCGGTTTCCTTGCGACTCAATCAAGCCCAATATCATTATGGATTCTTGCATTTCTTTGGCTTTTTTCTCATTTTTCTTATTCATGATGGTTTGTAATGAATTTTCTCATGTGAGCTTTGGTTTTGAGTCTGCAGGATGGAGTTCAGGGCACCGGAGGAATGGCCACATTCAATCAGGGCACAGACCTTTGCTTGCTCCAATTCTGGCTTACTGTCATTGGTTTGGGTGCCTCAGCTGAGTTTGCTTTCTTGAGCGGCAAGTTCCTAAATGTTTTCTGGGTCTGAGTTGGTTTTGCCTTCTTCCTTCAAATGTTGCTTCTGACACAATACAAACAAGAGTTTAGACAGAGTAGCCATTATGAAATAAAAACCACAAAGAATAGGATTTTGAAGCTTAGACATCTACTGGTAATATGACCAAGGTGAGTTTTTGTGTTTTGGAATATAAAATGGAACACTTTGGCTGTGGTGACAGATATTAATTGCCTCCAAACTGAGTTTCACTGTGATTTTCAGGTTAATTCAGTCAGAATTCCACAGGCAGTCAGCTGGAGGGGTGGATGAATCTGGGAACAACCGGTTTCCTTGCGACTAAATCAAACCTAATATCATTATGGAATCTTGCATTTCTTTGGATTTATTCTCATTTTTCTTATTTATCATGGTGTGTAATGAATTTTCTGATGTGAGCTTTTTTTGAGTCTGGAAGATGGAGTTCAGGGCAGAAGAGGATGGTTCTTTTTAAATCAGGGCACAGCTCTTTGCTTGCTCCAATTCTGGTTTAATGTAATTGGTTTGGGTACCTCTGCTGACTTTTGGTTTCTTGAGCAGCAATTTCCTAAATGTTTTCTGGGTCTGAGTTGGTTTTGCCTTCTTCCTTGTCAAATTTTGTATTCTGACGCAATACAAAAAAGAGTTTGGTTAAAGTAGCCATTATGAAATAAAAAACACAACAAATATGCTTTTGAAGCTTAGAAATCTACAGGTAACTCGACCATGGTGAGTTTTTGTGTTTTGGAAAATCAAATGGAACACTTTGGCTGAGGTGACAGATATTAATTGCTTCCAAACTGAGTTTCACTGTGATTTTCAGGTTAATTCAGTCAGAATTCCACAGGTAGTCAGCTGGAGGGGGGGATGAATCTGGGAAGAGCTGATTTCCTTGAGACTAAATCAAGCCCAATATCATTATGGATTCTTGCATTTCTTTGGCTTTTTTCTCATTTTTCTTATGTATCATGGTTTGTAGTGAATTTTCTGATGTGAGCTTTGGTTTTTGAGTCTGCAATATGGAGTTCAGGGCACAAGAGGAAGGTTCTTTTTCAAACAGGGCACAGCCATTTGCTTGCTCCAGTTCTGGCTTGCTGTCATTGTTTTGGGTGCCTCAGCTGATTTTTGGTGTGTTGAGTGGCAATTTCCTAAATGTTTTCTGTGTCTGAGAGGTTTTTGCCTTCTTCCTTCCCAAATTTTGTATTGTGACGCAATACAAACATGAGTTCAGACAGAGTACCGATTATGAAATAAAAAACACAACAAATAGGAGTTTGAAGCTTAGAAATCTACAGGTAACACGACCAAGGTGAGATTTTGTGTTTTGGAAAATCAAATGGAACACTTTGGCTGAGGTGACACATATTAATTGCCTCCAAACTGAGTTTCACTGCGATTTTCAGGTTAATTCTGTCAGAATTCCACAGGCAGTCAGCTGGAGGGGTGGATGAATCCGGGAAAGATGGTTTCCTTGCGACTAAATCAAGCCCAATATCATTGTGGATTCTTGCATTTCTTTGGCTTTTTTCTCATCTTTCTTATTTATCATGGTTTGTAATGAATTTTCGGATGTGAGCTTTGGTTTTGAGGCTGGCATTTTGAGTTCAGGGCACCGGAGGAATGGTCCTTTTCAAACAGGGCACAGCTGTTGGCCTGCTCCAATTCTGGCTTGCTGTCATTTTATTTTGGGTGCCTCAGCTTATTTGTGGTTTCTTGAGCGGCAATTTTCTGAATGTTTTCTGGGTCTGAGTTGCTTTTGCCTTTTCCTTGTCAAATTTTGTATTCTGACGCAATACAAACAAGAGTTTCAGCAGAGTAGCCATTATGAAATAAAAAACACAACAAATAGGCGTTTGAAGCTTAGAAATCTACAGGTAACACGACCAAGGTGAGTTTTTGTGTTTTGGAAAATCAAATGGAACACTTTGGCTGAGGTGACAGATATTAATTGCCTCCAAACTGAGTTTCCCTGCGATTTTCAGGTTAATTCAGTCAGAATTCCACAGGCTGTCAGCTGGAGGGGGTGGATGAATCCGGGAACAACCGGTTTCTTTGCGACTCAATCAAGCCCAATAGCATTATGGATTCTTGCATTTCTTTGGCTTTTTTCTTCGTTTTCATATTTATCATCGTTTCTAATGAATTTTCTGATGTGAGTTTTGGTTTTGAGGCTGCAATATGGAGCTCAGAGTAACGGAGGAATGGTCTTTTTCAAACAGGGCACAGCTGTTGGCCTGCTCCAATTCTGGCTTGCTGTCATTCTTTTGAGTGCCTCAGCCGATTTGTGGATTCTTGAGCGGCAATTTCCTACATGTTTTCTGGGTCTGAGTTGGTTTTGCCCCCTTCCTTCCCAAATTTTGTATTCTGACGCCATAGAAAGAAGAGTTTGGGTAGAGTAGCCATTATGAAATAAAAAACACAACACATAGGCGTTTGAAGCTTAGAAATCTACAGGTAACACGATCAAGGTGAGTTTTTGTGTTTTGGAAAATCAAATGGAACACTTTGGCTGAGGTGACAGATATTAATTGTCTCCAAAAAGAGTTTCAATGCGATTTTCAGTTTAATTCAGTCAGAATTCCACAGGCAGTCCGCTGAAGGGGTGGATGAATCCGGGAATAGCCGGTTTCCTTGCGACTAACTCAAGCCCAATATCATTATGGATTCTTGCATTTTTTGGCTTTTTTCTCCGTTTTCTTATTTATCATGGTTTGTAATGAATTTTCTGATGTGAGCTTTGGTTTTGAGGCTGGCATATTGAGTTCAGGGCACCGGAGGAATGGTCTTTTTCAAAAAGGGCACAGCTGTTGGCCTGCTCCAATTCTGGCTTGCTGTCATTGTTTTAAGTACCTTAGCCGATTTGTGGTTTCTTGAGCGGAAATTTTAAATGTTTTCTGGACAGAGTAGCCATTATAAAATAAAAAATAAAACAAATAGGCGTTTGAAGCTTAGAAATCTACAGGTAACACGAGCAAGGTGATTGTTTGTGTTTTAGATAATAAAATGGTCTGAGGTGACAGATATTAATTGCCCCCAAACTGAGTTTCACTGCGATTTTCAGGTTAATTCTGTCAGAATTCCACAGGCAGTCAGCTGGAGGGGTGGATGAATCCGGGAACAGCCGGTTTCCTTGCGACTGAACCAAGCCCAATATCATTATGGATTCTTGCATTTCTTTGGCATTTTCTCATTTTTCTTATTTATCATGGTTTGTAATGAATTTTCTGATGTCAGCTTTGGTTTTGAGGCTGCAATATGGAGTTCAGGGCACCGGAGGAATAGTCGTTTTCAAACAGGGCACAGCTGTTGGCCTGCTCCAATTCTGGCTTGCTGTCATTGTTTTGAGTGCCTCAGCCGATTAGTGGTTTCTTGAGCGGCAATTTCCTAAATGTTTTCTGTGTCTGAGTTGGTTTTGCCTTCTTCCTTCCCAAATTTTGTATTCTGACGCAATACAAACAAGAGTTTGGGCAGAGTAGCGATTATGAAATAAAAAACACTACAAATAGGCGTTTGAAGCTCAGAAATCTACAGGTAACAGGACAAGATGAGGTTTTGTGTTTTGGCAAATAAAATGGAACACTTTGGCTGAGGTCACAGATATTAATGCCCTCCAAACTGAGTTTCACTGCGATTTTCAGGTTAATTCAGTCAGAATTCCACAGGCAGTCAGCTGGAGGGGTGGATGAATCTGGGAATAGCCAATTTCCTTGCGACTAAATCAAGCCCAATATCATTATTGATTCTAGCATTTCTTTGTGTTTTTTCTCATTTTTCTTATTTATCATGGTTTGTAATGAATTTTCTGATGTGAGCTTTGGTTTTGAGGCTGCAATATGGAGTTCAGGGCACAAGAGGAAGTTTATTTTTCAAAAAGGGCACAGCTGTTGACTTGCTCCAATTCTGCCTTGCTGTCATTGTTTTGGGTGCCTTAGCTGACTTTTGGTTTCTTGAGCGGCAATTTCCTAAATGTTTTCTGTGTCTGAGAGGTTTTTGCCTTCTTCCTTCCCAAATTTTGTATTGTGACGCAATACAAACATGTGTTCAGACAGAGTACCGATTATGAAATAAAAAACACAACAAATAGGTGTTTGAAGGTTATGATTCTACAGGTATCATGACCAAGGTGAGTTTTTGAGTGTTGAAAAATCAAATGGAACACTTTGGCTGAGGTGACAGATATTAATTGCCTTCAAACTGAGTTTCACTGCATTTTTCAGGTTAATTCAGTCAGAATTCCACAGGCAGTCAGCTGGAGGGGTGGATGAATGCGGGAACATCCGGTTTCCTTGCGACTAAATCAAGTCCAATATCATTATGGATTCTTGCATTTCTTTGGCTTTTTTCTCATTTTTCTTGTTTGTAATGGTTTGTAATGCATTTTCTGATGTGAGCTTTGGTTTTGAGGCTGGCATATTGAGTTCAGGGCACAAGAGGAAGGTTCTGTTTCAATCAGGGCACAGTTGTTGATTTGCTCCAATTCCGGCTTGCTGTCATTGTTTTGGATGCCTCAGAAGATTCGTGGTTTCTTGAGTGGCAATTTCATAAATGTTTTCTGTGTCTGAGTTGGATTTACCTTCTTATTCCCAAATTTTGTATTCTGATGCAATGCAAAGAAGAGTTTGGACAGAGTAGCCATTATGAAATAAACAAAACAACAAATAGGCATTTGAAGCTTGGAAATCTACAGGTAACAAGACCAAGGTGAGTTTTTGTATTTTGGAAAATAAAATGGAACACTTTGGCTGAGGTGACAGATATTAATTGCCTCCAAACTGAGTTTCACTGTGATTTTCAGGTTAATTCAGTCAGAATTCCACACGCAGTCAGCTGGAGTGTTGGATGAATCCGGGAACAGCCGGTTTCCTTGCAACTAAATCCAGCTCAATATCATTATGGTTTCTTGCATTTCTTGGCTTTTTTCTCATTTTTCTTATGTATCGTGGTTTGTAATGAATTTCCTGATGTGAGCTTTGGTTTTGAGGCTGGAATATGGAGTTCAGGGTACCGGAAGAATGGCCTTTTTCAATCAGGACTCAGCTGATTGCCTGCTCCAATTCTGGCTTGCTGTCATGGTTTTGGGAGCCTCAGCTGACTTTTGGTTTCTTGAGTGGCAATTTCCTAAATGTTTTCTGGGTCTGAGTTGGCTTTGCCTTCTACCTTCCGAAATTTTGTATGTTGATGCAATACAAGCAAGATTTTGGACAGAGTAGCCATTATGAAATAAAAAACACAACAAATAGGCGTTTGACGCTTTGAAATCTATAGGAAACATGACCAAAGTGAGTTTTTTTGTTTTGGAAAATAAAATGGAACACTTTGGCTGAGGTGACAGATATTATTTGTCTCCAAACCGAATTTCACTGCGGTTTTGAGGTTAATTCAGTCAGAATCCCTATTCACTCAGCTGGGAGTTGTGGATGAATCTGGAAACAGCTGTTTACTTAGGAATAAATCAAGCCCAATATCACTAAGAAAACTTGCATTTCTTTGGCTTTTTTCTGATTTTTCCTATTTATCATGGTTTGAAATGAATTTTCTGATGTGAGCTTTGGTTTTGTGGCTGGCATATTGAGTTTAGGGCACGAGAGGAAGGTTCTTTTTCAATCAGGGCACAGCTGTTGGCGTGCTCCAGTTCTGCTTGCTGTCATTGTTTTGGATTCCTTAGCTGATTTGTGGATTCTTTTTCTGCAGTTTCCTAAATGTTTTCTGGGTCTGAGTCGGATTTGCCTTCTTATTCCCAAATTTTGTATTCTGACGCAATACAAGCAAGATTTTGGACAGAGTAGCCATTATGAAAGAAAAAAAAAAAAAAAACACAGTAAATTGCCCTTTCAGGATTAGAAGACTACAGGCAACACGACTAAGATGAGTTTTTGTGTTTTGGAAAATGACATGGAACACTTCTGCTGAGGGGACAGATACTAATTCCCTCCAAATTGAGTGTGAGTGCGATTTTGAGGTGAATTCAATCAGAATTCCAAAGTCAGTCTGTGGAAGGGGGGGATGAATCCGGAAACAGCCTGTTTCCTTCTGTCTAAATCCAGCCAAATACCACAAAGGACTCTTGAATTACTTTGGCTTTCTCAGATTTCCCTTATTTATCATTGTTTGTAATGATTTTTTTTTTGTGAGCTTTGGTTTTGAGGCTGGAATATGGAGTTCAGGGCACTGGATTAATGGTCTAGTTCAATCAGGGCACAGCTGTTGGCTTGCTCCAATTCTGGCTTGCTTTCAAGGTTGTGGGTGCCTCAGCCCATTTGTGGTTTCTTGAGCGGCAATTTCCTACATGTTTTCTGGCTCTGAGTAGGTTTTGCCTTCTTCCTTCCCAAATTTTGTATTCTGGCGTAATACAAACAAGAGTTTGGACAGAGTAGCCATTATGAAATAAAAAACACAACAAATATGCGTTTGAAGCTTATATATGTACTGGTCACAAGACCAAGGTATGATTTTTTGTTTTCGAAATTAAAATTGAACACTCTGGCTGAGGTGACAGATATTAATTGCCTCCAAAACTGAGTTTCACTGCGATTTTCAGATTAATTCAGTTAATTCAGTTAGGATTCCACAGGCTTGCATTTCTTTGGCTTTTTCTCATTTCCCTTATTTATCATGGTTTGTAATGAATTTTCTGATGTGAGCTTTGGTTTTGAGGCTGGAATATGGAGTTCAGGGTACTGGAGGAATGGTCTTTTTCAAACAGGGCACAGCTGTTGGCTTGCTCCAATTCTGGCTTGCTGTCATTGTTTTGGGTGCCTCAGCTCAATTTTGGTTTGTTGAGCGGCAATTTCCTAAATGTTTTCTTGGTCTGATTTGGTTTTGCCTTCCTCCTTCCCAAATTTTGTATTCTGTCGCCTTACAAACATGAGTTTGGGCAGAGTACCGATTATGAAATACAAAACACAACAAATGGGCATTTGAAGCTTAAAAATCTACAGGTTACATGACCAAGGTGAGTTTTTGTGTTTTGGAAGATAAAATGGAACACTTTGGCTGAGGTCACAGATATTAATTGCCTCCAAACCGAGTTTCACTGCGATTTTCAGGTTAATTCAGTCAGAAACCAAAGACACTCAGTTGGGAGGTGTGGATGAATCTGGAAACAGCCGTTTACATGGCAAAAAATCAAGCCCAATATTACTAAGAACTCCTGCATTTCTTTGGCTTTTTTCTCATTTTTCTTATTTATCATGGTTTGTAATGAATTTTCTGATGTGAGCTTTGGTTTTGAGGCTGGTATATTGAGCTCAGGGCACAAGAGGAAGGTTCTTTTTCAATCAGGGCACAGCTGTTGGCATGCTCCAATTCTGGCTTGCTGTCATTGTTTTGGGTGCCTCAGCCGATTTGTGGTTTCTTGAGCGGCAATTTCCTAAATGTTTTCTGGGTCTGAGTCGGTTTGGCCTTCTTATTCCCAAATTTTGTATTCTGAATCAATACAAGCAAGATTTTGGCAGAGTAGCCATTAGGAAAGAAAAAAAAATACACAGGAAATTGCCCTTTCAGGATTAGAAATCTACAGGCAACTCGACCAAGATGAGTTTCTGTGTTTTGGAAAATGACATGGAACACTTCTGCAGAGGGGACAGATTCTAATTCCCTCCAAATTGAGTGTGAGTGCGATTTTGAGGTGAATTCAATCAGAATTCCAAGGTCTGTCTGTGGAAGGGGGGGATGAATCTGGAAACAGCCAGTTTCTTTGTGTCTAAATCCAGCCAAATACCACAAAGGACTCTTGAATTTCTTTGGCTTTCTCAGATTTCCCTTATTTATCGTGGTTTGTAATGAATTTTCTGATGGGAGCTTTGGTTTTGAGGCTGCAATATGGAATTCAGGGCACCGCAGGAATGGTCTTTTTCAATCAGGGCACAGCTGTTGGCTTGCTCCAATTCTGCCTTGCTTTCAAGGTTTTGGGTGCCTCAGCTGATTTGTGGTTTCTTGAGCGGCAATTTCCTAAATGTTTTCTGGGTCTGAGTTGGTTTTGCCTTGTTCCTTTCCAAATTTTCTATTCTGACGTAATACAAACAAGAGTTTGGACAGAGTAGCCATTATGAAATAAAAAACACAACAAATATGCGTTTGAAGCTTATATATGTACAGGTAACACGAGCAAGGTAAGTTTTTGTGTTTTCGAAAGTAAAATTGAACACTCTGGCTGAGGTGACAGATATTAATTGCCTCCAAAACTGAGTTTCACTGCGATTTTTTTGTTAATTCATTCAGAAACCAAAGACACTCAGTTGGGAGGTGTGGATGAATCTGGAAACAGCCGTTTACATGGCCATAATTCAAGCCCAATATCCCTAAGAACTCCTGCATTTCTTTGGCTTTTTTCTCATTTTTCTGATTTATCATGGTTTGTAATGAATTTTCTGATGTGAGCTTTGGTTTTGAGGCTGGCATATGGAGTTCAGGGCACAAGAGGAAGGTTCTCTTTCAATCAGGGCACAGCTGTTGGCTTTCTCCAATTCTGGCTTGCTGTCATTGTTGTGGGTTCTTCAGCTGACTTTTGGTTTCTTGAGTGGCAATTTCCTAAATGTTTTCTGGGTCTGAGTTGGTTTTGCCTTCTTCCTTCCCAAATTTTGTATTCTGACGCAATACAAACAAGAGTTTGGACAGAGTAGCAATTATGAAATAAAAAACAAAACAAATAGGCATTTGAAGTTTTGAAATCTACAGGTAAGAAGACTAAGGTGAGTTTTTGAGTTTTGGAAGATAAAATGGAACACTTTGGCTGAGGTGACAGATATTAATTGCCTCCAAACCGAGTTTCACTGCGATTTTCAGGTTAATTCAGTCAGAAACCACAGACATTCAGCTGGGAGGTGTGGATGAATCTGGAAACAGCCGTTTACATGGCAAAAAATCAAGCCCAATATTACTAAGAACTCCTGCATTTCTTTAGCTTTTTTCTCATTTTTCTTATTTATCATGGTTTGTAATGAATTTTCTGATGTGAGCTTTGTTTTTAAGGCTGGTATATTGAGTTCAGTGCACAAGAGGAAGGTTCTTTTTCAATCAGGGCACAGCTGTTGGCTTGCTCCAATTCTGGCTTGCTGTCATTGTTTTGGGTGCCTCAGCCGATTTGTGGTTTCTTGAGCGGCAATTTCCTAAATGTTTTCTGGGTCTGAGTCGGTTTTGCCTTCTTATTCCCAAATTTTGTATTCTGATGCAATACAAGCAAGATTTTGGCATTGTAGCCATTATAAAAGAAAAAAAAAAAAAACAGCAAATTGCCCTTTTAGGATTAGAAATCTACAGGCAACGCGACCAAGATGAGTTTCTGTGTTTTGGAAAATGACATGGAACACTTCTGCTGAGGGGACAGATTCTAATTCCCTCCAAATTGAGTGTGAGTGCGATTTTGAGGTAAATTCAATCAGAATTCCAAGGTCTGTCTGTGGAAGGGGGGGATGAATCTGGAAACAGCCAGTTTCCTTCTGTCTAAATCCTGCCAAATACCACAAAGGACTCTTGAATTTCTTTGGCTTTCTCAGATTTCCCTTATTTATCATGGTTTGTAATGAATTTTCTGATGGGAGCTTTGGTTTTGAGGCTGCAATATGGAGTTCTGGGCACTGGATTAATGGCCTTGTTTAATCAGGGCACAGCTGTTGGCTTGCTCCAATTCTGTCTTGCTTTCAAGGTTTTGGGTGCCTCAGCTGATTTGTGGTTTCTCGAGCGGCAATTTCCTAAATGTTTTCTGGGTCTGAGTTGGTTTTGCCTTCTTCCTTCCCAAATTTAGTATTCTGATGCAATGCAAAGAAGAGTTTGTACAGAGTAGCCATTATGAAATAAACAACACAACAAATAGGCGTTTCAAGATTTTAAATCTGCAGGTAACACGACCAAAGTGAGTTTTTTTGTTTTGGAAAATAAAATGGAAAACTTTGGCTGAGGTGACAGATATTAATTGCCTCCAAATGGAGTTTCACTGTGATTTTCGGGTTCATTCTGTGAGAATTCCACAGGCAGTCAGCTTTAGGCGTGGATGAATCTGGGAACTGCTGGCTTCCTTGCGACTAAATCAAGCCCAATATCATTATGGATTCTTGCATTTCTTTGGCTTTTTTTCTGATTTTTCTTATTTATCATGGTTTGTAATGAATTTTCTGATGTGAGCTTTGGTTTTGAGGCTGCAATATGGAGTTCAGGGCACAAGAGGAAGGTTCTTTTTCAATCAGGGCACAGCTGTTGTCTTGCTGCAATTCTGCTTGCTGTCATTGTTTTGGGTGCCTCAGCTGATTTGTGGATTCTTGTGTTGCAGTTTCCTAAATGTTTTCTGGGTCTGAGTCGCATTTGCCTTCTTATTCCCAAATTTTGTATTCTGATGCAACATAAGCAAGATTTTGGACAGAGTAGCCATTATGAAAGAAAAAAAAAACACAGCAAATTGCCCTTTCAGGATTAGAAATCTACAGGCAACTCGACCAAGATGAGTTTCTGTGTTTTGGAAAATGACATGGAACCCTTCTGCTGAGGTGACAGATTCTAATTCCCTCCAAATTGAGTGTGAGTGTGATTTTGAGGTGAATTCAATCAGAATTCCAAGGTCTGTCTGTGGAAGGGGGGGGATGAATCCGGAAACAGCCAGTTTCCTTCTGTCTAAATCCAGCCAAATACCACAAAGGACTCTTGAATTTCTTTGGCTTTCTCAGATTTCCCTTATTTATCATGGTTTCTAATGAATTTTCTGATGTGAGCTTTGGTTTTGAGGATGGAATATGGAGTTCAGGGCACTGGATTAATGGTCTTGTTCAATCAGGGCACAGCTGTTGGCTTGCTCCAATTCTGTCTTGCTTTCAAGGTTTTGGGTGCCTCAGCCGATTTGTGGTTTCTTGAGCGGCAATTTCCTAAATGTTTTCTGGGTCTGAGTTGGTTTTGCCTTCTTCCTTCCCACATTTTGTATTCTGACGCAATACAAACAAGAGTTTTGACAGAGTAGCCATTATGAAATAAAAAAAAAAAAACAACAACAAATTAGCGTTTGAAGCTTATAAATCTAAGGGTAACATGACCAAGGTGAGTTTTTGTGATTTGGAAAATAAAATGGAACACTTTGGCTGAGGTGACTGATATTATTGCCTCCAAACTGAGTCTTACTGCGATTTTCAGGTTAATTCAGTCGGAATTCCACAGGCAGTCAGCTGGAGCTGTGGATGAATCTGGGAACAGCCGGTTTCCTTGCAACTAAATCAAGCCCACTATCATTATGGATTCTTGCATTTCTTTGGCTTTTTCTCCATTTTCTTTTTTTTTTTTTATTTTTTTGACAGGCAGAGTGGACAGTGAGAGAGAGAGACAGAGAGAAAGGTCTTCCTTTGCCGTTGGTTCACCCTCCAATGGCCGCTGCGGCCGGCGCGCTGCGGCCGGCGCACCGCGCTGATCTGATGGCAGGAGCTAGGAGCCAGGTGCTTTTCCTGGTCTCCCATGGGGTGCAGGGCCCAAGCACCTGGGCCATCCTCCACTGCACTCCCTGGCCACAGCAGAGGGCTGGCCTGGAAGAGGGGCAACCGGGACAGAATCCGGCGCCCCGACCGGGACTAGAACCCGGTGTGCCGGCGCCGCTAGGCGGAGGATTAGCCTAGTGAGCCGCAGCGCCGGCTTCCATTTTCTTATTTATCATGGTTTGTAATGAATTTTCTGATGTGAGCTTTGGTTTTGAGGCTGCAATATTGAGTTCAGGGCACAAGAGGGAGGTTCTTTTTCAATCAGGGCACAGCCGTTGGCTTGCTCCAATTCTGGCTTGCTGTCATTGTTTTGGGAACCTCAGCCGATTTGTGGTTTCTTGAGCGGCAATTTCCTTAATGTTTTCTGGGTCTGAGTCGGTTTTGCCTTCTTATTCCCATATTTTGTATTCTGATGCAATACAAGCAAGATTTGGACAGAGTAGCCATTATGAAAGAAAAAAAAAAACACAGAAATTGCCCTTTCAGGATTAGAAATCTACTGGCAACGTGATCAAGATTAGTTTCTGTGTTTTGGAAAATGACATGGAACGCTTCTGCTGAGGGGACAGATTCTAATTCCCTCCAAATTGAGTGTGAGTGCAATTTTGAGGTGAAATCAATCAGAATTCCAAAGTCAGTCAGTGGAAGGGGGGGATGAATCTTTAAACAGCCAGTTTCCTTGTGTCTAAATCCAGCCAAATATCACTAAGAACTCGTGCATTTCTTTGGGTTTTGTCTCATTTTTCTGATTTATCATGGTTTGTAATGAATTTTCTGATGTGAGCTTTGGTTTTGAGGCTGGCATATTGAGTATTTGGCACCGGATCAATGGTCTTTTTCAAACAGGACACAGCTGTTGGCTTGTTGCAATTCTGGCTTGCTGTCATTGTTTTGCGTGCCTCAGCTGTTTTTGGTTTCTTTAGCGGCAATTTCCTACATGTTTTCTGGGTCTGAGTTGGTTTTGCCTTCTTCCTTTCCAAATTTTCTCTTCTGACGTAATACAAACAAGAGTTTGGACAGAGTAGCCATTATGAAACAAAAAACACAACAAATATGCGTTTGAAGCTTATATATGTACAGGTAACACGAGCAAGGTAAGTTTTTGTGTTTATGAAAATAAAATTGAACACTCTGGCTGAGGCGACAGATATTAATTGCCTCCAAAACCGAGTTTCACTGCAATTTTTTTGTTAATTCATTCAGAAACCAAAGACACTCAGTTGGGAGGTGTGGATGAATCTGGAAACAGCCGTTTACATGGCCATAATTCAAGCCCAATATCCCTAAGAACTCCTGCATTTCTTTGGCTTTTTTCTCATTTTTCTGATTTATCATGGTTTGTAATGAATTTTCTGATGTGAGCTTTGCTTTTGAGGCTGGCATATTGAGTTCAGGGCACAAGAGGAAGGTTCTCTTTCAATCAGGGCACAGCTGTTGGCTTTCTCCAATTCTGGCTTGCTGTAATTGTTGTGGGTTCCTCAGCTGACTTTTGGTTTCTTGAGTGGCAATTTCCTAAATGTTTTCTGGGTCTGACACGGTTTTTCCTTCTTAATCCCAAATTTTGTATTCTGACGCAATACAAACAAGAGTTTGGACAGAGTAGCAATGATGAAATAAAAAACACAACAAATAGGCATTTGAAGCTTAGAAATCTACAGGTAAGAAGACTAAGGTGAGTTTTTGAGTTTTGGAAAATAAAATGGAACACTTTGGCTGAGGTGACAGATATTAATTGCCTCCAAACCGAGTTTCACTGCGATTTTCAGGTTAATTCAGTCAGAAACCACAGACACTCAGCTGGGAGGTGTGGATGAATCTGGAAACAGCCGCTTACATGGCAATAAATCAAGCCCAATATTACTAAGAACTCCTGCATTTCTTTGGCCTTTTTCTTATTTTTCTTATTTATAATGGTTTGTAATGAATTTTCTGATGTGAGCTTTGGTTTTGAGGCTGGTATATTGAGCTCAGGGCACAAGAGGAAGGTTCTTTTTCAATCAGGGCACAGCTGTTGGCTTGCTCCACTTCTGGCTTGCTGTCATTGTTGTAGGTTCCTCCTTGGACTTTTGGATTCTTGAGTGGCAATTTCCTAAATGTTTTCTGGGTCTGAGTCGGTTTTGCCTTCTTCCTTGCCAAATTTTGTATTCTGACGCAATACAAACAAGAGCTTGGGCAGAGTAGCCATTATGAAATAAAAAACAAAACAAATAGGCATTTGAAGTTTTGAAATCTACAGGTAAGAAGACTAAGGTGAGTTTTTGAGTTTTGGAAGATAAAATGGAACACTTTGGCTGAGGTGACAGATATTAATTGCCTCCAAACCGAGTTTCACTGCGATTTTCAGGTTAATTCAGTCAGAAACCACAGACATTCAGCTGAGAGGTGTGGATGAATCTGGAAACAGCCGTTTACATGGCAATAAATCAAGCCCAATATTACTAAGAACTCCTGCATTTCTTGACCTTTTTTCTCTTTTTTCTTATTTATCATGCTTTGTAATGAATTTTCTGATGTGAGCTTTGGTTTTGAGTCTGGCATATTGAGTTCAGGGCACAAGAGGAAGGTTCTTTTTCAATCAGGGCACAGCTGTTGGCTTGTTCCAATTCTGTCTTGTTTTAAGTTTTTGAGTGCCTCAGCGGTGTTTGGTTTCTTGAGAGGCAATTTTCTAAATGTTTTCTGGGTCTGAGTTGGTTTTGCCTTCTTCCTTCCCAAATTTTGTATTCTGACTCAATACAAACAAGAGTTTGGACAGAATAATGAATTTTCTGATGTGAGCTTTGGTTTTGAGGCTGCAATATGGAGTTCAGTGCACAAGAGAATGGTTATTTTTCAATCAGGGCACAGCTGTTGGCTTGCTCCAATTCTGCCTTGCTGTCATTGGTTTAGGTGCCCCAGCCGATTTGAGGTTTCTTGAGCAGCAATTTCCTAAATGTTTTCTGGGTCTGAGTTGGTTTTGCCTTCTTCCTCCCCAAATTTTGTATTTTGACGCAATACAAACAAGAGTTTGGACAGAGTAGCCATTATGAAATAAGAAACACAACACATAGGCATTTGAAGCTTATAAATCTACAGGTAACACGAACAAGGTGAGTTTTTGTGTTTTGGAAAATAAAATGGAACACTTTGGCTGAGGTGACAGTTATATATTGCCTCCAAACTGAGTTTCACTGCGAATTTCAGGTTAATTCAGTCAGAAGTCTACAGGCAGTCAGCTTTAGGGTTGGATGAATCCGGGAACAGCCGGTTTCCTTGAGACTAAATCAAGCCCAATATCATTATGGATTCTTGCATTTCTTCGGCTTTTTTCTCATTTTTCTTATTCATCATGGTTTGTAATGAATTTTCTTGTGTGATCTTTGGTTTTGAGGCTGGCATATTGAGTTCAGGGCACCAGAGGAATGGTCTTTTTCAAACAGGGCTCAGCTGTTGGCTTGCTCCAATTCTGGCTTGCTGTCGTTTTTTTGTGTCCCTCAGCCAATTTGTGGATTCTTGAGTGGTAATTTCCTAAATGTTTTCTGGGTCTGAGTTGGTTTTGCCTTCTTATTCCCTAATTTTGTATTCTGATGCAATACAATAAAGATTTTGGACAGAGTAGCCATTATGAAAGAAAAAAAAAAAACACCAAATTACCCTTTCAGGATTAGAAATCTACAGGCAACATGAGCAAGATGAGTTTCTGTGTTTTGGAAAATGACATGGAACACTTCTGCTGAGGGGACAGATAGTAATTCCCTCCAAATTGAGTGTGAGTGCGATTTTGAGGTGAATTGAGTCAGAATTCCAAACTCAGTCTGTGGAAGAGGGGGATGAATCTTTAAACAGCCAGTTTCCTTCTGTCTAAATCCAGCCAAATATCACAAAGGACTCTTGCATTTCTTTGGCTTTTTCACATTTCCCTTATTTATCATGGTTTGTAATGAAATTTCTGATGTGAGCTTTAGTTTTGAGGCTGGCATATTGAGTTCAGGGCACAAGAGGAAGGTTCTTTTTCAATCAGGGCACAGCTGTTGGCTTGCTCCAATTCTGGCTTGCTGTCCTTGTTTTGGGTGCCTCAGCTGACTTTTGGTTACTTGAGCGGCAATTTCCTAAATGTTTTCTGGGTCTGAGTTGGTTTTGCCTTCTTCCTTCCCAAATTTTGTATTCTGACGCCATACAAACAAGAGTTTGGGCAGAGTAGCCATTATGAAATAAAAAACACAACAAATAGGCGTTTGAAGCTTGGAAATCTACAGGTAACTCAACCAAGGTGAGGTTTTGTGTTTTGGAAAATGAAATGGAAGACTTTGGCTGAGGTGACAGATATTAATTGCCTCCAAACTGAGTTTCACTGTGATTTTCAGGTGAATTCAGTGAGAATTCCACAGGCAGTCAGCTGGAGGGGTGGATGAATCCGGGAACAGCCGGTTTCCTTGCGACTAAATCTAGCCCAATATCATTATGGATTCTTGCATGTCTTTGTCTATTTTCTCATTTTTCTTATTTATCATGGTTTGTAATGAATTTGCTGATGTGTTCTTTGGTTTTGAGGCTGCAATGTGGAGTTCAGGGAACCTGAGGAATGGTCTTTTTTAATCAGGGCACAGCTGTTGCCTTACTCCAATTCTGGCTTTCTGTCATTGGTTTGGGTGCCTCAGCCAATTTGTCGTTTCCTCAGTGGCAATTTCCTAAATGTTTACTGGTTCTGAGTTGGTTTTGCCTTCTTCCTTCCCAAATTTTGTATTCTGAAGAAATATAAACAAGATTTTAGACAGAGTAGCCATTATGAAATTAAAAGCACAACAAATAGGCGTTTGAAGCTTAGAAATCTACAGGTAACACGACTAAGGTGTGTTTTTGTGTTTTGGAAAATAAAATGGAACACTTTGGCTGAGGTGACAGATATTAATAGTCTCCAAACTGAGTTTCACTGCGATTTTCAGGTTAATTCATTCAGAAGTCCACAGGCAGTCAGCTGGAAGGGTGGATGGATCTGGGAACAGCCGGTTTCGTTGTGACTGAATCAAGCCCAATATCATTATGGATTCTTGCATTTCCTTGGCTATTTTCTCATTTTTCTTTTTATCACGGTTTGTAATGAATTTTCTGATGTGAGCTTTGGTTTTGAGGCTGGCATATTGGGTTCAGGGCACAAGAGGAAGGTTCTTTTTCAATCAGGGCACAGCTATTGGTTTGCTACAATTCTGTCTTGCTTTAAAGGTTTTGGGTGCCTCAGCGTTGTTGTTTTTTGATCCACATTTTCTGAATGTTTTCTGGGTCTGAGTTGGTTTTGCCTTCTTCCTTCCCAAATTTTCTGACGCAATACAAACAAGAGTTTGGACAGAGTAGCCATTATGAAATTAAAAACACAACATTACGCGTTTGAAGCTTAGAAATCGATAGGTAACACGACCAAGGTGAGTTTTTGTGTTTTAGAAAGTGTCATGGAACACTTCTGCTGAGGGGACAATTTCTAATTCCCTCCAAAGTGAGTTTCACTGCGATTTCCAGGTTAATTCAGTCAGAATACACATTCACTCAGCTGGGAGGTGTGGAAGAATCTGGAAACAGCAGTTTACATGGGAATAAATGAAGCCCAATATCACTAAGAACTCCTGCATTTCTTTGGCTTTTTTCTCATTTTTCTTATTTATCATGGTTTGTAATGAATTTTCTGATGTGAGCTTTGGTTTTGAGGCTGGCATATTGATTGAGTTCAGGGCACAAGAGGAAGGTTCTTTTTCAATCAGGGCACAGCTGTTGTCTTTCTCCAATTCTGGCTTTCTGTCATTGGTTTGGGTTCCTCAGCTGACTTTTGGTTTCTTGAGTGGCAATTTCCTAAAGGTTTTCTGGGTCTGAGTTGGTTTTGCCTTCTTCCTTCCCAAATTTTGTATTCTGACGCAATATAAACTAGAGTTTGGACAGAGTAGCCATTATGAAATAAAAAACACAACACATAGGCGTTTGAATCTTAGAAATCTACAGGTAACACAACCAAGGTGAGTTTTTGTGTTTTGGAAAATAAAATGGAACACTTTGGCTGAGGTGACAGATATTAATTGCCTCCAAACTGAGTTTCACTGTGATTTTCAGGTTAATTCAGTGAGAATTGCACAGGCAGTCACCTGGAGGGGTGGATGAATCCAGGACTAGCCGGATTTCTTACGACTAAATCAAGCCCAATATCATTATGGATTCTTGCATTTCTTTGGCTTTTTTCTCTTTTTTCTTATTTATCATGGTTGGTAATGAATTTTTGATGTGAGCTTTGGATTTGAGGCTGCAATAAGAACTTCCGGGCACAAGAGAAATGTTCTTTTTCAATCAGGGCACAGCTGTTGGCTTGCTCTAATTGTGGCTTGCTGTCATTGTTTTGGGTGCCTCAGCAAATTTGAGGTTTCTTGAATGGCAATTTCCTAAATGTTTTCTGGGTCTGACACGGTTTTTTCTTCTTATTCCCAAATTTTTTCTTCTGACTCAATACAAACAAGAGTTTGGACAGAGTAGCCATTATGAAATAAAAAACACAACAAATAGGCGTTTGAAGCTTAGAAATCTACAGGTAACACGACCAAGGTGAGTTTTTGTGTTTTGGAAAATCAAATGGAACACTTTGGCTGAGGTGACAGATATTAATTGCCTCCAAACTGAGTTTCCCTGTGATTTTCAGGTTAATTCAGTGAGAATTGCACAGGCAGTCACCTCGAGGGGTGGACGAATCCAGGAATAGCCGGATTCCTTACAACTAAATGAATCCCAATATCATTATGGATTCTTGCATTTCTTTGGCTTTTTTCTCATTTTTGTTATGTATGATGGTTTGTAATGAATTTTCTGATGTGCGCTTTGTTTTTGAGGTTGGCATATTGAGTTCAGGGCACAAGAGGATGGTTCTTTTTCAATCAGGGCACAGCTGTTGGCTTGCTCCACTTCTGGCTTGCTGTCATTGTTTTGGGTGCCTCAGCCGATTTGTGGTTACTTGAGTGGTAATTTACTAAATGTTTTCTGGGTCTGAGTTGGTTTTGCCTTGTTATTCCCAAATTTTGTATTCTGATGCAATACAAGCAAGATTTTGGACAGAGTAGCTATTATGAAAAAAAAGAAAATACGGCAAAAAGCCCTTTCAGGATTCAAAAGCTACAGGGAACAAGACCAAGATGAGTTTCTGTGTTTTGGATAATGACTTGGAACACTTCTGCTGAGGGGACAGATTCTAATTACCTTCCAATTGAGTGTGAGTGCGATTTTGAGGTGAATTCCATCAGAATTCCAAAGTCAGTCTGTGGAAGGGGTTGATGAATCTGGAAACAGCCAGTTTCCTTGTGTCTAAATCCAGCCAAATATCACAAAGGGCTCTTGCATTTATTTGACTTTTTCACATTTCCCTTATTATCAAGGTTTGTAATGAATATTCTGATGTGAGCTTTGGTTTTGAGACGGCAATATGGAGTTCAGGGCACCGGAAGAATGGTCTTTTTAAAACAGGGCACAGCTGTTAGCTTGTTCCAATTCTGGGTTGCTGTCATTGGTTTTGGGGTTTCAGCTGACTTTTGGTTTCTTGAGCGGCAATTTTCTAAATTTTTTCTGGGTCTGAGTTAGTTTTGCCTTATTCCTTCCCAAATTTTGTATTCTGACACAATGCAACAAATAGACATTTACAGATTATAAATCTGCTGGTAACACGCCAATATGATTTTTTTTGTTTTGGAAAATAAAATGGAACACTTTGGCTGAGGTGACAGATATTAATTGCCTCCAAACTGAGTTTCACTGTGATTTTCTGATAAATTCAGTCGGAATTCCACAGGCAGTCAGCTGGAGCTGTGGATGAATCTGGGAACAGCCGATTTCCTTGCGACTAAATCAAGCCCAATATCATTATGGATTCTTGCATTTCTTTGGCTTTTTTCTCATCTTTCTTATTTATCATGGTTTGTAATGAATTTTCTGGTGTGAGCTTTGGTTTTGAGGCTGGCATATTGAGTTAAGGGCACAAGTGGAAGGTTCTTTTTCAATCAGGGCACAGCTGTTGGCCTGCTCCAATTCTGGCTTGCTGTCATTGTTTGGGTGCCTCAGGAGATTTGTGGTTTCTTGAGTGCCAATTTCCTAAATGTTTTCTGGGTCTGAGTCGGTTTTGTCTTCTTATTCCCAAATTTTGTATTCTGATGCAATACAAGCAAGATTTTGGACAGAGTAGCCATTATGAAAGAAAAAAAAAAAACACATCAAATTGCCCTTTCAGAATGAGAAATGTAGGCAATATGAAGAAGATGTGTTTCTGTGCTTTGGAAAATGACATGGAACCCTTTTGCTGAGGGGACAGATTCTAATTCCCTCCAAATTTGGTTTCTTGTGTGGCATTTTCCTGAAAATTTTCTGGGTCTGTGTTGGTTTTGCCTTTTTCCTTCCCAAATTTAATATTCTGCCGCAGTAGAAACAAGAGTTTGGACAGAGTAGCCATTTTGTAATGAAAAACACAACAAATAGGCATTTGTAGCTTAGAAATCTACAGGTAACACGACCAAGGTGAGCTTTTGTGTTTTAGAAAATAAAATGGAACACTTTGGCTGAGGTGACAGATATTAATTGCCTCCAAACAGAGTTTCACTGCGATTTTCAGGTTAATTCAGTCAGAATTCCACAGGCTGTCAGCTGGAGGGGTGGATGAATCCGGGAACAGCCAGTTTCCTTGCAACTGAATCAAGCCCAATATCATTCTGGATTCTTGCATTTCTTTGCCTTTTTTCTCATTTTTGTTATTTATCATGATTTGTAATGAATTTTCTGATGTGAGCTTTGGTTTTCAGGCTGCAATATGGAGTTCAGGCCACCGGGGGAATGGTCTTTTCCAAACAGGGCACAGCTGTTGGCCTGCTCCAATTCTGGCTTGCTGTCATTGTTTTGGGTGCCTCAGCTGAATTTGGATTTTTGAATGGCAATTTCCTAAACGTTTTCTGGGTCTGAGTTGGTTTTGCCTTCTTCCTTCCCAAATTTTGTATTCTGACGCAATACAAACAAGAGTTTGGACAGAGTAGCCATTATGAAATAAAAAACACATCAAATAGGTGTTTTAAGCTACAGGTAACACGACCAAGGTGAGATTTTGTGTTTTGAAAAAATAAAATGGAACACTTAGGCTGTGGTGACAGATATTAACTGCCTTCGTTCAGGTTAATTCAGTCAGAATTCCACAGGCTGTCAGCTGGAGGGGTGGATGAATCTGGGAACAGCCGGTTTCCTTGCGACAGTATCAAGGCCAATATCATTCTGGATTCTTGCATTTCTTTGACTTTTTTTCTCATTTTTCTTATTTATCATGGTTTGTAATGAATTTTCTGATGTGAGCTTTGGTTTTGAGGCTGGCATATTGAGTTCAGGGCACAAGAGGAAGGTTCTTTTTCAATCAGGGCACAGCTGTTGGCTTGCTCCAATTCTGGCTTGCTGTCATTGTTTTGGGTGCCTCAGCCGATTTGTGGTTTCTTGAGTGGCAATTTCCTAATTGTTTTCTGGGTCTGAGTTGGTTTTCCTTCTTCCTTCCCAAATTTTGTATTCTGACACAATACAAACAAGAGTTTGGACAGAGTAGCCATTAGGAAATAAAAAACACAACAAATAGGCTTTTGAAGCTACAGGTAACACGACCAAGGTGAGATTTTGTGTTTTGGAAAATCAAATGGAACAAGTTGGCTGTGGTGACAGATATTAACTGCCTCCGTTCAGGTTAATTCAGTCAGAATTCCACAGGCAGTCAGCTGGAGGGGTGGATGAATCCGGGAATAGCCGGTTTCCTTGCAACTAAATGAAGCCCAATATCATTATGGATTCTTGCATTTCTTTGGCTTTATTCTGATATTTCTTATTTATCATGGTTTGTAATGAATTTTCTGATGTGAGCTTTGGTTTTGAGGCTGCAATATGGAGTTCAGGGCACAAGAGGAAGGTTCTTATTCAATCAGGTCACAGCTGTTGGCTTGCTCCAATTCTGGCTTGCTGTCATTGTTTTGGGTGCCTCCGCCGATTTGAAGTTTCTTGAGCATCAATATCCTAAATGTTTTCTTGGTCTGAGTTGGTTTTCCTTCTTCCTTCCCAAATTTTGTATTCTGACACAATACAAACAAGAGTTTGGACAGAGTAGCCATTAGGAAATAAAAAACACAACAAATAGGCTTTTGAAGCTACAGGTAACACGACCAAGGTGAGATTTTGTGTTTTGGAAAATCAAATGGAACAAGTTGGCTGTGGTGACAGATATTAACTGCCTCCGTTCAGGTTAATTCAGTCAGAATTCCACAGGCAGTCAGCTGGAGGGGTGGATGAATCCGGGAATAGCCGGTTTCCTTGCAACTAAATGAAGCCCAATATCATTATGGATTCTTGCATTTCTTTGGCTTTATTCTGATATTTCTTATTTATCATGGTTTGTAATGAATTTTCTGATGTGAGCTTTGGTTTTGAGGCTGCAATATGGAGTTCAGGGCACCGGAGGAATGGTCTTTTTCAATCAGGGCACAGCTGCTGGCTTGCTCCAATTCTGGCTTTCTGTCATTGTTTTGGGTGCCTCCGCCGATTTGAGGTTTCTTGAGTGGCAATTTCCTAAACGTTTTCTGAGTCTCAGTTGTTTTTGTCCTCTTCCTTCCCAAATTTTGTATTCTGACGTAATACAAGCAAGATTTTGGACAGAATAGACATTATGAAATAAAAAACACATCAAATAGGCTTTTGAAAGCTACAGGTAACACGACCAAGGTGAGATTTTGTGTTTTGGAAAAAGATATGGAACACTTTTGCTGAGGTGACAGATATTAATTGCCTCCAAACCGAGTTTCACAGCGAATTTCATTTTAATTCAGTCAGAAACCACAGACACTCAGCTGGGAGGTATAGAAGAATCTGGAAACAGCCATTAACAAGGGAATAAATCAAGCCCAATATCACTAAGAACTCCTGCATTTCTTTGGATTTTTTCTGATTTTTCTTATTTATCATGGTTTGTAATGAATTTTCTGATGTGAGCTTTGGTTTTGAGGCTGCAATATCGAGTTCAGGACACCGGAGGAATGGTCTTTTTCAATCAGGGCACAGCTGTTGGCTTGCTCCAATTCTGTCTTGCTTTCAAGGTTTTGGCTTCCTCAGCGGCCCTTTGTTTCTTGAGCGGCAATTTCCTAAATGTTTTCTGGGTCTGAGTTGGTTTTGCCTTCTTCCTTCCCAAATTTTGTAATCTGACGCAATACAAACAAGAGTTTGGGCAGAGTAGCCATTATGAAATAAAAAACACGACAAATATGCGTTTGAAGGTTAGAAATCTACAGGTAACACAACCAAGGTGAGTTTTTGTGTTTTGGAAAATCAAATGGAACACTTTGGCTGAGGTGACAGATATTAATTGCCTCCAAACTGAGTTTCCCTGCGATTTTCAGGTTAATTCAGTCAGAATTCCACAGGCAGTCAGCTGGAGGGGTGGATGAATCCAGGAACAGCCGGTTTCCTTGCAACTAAATTAAGCCGAATATCATTCTGGATTCTTGCATTTATTTGGCTTTTTTCTCATTTTTGTTATTTATCATGGTTTGTAATGAATTTTCTGATGTGAGCTTTGGTTTGAGGCTGCAATATGGAGTTCAGGCCACCGGGGGAATGGTCCTTTTCAAACAGGGCACAGCTGTTGGCTTCCTCCAATTCTGGCTTGCTGTCATTGTTTTGGGTTCCTCAGCGGCCGTTTGTTTCTTGAGCGGCAATTTCCTAAATGTTTTCTGGGTCTGAGTTGGTTTTGCTTTATTCCTTCCCAATATTTGTATTCTGCCCAAATACAAACAAGAGTTTGGGCAGAGTAGCCATTATGAAACAAAAAACACAACAAATAGGCGTTTGAAGCTTAGAAATCTACAGGTAACACGACCGAGGTGAGTTTTTGTGTTTTAGAAAATAAAGTGGAACACTTTAGCTGAGGTGACAGTTATTAATTGCTTCCAAACTGAGTTTCACTGCGATTTTCCGGT
This sequence comes from Oryctolagus cuniculus, assembly GCF_964237555.1. Classification (NCBI taxonomy): domain Eukaryota; kingdom Metazoa; phylum Chordata; class Mammalia; order Lagomorpha; family Leporidae; genus Oryctolagus; species Oryctolagus cuniculus. Next base: position 72,868,172 of record NC_091447.1, read on the forward strand.
TAATTCAGTCAGAATTCCACAGGCAGTCAGCTGCAGGGTTGGATGAATCCGGGAACAGCCGGTTTCCTTGCGAACAAATCCAGCCCAATATCATTCTGGATTCTTGCATTTTTGGGTATTTTCTCATTTTTCTTATGTATGAAGGTTTGTAATGAATTTTCTGATGTGAGCTTTGGTTTTGAGGCGGCAATATGGAGATCAGGGCACCAGAGGAATGGTCTTTTTCAATCAGGGCACAGCTGCTGGCTTGCTCCAATTCTGGCTTTCTGTCATTGTTTTGGGTGCCTCCGCCGATTTGAGGTTTCTTGAGTGGCAATTTCCTAAACGTTTTCTGAGTCTCAGATGGTTTTGTCCTCTTACTTCCCAAATTTTGTATTCTGACGCAATACAAGCAAGATTTTGGACAGAATAGACATTATGAAATAAAAAACACATCAAATAGGCTTTTGAAAGCTACAGGTAACACGACCAAGGTGAGATTTTGTGTTTTGTAAAAAGACATGGAACACTTTTGCTGAGGTGACAGATACTAATTGCCTCCAAACCGAGTTTCACAGCGAATTTCATTTTAATTCAGCAGAAACCACAGACACTCAGTTGGGAGGTATAGAAGAATCTGGAAACAGCCATTAACAAGGGAATAAATCAAGCCCAATATCACTAAGAACTCCTGCATTTCTTTGGATTTTTTCTGATTTTTCTTATTTATCATGATTTGTAATGAATTTTCTGATCTGAGGTTTGGTTTTGAGGTTGCAATATCGAGTTCAGGACACCGGAGGAATGGTCTTTTTCAATCAGGGCACAGCTGTTGGCTTGCTCCAATTCTGTCTTGCTTTCAAAGTTTTGGGTTCCTCAGCGGCCCTTTGTTCCTTGAGCGGCAATTTCCTAAATGTTTTCTGGGTCTGAGTTGGTTTTGCCTTCTTCCTTCCCAAATTTTGTATTCTGACACAATACAAACAAGAGTTTGGCCAGTGCAGCCATTATGAAATAAAAAACACTACACATAGGTGTTTGAAGCTTAGAAATCTACAGATAACACGACCAAGGTGAGTTTTTGTGTTATGGAAAATAAAATGGAACACTTTGGCTGAGGTGACAGATATTAATTGCCTCCACACTGAGTTTCACTGCGATTTTCAGGTGAATTCAGTCAGAATTCCACAGGCAGTCAGCTGGAGGGGTGGATGAATCCGGGAACAGCTGGTTTCCTTGCAACTTAATCAAGAACAATATCATTATGGATTCTTGCATTTTTTTTGGTTTTTTCTCATTTTTCTTATTTATCATGGTTTGTAATGAATTTTCTGATGTGAGCTTTGGTTTTGAGGCTGCAATATGGAGTTCAGGGCACCAGAGGTATGGTCTTTTTCAAACAGGGCACAGCTGTTGTGCTGCTCCAATTCTGGCTTGCTGTCATTGTTTTGAGTGCCTCAGCCGATTTGTGGTTTCTTGAGCGGCAATTTCCTAAAGGTTTTCTGGGTCTGAGTTGGTTTTGCCTTCTTCCTTCCCAAATTTGTATTCTGACGCAATACAAACAAGAGTTTCAGCAGAGCAGCCATTAGGAAATAAAAAACACAACAAAAAGGCGTTTGAAGCTTAGAAATCTACAGGTAACACGACCAAGGTGAAGTTTTGTGTTTTGGAAAATCAAATGGAACACTTTGGCTGAGGTGACAGATATTAATTGCCTCCAAACTGAGTTTCCCTGCGATTTTCAGGTTAATTCAGTCAGAATTCCACAGGCAGTCAGCTGGAGGGGTGGATGAATCCGGGAACAGCTGGTTTCCTTGCGACTAAATCAAGCCCAATATCATTATGGATTCTTGCATTTCTTTGGCTTTTTTCTCCTTTTTCTTATTTATCATGGTTTGTAATAAATTTTCTGATGTGAGCTTTGGTTTTGAGGCGGCAATATGTTGTTCAGGGCACCGGAGGAATGGTCTTTTTCAAACAGGGTACAGTTGTTGGCTTGCTCCAATTCTGGCTTGCTGTCATTGTTTTGGGTGCCTCAGCCAATTTGTGGTTTCTTGAGCCACAATGTGCTAAATGTTTTCAGGGTCTGACTTGGTTTTGCCTTCTCCCTTCCCAAATTTTGTATTCTGATGGAATACAAACAAGAGTTTGGACAGAGCAGTCATTATGAAATAAAAAACACAACAAATAGGCGTTTGAAGCTTATAAGTCTACTCGAAACACGACCAAGGTGAGTATTTGTGTTTTGGAAAATAAAATGGAACACTTTGTTGAGGTCACAGATATTAATGGCCTCCAAACTGAGTTTGACTGCGATTTTCAGGTGAATTCAGTGAGAATTCCACAGGTAGTCAGCTGGAGGGGTGGATGAATCTGGGAGCAGCCGGTTTCCTTGCGACTAAATCCAGCCCAATATCAGAAAGGTCTCCTGTATTTCTTTGGCATTTTTCTCATTTTTTGATTTATCCTGCTTTGTAATGAATTTTCTGATGTGAGATTTGGTTTTGAGGCTGCAATATGGAGTTTAGGGCACAAGAGGAAGGTTTTTTTTTTTTAAACAGGGCACAGCTCTTGGCTTGCTCCAATTCTGGCTTGCTGTCATTGTTTTGCATGCCTCAGCTCAATTTTAGTTTGTTGAGTGGCAATTTCCTAAATGTTTTCTGGGTCTGAGTTGGTTTTGCCTTCTTCCTTCCCAAATTTTGTATTCTGTCGCATTACAAACAAGAGTTTGGACAGAGCAGCCATTATGAAATAAAAAACACAACAAATAGGTGTTAGAAGCTTAGAAATCTACAGGTAACACAACCAAGGTGAGCTTTTGTGTTTTGGAAAATCAAATGGAACACTTTGGCTGAGGTGACAGATATTAATTGCCTCCAAATTGAGTTTCACTGCGATTTTCAGGTGAATTCAGTCAGAATTCCACAAGCTGTCAGCTGGAGGGGTGGATGAATCCGGGAACAGCCGGATTCCTTGCGACTAAATCAAGCCCAATATCATTATGGATTCTTGCATTTCTTTGGCTTTTTTCTCATTTTTCTTATTTATCATGGTTTGTAATGAATTTTCTGATGTGAGCTTTGGTTTTGAGGCTGCAGTATGGAGTTCAGGGCACCGGAGGAATGGTCTTTTTCAATCAGGGCACAGCTGCTGGCTTGCTCCAATTCTGGCTTGCTGTCATTGTTTTGGGTGCCTCCGCCAATTTGAGGTTTCTTGAGTGGCAATTTCCTAAACGTTTTCTGAGTCTCAGTTGTTTTTGTCCTCTTCCTTCCCAAATTTTGTATTCTGACGTAATACAAGCAAGATTTTGGACAGAATAGACATTATGAAATAAAAAACACATCAAATAGGCTTTTGAAAGCTACAGGTAACACGACCAAGGTGAGATTTTGTGTTTTGTAAAAAGACATGGAACACTTTTGCTGAGGTGACAGATATTAATTGCCTCCAAACCGAGTTTCACAGCGAATTTCATTTTAATTCAGTCAGAAACCACAGACACTCAGCTGGGAGGTGTAGAAGAATCTGGAAACAGCCATTAACAAGGGAATAAATCAAGCCCAATATCACTAAGAACTCCTGCATTTCTTTGGATTTTTTCTGATATTTCTTATTTATCATGGTTTGTAATGAATTTTCTGATCTGAGGTTTGGTTTTGAGGTTGCAATATCGAGTTCAGGACACCGGAGGAATGGTCTTTTTCAATCAGGGCACAGCTGTTGGCTTGCTCCAATTCTGTCTTGCTTTCAAAGATTTGGGTTCCTCAGCGGCCCTTTGTTGCTTGAGCGGCAATTTCCTAAATGTTTTCTGGGTCTGAGTTGGTTTTGCTTTATTCCTTCCCAATATTTGTATTCTGCCCAAATACAAACAAGAGTTTGGGCAGAGTAGCCATTATGAAACAAAAAACACAACAAATAGGCGTTTGAAGCTTAGAAATCTACAGGTAACACGACCGAGGTGAGTTTTTGTGTTTTAGAAAATAAAGTGGAACACTTTAGCTGAGGTGACAGTTATTAATTGCTTCCAAACTGAGTTTCACTGCGATTTTCCGGTTAATTCAGTCAGAATTCCACAGGCAGTCATCTGCAGGGTTGGATGAATCCGGGAACAGCTGGTTTCCTTGCGAACAAATCCAGCCCAATATCATTCTGGATTCTTGCATTTTTGGGTATTTTCTCATTTTTCTTATGTATGAAGGTTTGTAATGAATTTTCTGATGTGAGCTTTGGTTTTGAGGCGGCAATATGGAGATCAGGGCACCAGAGGAATGGTCTTTTTCAATCAGGGCACAGCTGCTGGCTTGCTCCAATTCTGGCTTTCTGTCATTGTTTTGGGTGCCTCCGCCGATTTGAGGTTTCTTGAGTGGCAATTTCCTAAACGTTTTCTGGGTCTGAGTTGGTTTTGCCGTCTTCCTTCCCAAATTTTCTTTTCTGATGGCATACAAACAAGACTTTGGACAGAGTAGACATTATGAAATAAAAAACACATCAAATAGGCTTTTGAAAGCTACAGGTAACACGACCAAGGTGAGATTTTGTGTTTTGTAAAAAGACATGGAACACTTTTGCTGAAGTGACAGATACTAATTGCCTCCAAACCGCGTTTCACAGCGAATTTCATTTTAATTCAGCAGAAACCACAGACACTCAGCTGGGAGGTATAGAAGAATCTGGAAACAGCCATTAACAAGGGAATAAATCAAGCCCAATATCACTAAGAACTCCTGCATTTCTTTGGATTTTTTCTGATTTTTCTTATTTATCATGGTTTGTAATGAATTTTCTGATCTGAGGTTTGGTTTTGAGGTTGCAATATCGAGTTCAGGACACCGGAGGAATGGTCTTTTTCAATCAGGGCACAGCTGTTGGCTTGCTCCAATTCTGTCTTGCTTTCAAAGTTTTGGGTTCCTCAGCGGCCCTTTGTTCCTTGAGCGGCAATTTCCTAAATGTTTTCTGGGTCTGAGTTGGTTTTGCCTTCTTCCTTCCCAAATTTTGTATTCTGACACAATACAAACAAGAGTTTGGCCAGTGCAGCCATTATGAAATAAAAAACACTACACATAGGTGTTTGAAGCTTAGAAATCTACAGATAACACGACCAAGGTGAGTTTTTGTGTTATGGAAAATAAAATGGAACACTTTGGCTGAGGTGACAGATATTAATTGCCTACAAACTGAGTTTCACTGCGATTTTCAGGTGAATTCAGTCAGAATTCCACAGGCAGTCAGCTGGAGGGGTGGATGAATCCGGGCACAGCCCGTTTCCTTGCGACTGAATCAAGCCCAATGTCATTATGGATTCTTGCATTTCTTTGGCTTTTTTCTCATTTTTCTTATTTATCATGGTTTGTAATGAATTTTCTGATGTGAGCTTTGGTTTTGAGGCTGCAATATGGAGTTCAGGGCACCAGAGGTATGGTCTTTTTCAAACAGGGCACAGCTGTTGTGCTGCTCCAATTCTGGCTTGCTGTCATTGTTTCGAGTGCCTCAGCCGATTTGTGGTTTCTTGAGCGGCAATTTCCTAAAGGTTTTCTGGGTCTGAGTTGGTTTTGCCTTCTTCCTTCCCAAATTTGTATTCTGACGCAATACAAACAAGAGTTTCAGCAGAGTAGCCATTAGGAAATAAAAAACACAACAAAAAGGCGTTTGAAGCTTAGAAATCTACAGGTAACACGACCAAGGTGAAGTTTTGTGTTTTGGAAAATCAAATGGAACACTTTGGCTGAGGTGACAGATATTAATTGCCTCCAAACTGAGTTTCCCTGCGATTTTCAGGTTAATTCAGTCAGAATTCCACAGGCAGTCAGCTGGAGGGGTGGATGAATCCGGGAACAGCTGGTTTCCTTGCGACTAAATCAAGCCCAATATCATTATGGATTCTTGCATTTCTTTGGCTTTTTTCTCCTTTTTCTTATTTATCATGGTTTGTAATAAATTTTCTGATGTGAGCTTTGGTTTTGAGGCGGCAATATGGTGTTCAGGGCACCGGAGGAATGGTCTTTTTCAAACAGGGTACAGATGTTGGCTTGCTCCAATTCTGGCTTGCTGTCATTGTTTTGGGTGCCTCAGCCAATTTGTGGTTTCTTGAGCCACAATGTCCTAAATGTTTTCAGGGTCTGACTTGGTTTTGCCTTCTTCCTTCCCAAATTTTGTATTCTGATGGAATACAAACAAGAGTTTGGACAGAGCAGTCATTATGAAATAAAAAACACAACAAATAGGCGTTTGAAGCTTATAAGTCTACTCGAAACACGACCAAGGTGAGTATTTGTGTTTTGGAAAATAAAATGGAACACTTTGTTGAGGTCACAGATATTAATGGCCTCCAAACTGAGTTTGACTGCGATTTTCAGGTGAATTCAGTGAGAATTCCACAGGCAGTCAGCTGGAGGGGTGGATGAATCTGGGAGCAGCCGGTTTCCTTGCGACTAAATCCAGCCCAATATCAGAAAGGTCTCCTGTATTTCTTTGGCATTTTTCTCATTTTTTTATTTATCCTGCTTTGTAATGAATTTTCTGATGTGAGATTTGGTTTTGAGGCTGCAATATGGAGTTTAGGGCACAAGAGGAAGGTTTTTTTTTTTTTTTTAAACAGGGCACAGCTCTTGGCTTGCTCCAATTCTGGCTTGCTGTCATTGTTTTGCATGCCTCAGCTCAATTTTGGTTTGTTGAGTGGCAATTTCCTAAATGTTTTCTGGGTCTGAGTTGGTTTTGCCTTCTTCCTTCCCAAATTTTGTAATCTTACGCAATAGAAACAAAAGTTTGGGCAGAGTAGACATTATGAAATAAAAAACACATCAAATAGGCTTTTGAAAGCTACAGGTAACACGACCAAGGTGAGATTTTGTGTTTTGTAAAAAGACATGGAACACTTTTGCTGAGGTGACAGATATTAATTGCCTCCAAACCGAGTTTCACAGCGAATTTCATTTTAATTCAGTCAGAAACCACAGACACTCAGCTGGGAGGTGTAGAAGAATCTGGAAACAGCCATTAACAAGGGAATAAATCAAGCCCAATATCACTAAGAACTCCTGCATTTCTTTGGATTTTTTCTGATATTTCTTATTTATCATGGTTTGTAATGAATTTTCTGATCTGAGGTTTGGTTTTGAGGTTGCAATATCGAGTTCAGGACACCGGAGGAATGGTCTTTTTCAATCAGGGCACAGCTGTTGGCTTGCTCCAATTCTGTCTTGCTTTCAAAGATTTGGGTTCCTCAGCGGCCCTTTGTTGCTTGAGCGGCAATTTCCTAAATGTTTTCTGGGTCTGAGTTGGTTTTGCTTTATTCCTTCCCAATATTTGTATTCTGCCCAAATACAAACAAGAGTTTGGGCAGAGTAGCCATTATGAAACAAAAAACACAACAAATAGGCGTTTGAAGCTTAGAAATCTACAGGTAACACGACCGAGGTGAGTTTTTGTGTTTTAGAAAATAAAGTGGAACACTTTAGCTGAGGTGACAGTTATTAATTGCTTCCAAACTGAGTTTCACTGCGATTTTCCGGTTAATTCAGTCAGAATTCCACAGGCAGTCATCTGCAGGGTTGGATGAATCCGGGAACAGCTGGTTTCCTTGCGAACAAATCCAGCCCAATATCATTCTGGATTCTTGCATTTTTGGGTATTTTCTCATTTTTCTTATGTATGAAGGTTTGTAATGAATTTTCTGATGTGAGCTTTGGTTTTGAGGCGGCAATATGGAGATCAGGGCACCAGAGGAATGGTCTTTTTCAATCAGGGCACAGCTGCTGGCTTGCTCCAATTCTGGCTTTCTGTCATTGTTTTGGGTGCCTCCGCCGATTTGAGGTTTCTTGAGTGGCAATTTCCTAAACGTTTTCTGGGTCTGAGTTGGTTTTGCCGTCTTCCTTCCCAAATTTTCTTTTCTGATGGCATACAAACAAGACTTTGGACAGAGTAGACATTATGAAATAAAAAACACATCAAATAGGCTTTTGAAAGCTACAGGTAACACGACCAAGGTGAGATTTTGTGTTTTGTAAAAAGACATGGAACACTTTTGCTGAAGTGACAGATACTAATTGCCTCCAAACCGCGTTTCACAGCGAATTTCATTTTAATTCAGCAGAAACCACAGACACTCAGCTGGGAGGTATAGAAGAATCTGGAAACAGCCATTAACAAGGGAATAAATCAAGCCCAATATCACTAAGAACTCCTGCATTTCTTTGGATTTTTTCTGATTTTTCTTATTTATCATGGTTTGTAATGAATTTTCTGATCTGAGGTTTGGTTTTGAGGTTGCAATATCGAGTTCAGGACACCGGAGGAATGGTCTTTTTCAATCAGGGCACAGCTGTTGGCTTGCTCCAATTCTGTCTTGCTTTCAAAGTTTTGGGTTCCTCAGCGGCCCTTTGTTCCTTGAGCGGCAATTTCCTAAATGTTTTCTGGGTCTGAGTTGGTTTTGCCTTCTTCCTTCCCAAATTTTGTATTCTGACACAATACAAACAAGAGTTTGGCCAGTGCAGCCATTATGAAATAAAAAACACTACACATAGGTGTTTGAAGCTTAGAAATCTACAGATAACACGACCAAGGTGAGTTTTTGTGTTATGGAAAATAAAATGGAACACTTTGGCTGAGGTGACAGATATTAATTGCCTACAAACTGAGTTTCACTGCGATTTTCAGGTGAATTCAGTCAGAATTCCACAGGCAGTCAGCTGGAGGGGTGGATGAATCCGGGCACAGCCCGTTTCCTTGCGACTGAATCAAGCCCAATGTCATTATGGATTCTTGCATTTCTTTGGCTTTTTTCTCATTTTTCTTATTTATCATGGTTTGTAATGAATTTTCTGATGTGAGCTTTGGTTTTGAGGCTGCAATATGGAGTTCAGGGCACCAGAGGTATGGTCTTTTTCAAACAGGGCACAGCTGTTGTGCTGCTCCAATTCTGGCTTGCTGTCATTGTTTCGAGTGCCTCAGCCGATTTGTGGTTTCTTGAGCGGCAATTTCCTAAAGGTTTTCTGGGTCTGAGTTGGTTTTGCCTTCTTCCTTCCCAAATTTGTATTCTGACGCAATACAAACAAGAGTTTCAGCAGAGTAGCCATTAGGAAATAAAAAACACAACAAAAAGGCGTTTGAAGCTTAGAAATCTACAGGTAACACGACCAAGGTGAAGTTTTGTGTTTTGGAAAATCAAATGGAACACTTTGGCTGAGGTGACAGATATTAATTGCCTCCAAACTGAGTTTCCCTGCGATTTTCAGGTTAATTCAGTCAGAATTCCACAGGCAGTCAGCTGGAGGGGTGGATGAATCCGGGAACAGCTGGTTTCCTTGCGACTAAATCAAGCCCAATATCATTATGGATTCTTGCATTTCTTTGGCTTTTTTCTCCTTTTTCTTATTTATCATGGTTTGTAATAAATTTTCTGATGTGAGCTTTGGTTTTGAGGCGGCAATATGGTGTTCAGGGCACCGGAGGAATGGTCTTTTTCAAACAGGGTACAGATGTTGGCTTGCTCCAATTCTGGCTTGCTGTCATTGTTTTGGGTGCCTCAGCCAATTTGTGGTTTCTTGAGCCACAATGTCCTAAATGTTTTCAGGGTCTGACTTGGTTTTGCCTTCTTCCTTCCCAAATTTTGTATTCTGATGGAATACAAACAAGAGTTTGGACAGAGCAGTCATTATGAAATAAAAAACACAACAAATAGGCGTTTGAAGCTTATAAGTCTACTCGAAACACGACCAAGGTGAGTATTTGTGTTTTGGAAAATAAAATGGAACACTTTGTTGAGGTCACAGATATTAATGGCCTCCAAACTGAGTTTGACTGCGATTTTCAGGTGAATTCAGTGAGAATTCCACAGGCAGTCAGCTGGAGGGGTGGATGAATCTGGGAGCAGCCGGTTTCCTTGCGACTAAATCCAGCCCAATATCAGAAAGGTCTCCTGTATTTCTTTGGCATTTTTCTCATTTTTTTATTTATCCTGCTTTGTAATGAATTTTCTGATGTGAGATTTGGTTTTGAGGCTGCAATATGGAGTTTAGGGCACAAGAGGAAGGTTTTTTTTTTTTTTAAACAGGGCACAGCTCTTGGCTTGCTCCAATTCTGGCTTGCTGTCATTGTTTTGCATGCCTCAGCTCAATTTTGGTTTGTTGAGTGGCAATTTCCTAAATGTTTTCTGGGTCTGAGTTGGTTTTGCCTTCTTCCTTCCCAAATTTTGTATTCTGTCGCATTACAAACAAGAGTTTGGACAGAGCAGCCATTATGAAATAAAAAAAACACAACAAATAGGTGTTAGAAGCTTAGAAATCTACAGGTAACACAACCGAGGTGAGCTTTTGTGTTTTGGAAAATCAAATGGAACACTTTGGCTGAGGTGACAGATATTAATTGCCTCCAAATTGAGTTTCACTGCGATTTTCAGGTAAATTCAGTCAGAATTCCACAAGCTGTCAGCTGGAGGGGTGGATGAATCCGGGAACAGCCGGATTCCTTGCGACTAAATCAAGCCCAATATCATTATGGATTCTTGCATTTCTTTGGCTTTTTTCTCCTTTTTCTGATATAGCATGCTGTGTAATGAATTTTCTGATGTGAGCTTTGGTTTTGAGGCTGCAATATGGAGTTCAGGGCACCGGAGGAATGGTCTTTTTCAATCAGGACACAGCTGTTGGCCTGCTCCAATTCTGGCTTGCTGCCATTGTTTTGAGTGCCTCAGCCGATTTGTGGTTTCTTGAGTGGCAATTTCCTAAATGTTTTCTTGGTCTGAGTTGGTTTTCCTTCTTCCTTCCCAAATTTTGTATTCTGACACAATACAAACAAGAGTTTGGACAGAGTAGCCATTAGAATAAAAAACACAACAAATAGGCTTTTGAAGATACAGGTAACACGACCAAGGTGAGATTTTGTGTTTTGGAAAATAAAATGGCACACTTTGGCTGTGGTGACAGATATTAACTGCCTCCGTTCAGGTTAATTCAGTCAGAATTCCACAGGCAGTCAGCTGGATGGGTGGATGAATCCTGGAACAGCCGGTTTCCTTGAAACTAAATCCAGCCCAATATCATTCTTGATTCTTGCATTTCTTTGTATATTTTCTCATTTTTCTTATTTATCATGGTTTGTAATGAATTTTCTGATGTGAGCTTTGGTTTTGAGGCTGCAGTAGGAAGTTCAGGGCACCGGAGGAATGGTCTTTTTCAATCAGGGTACAGCTGTTGGCCTGCTCCAATTCTGGCTTGCTGTCATTGTTTTGGGTGCCTCAGCCGATTTGTGGTTTCTTGAGTGGCAATTTCCTAAATGTTTTCTGGGTCTGAGTTGGTTTTCCTTCTTCCTTCCCAAATTTTGTATTCTGACACAATACAAACAAGAGTTTGGACAGAGTAGCCATTAGGAAATAAAAAACACAACAAATAGGCTTTTGAAGATACAGGTAACACGACCAAGGTGAGATTTTGTGTTTTGGAAAATAAAATGGCACACTTTGGCTGAGGTGACAGATATTAACTGCCTCCGTTCAGGGTAATTCAGTCAGAATTCCACAGGCAGTCAGCTGGATGGGTGGATGAATCCGGGAACAGCCGGTTTCCTTGCAACTAAATCCAGCCCAATATCATTCTTGATTCTTGCATTTCTTTGTCTATTTTCTCATTTTTCTTATTTATCATGGTTTGTAATGAATTTTCTGATGTGAGCTTTGGTTTTGAGGCTGCAGTATGGAGTTCAGGGCACCGGAGGAATGGTCTTTTTCAATCAGGGTACAGCTGTTGGCCTGCTCCAATTCTGGCTTGCTGTCATTGTTTTGGGTGCCTCCGCCGATTTGTGGTTTCTTGAGTGGCAATTTCCTAAACGTTTTCTGAGTCTCAGTTGGTTTTGTCCTCTTCCTTCCCAAATTTTGTATTCTGACGCAACAGAAACAAGAGTTTGGACAGAATAGCCATTATGAAATAAAAAACACATCAAATAGGCTTTTGAAAGCTACAGGTAACACGACCAAGGTGAGATTTTGTGTTTTGGAAAATAAAATGGAACACTTTGGCTGTGGTGACAGATATTAACTGCCTCCGTTCAGGTTAATTCAGTCAATATTCCTCAGGCATCAGCTGGAGAGGTGGATGAATCTGGGAATATACGGTTTCCTTGCGACAAAATCAAGCCCAATATCATTATGAATTCGTGAATTTCTTTGGCCTTTTTCTCATTTTTCTTAATTTTAGTGGTTTGTAATGAATTTTCTGATGTGAGCTTTGGTTTTGAGGCTGGCATATGGAGTTCAGGGCAGAAGAGGAAGGTTCTTTTTCAAACAGGGCACAGCTGTTGGCTTGCTCTAATTCTGGCTTGCTGTCATTGCTTTGGGTGGCTCAGCTGAATTTTGGTTTCTTGAGCGGCAATTTCCTAAATGTTTTCTGGGTCTGAGTTGGTTTTGCCTTATTCCTTCCCAAATTTTGTATTCTGACGCCAAACAAACAAGAGTTTGGGCAGAGCAGCCATTATGAAATAAAAAACACAACTAATAGGCGTTTGAAGCTTAGAAATCTACAGGTAACACGACCAAGGTGAGTTTTTGTGTTTTAGAAAATGAAATGGAACAGTTTGGCTGAAGTGACAGATATTAATTGCCTCCAAACTGAGTTTCACTGCGATTTTCAGGTTAATTCAGTCAGAATTCCACAGGCAGTCAGCTGGAGCAGTGGATGAATCCGGGAACAGCCCATTTCCTTGCGACTATATCAACTCTGATTTCATTATGGATTCTTCCATTTCTTTGGCTTTTTTCTCCTTTTTCTTATTTATCATGGTTTGTAATGAATTTTCCGATGTGATCTTTGTTTTTGAGGCTGCAATATGGACTTCAGGGCACCGGAGGAATGGTCTTTTTCAAACAGGGCACAGCTGTTGGGTTGCTCCAATTCTGGCTTGCTGTCATTGTTTTGGGTGCCTCAGCCGATTTGTGGTTTCTTGAGCCACAATTTCCTAAATGTTTTCTGGGTCTGAGTTGCTTTTCCCTTCTACCTTCCCAAATTTTGTATTCTGACGCCATACAAACAAGACTGTGGGCAGAGTAGCCATTATGAAATAAAACACAAAACAAATAGGCATTTGAAGCTTAGAAATCTACAGGTAACACGACCAAGGTGAGGTTTTGTGTTTTGGAAAATCAAATGGAACACTTTGGCTGAGGTGACAGATATTAATTGCCTCCAAACTGAGTTTCCCTGCGATTTTCAGGTTAATTCAGTCAGAAATCCACAGGCCGTCAGCTGGAGGGGTGGATGAATCCGGAAACAGCCGGTTTCCTTGCGACTAAATCAAGCCCAATATCATTATGGTTTCTTGTATTTCTTTGGCTTTTTTCTCTTTTCTCTAATTTATCATGGTTTGTAATGAATTTTCTGATGTGAGCTTTGGTTTTGAGGCTGCAATATGGAGTTCAGTGCACAAGAGGAAGGTTCTTTTTCAAAACGGGTAAAGCTGTTGGCTTGCTCCAATTCAGGCTTGCTGTCATTGTTTTGGGTGCCTCAGCTGATTTTGGTTTCTTGAGCGGCAATTTCCTAAATGTTTTCTGGGTCTGAGTTTGTTTTGCCTTCTTCCTTCCCAAATGTTGTATTCTGACGCAATACAAACAAGAGTTTGGACAGAGTAGCCATTATGAATTAAAAAAGACAGCTAATAGGTGTTTGAAGCTTAGAAATTTACAGGCAACATGACCAAGGTGAGTTTTTGTGTTTTGGAAAATCAAATGGAACACTTTGGCTGAGGTGACAGATATTAATTGCCTCCAAACTGAGTTTCACTGTGATTTTCAGGTTAATTCAGTCAGAATTCCACAAGCAGTCAGCTGGAGGGGTGAATGAATCCGGGAACGGCCGGTTTCCCTGCGACTAAATCAAGCCCAATATCATTATGGATTCTTGCATTTCTTTGGCTTTTTTTCTCTTTTTTCTTATGTATCATGGTTTGTAATGAATTTTTTGATGTGAGCTTTTGTTTTGAGGCGGCAATATTGAGTTCAGGGCACAAGAGGAATGGTCTTTTTCAATCAGGGCACAGCTGTTGGCTTGCTCCAATTCTGGCTTGCTGTCCTTGTTTTGGGTGCCTCAGCTGACTTTTGGTTTCTTGAGTGGCAATTTCCTACATGTTTTCTGGGTCTGAGTCAGTTTTGCCTTCTTCCTTCCCAAATTTTGTATTCTGATGCAATACAAGCAAGATTTTGGATAGAGTTAGCTCTGTGTCCATTCTTCTGTCTCTTTACTAGATAAATAAAAAGACAGTGTAAAATGATTTGTAAAGAACTATAAGGGGTCAGCGCTGTGCTGCTGCTGCCAATTGAGGAGTGAAGCAGGAGATGGAAAACACCTCTCTCTCTCTCTCTCTCTCTCTGTGCCTCTCCTTCTCTGTTACTCTGACTTCTAAATAAAAAAAATGAATCTTAAAAGAAGTATAAACATCAATAAAACACAAATGAAAATTGTATTCTCAAAACTGGATATTAAACCATGCCTTCTACACCTCTGTTAAAAGTTACATTCTATCATAGTCATTTATGATTTCTAGGGCCAAAGTAGTAAATAAGATTTTTCTGGAAGAGACAGAGGTTATGAGGGAGCCAGGATTTGGGGTCAGTTAGCAGAAGTGAGTGTCACTCTTTCAGATTTGATGCAGGAAAGGAACAGCAACTGACCCCTGAGATTTTGGTGTGGGAAGGAAAGGAAGGAGGGACTTAACAAAAGCAAATGCCCTCTGGTTGTGGGCACCCACCCCTGACTGCAGCTTTTCGGAGGAACAGCTGGTGTCTCTAGGGATGCTGCAGCCTGGACTCCATTTCCCAGAGTTCCCAGTAGCTCCAAGGTATTCTGCTTTCCAAATACCTGTGGGCATGCACCTGCCACTGCCAGTCCCTGGGGCTCAGAGTTGGACCAGGGGAGTTCATTCCTTGATCAGTGTCAACCCTGGGGGCTATGCTGCTCCTTCTCTGGCATTTACTGCAACTCCTGCTCTGCACGTGCGATCCCAGGCAGTTTCCGAGTGCTCACCCTGAGCCTGCCTCCTGCTGCTTCTTCCCTCTTCATCCACCAACTGTGGGTCCCACATGCCAGGGACTCTCTTCTCCACACTCCCAATTTCACTCCCCGTGTATCTGGAAGAAAGGGTACCTGCTCCAGGGACTTTCTGCTGCAGGTTTGGCATGCAGGAAGGGGCGGAGACACATGTGGGAGAAGTGTGCCAGCGATCCTGGCAGCTTCTCCCGAGGTCAGGGCTGGGACCCGGGCTGCTCTGTCTCCCACCTCTATTTCCCAGGCTCAAAGTGCCCGGACTCTCTCCTGCAGTACCTCACCTAAACTGTCCCTAATGTGCTTTATTTAGTGGTTACAGGAGAGAGGGGGCAGTGTTCTGGGAACCTGCACTCACAGGGAAGGAAGGCAGAAAGACTCCTGATCTCCACAGTTAAATAAGCCTGGTTCCCACTGTGGGTGGTCTCAGAATGCAGTCTGGCCTGGTCTCTTGATGTTTCCTGGGCTGGTTCCTGCAGGGTGGGGCTGGATGGCCCTCAGGAGGGAGCCTGGGGCAGCAGAGGGGTGGGCAGGAGGATCTGTCTAGGATCTGCCCCACTGCTCTCATCCTGCACCTCATCTTCCTGGTGGGGAGCAGTGTGAAGCGTGAATAGCTGCTTTGTGTGTTGATCCCTCTCAAGTATTAATTATCAAATTTTTCCAATGTGGAATTTGAAGCTGTTCCAGAAACCTGGGGTGGGAAATCTCCCTTCTTTCAAACAGGCACAGAGACAGTGGAGGATCCAAGGAGTTTCTATTAATGGCCCTAGGCTCAGCTGGAATGATTTCCTGAGAATTGAGCATCAAATTCAAGTTTCTTAGCTGTTACAGCATTGGTGGGTTTAAATGGCAGCCTACATGATTAGAACCACATTTCCAATGGTCAGTGGGTCCAGTATGTTTGTAAAAGAGATGCCAGGGACAGATTTATTAGGACAGATTTATGACTGGAGTTTACAAAAGCAGAACTTAGGACATCTTCCCTCCCTAGACAAGATTTCAGTGGGCAGCTGTTTCACTCATTAATTGTGAGCATCCACTTTTAAAGGTTTGTGTTGGATGGGGTCCACTTCTCTTTCTTTGATGATGTATTTGGCTGCTTTTCATTTTCTGTCTTCAGCTATCTCTTCTCCTGTTAGCAAGGCTGTCAACTGTTTTGACCTGCCACTGATCCCTTTGCAAAGTGAGAAGGGAACCAAAATTAATGCAAGTCTACTGTGTTGTCAATAACTGGAGCTACTTTTTTAAAGATTTATTTATTCATTTGAAAGAGTTACACAGAGAGGAGAGAGAGAGAGAGAGAAAGAGAGAGAGAAAGAGAGAGAGGTCTTCCATCCGATGGTTCATTCCCCAATTGGCAGCAATAGCTGGAGGTATGCCAATTTGGAGCCAGTAGCCAGGAGCTCCTTCTGAGATGAAGCTGTTTTTTTAAATAATTATTTATTTATTTGAAAGGCAGAACTTTGTCCAGGTCTCATAGGTGGGTGCAGGAGATGAGGGGTTTGGGCCAACTTCTACTGTTTTCCCAGTCCACAGCAGAGAGCTGGATGGGAAGTGCAGCAGCCAGGATCCCAACCGGCACCCATATAGGATGCTGACAAGGCAGCAGTAGCTTTACCCACTATGCAACAGTGCTGCCCACTAACGGGAGCTCTTTTAATCTGAGTTTGCATAAAGAGGAGAATTACAGCATCATAAATACAGATAAGTAACAGTTTTTCTCTGCCCAGCACTTTATATTACCCAGTGCTCCACTGAGAATCTTACATGCCACACTGTGTAATTAAGAAGGCCAGTTACTTATCTTATTTTGGGTTCTGTGTTTAAACCCATGACACTTTTGACATGGGAGGATATTAGTTCTACAATTTCATAGAGACTGGTCTTTGGAAGCATCGATAGAAGTTATAACTGTGAGAGTGGTAAGAAAGAAGAGGGGAAGAAATAAGTGCCCCTTACCTCCCTCAGAGATGTCCACAAGTGCAGTAGACGATATGCCCTTATGGTTGACTTTCTGGGACAAACTGTGTTTGAGTGCTTCACATGTTCTGATAGAAAGGTGTTGCCACCAGGTTATTAGTATATTTTGTTAGTTTTTAAAGATTTATTTATTTATTTGAAAATCAGAGTTACACAGAGAGAGAAGGAGAGGCAGAGAGAGAGAGAGAGAGAGAGAGGTCTTCCATCAGGTTCATTTCCCCAATGGCTTCATCATTGTGAACTTTGCTCAGTTCCTGACCTATACCTTTCCTTTAACCTAGTACTTTGCCATGTAGTAGCCCATGAAAACTGCAGACTGCATAAATGAATGAATACTTGGAGGGTTGTGATTTCTTAGAGGAACATCATGAGATAGGAGGAATAAAACAAAACAAAAGTATCCTCCGTATATAGAAGGTACACTGTTTTTGCAAGCCACAGCGAAGAGGAAGAAGCAGGAAAGTAGTGAGACTGGAAAGTTTGCGGCAAAGGTAATAGGCACTGGTCAAGAATTTAACAAGCCCATTAGGAAAACATTAAGGTTTCCTTACTTCCATGTAGACTCTGCCCTCTTATGGTGAACAGGGTCCTCTAAACCCACTTGTTGCACAAATGAAAACCCAAGCATTGTCTTCTCCCACAGATGGAGTCTGCTATTGGTTTTGATTTACATTTCCCTAATGGCTAGTGATATTGGGCATGTTCATCTATGTCTTGACCATTGAGATTTCTTCTTCTGAGAAACATCTGTTTTGATCCTTGCCCATTTCTTAGCTGTACATTTTGCTTCTTATTTGGAGATTTTCCCAGTTCTATATATGTATGTTCTGGCTATCAATCTTTTGTCATAATCAGAGTTTTCAATGTTTCCTGCCATTCTGTCCATTGTATGTTCACTCTGTTGATTACTTTGTTGTGAAGATGTATCTTAATATGATATGCTCAAATTTCTATATTTTATTTTTGTTACTTGTGCTTTTGGAATCTTACCCAAAACTGTTATCTATGCTTATGTTTTATAGTTTCTCATATGTTTACTTAGTTTCTGGTTTTATATTTAGACTTTTAATTCACCTTGAGTTGCTTTTACATAGTGTATGAGGTTTTGGGTATATTTTCAGGCTTCTACATATGGATAATCACTTTCCTTTAAACCATATGCTAAAGGGGTTCTTCTTTCTCCTGTTTGTTTTCTTTCCTTTGTTAAATAGGAGTTGCCTGTAGAAAAGTCGGTTTATTTCAGCTGCCTATACTTTTACACTGAACTATGAGTCTGTTTTCCAACAGTGCTAACACTGTTTCTATATTTTTAAGATTTATTTATTTATTGGAAAGGCCAGATGCTTCTTCCAAGTCTCTCATGTGGGTGCCAGCACCGTAGAACACGGTCCATCTTCCACCAATTTCCCAGGTGCATTAGTAGGGAGCTGGATTGGAAGTGGAGCACCTGGTCTCCTAGCAGCAACATATGGGATGCATGCACAGCAGGTCAAGGCTTTAATCCACTACACCACAGCACCAAACACTTCCTTATTTACTTCTGCTGTGATCTTTCATTATTCACTTTTTTCTACTGCCCTGCAACTTGACTCCTTCCTGTTTTTTTTCTGGGTCCTGGACGATGGTAGTAGGTGGCTTCTGGGATCTTTTTGTGTTAGTAGATACTTGGTAATCTAAAATCACAGTTTTTAGTTTCTATATTTCTCTGCTAATCACTAGGACCTTCTGGATGACAATAGAAAATGCTGGCAGAAATGAGGATATATTAATTTGCTAAGAAAATACCACAGAGAATATGATTTAAATCATGGAATTTTACTTCTCAGAGTTGTAGAGCTTGAAAATATCAGATCAAGGTGCTTAAATAGGCTCGATTTTTCCAGAAGCCTTTCTCCGATGTGACAGACACATCTACCATTTGATCTGCTTAAAAGCACTTTCTTCAGGTAGAGTCATGTTGCTGGTTAGCACTTCCGTGTTAGAGTTTTAGGGAGGCACATTTCAGTCCATAACAGCAAAAGGGGCCCTGTGGTCTACTTCAATGACAGCCATCTCTGCGGAGGACAGAAAGTTTGGAATCAGCGTTAGGATTTCTCACAGTATTACTGTCAGTGCTATCTCCATCAAATGTGCATTCATGTACACACAAATCTACCTGTACTCATAAACACATTCAACAGTGGAAATGCCTGATGGTTGTGTATGGGTAACATCAATATAATAATCCATAAGATGGCCTATTAGCAGACATTAAAAAGAGAATTAGAAAGAATGACAACAAAATCTTCAGTTACCTATATTTATGTCTATATGTATGATATTCAGTATTTATAGTTGCTAAAAGATGAATACTGATGTGTGGGAATAAAAGCTAAACCTTACCTTGCAATATTGCAGCCTAGTCTACATGAAAGATGTCTTCCTAAAACCATTCACTGGGCCCACTCTGTGGCATAGTAGATTAAGCATCCACCTGCAGCACCAGCATCCCACATGGGCACCAGTTTGAGTCCCTGCTCCTGCACTTCCAATCCAGCTCTTTACTAATGGCCTAGGAAAGCAGTGCAATATGCCCTGAGTGCTTGGGCCCCTGCACCCATGTGAGAGACCTGGAGGAAGCTGCTGACTCCTGGCTTCTGGCACCTGGCTTCAGATCGGCCCAGCTCCAGCCATTCTGGCCATTTAGGGGTGAACCAGTTGATAGAAGACCTCTCTTTCTCTTCCTCTCTATATCTGTAACTCTGCCTCACAATAAAGAAATACATTTTTTAAAAACCTTTCACATGTTAAATTTCTTAATTGTTTTAAAGATTTATTTATTTATGTACAAGTCGAGTTACAGACAGAGAGGAGAGACAGAGAGAAAGAGAGAGGTCTTCCATCTGGTGTTCACTCCCTAATTGATTGCAACTGCCAGAGCTGTGCTGATCCGATGCCAGGAGCCAGGAGCTAGTTCCAGGTCTCCCAGATCGGTACAGGGGCCCAAAGACTTGGGCCATCTTCTACTACTTTGCCAGGCCATAGCAGAGAGCAGGATCAGAAGTGGAGCAGCTGAGTATTGAACCGGCCCCCATATGGGATGCTGGCGCTTCAGACCAGGGTGTTAACCTGCTCCACCACAGCACCGGTCCAACATTTTAAATTTCTGATACTCTAAAGTAGTACAGGACTGCATTACATCTAGGAAAGATGCATTTAAAAATTATAAATCAAGTGCATTTTAGCAGAAGTTTTAACAAATACTTCTGATTTTCTCAGCATTATATATAAATAAATGACATAATGAGTCATTGTCAGATTTTTAGCTTTTGACAGCCACTTATAATATTTCACAGCTTTTTGAAATGTATTGCTAGTGTGTTTTTCTCAACACATGCACTGGATTTTACCAGTTTAGTGCACATGGAGTTGCCTCTTATAGGATTTGCATTTTAATGGGTTTTCATGGCACATGTAATCAACATCTGCAAAGCCTCTAAAACACATAAATAATAACATGAATCAGGCTTTTTTCTTAAATATTAATTTATTTATTTGAAAGAGTTGCACAAATAGAGAAGAGGTAGAGAGAGAGAGACAGACAGACAGAGACAGAGAGGTCTTCCATCGGCTGGTTTACTCCCAGTTGGCCGCAATGACTGGTCTGTGTCAATCTGAAGCCAGGAGCTTCTTCAGGGTCTTTCACATGTGTGCAAGGCCCCAAGGACTTGGGCCACCTTCTAATGCTTTCCCAGGACATAGCAGAGAGCTGGTTCAGAAGTGGAGCAGCCGCGACTTGAACTGGCACCCATATGGCTTGCCAACACTGCAGGCAACAACTTTATCTGCTATGCCACAGCGCCAGCCCCACATTGCATCTTTTTAAGATGATATGGATTTAAGTTCATGAGAAATTATTAGCATAGTGGGAACTGATAGATATGCATGAAGCAGGATGGACTTGTTAGGAATGGTGATGTTAATTTTCTTATAAAATAAATAAATAAGAAATTAAATATGGTCAGACATAAATGAAGACTAAATTTTATTAGTGGTAATCCAGAAAACACTGATCTCAGGTCTTTTTCTTCCAGTGTTAAGTTTATATTTTTAAATGCATATTAAGTGAACAAATTTCATGTAATTTATATATACAGATTGAAGAGCAAACTGATAACATCCTATCCTATCTTCCCTTGTTCTCATATTTCCAACTCCCTCCTTCTTGTTTTATTTTCTTTTAATTTTGACAGCTGCATGCTTTGATTTTATTTTAGAATCACAAGCTTTAACCCTCTACAAAATAAAGAATTCAGCAAGTAGTAGCAGAAATATCAATGAGTATATGTTGTGTACTCTATCAAAGAGTACAGAAAAGTGCTATGAACAATACTCAAATCTCAAAATGTCAATTTAACTCATATGCTGCTTTTTGTTGTCTATATATTAATTACCACCAGTCAGAGAAAACATATGGTATTTGTCTTTTGGGGACTGGCTTCTTTCATGAAGCATACTTGTTTCCAGTTCATCCATTTAGTTACAGAAGATGGGATTTCATTCTCAATTATGGTTGAATAGTATTTTACACTGTATATATAGCTCATATTTTTGTTCCAGTCACCAGTTGATGGACATCTGAGTTGATTCCATGTTAGCTATTGTGAATTGAGCTGTAATAAACATGAGGGTACAGATAACTCATGCCTGTGCATATTCTATTTCATTTCATGCGGATAAATTCCCAGTAGTCAGATGGCAGGATCACATGGTATGTTTGTTTTCAGATTTCTGAGGAACTTTGATACTGCCTTCCATAATGGTTGCACTAGCTTCATTCCCACCAACAGTGGATTAGGGTACCTTTTTCTCTCCCTCTCCACCAGCCTTTATTGTTTGTTGACCTTCTCAAAAGAATTATTTATTTGAAAGATTGAGTTACAGAGATGGAGAGGCAGAGGCAGAGAGACAGAAGTATTTTATCTGCTTGTTTATGCTCCATATGGCCCAACAGGTAGTGCTGGTCCAATTGGAAGCCAGAGTCAGGAGCATCTCCCTGGTCACCCATGCGGGTGCAGGGACTCAGGCACTTGGGCCATCCTCCACTGCCCTCCCAGTCCAGTGCAGAAAGCTGGACTGGAATAGCAGCAACCGGGACCAGAACTGGCACCCATATGGGATGCCGTCTCCACGGGTGGAGGATCAACCCAGTGTGCTATGGCACTGGCCCCCATCAGGGATATTTTTCTATAGTACTCTCTCTCCACTGTATCTTTTTCTAGTTGAAGAATTAAGGTGATGCAGGATTAATAGAAGGAGTTTGAGAGGATTGTCTCTCTTTCAATTGTGTTGAATAGTTTGAGAAGCATTAGTTCTTTAAAAGTCCTGTAGAATTCAATAGTGAGGCTGTCTGATCCTGGACTTTTGCTTGTTGGGAGGGTCTTTATTACTCATCCAATCTCTGTCTTGGTTTTTGATTTGTTTAGCTTTTCTATGTGTCTTCATGACTCAATTTTGGTATATTGTGTATGTCCAGGAATATGTTGATTTTTACTCTAGGATTTCCAATTTGTTAGCAGTCACAACAGATGCCCACAGCCTATATTGCAGTGCTAATCTGAGTTTTGGGTACTACACTTCCAAATCAATTTCTTGTTAATATCCCTGGGAAGCAATGTATAATAGCTCAAATTCTTTCATTCCTGTCGTCAAATTGGAGAACTGTAACCTCAATGGGGACATGAGAACCTGGTCTTGCACAGTGGTAGCCATATAGAAAGTGAACCAGCAGATGGGAGATCTCTCTGCTTCTCTTTCCTTCTCTCTTTGTCTCTGTGTGTCTCTGCCTTTTTTATCATATTAAAATATTTAATTACTTACTTGAAAGAGTTACAGAGAGAGGGAGAGACAGAAATCTTCCACCACCTAATTCATTTTTGAGATGACTTTAATAGCCAGAGTGTGGCCAGGTTGAAGCCAGGAGCTTTCCCTCCGATGTGCATGGCAGCAAGGAGCTTTTCCTGCAATGTGCGTGGCAGCATCCCAGGCACTTGGGCCATCTTTCCCTGCTTTTTCAGTCCATTGGTAAGGAGCTGGATCAGAAATGGAATAGCTGGTACTTGAACTGGTGCACATACAGGATGCCAATGTAACAGATAGCAGCTTTGTCCACTGCACCACAACCACCAGCTCCTCTATCTGCCTTTCCAATAAATAAATCTTTTGAAAAAGAACTGAAGGTAGTAAAAGTCATCATGACTGAGCAATGGCAAATTTATTGAAGTGATCTATTTTCTTAAAGATCCTTTTATGAATTTGAAAGGCAGCACTAGATGGAGAGAATGGGAGAGATTGATCTTCCTCCTGGTTTGTTCACTCCTCAAATGGCTGCAATGACTGCGGCTAGGCCAGACTGATATCAGGAGCCAGGGGCTTCTTCCAGGTCTCTCACAAGGGTGCAGGAGCCCCAATATTTGAGTCACCCTGTGCTGCTTTTCCAGACACATTAGCAGAGAACTGGATCCGTTTGGAGCATTAATGTCTATGATACTCTCCTTGCAGTTGAAGGATTTAGAATCCATTTTGATTATGGGTGGGCCAAGTACAATGTCTTCCAATTGTCCAAGGTTTGGATTAGATGGGTTCTGAGAAATTTTGTTAAAATAGTTATTAATCTTGTTTAGACAAGGTCATAGTCAAAGTGGAGGTTCTCTCCTCCCTTCAGAGAAAGGTACCTCCTTCTTTGATGACCTGTTCTGTCCACTGGGATCTCACTCGCAGAGATCTTTTGCCAGAGTGTCTTGGCTTTCCATGCCTGAAATACTCTCATGAGCTTTTCAGCCAGCTCCGAATGCCTTTAGGGCTGATTCTGAGGCCAGAGTGCTATTTAGGACATCTGCCATTCTATGAGTCTGCTGAGTATCTCACTTCCCATGTTGGATCACTCTCCCCTTTATTTACTCCATCGGTTAGCGTTAGCAGGTACTAGACTTGTCTATGTGCTCCCTTTGACTCCCAGTCCCTCCACCATGACCAACTGTGAACTGAAACTGATCACCTGGAACAGTGAGATGGCATTGGTACATGCCACCTCAATGGGATTGAATTGGAATCCCCTGGTATGCTTCCAACTCCACCACTTGGGGCAAGTCAGCCTGAGCATGTCCCAAATTATACATCTCTTCCCTCTCCCATTCCCACCACCATGTTCAACAGGGATCACATTTCAGTTAATTTTCAACACTTAAGAATAACTGTGCATCAATTACAGATCTAAACCAGTCATATTAAGTAGAACAGATAAAAAAAACTACTAAGAGGGATAATGTATTAAGTTGTTCATTAACAGTCAGGGCTATGCTGATCAAGCCACCGTTTCCCATAGTGTCCACCTCACTCCAACAGGTTTCCCTCTTGGTGTTCAGTCAGTCGTCACTGATCAGGGAGAACATATGGTATTTGTCCCTTTGGGACTGGCTTATTTCACTCAGCATGATGTGTTCCAGATTCCTCCATTTTGTTGCAAATGACTGGATTTCGTTGTTTCTTACTGCGGTATAGTATTCTAAAGAGTACATATCCCATAATTTCTTTATCCAGTCTATCGTTGATGGGCATTTAGGTTGGTTCCAGGTCTTAGCGATTGTGAATTGTGCTGCAATAAACATTAGGGTGCAGACCTCTTTTTTGTTTGCCAATTTAAATTCCTTTGGGTAAATTCCAAGGAGTGGGATGGCTGGGTCGAACCGTAGGGTTATCTACGACCTTGTCTAAACAAGATAAGAGTCGGAGAACTCAGAGGGCTTCCATAGCCTTGGAAACTCATGACTGGAGCATAGGGAGATTACTGATGCCATAGACAGGAGTGTCAATTGGTAAAGTCAACAACAGGAGTCACTGTGCACTTACTCCTCATGTAGGATCTCTATCCTTAATGTGCTGTACATTGAGATTTAATGCTATAACGAGTACTCAAACAGTATATTTCACTTTGTGTTTCTATGGGGGTGCAAACTGTTGAAATCCTTACTTAATGCATACTAAACTGATCCTCTGTTAAAAAAAAAAAAGAAATTATCAATTCCCAACTTGACTCTCACTGGGATTAAACATGACAATAGGTCTGCTCTGATTTCATCATCATTTTTAAAAAAAATCATCTATTATTTTTCACTTTATGTTTCTGTGTGGGAGCAAACTGTTGAAATCCATACTTGATGTATACTAAGCTGATCTTCTGTATATTAAGATAATCAAAAATGAATCTTGATGTGAATGGAAGGGGAGAGGGAGTGGGAAAGGGGAGGGTTGTGGGTGGGAGGGACGGTATGGGGGGGAAGCCATTGTAATCCATAAGTCGTACTTTGGAAATTTATATGCATTAAATAAAAATTAAAAAAAATAGTTATTAATCATAACTCTCAGTTTAAGCTTTTCTTACCAAATTTTCATGTTTGCTGATGTTTATATCTATGGGAAAATTGGGTCTCTGGATTGCAACCAATGAAAGCATCCAGACTAACAGTAATAAGGTCAACAGTCAGCAGAATGATGTCCAGCTGA
Source organism: Oryctolagus cuniculus (assembly GCF_964237555.1). NCBI lineage: Eukaryota > Metazoa > Chordata > Mammalia > Lagomorpha > Leporidae > Oryctolagus > Oryctolagus cuniculus. The sequence continues at coordinate 72,893,689 of NC_091447.1, forward strand.
ACTGAAATAGCTTTTCTTATTTGGTAGAGGGGTTACCTCCTGCATTATGCTGACATACTGTCATAGACAGTAGATATTGGAGCCTGTCCCTTCTGCCAAATGGAGAATACCATATTTTGGTCCATCATATATATATTTATATATTATAATATATATTATATTATATATTATATTATATATTTCTATACATAATATAGAATTGCATATAATTATTATAAATATATAATTGTATATAATTATTATATATGAATTTGTTATTTATATAAATAATTATTTCTGATCCAGCTCCTTACCAATGGATTGAAAAAGCAGTGAAAGATGCTCCGAGTACCTGGGTTCCTGGGACACACATCAGAGGAAAAGCTCCTGGTTTCAACCTGGCCACACTCTGGCTATTGAAGTCATCTCAATAATATATATATATATATATATATATATATAAAATACATATAATAAATTATATAATATTATCTGTTTATAATTATATATTATATAATATATTGTATGATAAATTATAATATATTTTATATATGAATATATTTATATACATAAATATATAAATAAATGTAAATATATATATAAGGAATTTATTTATGTAGTTGACAGGTTTACTTACAGAGAGTGAGAAGAAGAGACACAGAAAGGTCTTCCATATGCTCATTTACTCCCCTAATGACTGCAATGTCTGCAGCTGGGCCAATCTGAGCTAGGAGCTTCCAGGTCTCCCATATTTTGGCAGGGACCAAAGCACTTGGAACAGCTTCTACTGCTTTCCCAGGCTATTGCAGAGAGCTGGATGGGAAAAGGAGAAATGGGGACTAGAACTGGTGCTCATATGGGGTGCCAGCATTGCAGGTAAAGGATTACACCACTGCACCACAGTGCTGGCCCCAGTCTATCCTTTATTAAGGAGATCTCAGTAATCATGTTCAGGTATTGCTGTCCTATATTCATGGCCAAAGTCCTAGCAGGCAACATGGTTTGGAGAATCATAAGCACAAGGTGTGTAGGAGACTTCATTTCTCATACAGCACAGTTAATAACAAGGTTCCAAGAGGGGAAATTACTTGCATCATAGTCTTTGAGAACTAATGGACATCACAGGTGATCTAAAGAATTTAGAAGGTTTGTGAGCCCCTAGAGTGAAAAAGTCACTGGGAGCACAAGGACAGTGCCTAGAGTTTATTTTGATGGATTTTAGCCCCTTTCATTGGAGGGAGGCCCGAAGAAGCTGGACTGATTAGTAAACCTCAGAAGTGTCTTTTCAAGGTGAAGGCAAACTGAGACTGAGGGGTTTTTGGAAAAACGTTGAACAAAAGACATTTCCCACACGTGGTTAAGACACATCATTTATCTACTGATTTTCATGAGATCTGTTAACATTAGGTATAAGGTACAGTGGACATGGTGGATGGCATATAGCAATATGATTTTAGTAATATATCATGAGGTGCTTTTTTTAAATGGATTTAGCAGGTAAAATTGGGCTACCTAATGGGATGTAGCTGCAATAATCACCTTTTTGTTAAATAAATCTGAGGTAATAAATGTTAGTGTATGAAGACATTGAGTTTTCTTTTATTGGGCCTTCTTGGTTATTTTAATCTGGGATCTGCGAATTCTCATTTTCTTTATTTTATTCCTCATCATGTCGGACCAACTCTGCTGCTTTGGGGATTTTTTTAGTACATCTGACATTTGGAAATTTAGACAATAGTATAGTTAAAATGAGATGTACCAAGTAAAGTATTTATTTTTATTCTGATACATATTTTGGAATTCTTCTAAAATTCCTATTGAGTATCCTTGTTAAATTTAGTTGCATCCCAGGTTAAGACTTATTGGAGGCAGGCTCCATGGCTCAATAAGCTAATCCTCCACCTGCGGTGCAGGCACACCAAGTTCTAGTCCTGCTGGGAGAGCCAGATTCTGTCCCAGTTGCTCCACTTCCAGTCCAGCTCTCTGCTATGGCCCAGGAGTGCAATGGAGGATGGCCAAAGTGCTTGGGCCCCGTACCTGCATGGGAGACCAGGAGGAAGCACTTGGCTCCTGGCTTTGGATCAGCGCCATGTGCCAGCCGCAGCACACTGGCGGCAGCGGTCACTAGGGGGTAAACCAACAGAAAAAGGAAGACCTTTCTCTCTGTCTCTCTCACTGTCCACTCTGCCTGTCAAAATAAAAAATAATTTTTATAAAAAGACTTATTGGAGCCACTTTAGTGATTATACCCATGAAACTTTGTTAATAAATGCAAATAGAACCTGGGAAAATTGATGTATATCTTATGCTGTAGAGACTTAAGATTGAACATCTTTTTTTAATCTTTTTTAATTATATAATTTAAAAACAAATTTTAGATTTTTTTTTTTTACTTTACTAAGTCACAGCTCTGGCCCCATTAATATGACTTAACAATGTTTTTTCCTCTCAGAATTATCTCTATTGTTTCAGTTAACTGCATGCCTTTTCTTTACATTCAGATTCCCTCAGCTGTCAAAGCTTATCCATCTTAATTCTGTTGTTCCTATTTCCCTCCCTTTTATTCTGTCCCTAGGCTAATTGAGATCATGATTCTCCATTCCTTCTGTGTGGTGTCACAGTAGGCTTGAAGTGTTCTTTTTCTCTTCTGATTTCTAAAGAAAGAAATTATGTATTCCCCCAGTTTAGATATTTTAATAATGCACTCTAAAACAAAGGTTAAATGTTCTTAATTTGACAAGAATTTTCGGGGCCAGTGGTGTGGCATAGTGGGTAGAGCCACCACTTGCAGTGCTGGCAGCTCATATGGATCCAGATCTCTGCTATAGCCTGGGAAAGCAGTAGAAGATGGCCCAAGTCCTGGGCCCCTGCACCCATGTGGGAGACCTGGAAGAAGCTCCTTGCTCCTGGCTTTGGATTGGCACAACTCTGGCCATTGCAGCCAACTGGGGAGAGAACCAGTGGATGGAAGACCCCTCTCTCTTCTCTGCCTCTCTCTGTGCAACTCTGACTTTAAAATAAATAAATAAATCTTTAAAAAAAGATTTTTTTCTAATTTTAGATTTGTTCTACTTCATTGCCACTTCAGGGTGTGTGTAAGGAGTGCATATCCAGTTTTTCTATTTTGGAATTTGGGGATTTTGTATTAGCTCTGCTGTGTATTCATTTTTCTTGAGCATTGGTGATATCTTCTCCTTAGTTGTATTAAGAGAGAGAGCAATAGCCCTCATGTCTTTTTAGGTAAGTAAGACATATTAAAAACAGAGCATTCAGTATACATTCATAGTATTTTGACTTGTTCAATTGATTTTCCTGACCTCCCTTGGATATTCTTGGTCTTTGCTGTACAACTTTCTATACTCATTAATTCTTTGATATTCCCAAATCCAGAAAATGAATGACTCAACAGCTGTGTTCCTGTATTTGCTGGGACTCAGGGTAAGAAGCAAAGTGGAGGTGTTCAGGAATCTAAAGTTACATGCTACATAGCAAAGCACATCATTTCCTATACAAAGTGACTGGGAAATCCAGAATCTTTTGCACACATATTGGATCCTGAACTATTACTGGACTATTCAGTAAGATTTGAATGTATTTATTTTCTGTGTGTGTGTTTGTATTTCTAAATAAACTCTGCTGGGCTACTTAACATTAACATGTATTGCAGAATTCTTTCATCAGTTTTTACTTTTAAAAAGTTTCTCTTTCAGTTTTATGGGAGAGGGTAGAAGTTTCCTGCTATGTAACTGAAAGTTCATTCATTCATTAAAGTTAAAAATATTTGTTGCAAATTGGTAGAATACTATTAATTCTCATGTGATTTACATGAAACTAAATACATTCTCTATTTTGTTTTGCTTAAAATTTCTGCATGTGTGGACTTCTTTTTTCCTTCTTGCCCCAAATCCCTTTGTGTATTGGGATGGCAAATGGGTTTTACACTGGAGAAAACATGTTATTTTGGCAAAGAAGTACTTAGCCTTCCTGCTTCAAGTATTCAAATATTGCATTGGAAATCAGTATATTTGTTTACTGTACAAATGTCCTTCATACAATTTTGTAATCTTCTGGGATGGGAGAGGAAGCAGGAAATAGGAGGATTATGGGTGGGAGGGATGTTTTGGGGGAGGGGAAGCCACTGTAATCCAAAAGCTGTACTTTGGAAATTTATATTTATTAAAAAAATTAAACAATTTTGTAATCTTCATCTTCCTTTTTATTTCATCCTTTTTAAAAAAAGATTCATTTATTTTACTTGAAAATCAGAGTTACACAGAGAAGGAGAGAGAGAGAGAGAGAGCAGTCTTCCAACCGCTGGTTCACTCCCCATTTGGCCACAATGGCTGGAGCTCTGCCAATCCAAAGCCAGGAGCCAGCAGCTTCTTTTGGGTCTCCTATGCAGGTGCAGGAGCCCAAGGGCCTGGGCCATCCTCTACTGCTGGATAGTAAGTCTTACTTGCCTAAAAAGATGGATAGTAATTTGAGTAGCCAGGACTTGAACTGGCACCCAATTGGAATGTCAGCACTGCAAGCCACAGCTCTACTTGCTACTCCACAGCATCGGCCCCCTAAATTCTTATGAGTATTGCTACATGATTGGAATTTATAATTGATAATGCTGAACAATTGAAACTGTCTTATTTACAATTGTAGGACTGGATATGGCAGTTCTACTTGAAGTAAAGTATGTAGCCTGCTTATTGTATGATTTTCGGAAAAGCATGTATTTATATATAACAGCAGATCTGTTAATCATTTAAAAGTGAATTGTCATGATTACCCAGATGTAAAGAATGCAATATGTGCTAATGAGTTAGCAGTCACAGACATTTAGAATTAGAGGGATTTTAGAACTTTTTCAATACTGCAGTTTTTATGAAAAACTAATAATTTTTTTTATTTGACAGGTAGAGTTATATACAGTGAGAAATCAGAAAGGTCTTCCTTCCATTGGTTCAGTCCCCAGATGGCTGCCACAGTTGGAGCTGTGCCCATCCAAAGCCAGGAGTCAGGTGCTTTCTCCTGGTCTCCCATCCGGGTGCAGGGCCCAAGCACTTGGGCCATCCTCTACTGCCTTCCCGGGCCATAGCAGAAAGCTGGACTGAAAGAGGAGCAACCAGGACTAGAACACTTTGCCCATAAGGGATACCAGCACCACAGGTGGAGAATTAACCAAGTGAGCCACGGCGCTGGCCCCCGATAAATTTACTCTTAACAAAATATCAAAATATCTTATTTAGTATAAAGTTAGTAGTGAAAAGAGACTACCTTGTTGAACACAGAAATTTGAGATTATATTTCTTGGTATTAATTTGCATCTTAAGGCTTATTGCCTAGTTTATTTCAATATTTCAATCTAATATTACTAATAATATCTTGTACTTAGTGGTTCACTGTGTGCCAGACAATATTCTTTTGATTTTTTAAAAGATTTATTTATTTATTTATTTGGAAGTCCGAGTTACACAGATAGTGAACAAGAGGAAGAGAGAGAGAGAGAGAGGTCCTCCATCTGCTGGTTCACTCCCCAGATGGCCTAAAAGGTCAGAGATATGCCAATCTGAAACCAGGAGCCAGGACCTCTTCAGGGTCTCCCATGCAGATTCAGGGGCCCAAGGACTTGGGCCAACTTCCTACTGCTCTCCCAGGCTATAGCAGACAGCTGAATGGAAAGTGGAGCAGCCTGGACTTGAACCGGCCTCCATATGGGATGCCCCCACTGCATGCAGTGGCTTTACTAGCTACACCACAGCACTGGCCTCAAGACAATGCTCTAAAATGATGCATTAATTATTCCCAAATATTGAAAAGTGGCATGGTACACATTTGAATGTGTTGTTTTGTACTAGTTGTAGAAACAGTTTAAAATATATTTAGATTTAAAAATGTAAGCTTTGATCTAAAGGTTTACTTTCCCTTAAGGTGCCTGTTTGGAAACTGAGAGATCATTGAAGTCTCAAGATAGAGTACAACTGATCTTATCCAAGCCTCCTTTATCACATGAGGATGCTAAATGCCAAGCCCAGAGAAGTAAAGTGAATTGTTCAAGGTCACATAGGTAAGTTGTGGCAGGGATAATTCTGTATTAGCATTAGGTATCCTGATACATAGGCCACTGTTCTGTCAATTTTGTACTCCTTCTGGAGTTAAAGATTCTAAGTTGTGGAAAATTGAATTTGGAAATTTAGTGGTTGCTATGTTGTTATGGTGAGAAATTTCTGTGTATAGCTATGAGTTGCTTAAATTTTATTCAATATATTTTTCTAGTATGTTTGCTATTTATTTGAAATGTATAACAAGTAGCTTCATCTATTTGCCAAAAGAATTTTTAAAGATTTATTTATATTATTTGAAAGTCAGAATTACACAGAGAGAGAAGGACAGGCAGAGAGAGTGGTCTTCCATTCACTGGTTCACTCCACAGTTGGCCTCCATGGCTGGAGCTGTGCTGACTGGAAGGCAGGAGCCAGGAGCCTCTTCCTGGTCTCCTATGCAGGTGCAGGGGCCCAAGGACTTGCACCATTTTATAGTGTTTCCCAGGCCATAGCAGAGAGCTGGATAGGAAGTGGAGCAGCCAGGTCTTGAACTGATGCCCCTATGGAATACCAGCACTGCAGGTGGCAGCCTCACCCACTATGCCACAGTGCCAGCCCTTGCCAAAAGAATTTATAGAAGCTATTCCATATATACACTTAACAATTATTTAGTTACTTGACATGAACTATCCCTGCATATTTGAAAATTTTGAATGGTATCACTTGGGTTTTAAGAATGTTATATTTTAGGTCTCTTAATATTTTTAGTGATGATGTTTTAAAGGCCCTTTCTGTTTTATGAAAAATGATAAGGATTTTGTTTTACAATGGCCATAGTATTACTACTTAAAGCAATAGATTAAATAAAACTTTTAAACAAAGTCATTTAATACTGAATTCTAACACACTGGTATATTTTAAAGTGAGAAGCCGGATTTCTTTCAGATATTCTAAAGAAGAATGATAATCAAAATTGAAGACATCTACAGTTTTTAATCACTTGTTTTAAATATTGGTCATAATGGTCCAATTTTGAGTTTAATTTTAATTAGCTTTTAAATGATTCAATATGTTTTATAGAAAAAATTCAGAGAACATAATTATATACTCAACCTCCCTCCCTTCTTTTTCCTTCTTTGTCATTTTTTTTAGCTTATGAAATGACATTTTCAATTTACATTACATTAAAAAGGGTTCTTGAATCAAGGGACAAGTTTAACAGGCAAAAAGCAAAAAGATCGTAATTTAGAGGGAATATAGACAATGGCTCTAAACAATATTTGAATATCACATCTAAACAATATTTGAATAAATTGATAAATATTTTAATTTCTCCTACTAAAATGCTCAAAGTCTTTAATTATTTATCAAATATTAGTGCAAAATTATGGATTTAAATGATCCCAAAAAGTGATGAATTTTTGTGTAATAAAGTCCAATTTTTGTCAAGGCTTTTTGACAGTCTCACAGAAAACTTATGTTTGTGAATGGGAAGAATAATACCAAAATATCCATACTACCAAAAGCAATTTGCAAATTCAATGTAATCCCAATCAACATACCAACGATGTTCTCAGAGCTAGAAAAAATGATGCTAAAATTCACATAGAAACATGAGAGATGCTTAACATCTAAAGCAATATTATAAAGCAAAAAAAAGCTGGAGACATCACACCATATTTTAAGACATATTACAGGGGTCAGCACTATGACAAAGCAGGTAAAGTCACCGTCTGCAGTGCCGGCATCTCATATGGGTGCCAGTATGTTTCCCAGCTGCTCCACTTCTTATACCCCTCTCTGGTATAGCCTGAGAAAAAAGTAGAAAATGGCCAAAGTCTTTGGGCCCCTGCACCTGCATAGAGACCTGGAAGAAGCTCCTGACACTTGGATTCAGATCAACAGAGCTCCGGCCATTGTGACCATTTGGGGAGTAAACCAGTGGATGGAAGACCTCTCTCTCTCTCTGCCTCTACCTCTCTGTAACTCTGCCTTTCAAATAAATATACTGCAAAAAAAAAAAGAAGAAGTGTTAGCACTGATATAATAACAGACACATAGTTCAATGGAAAAGACTTGGTAGCATAGAAATAAACCCAAATTTCTACCAGCAACTCATATTTAACAAAGGAACTAAAATGAACTGGAGAAAGAAGAATCTCTTTCACAAGTGGTGCAGAGGAACTTGATGATCCAAATGTAGAAGCCTGAAAAGAGACTCCAACATCACTTACACTATGTGAAAGTGAACTCACAGTGAATGAAAAATCTAATCATAAGACCCAAACCCAAGTAAACATAGGGAAACTCTAAATATTGTCAACACACAATAGCTTTTGGGTAAGATTCCAATAGCAATAGTCACAAAAATAAAAACAGAGACATTTGAGTATATCCAACTAAGATACTTCTTCACAACAAAGTAAACATCAGAGTGTAGATACAATGAACAGATGGCAGGAAAAATTAAAACTCTGAATGTTTACAGATTTCCAGAACATTTACATGAATTGGAAAAACTCCAAAAAATACAGTGAAGAAACAGGCAAGGATCTGAATAGACATTTCTCAGAAGAAATGTACATGGTCAAAACATGTGAATATGCCCGATGTCACTAGCCATTATGTAAATATAAATCAGAACACCATATCAGTCTCCAACACCTGTGGGAGAATACAACACTCAGGTGTTTGTGTGTGCAGCAAGTGGGTTTAGAGGACCCTGTTCACCTCTGGAGAGCAGAGCCTACAGGGAGGTAAAGAAACCTTACTGCGCAGGGGCATGCTAATCTTCTCTGTATCATTCCAATTTTAGTATATGTGCTGCCGAAGCGAGCACATGTGCTGCCGAAGCGAGAAAGAGATGAAAAGAATTTATCTCAGCTAGCCACTAATATTCAAGAAACAAGGTCTTCAGGAAAGCCAACTCAACTGACATTTTCATGTCATTGTTAAATAAAGGAAAAATTATCTAGGTTCAGCAATACGTAGTTTATAAGAGAAAGACTACAGAGTAATTTCCTTGGCATAGAAATAACTTTTTTTTTTTTTTTTTTTTTTTTTTTTTTTTTTTTTTATCCATGAGGGCTTGCTATCACCACCACACACCCACATCCCATATACAAATGCCTGGCTTGAGTGGTAGCTTCTCTGCTTTGAGGCAAGTTTCTGCTAGTGTGCACCCTGGGAGGAGATGGAGGATGGCAGAAGTGCTTGGGTCCCTGCACCCAAATGGGACATCCAGAATGAATTCCCAGTTCCTGGTTTTGGCTTGGTCAAGCTTTGGCTATTGCAAGTGTCTGGGGAGTGAAGCAGTGGTTCCCTCTTCCTGTCACTCTGCCTTTCAAATCAATAACTGTTGTTGGTAATGACTAATAATGATATTCACTGATTGTCAAATTTTGAATCTATTAATTATAGACAATTTCTCTTTGTATTTTTAAACTTTCATAATGTTCTGTAGCCAATTTCATCACTAGAAATAAAAACTTTTCCTCAAAAAAAAAAAAAAGAAACCTTACTGCTTTCCTAATGTGCTTATTAAGTTCTTGACCAGCGCCTGTTAGTCTTGCCACAAACTTTCTAGTCTTACTACTTTCCTTCTTCTTCTTCTTCTCTGTGACTTGTAAAATAGTATACATTCTATATACTGTGGATACTTTTGATTTATTTTATTCCTTCGGTCTCCTATGAAGTTCCTCCACAAAAGCACAGCCCTCAAAATATTCATTCATTTATGCAGTCTGCAGATTTCATGAGCTACTAAATTCCAAGTAGTATGTTAAAGGCAAGATCTGGGCCTAAGAGAAAAGTGGTCTAAATTCTGTGCCTAGAAGAGGATTTGGGACATAGTAGAACTTCAGTGAAGTGCTATGTGAATGACATGCACTCATTAAATGAGTAATCTAAAGCATACACTTCATTTAAGCAACACAGCAGCCCTACTCACCTCAGGTAGAGCAATTGAGAGGAATAATGTGAACAAAAATAAGACATCAATAAGTTGAATAATAACAGAGAAAAAACAAAATGAGATAGATGCCAACATTACTGAGCTATTTTTGAGGAATTAAATTGATAGAGGGGCTGGCATTGTGGCCAAGTGGGGAAAGCTGCAATCTGTGAGGCCAGCATAACATCTGAGTTCCACTTTGAGTTTAGGAATCTCCACTTCCAATTTAGCTCACTGCTAAACACCTGGGAAATCAGCAGAAGATGGACGAAGGACTCAGGTCCTTGCCACTCATGTGGGAGACTTGGATGAAGCTCCTGACTCCAGCATGCCCCAGGCTCAACTGTTGAAACTCTCTGGGGTGTGAGCCAGCAGATGAAAGCTATCTATGTCTTTCCCTCTCTCTCTAAATCCACCTTTCAAATAATAAAGATTTAATAAACAAATTAACTGATTTCAAAATACACAAAAACATGAACAATACTATATCATTTTTATGCCAAACTGATAAAAAATAACAAATGCTAGAGAGCACATGGGAAAAGAAAACCACCATATATGGTAGGTGAAAACACAAGTTAGTACAGATGTTATGCAGAACAGTATGGTCATTCCTTAAAAAGGATAAAAATTGGGGCTGGCGCTGTTGTGCAGTGAGTTAAAGCCCTGGCCTGAAGGGCCAGCATCCCATTTGGGTGCCAGTTCTAGTTCCAGCTGCTCTTCTTCCAATCCAGCTCTCTGCTATCTCCTGGGATAGCAGTAGAAGATGGCCCAAGTCCTTGGGCCCATGCACCCATGAGGGAGACCCAGAGGAAGCTCCTGTCTCCAGGTTTCAGAATGGCATAACTCTGGCCTTTGTAGTCATCTGTAGAGCGAACCAGCTAATGGAGGACCTCTCTGTGTCTCTACCTCTATTGTAACTCTTTCAAATAAATAACAAAAATTAAACTAAGATAAAAATTGACCTACCATGTGAGAGTTATCTTGCTCTTGGCTATATAGAATAAGGAAATTTTATTAGAAGGAAAGGAGGAGAGCATATCAAAGATACAGCAATTTTCCCATAACACAGCCACTATAACACAGTTCACTGCAGCCAGGATGTGAAACCAATCTAGCTGTCCATCAGTGAAAAACAATGGACAGGGCAACCTCTTTTAGATACAAAAAAAGAACAAAATATTATTAAATTAATTGAAATAAGACAGAAGCAGGAACACAAATGTCACCTGGTCCTTGTCGCATGTGGAAGTGAAAGAAAATAATGGATCTGAACACAGAACTGTGATTACTAGAGGCTGAGAAGGGAAGCAGCTAGGGATAGAGGGGGATTGGATAATAGGTATCAAAAATCAAAGAGGCAGAAAGAACTTCTGGTGTTCCATAATATAATGAGATGACTACATTCAACCATATTAGGTTCTGTGTAAAGAACTGAAGGAGAGGAGCTGGTAGTCTCAAATCATGGAGAAGAATTAGAAACTGTAGTTGCTTGGGGGCCAGCATTGTGGCACAGTGGGCTAACACCCTGGCCTGAAGCACCAGAATCCCCTGTGGGTACCAGTTCTAGTCCTGGCTGCTCCTCTTCTGATCCAACTCTCTGCTATGGCCTGGGAAAGCAGTAGAAGATGGCCCAAGTCCTTGGGTCCCTGCACCCAAGTGGGAGATCTGGAAGAAGCTCCTGGTTCCTGGAATCAGATTGGCAGAGCTCCGGCCATTGTGGCCATCTGGGGAGTGAACCGGCAGAGGAAGACCTCTCTCTCTCTCTGCTGCTACTTCTCTCTGTAACTCTGTCTTTCAAATAAATAACTCTTTAAAAACTTAATAAAACTGTAGTTGCTTAGCTTGATCACTTTTTACTGCATAAATGTGTGCAAATATTGCACTACACCCTGTAATAATGCATGACTAGGACACATTAATCACAAATTATTTCAATGAAATTTTAAAAATTAGAAGCATTTCTTTATATTAACAATGAACTATTTGAAAATGAAATTAGAGAAACATTTCCATGCATAGCAGCATAAGAACCAGGAACCAATGTCTTCAATGTTATCAGTGATGAATCAGATTCACAGCCCCCAGCACTCAGTTTTTGCCATATACTTTACCATGGCAATTGTGGGCATATAGTAGTAAATCAATGGACAGGAATCCTTTGTCTCTAAATCTGCTAAATAAATAAACAAGGAATTCATCAAAGAAAAAGAGATATCAATTTGGATGCCAGGCACAAAAACACATGCACTTGAGCTATCCTCCAGTTTGTGATGCCAACAAATCTTTCAGACATGTTACATTTTCAGAGACTTTTCTGTAATCTTGCTAAGCTTTCTGGAAATCTGCCTTATAGCAAAGGGTTTCCCAATTCCATTACACTCATGATATTTCTTTTGTGTGATATATTAGTTTACCATCTAGAGATAATTTATGGTACAAAACTTTTCTATGCATGCATGTTTTCTCATTTGTGAGTCTATTCATGGGAATTGAAGACTGATTTATAACAGAAATACATTTTCCAAATTCATTGCATAGACTTTTGTTCCTTATGAATTCTCTGAAGTCTGTTGATGTCTAATTTCTGGCTAAAGGTTTTATTGTATTTACAGCATGCAAAGACTATCACCTTTTGTGAATTCTGTGTCTATACAAGCCTGAAATAAAGAAAATGTTTTTGCACAATCAGTATACGCCTAAGAAACCACCTGTGTCAATTCTCTGATGTACCATTGACTTCTGACTCTAATAATATTTATAAGCTTTCTCCTTTACATGAGTCTCTGTTGGATAGGATGTGATTTCCAGCAAAAGGTTTTGTCACAATACTTACATGAATTTTGGAGAAAAGCTCTTCCACATTCATTATATTGTTAAGGTCTCTCCCTTGTTCAAATTCCATGATGGATTATGAGGCATTACCTATGTGAAATGACTTTCTCACATTTATTTCATTCATTAGATATATATGTTGTGCATTCTGATATAAGGAGAGATTTGGGCAGAGCTTTCCAACACTCATTACACCCATAAGGTTTCTCTCCCACGTGAATTCCCTGTTGTCTTATGAGGTATGGCTTCTAATTAAAGGGATTTTACTTTCAAAGGAGTTTTTCCCTATATGAATTTGATGATGTACAATGAGGGCTGAATTATGGTAAAAGGCTCTGAGTCATTACATTCATAAAATTGCTCCCCATGAGAATTCTTTTATGTTTGATGAGGTCTGATTTGCACCACAAAGGCTATTCACATGTATTATATTCATGCATTTCTCCCCTTGGTGAATTCTCTAATATTTCATGAGATATAACTTGCACAAAAAGGTCAAGTAGAAAATTCCCTGTGTGGATACTCTGATATCTTATGAGTTATGAAGTACAGCAAAGAGGCTTTCCACCATCCTTCCATCCATAAAACCTACCTAAATTGAGCAACAAAGATATAGAAAACCTAAACACACACATAACCAGATGGAAATGATACCAGTAATAAAGACCATCACTACCAAGAAAACCCCAAAACTGGAAGGCTTCACTGCTGAATTCTAACAGACATTTAAAGCACTAACTGCAATTCTTCTCAAGTTATTCAAAACAATTGAGAGAGAGGCGATTCTCCCAAATTCTTTCTATGAAGCCAACATCACCTTCATTCCTAAACTTGAAAAAAGTGCAACAAAGAAAGTAATTATAGACCAATTTCCCTGATGAACATACATGCAAAGATCTGCAACAGAATTCTGGCCAATTGAATCCAACAATGCATCAGAAAGATCATCCACCCAGACCAAGTGGGATTTATCCTTGGTATGCAAGGATGGAACCAAAGGCTTTTCCACAGTCATTTCATTTATAAGCTTTCTCCATGGTGTGAAGGCTCTGATACTTTCTGAGGTTTGACTTCTCAGCAAAGGTTTTTCCACAGTCATTGCAATCATAAGGTTTCCCCCAGTACAAATTGTCTGATGCTTTGTGAGCTTTGATTTCTCAGCAAAGGCTTTTCCACAATGATTGCATTCATAAGGTTTCTCCCCTCTGTGAATTCTCTGATGATTTATGAGGTTTGCCTTCTGGCCAAAGGATTTTCCATAGTAATTGCATTCATAAGGTTTCTCACCTGTGTGAATTCTCTGATGATTTATGAGGTTTGCCTTCTGGCCAAAGGATTTTCCACAGTCATTACATTCAAAAGGTTTCTCACCTGTGTGAATTCTCTGATGATTTATGAGGTGTTTCTTCTGGCCAAAGAACTTCCCACAGTCATTAGATTTGTAAGATTTCAACCCTGTGTGAATTCTCTGATGTCTAATGAGATCTGACTTCTGGTGAGTGGTTTCCACACAATCATTACACACATGAGGGTTTTCCACAATATGAGTGCTGTGATGGAGGGTATTTAATACTGAATGAATTCCCACAAGGTTTACATGCATAGGATTTCTTCCCTATATTTGGTCTATGATTCAGTCTAACATGTGATTGGTAAATGACAGGTTCCACAGTCCCAATATACTTATAAATGTTCTCTCTTTTCAGGTGAATACAATCAGAATTCCACAGTCAGTCAGCTGGGAGGGGTGGATGAATCCGGAAACAGCTGGTTTCCTTGTACTAAAACAAGCGCCATATCACGAAGGACTCTTGCATTTCTTTTTCTTTTTTGCATTTTTCACATTTTCTTATTTATCATGGTTTGTAATAAATTTTCTGATGTGGGTTGTGGTTTTGAGGCTGGCTTAAGGAGTTCAGGGAACCAGAGGAATGGTCTTTTTCAATTAGGGCACAGCTGTTGTTTCTCTCCAATTCTGGCTTTCTGTAATTGCTTTGGGTGCCTCAGGCAATTTTTCATTTTGAGCGACTTTTTCCTAAATGCTTTGTTGGTCTGAGTTGGTTTTGCCTTTTTCCTTTTCAAATTGTGTATTCTGATGCAATACAAACAAGGGTTTAGAACAAGGATCCATCAGGAAATTGAAAAACAGAACATATTGGGTTTTCATGATTAGAAATCATAGGCAACATGACCAAGATGAGTTTTTGGGTTTTGGAAAATGACATAGAACCCTTCCACTGAGGGGCAGATATTAATTTCCTCCAAATCGAGAGTGAGTGCGATTTTCAGGTGAATTCAATCAGAATTCCACAGCCAGTCAGCTAGGAGGGGTGGATGAATCCGGGAACAGCTGGTTTCCTTGCAACTAAATCAAGCCCAATATCACAAAGGAATCTTGCATTTCTTTGGCTTCTTTCTCTTTTTTCTTTTTATCATGGTTTGTAATGAATTTTCTGATGTGAGCTTTGGTTTTGAGGCTGCAATATAGAGTTCAGTGCACAGGAGGAATGGTCTTTTTCAAACAGGGCATAGCTGTTGGCTTGCTTCAATTCTGGCTTGCTGTCATTGTTTTGGGTGCCTCAGCCGATTTGTGGTTTCTTGTGTGGCAATTTCCTAAATGTTTTCTGGGTCTGAGTTGGCTTTGCCTTCTTCATTCCCAAATTCTGTATTCTGACGCAACACAAACAAGAGTTTGGACAGAGTAGCCATTATGAAATAAAAAACATTACAAATGGGCATTTGAAGAATATAAATCTACAGGTAACACGACCAAGGTGAGTTTTTGTGTTTTGGAAAATCAAATGGAACACTTTGGCTGAGGTGACAGATATTAATTGCCTCCAAAATGAGTTTCACTGTGATTTTCAGGTTAATTCAGACAGAATTCCACAGGCATCAGCTGGAGGTGTGGATGAATCCGGGAACATTCGGTTTTCTTGAGACTAAATCAAGTCCAATATCATCATGGATTCTTGCATTTTTTTGGCTTTTTTCTCATTTTTCCTATTTATCATGGTTTGTAATGAATTTTCTGATGTGAGCTTTGGTTTTGAGGCTGCAATATGGAGTTCAGGGCACAAGAGGAAGGTTCTTTTTCAACCAGGGAACAGCTGCTGGCTTGCTCCAATTCTGGCTTGCTGTCATTGTTTTGGGTGCCTCAGCCGATTTGTGGTTTCTTGAGTGCCAATTTCCTAAATGTTTTCTGGGTCTGAGTCAGTTTTGCCTTCCTATTCCCAAATTTTGTATTCTGATGCAATACAAGCATGTTTTGGAGAGTAGCCATTATGAAAGAAAAAAAAAAAAACACAGCACATTGCCATTTCAGGATTAGAAATCTACAGGCAACACAACCAAGATGAGTTTCTGTGTTTTGGAAAATGACATAGAACGCTTCTGCTGAGGGGACAGATTCTAATTCCCTCCAAAATGAGTGTGAGTGCGATATTGAGGTGAATTCAATCAGAATTCCAGAGTCAGTCTGTGGAAGGGGGGGATGAATCTGGAAACAGCCAGTTTCTTTGTGTCTAAATCCAGCCAAATATCACAAAGGACTCTTGCATTTCTTTGGCTTTTTCACATTTCCCTTATTTATCATGGTTTGTAATGAATTTTCTGATGTGAGCTTTGGTTTTGAGGCTGCAATATAGAGTTCAGGGCACCGGAGGAATGGTCTTTTTCAAACAGGACACAGCTGTTGGTTTGCTCCAATTCTGGCTATTGTCTTTGTTTTGGGTGCCTCAGCTGAAATTTGGTTTCTTGAGTTTCACTGGGATTGTCAGGTTAATTCAGTCAGAATTCCACAGGCAGTCAGCTTTAGTGGTGGATGAATCTGGGAACAGCCAGTTTCCTTGCAACTAAATCAAACCCAATATCATTATGGATTCTTGCATTTCTTTGGCTTTTTCACTTTTTTCTTATTTATCATGGTTTGTAATGAATTTTCTGATGTGAGCTTTGGTTTTGAGGCTGCAATATGGAGTTCAGGGCACAAGAGGATGGTTCTTTTTCAATCAGGGCACAGCTGTTGGCTTGCTCCACTTCTGGCTTGCTGTCATTGTTTTGAGTGCCTCAGCCGATTTGTGGTTTCTTGTGTGGCAATTTCCCAAATGTTTTCAGGGTCTGAGTTGGCTTTGCCTTCTTCCTTCCCAAATTTTGTATTCTGATGCAATGCAAAGAAGAGTTTGGACAGAGCAGCCATTATGAAATAAAAAACCCAACAAATAGGCATATGAAGCTTAGAAATCTACAGGTAACATGACCAAGGTGAGTTTTTGTGTTTTGGAAAAAAAAATGGAACACTTTGGCTGAGGTGACAGATATTAACTGCCTCCAAACTGAGTTTCACTGTGATTTTCAGGTTAATTCATTCAGAATTCCACAGGCAGTCAGCTGGAGGGGTGGATGAATCCGGGAACAGCCGGTTGCCTAGCGAGTAAATCAAGCCCTATATCATTATGGATTCTTGCATTTTTTTGGCTTTTTTCTCTTTTTTCTTATTTATCATGGTTTGTAATGAATTTTCTGATGTGAGCTTTGGTTTTGAGGCTGGCGTATTGAGTTCAGGGCACAAGAGGAAGGTTCTTTTTCAATCAGGGCACAGCTGTTGGCTTGCTCCACTTCTGGCTTGCTGTCATTGTTTTGGGTGCCTCAGCTGATTTGTGGTTTCTTGTGTGGCAATTTCCTAAATGTTTTCGGGGTCTGAGTTGGTTTTGCCTTCTTCCTTCCCGAATTTTGTATTCTGATGCAATACAAGCAAGATTTTGGACAGAGTAGCCATTATGAAAGAAAAAAAAAAGAAACACAGCAAATTGACCTTTCAGGATTAGAAATCCATAGGCAACACAACCAAGATGGGATTCTGTGTTTTGGAAAATGACATGGAACGCTTCTGCTGAGGTGACAGATTCTAATTCCCTCCAAATGGAGTGTGAGAGCGATTTTGAGGTGAATTCAATCAGAATTCCAAAGTCAGTCTGTGGAAGGGGGGGATGAATCTGGAAACAGCCAGTTTCTTTGTGTCTAAATCCTGCCAAATATCACAAAGGACTCTTGCATTTCTTTGGCTTTTTCACATTTCCCTTATTTATCATGGTTTGTAATGAATTTTCTGATGTGAGCTTTGGTTTTGAGGCTGGCATATTGAGTTCAGGGCACAAGAGGAAGGTTCTTTTTCAATCAGGGCACAGCTGTTGGCTTGCTCCACTTCTGGCTTGCTGTCATTGTTTTGGGTGCCTCAGCCGATTTGTGGTTTCTTGAGTGCCAATTTCCTAAATGTTTTCTGGGTCTGAGTCGGTTTTGCCTTCTTATTCCCAAATTTTGTATTCTGATGCATACAAGCAAGATTTTGGAGAGTAGCCATTATGAAAGAAAGAAAAAAAAAACACAGCAAATTGACCTTTCAGGATTAGAAATCTACAGGCAACACGACCAAGATGAGTTTCTGTGTTTTGGAAAATGACATAGAACGCTTCTGCTGAGGGGACAGATTCTAATTCCCTCCCAAATGAGTGTGAGTGCGATTTTGAGGTGAATTCAATCAGAATTCCAAAGTCAGTCTGTGGAAGGGGGGGATGAATCTGGAAACAGCCAGTTTCTTTGTGTCTAAATCCAGCCAAATATCAGAAAGGACTCTTGCATTTCTTTGGCTTTTTCACATTTCCCTTATTTATCATGGTTTGTAATGAATTTTCTGATGTGACCTTTGGTTTTGAGGCTGCAATATAGAGTTCAGGGCACCAGAGGAATGGTCTTTTTCAAACAGGGCACAGCTGTTGGTGTGCTCCAATTCTGGCTATTGTCTTTGTTTTGGGTGCCTCAGCTGAAATTTGGTTTCTTGAGTTTCACTGCGATTGTAAGTTTAATTCAGTCAGAATTCCACAGGCAGTCAGCTTTAGTGGTGGATGAATCTGGGAACAGGCGGTTTCCTTGCAACTAAATCAAACCCAATATCATTATGGATTCTTAGATTTCTTTGGCTTTTTTCTCTTTTTTCTTATTTATCATGGTTTGTAATGAATTTTCTGATGTGAGCTTTGGTTGAGGCTGCAATATGGAGTTCAGGGCACTAGAGGATGGTTCTTTTTCAATCAGGGCACAGCTGTTGGCTTGCTCCACTTCTGGCTTGCTGTCATTGTTTTGAGTGCCTCAGCCGATTTGTGGTTTCTTGTGTGGCAATTTCCCAAATGTTTTCAGGGTCTGAGTTGGCTTTGCCTTCTTCCTTCCCAAATTTTGTATTCTGATGCAATTTAAAGAAGACTTTGTACAGAATAGCCATTATGAAAGAAAAAACACAACAAATAGGCGTTTGAAGCTTAGAAATCTACAGGTAACATGACCAAGGTGAGTTTTTGTGTTTATGAAAATAAAATGGAACACTTTGGCTGAGGTGACAGATATTAATTGCCTCCAAACTGAGTTTCACTGTGATTTTCAGCTTAATTCAGTCAGAATTCCACAGGCTGTCAGCTGGAGGGGTGGATGTATCTGGGAACAGCCGGTTTCCTAGCGACTAAATCAAGCCCTATATCATTATGAATTCTTGCATTTTTTTGGCTTTTTTCTCTTTTTTCTTATTTATCATGGTTTGTAATGAATTTTCTGATGTGAGCTTTGGTTTTGAGGCTGGCATATTGAGTTCAGGGCACAAGAGGATGGTTCTTTTTCAATCAGGGCACAGCTGTTGGCTTGCTCCACTTCTGGCTTGCTGTCATTGTTTTGGGTGCCTCAGCTGATTTGTGGTTTCTTGTGTGGCAATTTCCTAAATGTTTTCGGGGTCTGAGTTGGTTTTGTCTTCTTGCTTCCCAAATTTTGTATTCTGATGCAATACAAGCAAAATTTTGGACAGAGTAGCCATTATGAAAGAAAAAAAAAAAAACACAGCAAATTGACCTTTCAGGATTAGAAATCCATAGGCAACACAACCAAGGTGAGATTCTGTGTTTTGGAAAATGACATGGAACGCTTCTGCTGAGGTGACAGATTCTAATTCCCTCCAAATGGAGTGTGAGAGCGATTTTGAGGTGAATTCAATCAAAATTCCAAACTCAGTCTGTGGAAGTGGGGGATGAATCTGGAAACAGCCAGTTTCTTTGTGTCTAAATCCTGCCAAATATCACAAAGGACTCTTGCATTTCTTTGGCTTTTTCACATTTCCCTTATTTATCATGTTTTGTAATGAATTTTCTGATGTGAGCTTTGGTTTTGAGGCTGGCATATTGAGTTCAGGGCACAAGAGGAAGGTTCTTTTTCAATCAGGGCACAGCTGTTGGCTTGCTCCACTTCTGGCTTGCTGTCATTGTTTTGGGTGCCTCAGCTGATTTGTGGTTTCTTGTGTGGCAATTTCCTAAATGTTTTCGGGGTCTGAGTTGGTTTTGCCTTCTTCCTTCCCAAATTTTGTATTCTGATGCAATACAAGCAAGATTTTGGACAGAGTAGCCATTATGAAAGAAAAAAAGAAACACAGCAAATTTACCATTCAGGATTAGAAATCCATAGGCAACACAACCAAGATGAGATTCTGTGTTTTGGAAAATGACATGGAACGCTTCTGCTGAGGTGACAGATTCTAATTCCCTCCAAATGGAGTGTGAGAGCGATCTTGAGGTGAATTCAATCAGAATTCCACAGGCAGTCAGCTTTAGTGGTGGATGAATCTGGGAACAGCCAGTTTCTTTGTGTCTAAATCCTGCCAAATATCACAAAGGACTCTTGCATTTCTTTGGCTTTTTTCTTTTTTTCTTATTTATCATGGTTTGTAATGAATTTTCTGATGTGAGCTTTGGTTTTGAGGCTGGCATATTGAGTTCAGGGCACAAGAGGAAGGTTCTTTTTCAATCAGGGCACAGCTGTTGGCTTGCTCCACTTCTGGCTTGCTGTCATTGTTTTGGGTGCCTCAGCTGATTTGTGGTTTCTTGTGTGGCAATTTCCTAAATGTTTTCGGGGTCTGAGTTGGTTTTGTCTTCTTCCTTCCCAAATTTTGTATTCTGATGCAATACAAGCAAGATTTTGGACAGAGTAGCCATTATGAAAGAAAAAAAAAAAACACAGCAAATTGACCTTTCAGGATTAGAAATCCATAGGCAACACAACCAAGATGAGATTCTGTGTTTTGGAAAATGACATGGAACGCTTCTGCTGAGGTGACAGATTCTAATTCCCTCCAAATGGAGTGTGAGAGCGATTTTGAGGTGAATTCAATCAGAATTCCAAAGTCAGTCTGTGGAAGGGGGGGATGAATCTGGAAACAGCCAGTTTCTTTGTGTCTAAATCCTGCCAAATATCACAAAGGACTCTTGCATTTCTTTGGCTTTTTCACATTTCCCTTATTTATCATGGTTTGTAATGAATTTTCTGATGTGAGCTTTGGTTTTGAGGCTGGCATATTGAGTTCAGGGCACAAGAGGAAGGTTCTTTTTCAATCAGGGCACAGCTGTTGGCTTGCTCCACTTCTGGCTTGCTGTCATTGTTTTGGGTGCCTCAGCCGATTTGTGGTTTCTTGAGTGCCAATTTCCTAAATGTTTTCTGGGTCTGAGTCGGTTTTGCCTTCTTATTCCCAAATTTTGTATTCTGATGCATACAAGCAAGATTTTGGAGAGTAGCCATTATGAAAGAAAGAAAAAAAAAAAACACAGCAAATTGACCTTTCAGGATTAGAAATCTACAGGCAACACGACCAAGATGAGTTTCTGTGTTTTGGAAAATGACATAGAACGCTTCTGCTGAGGGGACAGATTCTAATTCCCTCCCAAATGAGTGTGAGTGCGATTTTGAGGTGAATTCAATCAGAATTCCAAAGTCAGTCTGTGGAAGGGGGGGATGAATCTGGAAACAGCCAGTTTCTTTGTGTCTAAATCCAGCCAAATATCACAAAGGACTCTTGCATTTCTTTGGCTTTTTCACATTTCCCTAATTTATCATGGTTTGTAATGAATTTTCTGATGTGAGCTTTGGTTTTGAGGCTGCAATATAGAGTTCAGGGCACCTGAGGAATGCTCTTTTTCAAACAGGGCACAGCTGTTGGTGTGCTCCAATTCTGGCTATTGTCTTTGTTTTGGGTGCCTCAGCTGAAATTTGGTTTCTTGAGTTTCACTGCGATTGTCAGGTTAATTCAGTCAGAATTCCACAGGCTGTCAGCTTTAGTGGTGGATGAATCTGGGAACAGCCGGTTTCCTTGCAACTAAATCAAACACAATATCATTATGAATTCTTGCATTTCTTTGGCTTTTTTCTCTTTTTTCTTATTTATCATGGTTTGTAATGAATTTTCTGATGTGAGCTTTGGTTTTGAGGCTGGCATATTGAGTTCAGGGCACAAGAGGAAGGTTCTTTTTCAATCAGGGCACAGCTGTTGGCTTGCTCCACTTCTGGCTTGCTGTCATTGTTTTGAGTGCCTCAGCTGATTTGTGGTTTCTAGTGTGGCAATTTCCCAAATGTTTTCAGGGTCTGAGTTGGCTTTGCCTTCTTCCTTCCCAAATTTTGTATTCTGATGCAATGCAAAGAAGAGTTTGTACAGAATAGCCATTATGAAATAAAAAACACAACAAATAGGCGTTTGAAGCTTAGAAATCTACAGGTAACATGACCAAGGTGAGCTTTTGTGTTTATGAAAATAAAATGGAACACTTTGGCTGAGGTGACAGATATTAATTGCCTCCAAACTGAGTTTCACTGTGATTTTCAGGTTAATTCAGTCAGAATTCCACAGGCTGTCAGCTGGAGGGGTGGATGTATCTGGGAACAGCCGGTTTCCTAGCTACTAAATCAAGCCCTATATCATTATGGATTCTTGCATTTTTTTGGCTTTTTTCTCTTTTTTCTTATTTATCATGGTTTGTAATGAATTTTCTGATGTGAGCTTTGGTTTTGAGGCTGGCATATTGAGTTCAGGGCACAAGAGGATGGTTCTTTTTCAATCAGGGCACAGCTGTTGGCTTGCTCCACTTCTGGCTTGCTGTCATTGTTTTGGGTGCCTCAGCTGATTTGTGGTTTCTTGTGTGGCAATTTCCTCAATGTTTTCGGGGTCTGAGTTGGTTTTGCCTTCTGCCTTCCCAATTTTTGTATTCTGATGCAATACAAGCAAGATTTTGGACAGAGTAGCCATTATGAAAGAAAAAAAAAAAAACACAACAAATTGACCTTTCAGGATTAGAAATCCATAGGCAACACAACCAAGGTGAGATTCTGTGTTTTGGAAAATGACATGGAACGCTTCTGCTGAGGGGACAGATTCTAATTCCCTCCAAATGGAGTGTGAGAGCGATTTTGAGGTGAATTCAATCCTAATTCCAAAGTCGGTCTGTGGAAGGGGGGGATGAATCTGGAAACAGCCAGTTTCTTTGTGTCTAAATCCTGCCAAATATCACAAAGGACTCTTGCATTTCTTTGGCTTTTTCATATTTCCCTTATTTATCATGGTTTGTAATGAATTTTCTGATGTGAGCTTTGGTTTTGAGGCTGGCATATTGAGTTCAGGGCACAAGAGGAAGGTTCTTTTTCAATCAGGGCACAGCTGTTGGCTTGCTCCACTTCTGGTTTGCTGTCATTGTTTTGGGTGCCTCAGCCGATTTGTGGTTTCTTGAGTGCCAATTTCCTAAATGTTTTCTGGGTCTGAGTCGGTTTTGCCTTCTTATTCCCAAATTTTGTATTCTGATGCAATACAAGCAAGATTTTGGAGAGTAGCCATTATGAAAGAAAAAAAAAAAGCGCATTGCCCTTTCAGGATTAGAAATCTACAGGCAACATGACCAAGATGAGTTTCTGTGTTTTAGAAAATGACATAGAACGCTTCTGCTGAGGGGACAGATTGTCATTCCCTCCAAATGGAGTGTGAGAGCGATTTTGAGGTGAATTCAATCAGAATTCCAAAGTCAGTCTGTGGAAGGGGGGGATGAATCTGGAAACAGCCAGTTTCTTTGTGTCTAAATCCTGCCAAATATCACAAAGGACTCTTGCATTTCTTTGGCTTTTTCACATTTCCCTTATTTATCATGGTTTGTAATGAATTTTCTGATGTGAGCTTTGGTTTTGAGGCTGCAATATAGAGTTCAGGGCACCTGAGGAATGCTCTTTTTCAAACAGGGCACAGCTGTTGGTGTGCTCCAATTCTGGCTATTGTCTTTGTTTTGGGTGCCTCAGCTGAAATTTGGTTTCTTGAGTTTCACTGGGATATTCAGGTTAATTCAGTCAGAATTACACAGGCAGTCAGCTTTAGTGGTGGATGAATCTGGGAATAGCCGGTTTCCTTGCAACTAAATCAAACCCAATATCATTATGTATTCTTGCATTTCTTTGGCTTTTTTCTCTTTTTTCTTATTTATCATGGTTTGTAATGAATTTTCTGATGTGAGCTTTGGTTTTGAGGCTGGCATATTGAGTTCAGGGCACAAGAGGAAGGTTCTTTTTCAATCAGGGCACAGCTGTTGGCTTGCTCCACTTCTGGCTTGCTGTCATTGTTTTGGGTGCCTCAGCTGATTTGTGGTTTCTTGTGTGGCAATTTCCTAAATGTTTTCGGGGTCTGAGTTGGTTTTGCCTTCTTCCTTCCCAATTTTTGTATTCTGATGCAATACAAGCAAGATTTTGGACAGAGTAGCCATTATGAAAGAAAAAAAAAAACACAGCAAATTGACCTTTCAGGATTAGAAATCCATAGGCAACACAACCAAGGTGAGATTCTGTGTTTTGGAAAATGCCATGGAACGCTTCTGCTGAGGTGACAGATTCTAATTCCCTCCAAATGGAGTGTGAGAGCGATCTTGAGGTGAATTCAATCAGAATTCCAAAGTCAGTCTGTGGAAGGGGGGGATGAATCTGGAAACAGCCAGTTTCTTTGTGTCTAAATCCTGCCAAATATCACAAAGGACTCTTGCATTTCTTTGGCTTTTTTCTTTTTTTCTTATTTATCATGGTTTGTAATGAATTTTCTGATGTGAGCTTTGGTTTTGAGGCTGGCATATTGAGTTCAGGGCACAAGAGGAAGGTTCTTTTTCAATCAGGGCACAGCTGTTGGCTTGCTCCACTTCTGGCTTGCAGTCATTGTTTTGGGTGCCTCAGCTGATTTGTGGTTTCTTGTGTGGCAATTTCCTAAATTTTTTCTGGGTCTGAGTTGGTTTTGCCTTCTTCCTTCCCAAATTTTGTATTCTGATGCAATACAAGCAAAATTTTGGACAGAGTAGCCATTATGAAAAAAAAAAAAACACAGCAAATTTACCATTCAGGATTAGAAATCCATAGGCAACACAACCAAGGTGAGATTCTGTGTTTTGGAAAATGACATGGAACGCTTCTGCTGAGGTGACAGATTCTAATTCCCTCCAAATGGAGTGTGAGAGCGATCTTGAGGTGAATTCAATCAGAATTCCAAAGTCAGTCTGTGGAAGGGGGGGATGAATCTGGAAACAGCCACTTTCTTTGTGTCTAAATCCTGCCAAATATCACAAAGGACTCCTGCATTTCTTTGGCTTTTTCACATTTCCCTTATTTATCATGGTTTGTAATGAATTTTCTGATGTGAGCTTTGGTTTTGAGTCTGGCATATTGAGTTCAGGGCACAAGAGGAAGGTTCTTTTTCAATCAGGGCACAGCTGTTGGCTTGCTCCACTTCTGGCTTGCTGTCATTGTTTTGGGTCCCTCAGCCGATTTGTGGTTTCTTGAGTGCCAATTTCCTAAATGTTTTCTGGGTCTGAGTCGGTTTTGCCTTCTTATTCCCAAATTTTGTATTCTGATGCAATACAAGCAAGATTTTGGAGAGTAGCCATTATGAAAGAAAGAAAAAAAAAAAAAAAACACAGCGCATTGCCCTTTCAGGATTAGAAATCTACAGGCAACACGACCAAGATGAGTTTCTGTGTTTTGGAAAATGACATAGAACGCTTCTGCTGAGGGGACAGATTCTAATTCCCTCCCAAATGAGTGTGAGTGTGATTTTGAGGTGAATTCAATCAGAATTCCAAAGTCAGTCTGTGGAAGGGGGGGATGAATCTGGAAACAGCCAGTTTCTTTGTGTCTAAATCCAGCCAAATATCACAAAGGACTCTTGCATTTCTTTGGCTTTTTCACATTTCCCTAATTTATCATGGTTTGTAATGAATTTTCTGATGTGAGCTTTGGTTTTGAGGCTGCAATATAGAGTTCAGGGCACCTGAGGAATGGTCTTTTTCAAACAGGGCACAGCTGTTGGTGTGCTCCAATTCTGGCTATTGTCTTTGTTTTGGGTGCCTCAGCTGAAATTTGGTTTCTTGAGTTTCACTGCGATTGTCAGGTTAATTCAGTCAGAATTCCACAGGCAGTCAGCTTTAGTGGTGGATGAATCTGGGAACAGCCGGTTTCTTGCAACTAAATCAAACCCAATATCATTATGGATTCTTGCATTTTTTTGGCTTTTTTCTCTTTTTTCTTATTTATCATGGTTTGTAATGAATTTTCTGATGTGAGCTTTGTTTTTGAGGCTGTAATATTGAGTTCAGGGCACAAGAGGAAGGTTCTTTTTCAATCAGGGCACAGCTGTTGGCTTGCTCCACTTCTGGCTTGCTGTCATTGTTTTGAGTGCCTCAGCCGATTTGTGGTTTCTTGTGTGGCAATTTCCCAAATGTTTTCAGGGTCTGAGTTGGCTTTGCCTTCTTCCTTCCCAAATTTTGTATTCTGATGCAATGCAAAGAAGAGTTTGTACAGAATAGCCATTATGAAAGAAAAAACACAACAAATAGGCGTTTGAAGCTTAGAAATCTACAGGTAACATGACCAAGGTGAGTTTTTGTGTTTATGAAAATAAAATGGAACACTTTGGCTGAGGTGACAGATATTAATTGCCTCCAAACTGAGTTTCACTGTGATTTTCAGGTTAATTCAGTCAGAATTCCACAGGCTGTCAGCTGGAGGGGTGGATGTATCTGGGAACAGCCGGTCTCCTAGCGACTAAATCATGCCCTATATCATTATGGAATCTTGCATTTTTTTGGCTTTTTTCTCATTTTTCTTATTTATCATGGTTTGTAATGAATTTTCTGATGTGAGCTTTGGTTTTGAGGCTGGCATATTGAGTTCAGGGCACAAGAGGAAGGTTCTTTTTCAATCAGGGCACAGCTGTTGGCTTGCTCCACTTCTGGCTTGCTGTCATTGTTTTGGGTGCCTCAGCTGATTTGTGGTTTCTTGTGTGGCAATTTCCTAAATGTTTTCGGGGTCTGAGTTGGTTTTGCCTTCTTCCTTCCCAATTTTTGTATTCTGATGCAATACAAGCAAGATTTTGGACAGAGTAGCCATTATGAAAGAAAAAAAAAAAAACACAGCAAATTGACCTTTCAGGATTAGAAATCCATAGGCAACACAACCAAGGTGAGATTCTGTGTTTTGGAAAATGGCATGGAACGCTTCTGCTGAGGGGACAGATTCTAATGCTCTCCAAATGGAGTGTGAGAGCGATTTTGAGGTGAATTCAATCAGAATTCCAAAGTCAGTCTGTGGAAGGGGTGGATGAATCTGGAAACAGCCAGTTTCTTTGTGTCTAAATCCTGCCAAATATCACAAAGGACTCTTGCATTTCTTTGGCTTTTTCACATTTCCCTTATTTATCATGGTTTGTAACGAATTTTCTGATGTGAGCTTTGATTTTCAGACTGCAATATAGAGTTCAGGGCACCTGAGGAATGGTCTTTTTCAAACAGGGCACAGCTGTTGGTGTGCTCCAATTCTGGCTATTGTCTTTGTTTTGGGTGCCTCAGCTGAAATTTGGTTTCTTGAGTTTCACTGGGATTGTCAGGTTAATTCAGTCAGAATTCCACAGGCAGTCAGCTTTAGTGGTGGATGAATCTGGGAATAGCCGGTTTCCTTGCAACTAAATCAAACCCAATATCATTATGGATTCTTGCATTTCTTTGGCTTTTTTCTCTTTTTTCTTATTTATCATGGTTTGTAATGAATTTTCTGATGTGAGCTTTGGTTTTGAGGCTGGCATATTGAGTTCAGGGCACAAGAGGATGGTTCTTTTTCAATCAGGGCACAGCTGTTGGCTTGCTCCACTTCTGGCTTGCTGTCATTGTTTTGAGTGCCTCAGCCGATTTGTGGTTTCTTGTGTGGCAATTTCCCAAATGTTTTCAGGGTCTGAGTTGGCTTTGCCTTCTTCCTTCCCAAATTTTGTATTCTGATGCAATGCAAAGAAGAGTTTGTACAGAATAGCCATTATGAAAGAAAAAACACAACAAATAGGCGTTTGAAGCTTAGAAATCTACAGGTAACATGACCAAGGTGAGTTTTTGTGTTTTGGAAAATAAAATGGAACACTTTGGCTGAGGTGACAGATATTAATTGCCTCCAAACTGAGTTTCACTGTGATTTTCAGGTTAATTCAGTCAGAATTCCACAGGCTGTCAGCTGGAGGGGTGGATGAATCCGGGAACAGCCGGTTTCCTAGCGACTAAATCAAGCCCTATATCATTATGGATTCTTGCATGTTTTTGGCTTTTTTCTCTTTTTTCTTATTTATCATGGTTTGTAATGAATTTTCTGATCTGAGCTTTGGTTTTGAGGCTGGCATATTGAGTTCAGGGCACAAGAGGAAGGTTCTTTTTCAATCAGGGCACAGCTGTTGGCTTGCTCCACTTCTGGCTTGCTGTCATTGTTTTGGGTGCCTCAGCAGATTTGTGGTTTCTTGTGTGGCAATTTCCTAAATGTTTTCGGGGTCTGAGTTGGTTTTGCCTTCTTCCTTCCCAATTTTTGTATTCTTATGCAATACAAGCAAGATTTTGGACAGAGTAGCCATTATGAAAGAAAAAAAAAAACACAGCAAATTGACCTTTCAGGATTAGAAATCCATAGGCAACACAACCAAGGTGAGATTCTGTGTTTTGGAAAATGCCATGGAACGCTTCTGCTGAGCGGACAGATTCTAATGCCCTCCAAATGGAGTGTGAGAGCGATTTTGAGGTGAATTCAATCAGAATTCCAGAGTCAGTCTGTGGAAGGGGGGGATGAATCTGGAAACAGCCAGTTTCTTTGTGTCTAAATCCTGCCAAATATCACAAAGGACTCTTGCATTTCTTTGGCTTTTTCACATTTCCCTTATTTATCATGGTTTGTAATGAATTTTCTGATGTGAGCTTTGGTTTTGAGTCTGGCATATTGAGTTCAGGGCACAAGAGGAAGGTTCTTTTTCAATCAGGACACAGCTGTTGGCTTGCTCCAATTCCAGCTTGCTGTCATTGTTTTGGATGCCTCAGAATATTTGTGGTTTCTTGAGTCGCAATTCCCTAAATGTTTTCTGGGTCTGAGTAGGATTTGCCTTCTTATTCCCAAATTTTGTATTCTAATGCAATACAATCAAGAGTTTGGACAGAGTAGCCATTATGAAATAAAAAACACAACAAATAGGCATTTGAAGCTTGGAAATCTACAGGTAACATGACCAAGTTGTTTTTGTGTTTTGGAAAATGAAATGGAACATTTTGGCTGAGGTGACAGATATTAATTGCCTCCAAAGTCAGTTTCACTGCGATTTTCAGGTTAATTCAGTTAATTCAGTTAGGATTCCACAGGCTTGCATTTCTTCAGCTTTTTCACATTTCCCTTATTTATCATGGTTTGTATGAATTTTCTGATGTGAGCTTAGATTTGAGGCTGGCATATTGAGTTCAGGGCACAAGAGGAAGGTTCTTTTTCAATCAGGGCACAGCTGTTGGCTTGCTCCACTTCTGGCTTGCTGTCATTGTTTTGGGTGCCTCAGCAGATTTGTGGTTTCTTGTGTGGCAATTTTCCAAATGTTTTCAGGGTCTGAGTTGGCTTTGCCTTCTTCCTTCCCAAATTTTGTATTCTGATGCAATGTAAAGAAGAGTTTGTACAGAATAGCCATTATGAAAGAAAAAACACAACAAATAGGCGTTTGAAGCTTAGAAATCTACAGGTAACACAACCAAGGTGAGCTTTTGTGTTTTGGAAAATAAAATGGAACACTTTGGCTGAGGTGACAGATATTAATTGCCTCCAAACTGAGTTTCACTGCGATTTTCATGTTAGTTAGGTCAGAATTCCACAGGCCGTCACCTGGAGGGGTGGATGAATCTGGGAACAGCCGGTTTCCTTGCGACTAAATCCAGCCAAATACAACAAAGCTTCTTGTATTTCTTCGGCTTTTTTCTCATTTTTCTTATTTATCAAGGTTTGTAAGATTTTGGACAGAGTAGCCATTATGAAAGAAAAAAAAAAAACACAGCAAATTGCCCTTTCAGGATTAGAAATCTACAGGCAACATGATCAAGATGAGTTTCTTTGTTTTGGAAAGTGACATGGAACCCTTCTGCTGAGGCGACAGATTCTAATTCCCTCCAAATTGAGTGTGAGTGCGATTTTGAGGTGAATTCAATCAGAATTCCAAAGTCAGTCTGTGGAAGGGGGGACAAATCTGGAAACAGTCAGTTTCCTTGTGTCTAATCCAGCCAAATATCACAAAGAACTCTTGCATTTCTTTGGCTTTTGTCTCATTTTTCTGATTTATCAAGGTTTGTAATGAATTTTCTGATGTGAGCTTTAGTTTTGAGGCTGCAATATGGAGTTCAGGGCACTGGATTAATGGTCTTGTTCAATCAGGGCACAGCTGTTGGCTTGCTCCAATTCTGACTTGCTATCATTGGTTTTGGTGCCTCAGCCAATTTGTGGTTTCTTGAGCAGCAATTTCCTAAATGTTTTCTGGGTCTGAGTTGGTTTTGCCTTCTTCCTTCCCAAATTTTGTGTTCTGCCACAATACAAACAAGAGTTTAGGCACAGTAGCCATTATGAAATAAAAAACACAACAGATAGGTGTTTGTAGCTTAGAAATCTACAGGTAACACGACCAAGGTGAGTTTTTCTGTTTTGGAAAATACAATGGAAACTTTGCCTGAAGTGACAGATATTAATTGCCTCCAAACTGAGTTTCACTGCGATTTTCAGGATAATTCAGTCAGAACTCCACAGGCAGTCAGCTGGAGGGGTGGATGAATCCGAGAACAGCCGGTTGCCTTGCGACTAAATCCAGCACAATATCACTAAGAACTCGTGCATTTCTTTGGCTTTTTTTCTCATTTTTCTTATTTATCATGGTTTGTAATGAATTTTCAGATGTGAGCTTTGGTTTTCAGGCTGGCATATTGAGTTCAGGGTGCAAGAGGACAGTTCTTTTTTAATCAGGGAACAGCTGTTGCCTTGCTCCAATTCTGGCTTGCTGTCATTGGTTTGGGTGCCTCAGCCGATTTCTGGTTTCTTCAGTGGCAATTTCCTAAATGTTTACTGGTTCAGCGTTGGTTTTGCCTTCTTATTCCCAAATTTTTTATTCTGACACAATGCAAACAATAGTTTGGACAGAGTAGCCATCATGAAATAAAAAAGAAAACAAATAGGCATTTGAAGCTACAGGTAACATGACCAAGTTGAGTTTTAGTGTTTTGGAAAATCAAATGGAACACTTTGGCTGAGGTGATAGATATTAATAGTCTCCAAACTGAGTTTCACTGCGATTTTCAGGATAATTCAGTCAGAAGTCCACAGGCATTCCAATGGAGGGGTGGATGAATCCGGGAACAGCCGGTTTCCTTGCGACTAAATGAAGTCCAATATCATTATGGATTCTTGCATTTCTTTGGCTTTTTTCTGATTTTTCTTATTTATCATAGTTTGTAATGAATTTTCTGATGTGACCTTTGGTTTTGAGGCTGGCATGTTGAGGTCAAGGCACCAGAGGAATGGTATTTTTCAATGAGGGCACAGCTGTTGGCTTACTTCAATTCTGCTTTGCTGTCATTTTTTTGTGTCCCTCAGGCGATTTGTGGATTCTTGGGTGGTAATTTCCTAAATGTTTTCTGGGTCTCAGTTGGTTTTGCCTTCTTATTCCCAAATTTTGTATTCTGATGCAATTCAAGCAGATTTTGGACAGAGTAGCCATTATGAAAGAAAAAAAAACACAGCAAATTACCCTTTCAGGATTAGAAATCTACAGGCAACATGAGCAAGATGAGTTTCTGTGTTTTGGAAAATGACATGGAACCCTTCTGCTGAGGGGACAGATTCTAATTCCCTCCAAATTGAGTGTGAGTGCGATTTTGAGGTGAATTCAATCAGAATTCCAAAGTCAGTCTGTGGAAGGGGGGGATGAATCTGGAAATAGCCAGTTTTCTATTGTGTAATTCCAGATAATTATCACAAAGGACTCTTGCATTTCTTTGGCTTTTTCACATTTCCCTGATTTATCATGGTTTGTAATGAATTTTCTGGTTTGAGCTTTGGTTTTGAGGCTGGCATATTGAGTTCAGGGCACAAGAGGAAGGTTCTTTTTCAATCAGGGCACAGCTGTTGGCTTGCTCCACTTCTGGCTTGCTGTCATTGTTTTGGGTGCCTCAGCCGATTTGTGGTTTCTTGTGTAGCAATTTCCTAAATGTTTTCTGATTCTCAGTTGGTTTTGCCTTCTTCCTTCCCAAATTTTGTATTCTTACGCAATAGAAACAAGAGTTTGGGCACAGTAGCCATTATGAAGTAAAAAACACAACAAATATGTGTTTGAAGCTTAGAAATCTACAGGTAACACGACCAAGGTTAGTTTTTGTGTTTTGGAAAATCAAATGAAACACTTTGGCTGAGGTGACAGATATTAATTGCCTCCAAACTGAGTTTCACTGCGATTTTCAGGTTAATTCAGTCAGAATTCCACAGGCAGTCAGCTGGAGTGGTGGATGAATCCGGGAACAGCCGGTTTCCTTGTGTCTAAATCCAGCCAAATATCACAAAGGACTCTTGCATTTCTTTGTTTTTTTCAAATTTCCCTTATTTATCCTGGTTTGTAATGAATTTTCTGATGTGAGCTTTGCTTTTGAGGCGGCAATATGGAGTTCAGGGCACCGGAGGAATGGTCTTTTTCATACAGGGCAGAGCTGTTGGCTTGCTCCACTTCTGGCTTGCTGTCATTGTTTTGGGTGTCTCAGCTGACTTTTGGTTTCTTGAACGGCATTTTCCTAAATGATTACTGGGTCTGAGTTGATTTTGCCTTCTTTCTTCCCAAATTTTGTATTCTGACGCAATACAAACAAGGGTTTGTTTACAGTAGCATTATGAAATAAGCAACAAAACAAATAGGCGTTTGAAGCTTATACATCTACAGGTAACACGACCAAGGTGAGTTTTTGTGTTTTGGAAAATACAATGGAACACTTTGGCTGAGGTGACAGATATTAATTGCCTCCAAACTGAGTTTCACTGTGATTTTCAGGTTAATTCAGTCAGAAATCCACAGGCAGTCAGCTGGAGGGGTGGATGAATCCGGGAACAGCCGGTTTCCTTACGACTAAATCAAGCCCAATATCATTATGGATTCTTGCAATTCTTTGGCTTTTTTCTCATTTTTCTTATTTATCATGGTTTGTAATGAATTTTCTGATGTGAGCTTTGGTTTTGAGACTGCAATATGGAGTTCAGGGCACTGGATTAATGGTGTTTTTCAATCAGGGCACAGCTGTTGGCTTGCTCAAGTTCTGGCTTGCTTTCATTGTTTTCGGTGCCTCAGCCGATTTGTGGTTTCTTGAGCGGCAATTTCCTAAATGTTTTCTGAGTCTCAGTTGGTTTTGCCTGCTTTCTTCCCAAATTTTGTATTCTGACACAATATAAACAAGAGTTTGGACAGAGTAGCCATTATGAAATAAAAAACACAACAAATAGGCGTTTGAAGCTTAGAAATCTACAGGCAACATGACCAAGGTGAGATTTTGTGTTTTGGAAAATAAAATGGAACACTTTGGCTGTGGTGACAGATATTAACTGCCTCCATTCAGCATAATTCAGTCAGAATTCCACAGTCAGTCAGCTGGATGGGTGGATGAATCCGGTAATAGCCGGTTTCCTTGTGACTACATGAAGTCCAATATCATTTTGGATTCTTGCATTTCTTTGGCTTTTTTCTCATTTTTCTTATTTATCATGGTTTGTAATGAATTTTCTGATGTGAGCTTTGGTTTTGAGGCTGCAATATGGAGTTGAGGTCACAAAAGGAAGGAACTTTTTCAATCAGGGCACAGCTGTTGGGTTGCTCCAATTCTGGCTTGCTGTCATTGTTTTGGGTGCCTCAGCCGATTTGTGGTTTCTTGAGCGGCAATTTCCTAAATGTTTTCTGGGTCTCAGTTGGTTTTGCCCCCTTCCTTCCCAAATTTTGTATTCTGACGCAATACAAACAAGAGTTTGGACAGAGTAGCCATTATGAAATAAAAAACACAACAAATAGGCATTTGAAGCTACAGGTAACACGACCAAGGTGAGATTTTGTGTTTTGGAAAATCAAATGGAACACTTTGGCTGAGGTGACAGATAGTAATTGCCTCCAAACTGAGTTTCACTGCAATTTTCAGGTTAATTCAGTCGGAATTCCACAGGCAGTCAGCTGGAGGGGTGGATGCATCCGGGAACATCTGGTTTCCTTGTGACTAAATCAAGCCCAATATCATTATGGATTCTTGCATTGCTTTGGATTTTTCTCATTTTTCTTTTGTATCATGGTTTGTAATGAATTTTCTGATGTGAGCTTTGGTTTTGAGGCTGGCATATTGAGTTCAGGGCACAAGAGGATGGTTCTATTTCAAACAGGGCACAGCTGTTGGCTTGCTCCAATTCTGGCTTGCTGTCATTGTTTTGGGTGCCTCAGCTGATTTTGGTTTCTTGAGCGGCAATTTCCTAAATGTTTTATGGGTCTGAGTTGGTTTTGCCGTCTTCCTTCCCAAATTTTGTATTCTGAGGCAATACAAACAAGAGTTTTGACACAGTAGCCATTATGAAATAAAAAACACAACAAATAGGCGTTTGAAGCTTATACATCTACAGGTAACAAGACCAAGTGAGTTTTTGTGTTTTGGAAAATAAAGTGGAACACTTTGGCTGAGGTGACAGATAGTAATTGCCTTCAAACTGATTGTCACTGCGATTTTAGGGTAATTCAGTCAGAATTCCACAGGCAGTCAGCTGGAGGGGGGGATGAATCTTGGACGAGCCGATTTCCTTGCGACTAAATCAAGCCCAATATCATTATGGATTCTTGCATTTCTTTGGCTTTTTCTCATTTTTCTTATTTATCATGGTTTGTAATGAATTTTCTGATGTGAGCTTTGGTTTTAAGCTGGCATATTGAGTTCAGGGCACAAGAGGAGGGTTGTTTTTCAATCAGGGCACAGCTGTTGGGTTGCTCCAATTCTGGCTTGCTGTCATTGTTTTGGGTGCCTCAGCTGATTTGTGGATTCTTGAGTGGCAGTATCCTAAATGTTTTCTGGGTCTGAGTTACTTTTGCCTTCTTATTCCCAAATTTTGTATTCTGATGCAATACAAGCAAGATTTTTACAGAGTAGCCATTATGAAAGAAAAAAAAAAAAAAAACAAAGCAAATTGGCCTTTCAGGATTAGAACTGTACAGGCAACACAATCAAGATGAGTTTCTGTGTTTTGGAAAGTGACATGGACCCCTTCTGCTGAGGGGACAGATACTAATTTCCTCCAAATTGAGTGTGAGTGCAATTTTGAGGTGAATTCAATCAGAATTCCAAAGTCAGTCTGTTTAAGGGTGGAATGAATCCTGAAACAGCCAGTTTCCTTGTGTCTAAATCCAGCCAAATACCACAAAGGACTCTTGAATTTCTTTGGCTTTCTCAGATTTCCCTTATTTATCGTGGTTTGTAATGAATTTTCTGATGTGAGCTTTGGTTTTGAGGCTGGCATATTGAGTTCAGTGCACAAGAGGAAGGTTCTTTTTCAATAAGGGCACAGTTGTTGGCTTGCTCCAATTCTGTCTTGCTGTCATTGTTCTGCATGCCTCAGCTTACTTTTGGTTTCTTGAGCAGTAATTTCCTAAATATTTTCTGGGTCTGAGTTGGTTTTGCCTTCTTCCTTCCCAAATTTTGTATTCTGATGCAATACAAACAATAGTTTGGACAGAGTAGCTATTATGAAATAAAAAGTACAACAAATAGGCGTTTGAAGCTCAGAAACCTACAGGTAACATGACCAAGGTGAGTTTTTGTGTTTTGGAAAAGAAAATGGAACACTTTTGCTGAGGTGACAGATATTAATTGCCTCCAAACTGAGTTTCCCTGCGATTTTCAGGTTAATTCCATCAGAATTCCACAGGCATTCAGCTGCAGGGGTGGATGAATCCAGGAACAGCCGGTTTCCTTGCGACTAAATCAAGCCCAATATCATTATGGATTCTTGCATTTCTTTGGCTTTTTCTCATTTCTCTTATGTATCATGGTTTGTAATAAATTTTCTGATGTGAGCTCTGGTTTTAAGGCTGGCATATTGGGTTCAAGGAACAAGAGGATGGTTCTTTTCAATCAGGGCACAGCTGTTGGCCTCCTCCAATTCTGGCTTGCTGTCAATGTTTTGAGTGCTTCAGCAAATTTGTGGATTCTAGTGTGTCAATTTACTAGATGTTTTTTGGGTCTGTGTTGGTTTTGCCTTCTTCCTTCCCAAATTTTGTATTCTGATGCAATACAAACAAGAGTTTGGACAGAGTAGGTATTATGAAATAAAAAACACAACAAATAGCCGTTTGAAGCTTAGAAATCTACAGGTAACATGACCAAGGTGAGTTTTTGTGTTTTGGAAAATCAAATGGAACACTTTGGCTGAGGTGACAGATATTAATTGCCTCCAAACTGAGTTTCACTGCGATTTTCAGGTTAATTCAGTCAGAATACCACAGGCAGTCAGCTGCAGGGGTGGATGAATCCTGGAACAGCCTGTTTCCTTCGAGTGAATCAAGCCCAATATCATAATGGATTCTTGCATTTCTTTGGCCTTTTTCTTATTTTTCTTATTTATCATGGTTTGTAATGAATTTTCTGAGGTGAGCTTTGGTTTTGAAGCTGCAATATGGAGTTCAGGATCCGGGGGAATGGTCTTTTTCCTTTTTTTTTTTTTCTTGACAGGCAGAGTGGACAGAGAGAGAGAGAGACAGGGAGAAATTTCTTCCTTTGCCGTTGGTTCACCCTCCAATGGCCGCCACGGCCAGTGTGCTGCGTTGGGCGCACCGCGCTGATCCGATTGCAGGAACCAGGAGCCAGGTGCTTTTCCTGGTCTCCCATGGGGTGCAGTGACCCAGCACTTGGGCCATCCTCCACTGCACTCCCTGGCCACAGCAGAGGGCTGGCCTGGAAGAGGGGCAACCGGGACAGAATCCGCACCCAGACCGGGACTAGAATCTGGTGTGCTGGGGCCGCTAGGTGGAGGATTAGCTTAATGAGCCGCGGAGCCGGCTGGGAATGGTCTTTTTCAAACAGGGCACAGCTCTTGGCCTGCTCCAATTCTGGCTTGCTGTCATTGTTTTGGGAGCCTCAGACGATTTGTGGTTTCTTGAGCGGCAATATCCTAAATGTTTTCTGCGTCTGAGTTGGTTTTGCCTTCTTCCTTCCCAAATTTTGTATTCTGCCACAATACAAACAAGAGTTTGGGCAGAGTAGCCATTTTGTAATGAAAAACACAGCAAATAGGCGTTTGAAGCTTAGAAATCTACAGGTAACACGACCAAGGTGAGTTTTTGTGTTTTGGAAAATCAAATGGAACACTTTGCCTGAGGAGACAGATATTAATTGCCTCCAAACTGAGTTTCACTGCGATTTTCAGGTGAATTCAGTCAGAATTCCACAGGCAATCAGCAGGAGCGGTGGATGAATCCAGGAATAGCCGGTTTCCTGACGACTAAATCCAGCCCAATATCATTATGGATTCTTCATTTCTTTGGCTTTTTTCTCATTTTTCTTATTTATCATGGTTTGTAATGAATTTTTTGATGTGAGCTTTGGTTTTGAGGCTGGCATATTGAGTTCAGGTCACCAGAGGAAGGTTCTTTTTCAATCAGGGCACAGCTGTTGGCATACTCCAATTCTGGCTTGCTGTCATTGTTTTGGGTGCCTCAGCTGACTTTTGGTTTCTTGAGTGGCAATTTCCTAAATGTTTTCTGGATCTTAGTTGGTTTTGCCTTCTTCCTTCCCAAATATTGTATTCTGACACGATACAACCAATAGTTTGGACAGAGTTGCCATTATGAATTAAAAAACACTACAAATAGGCCTTTGAAGCTTAGAAATCTACAGGTAACATAACCAAGGTGAGTTTTTATGTTTTGGAAAATCAAATGGAATACTTTGGCTGAGGTCACAGATATATATTGCCTCCAAAGTGAGTTTCACTGCGATTTTCTGGTTAATTCAGTCAGAATTCCACAGGCAGTCAGCAGGAGTGGTGGATGAATCTGGGAACAGCCGGTTTCCTTGCGACTCAATCAAGCCCAATATCATTATGGATTCTTGCATTTCTTTGGCTTTTTTCTCATTTTACTTATTTATCATGGTTTGTAATGAATTTTCTGATGTGAGCTTTGGTTTTGAGGCTTGCATATGGAGTTCAGGGTACCGGAGGAATACTCTTTTTAAAACAGGGCATAGCTGTTGGCCTGCTCCAAATCTGGCTTGCTGTCATTTCTTTGGGTGCCTCAGCTGACTTTTGGTTTCTTGAGCGACAATTTCCTAAATGTTTGCTGGGTCTGAGTTGGTTTTGCCTTCTTCCTTCCCAAATTTTCTTTTCTGATGGCATGCAAACAAGAGTTTCGGCAGAGTAGCCATTATGAAATAAAAAACACTACAAATATGCGTTTAAAGCTTAGAAATCTACAGCTAATATGACCAAGGTGAGTTTTTGTGTTTTAGAAAATCAAATGGAACACTTTGGCTGAGGTTACAGATAGTAATTGCCTCCAAACTGAGTTTCACTGCGATTTTCAGGTGAATTCCGTCAGAATTCCACAGGCAGTCCGCTGGAGCGGTGGATGAATCCGGGAACAGCCGGTTTCCTTGTGATGAAATCAAGCTGAATATCATTATGGATTCTTGCATTTCTTTGGCTTTTTTCTCCTTTTTCTTCTTTATCATGGTTCGTGATGAATTTTCTGATGTGAGCTTTGGTTTTGAGGCTGGCATATGGAGTTCAGGGCACAAGAGGAATGGTCTTTTTCAAACAGGGCACAGCTGTTGGCCTGCTCCAATTCTTGCTTCCCGTCATTGTTTTGGGTGCCGCGGCTGACTTCAGGTGAATTCAGTCACAATTCCACAGGCAGTCAGCTGTAGGGGTGGATGAATCTGGGCACAGCCGGTATCCTTGCGAATAAATCCAGCCCAATATCATTATGGGTTTTCTGGGTCTGAGTTGGTTTTGCTGTCTGCCTTCCCAAATTATCTTTTCTGATGCCATACAAACAAGAGTTTGGGCAGAGTAGCCATTATGAAATAAAAACCACAAGCAATAGGATTTGGAAGCTTAGAAATCTACAGGTAGCACGACCATGGTGAGTTTTTGTGTGTTGGAACATAAAATGGAACGCTTTGGCTGAGGTGACAGATATTAATTGCTACCAAACTGAGTTTCACTGCGATTTTCAGGTTAATTCAGTCAGAATTCCACAGGCAGTCAGCTGGAGGGGTGGATGAATCTGGGAACAGCCGGTTTCCATGCGAATAAAACAAGCCTAATATCATTATGGATTCTTGCATTTCTTTGGCTTTTTTCTCATTTTTTATTTATCAAGGTTTGTAATGAATTTTCTGATGTGAGATTTGGTTTTGAGGCTGCAATATGCAGTTCAGGGCACCGGAGGAATGGCCTTTTTCAAACAGGGCACAGCTGTTGGCCTGCTCCAATTCTGGCTTGCTGTCATTGTTTTAAGTGCCTCAGCTGACTTTTGGTTTCTTGAGCAGCAATTTCCTGCATGTTTTCAGGGTTTGAGTTGGTTTTGCCTTCTTCCTTCCCAAATTTTGTATTCTGACGCCATACAAACAAGAGTTTGGGCAGAGCAGCCATTTTGTAATGAAAAACACAGCAAATAGGCATTTGAAGCTTAGAAATCTACAGGTAACATGACCAAGGTGAGGTTTTGTGTTTTGGAAAATCAAATGGAACACGTTGGCTGAGGTGACAGATATAAATTGCCTCCAAACTGAGTTTCACTGCGATTTTCAGGTGAATTCAGTCACAGTTCCACAGGCAGTCAGCTGGAGGGGTGGATGAACTGGGAACAGCCGGTATCCTTGCGAATAAATCCAGCCCAATATCATTATGGATTCTTGCATTTCTTTGGCTTTTTTCTCATTTTTCTTATTTATCATGGTTTGTAATGAATTTTCTGATGTCAGCTTTGGTTTTGAAGCTGCAATATGGAGTTCAGGGCACCGGAGGAATGGCCTTTTTCCATCAGGGCACAGCTGTTGGCTTGCTCCAATTCTGGCTTGCTGTCATTATTTTGGGAGCCTCAGCTGACTTTTCGTTTCTTGAGTGGAAATTTCCTAAATGTTTTCTGGGTCTGAGTTGGTTTTGCCTTCTTCCTTCCCAAATTTTGTATTCTGACGGCATACAAACAAGAGTTTGGACAGAGTAGCCATTATGGAATGAAAAACACAACCAATAGGCGTTTGAAGCTTAGAAATCTACAGGTAACACGACCAAGGTGAGTTTTTGTGTTTTGGAAAGTCAAATGGAACACTTTGGCTAGGTGACAGATATTAATTGCCTCCAAACTGAGTTTCACTGCGATACTCAGGTTAATTCAGTCAGAATTCCACAGGCAGTCACCTGGAGGGGTAGATGAATCCGGGAACAGCCGGTTTCCTTGCGACTAAATCAAGCCCAATATCATTATGGATTCTTGCATTTCTTTGGCTCTTATTTTTCTTATTTATCATGGTTTGTAATGAATTTTCTGATGTGCGCTTTGGTTTTTAGGCTGGCATATGGAGTTCAGGGCACAAGAGGAATGGTCATTTTCAATCAGGGCATAGCTGCTGGCTTGCTCCAATTCTGGCTTGCTGTCATTGTTTTGGGTGCCTCAGCCGATTTGTGGTTTCTTGAGCGGCATTTTCCTAAATGTTTTCTGGGTCTGAGTTGGTTTTGCCTTCTTATTCCCAAATTTTGTATTCTGATGCAATACAAACAAGAGTTTCGGCAGAGTAGCCATTATGAAATAAAAAACACAACAAACAAGCATTTCAAGGTTATACATGTACAGAAAACACGACCAAGGTGAGTTTTTGTGTTTTGGAAAATCAAATGGAACACTTTGACTGAGGTGACAGATATTAATTGCCTCCAAACTGAGTTTCACTGCGATGTTCAGGTTAATTCAGTCGAATTCCACAGGTAGCCAGATGGAGGGGTGGATGAATCTGGGAACAGCCGGTATCCTTGCGAATAAATCCAGCCCAATATCATTATGGATTCTTGCATTTCTTTGTCTTTTTTCTCATTTTTCTTATTTATCATGGTTTGTAATGAATTTTCTGATGTCAGCTTTGGTTTTGAAGCTGCAATATGGAGTTCAGGGCACCGGAGGAATGGCCTTTTTCCATCAGGGCAGAGCTGTTGGCTTGCTCCAATTCTGGCTTGCTGTCATTATTTTGGGAGCCTCAGCTGAATTTTGGTTTCTTGAGTGGAAATTTCCTAAATGTTTTCAGGGTCTGAGTTGGTTTTGCCTTCTTCCTTCCCAAATTTTGTATTCTGACGGCATACAAACAAGAGTTTCGGCAGAGTAGCCATTATGAAATAAAAAACACAACAAACAAGCATTTCAAGGTTATACATGTACAGAAAACACGACCAAGGTGAGTTTTTGTGTTTTGGAAAATCAAATGGAACACTTTGACTGAGGTGACAGATATTAATTGCCTCCAAACTGAGGTTCACTGCGATGTTCAGGTTAATTCAGTCGAATTCCACAGGTAGCCAGATGGAGGGGTGGATGAATCTGGGAACAGCTGGTTTCCTTGCGACTGAATCAAGCCCAATATCATTATGGATTCTTGCATTTCTTTGGCTTTTTTCTCATTTTTCTTATTTATGATGGTTTGTAATGAATTTTCTGATGTGAGCTTTGGTTTTGAGTCTGCAAGATGGAGTTCAGGGCACCGGAGGAATGGCCATATTCAATCAGGGCACAGACCTTTGCTTGCTCCAATTCTGGCTTACTGTCATTGGTTTGGGGGCCTCAGCTGAGTTTGCTTTCTTGAGCGGCAAGTTCCTAAATGTTTTCTGGGTCTGAGTTGGTTTTGCCTTCTTCCTTCAAATGTTGCTTCTGACGCAATACAAACAAGAGTTTAGACAGAGTAGCCATTATGAAATAAAAAACACAACAAATAGGCGTTTGAAGCTTAGACATCTACTGGTAACATGACCAAGGTGAGTTTTTGTGTTTTGGAATATAAAATGGAACACTTTGGCTGTGGTGACAGATATTAATTGCCTCCAAACTGAGTTTCACTGTGATTTTCAGGTTAATTCAGTCAGAATTCCACAGGCAGTCAGCTGGAGGGGTGGATGAATCTGGGAACAACCGGTTTCCTTGCGACTAAATCAAACCTAATATCATTATGGAATCTTGCATTTCTTTGGATTTATTCTCATTTTTCTTATTTATCATGGTGTGTAATGAATTTTCTGATGTGAGCTTTGGTTTTGAGTCTGGAAGATGGAGTTCAGGGCAGAAGAGGATGGTTCTTTTTCAATCAGGGCACAGCTCTTTGCTTGCTCCAATTCTGGTTTAATGTAATTGGTTTGGGTACCTCTGCTGACTTTTGGTTTCTTGAGCGGCAATTCCCTAAATGTTTTCTGGGTCTGAGTTGGTTTTGCCTTCTTCCTTGTCAAATTTTGTATTCTGACGCAATACAAAAAAGAGTTTGGTTAAAGTAGCCATTATGAAATAAAAAACACAACAAATATGCTTTTGAAGCTTAGAAATCTACAGGTAACTCGACCATGGTGAGTTTTTGTGTTTTGGAAAATCAAATGGAACACTTTGGCTGAGGGGGCAGATATTAATTGCTTCCAAACTGAGTTTCACTGTGATTTTCAGGTTAATTCAGTCAGAATTCCACAGGTAGTCAGCTGGAGGGGGGGATGAATCTGGGAAGAGCTGATTTCCCTGAGACTAAATCAAGCCCAATATCATTATGGATTCTTGCATTTCTTTGGCTTTTTTCTCATTTTTCTTATGTATCATGGTTTGTAGTGAATTTTCTGATGTGAGCTTTGGTTTTGAGTCTGCAATATGGAGTTCAGGGCACAAGAGGAAGGTTCTTTTTCAAACAGGGCACAGCCATTTGCTTGCTCCAGTTCTGGCTTGCTGTCATTGTTTTGGGTGCCTCAGCTGATTTTTGGTGTGTTGAGTGGCAATTTCCTAAATGTTTTCTGGGTCAGAGTTGGTTTTGCCTTCTTCCTTCCCAAATTTTGTATTCTGACGCCATACAAACAAGAGGTTGGACAGAGTAGCCATTATGAAATAAAAAAAAAACACAAGAAATAGGAGTTTGAAGCTTAGAAATCTACAGGTAACACGACCAAGGTGAGATTTTGTGTTTTGGAAAATCAAATGGAACACTTTGGCTGAGGTGACACATATTAATTGCCTCCAAACTGAGTTTCACTGCGATTTTCAGGTTAATTCTGTCAGAATTCCACAGGCAGTCAGCTGGAGGGGTGGATGAATCCGGGAAAGATGGTTTCCTTGCGACTAAATCAAGCCCAATATCATTGTGGATTCTTGCATTTCTTTGGCTTTTTTCTCATCTTTCTTATTTATCATGGTTTGTAATGAATTTTCTGATGTGACCTTTGGTTTTGAGGCTAGCATATTGAGTTCAGGGCACCGGAGGAATGGTCCTTTTCAAACAGGGCACAGCTGTTGGCCTGCTCCAATTCTGGCTTGCTGTCATTGTTTTAAGTACCTCAGCCGATTTGTGGCTTCTTGAGCGGAAATTTTAAATGTTTTCTGGACAGAGTAGCCATTATGAAATAAAAAATACAACTAATAGGCGTTTGAATCTTAGAAATCTACAGGTAACACGAGCAAGGTGAGTTTTTGTGTTTTGAATAATAAAATGGTCTGAGGTGACAGATATTAATTGCCCCCAAACTGAGTTTCACTGTGATTTTCAGGTTAATTCAGTCAGAATTCCACAGGCAGTCCGCTGGAGGGATGGATGAATCCAGGAACAGCCGGTTTCCTTGCGACTAAATCAAGCCCAATATCAATATGGATTCTTGCATTTCTTTGGCTTTTTTCTCATTTTTCTTATTTATCATGGTTTGTAATGCATTTTCTGATGTCAGCTTTGGTTTTGAGGCTGCAATATGGAGTTCACGGCACCGGGGCTATGGTCTTTTTCAAACACGGCACAGCTGTTGGCCTGCTCCAATTCTGGCTTGCTGTCATCGTTTTGAGTGCCTCAGCCGATTAGTGGTTTCTTGAGTGGCAATTTACTAAATGTTTTCTGGATCTTAGTTGGTTTTGCCTTCTTCCTTCCCAAATGTTGTATTCTGACACAATACAAACAAGAGTTTGGGGAGAGTAGCTATTATGAAATAAAAAATATAACAAATAGGCTTTTGAAGCTTAGAAATCTACAGGTAACACGACCAAGGGGAGTTTTTGTGTTTTGGAAAATACAATGGAACACTTTGGCTAGGCGACAGATATTAATTGCCTCCAAACTGAGTTTCACTGCGATATTCAGGTTAATTCAGTCAGAATTCCACAGGCAGTCCGCTGAAGGGGTGGATGAATCCGGGAACAGCCGGTTTCCTTGCGACTAACTCAAGCCCAATATCATTATGGATTCTTGCATTTTTTGGCTTTTTTCTCTGTTTTCTTATTTA
Organism: Oryctolagus cuniculus; assembly: GCF_964237555.1. Taxonomy (NCBI): domain Eukaryota; kingdom Metazoa; phylum Chordata; class Mammalia; order Lagomorpha; family Leporidae; genus Oryctolagus; species Oryctolagus cuniculus. The sequence continues at coordinate 72,938,164 of NC_091447.1, forward strand.
TCATGGTTTGTAATGAATTTTCTGATGTGAGCTTTGGTTTTGAGGCTGGCATATTGAGTTCAGGGCACCAGAGGAATGGTCTTTTTCAAACAGGGCACAGCTGTTGGCCTGCTCCAATTCTGGCTTGCTGTCATTGTTTTAAGTACCTCAGCCGATTTGTAGCTTCATGAGCAGAAATTTTAAATGTTTTCTGCACAGAGTAGCCATTATGAAATAAAAAATACAACTAATAGGCGTTTGAATCTTAGAAATCTACAGGTAACACGAGCAAGGTGAGTTTTTGTGTTTTGGATAATAAAATGGTCTGAGGTGACAGATATTAATTGCCCCCAAACTGAGTTTCACTGCGATTTTCAGGTTAATTCAGTCAGAATTCCACAGGCAGTCAGCTGGAGGGGTGGATGAATCCGGGAACAGCCAGTTTCCTTTGCGACTGAACCAAGCCCAATATCATTATGGATTCTTGCATTTCTTTGGCTTTTTTCTCATTTTTCTTATTTATCATGGTTTGTAATGAATTTTCTGATGTCAGCTTCGGTTTTGAGGCTGCAATATGGAGTTCAGGGCACCGGAGGAATAGTCTTTTTCAAACAGGGCACAGCTGTTGGCCTGCTCCAATTCTGGCTTGCTGTCATCGTTTTGAGTGCCTCAGCCGATTTGTGGTTTCTTGAGCGTCGATTTCCTAAATGTTTTCTGGGTCTGAGTTGGTTTTGCCTTCTTCCTTCCCAAATTTTGTATTCTGACGCAATACAAACAAGAGTTTGGGCAGAGTAGCCATTATGAAATAAAAAACACTACAAATAGGCGTTTGAAGCTCAGAAATCTACAGGTAACAGGACAAGATGAGGTTTTGTGTTTTGGGAAATAAAATGGAACACTTTGGCTGAGGTGACAGATATTAATGGCCTCCAAACCGAGTTTCACTGCGATATTCAGGTTAATTCAGTCAGAATTCCACAGGCAGTCAGCTGGAGGTGTGGATGAATCTGGGTACAGCCAATTTCCTTGCGACTAAATCAAGCCCAATATCATTATGGATTCTAGCATTTCTTTGGCTTTTTTCTCATTTTTCTTATTTATCATGGTTTGTAATGAATTTTCTGATGTTAGCTTTGTTTTTGCGGCTGCAATATGGAGTTCAGGGCACAAGAGGAAGGTTATTTTTCAAAAAGGGCACAGCTGTTGACTTGCTCCAATTCTGCCTTGCTGTCATTGTTTTGGGTGCCTTAGCTGACTTTTGTTTTCTTGAGCGGCAATTTCCTAAATGTTTTCTGTGTCTGAGAGGTTTTTGCCTTCTTCCTTCCCAAATTTTGTATTGTGACGCAATACAAACATGAGTTCAGACAGAGTACCGATTATGAAATAAAAAACACAACAAATAGGCGTTTGAAGCTTAGAAATCTACAGGTAACATGACCAAGGTGAGTTTTTGTGTTTTGAAAAATCAAATGGAACACTTTGGCTGAGGTGACAGATATTAATTGCCTCCAAACTGAGGTTCACTGCGATTTTCCAGTTAATTCAGTCATATTTCCACAGGCAGTCAGCTGGAGGGGTGGATGAATCTGGGAACAGCCAATTTCCTTGCGACTCAATCAAGCCCAATATCAATATGGATTCTTGCATTTCTTTGGCTTTTTTCTTCGTTTTCTTATTTATCATGGTTTGTAATGAATTTTCTGATGTGAGCTTTGGTTTTGAGGCTGCAATATGGATTTCAGGGTAACAGAGGAATGGTCTTTTTCAAACAGGGCACAGCTGTTGGCCTGCTCCAATTCTGGCTTGCTGTCATTGTTTTGGGTGCCTCAGCCGATTATTGGTCTTTTGAGCGGCAATTTAATACATGTTTTCTGGGCCTGAATTGGTTTTGCCTTCTTCCTTCCCAAATTTTGTATACTGACGCAATACAAACAAGAGTTTCGGCAGAGTAGCCATTATGAAATAAAAAACACAACAAATAATCATTTGAAGCTTAGAAATCGACAGGTAACACGAGCAAGGTGAGTTTTTGTGTTTTGGAAAATAAAATGGAACACTTTGGCTGAGGTGACAGATATTAATTGCCTCCAAACTGAGTTTCACTGCAATTTTCAGGTGAATTCAGTCAGAATTCCACAGGCAGTCAGCTGGAGGGGTGGATGAATCTGGGAATAGCCGGTTTCCTTGCGATTGAATCAAGCCCAATATCATTATAGATTCTTGCATTTCTTTGGCTTTTTTCTCATTTTTCTTATTTATCATGGTTTGTAATGAATTTTCTGATGTGAGCTTTGGTTTTGAGGCTGCAATATAGACTTCAGTGCAGAAGAGAATGGTTCTTTTTCAATCAGGGCACACCTCTTTGCTTGCTCCAAACTGGTTTAATGTCATTGCTTTGGGTACCTCTGCTGACTTTTGGTTTCTTGAGCGGCAATTTCCTAAATGATTTCTGGGTGTGAGTTGGTTTTGCCTTCTTCCTTCCCAAATGTTGTATTCTGATGCAATACAAACAAGAGTTTGGTTAAAGTAGCCATTATGAAATAAAAAACACAACAAATAGTCGTTTAAAGCTTAGAAATCTACAGGTAACACGACCAAGGTGAGTTTTTGTGTTTTGGAAAATCAAATGGAACACTTTGGCTGAGGTGACAGATATTAATTGCCTCCAATCTGAGTTTCACTGCGATTTTCAGCTGAATTCAGTCAGAATTCCACAGGCAGTCAGCTGCAGTGGTCGATGAATCCTGGAACAGCCGGTTTCCTTGAGACTAAATCAAGCCCAATATCATTATGCATTCTTGGAATTCTTTGGCTTTTTTCACATTTTCCTTATTTTTCATGGTTTGTAATGAATTTCCTGATGTGAGCTTTGGTTTTGAGGCTGCAATATGGAGTTCAGGGCACCGGAGGAATGGTCTTTTTCAAACAGGGCACAGCTTTTGGCCTGCTCCAGTTCTGGCTTGCTGTTATTGTTTTGAGTGCCTCAGCTGACTTTTGGTTTCTTGAGCTGCAATTTCCTACATGTTTTCTGAGTCTGAGTTGGTTTTGCCTTTTTCCTTCCCAAATTTTGTATTCTGACGCCATACAAACAAGAGTTTGGGGCGAGTAGCCAGTGTGAAATACAAAACACAACAAGTAGTCTTTTGAACCTTAGAAATCTACAGGTAACAAGACCAAGGTGAGTTTTTGTGTTTTGGAAAATCAAATGGAACACTTTGGCTGTGGTGACAGATATTAATTGCCTCCAAACTGAGTTTCACTGCGATGTTCAGGTAAATTCAGTCAGAATTCCACAGGCAGTCAGCTGGAGGGGTTGATGAATCCGGGAACAGCCGGTTTCCTTGCAACTCAATCAAGCCCAATATCATTATGGATTCTCGCATTTCTTTGGCTTTTTTCTCATCTTTCTTATTTATCATGGTTTGTAATGAATTTTCTGATGTGAGCTTTGGTTTTTAGGCTGCAATATGGAGTTCAGGGCACCGGAGGAATGGTCTTTTTCAAACAGGACACAGCTGTTGGCCTGCTCCAATTCTGGCTTGCTGTCATTGTTTTGAGTGCCTCAGCCGATTTGTGGTTTTTTGAGCGGCAATTTCTTAAATGTTTTCTGGGTCTGAGTTGGTTTTGCCTTCTTCCTTCCCAAATTTTGTATTCTGACGCAATACAAACAAGAGTTTGTTTAAAGTAGCCATTATGAAATAAAAAACACTACAAATAGGCGTTTTAAGCTTAGAAATCTACAGGTAACACGACCAAGGGGAGTTTTTGTGTTTTGGAAAATACAATGGAACACTTTGGCTAGGTGACAGATATTAATTGCCTCCAAACTGAGTTTCACTGCGATATTCAGGTTAATTCAGTCAGAATTCCACAGGCAGTCCGCTGAAGGGGTGGATGAATCCGGGAACAGCCGGTTTCCTTGCGACTAACTCAAGCCCAATATCATTATGGATTCTTGCATTTTTTGGCTTTTTTCTCCGTTTTCTTATTTATCATGGTTTGTAATGAATCTTCTGATGTGAGCTTTGGTTTTGAGGCTGGCATATTGAGTTCAGGGTACCGGAGGAATGGTCTTTTTCAAAAAGGGCACAGCTGTTGGCCTGCTCCAATTCTGGCTTGCTGTCATTGTTTTAAGTACCTCAGCCGATTTGTGGTTTCTTGAGCGGAAATTTTAAATGTTTTCTGGACAGAGTAGCCATTATGAAATAAAAAATACAACAAATAGGCGTTTGAATCTTAGAAATCTACAGGTAACACGAGCAAGGTGAGTGTTTGTGTTTTAGATAATAAAATGGTCTGAGGTAACAGATATTAATTGCCTCCAAACTGAGTTTCACTGCGATTTTCAGGTTAATTCTGTCAGAATTCCACAGGCAGTCCGCTGGAGGGGTGGATGAATCCAGGAACAGCCGGTTTCCTTTAGACTAAATCAAGCCCAATATCATTATGGATTCTTGCATTTCTTTGGTTTTTTTCTCATTTTTCTTATTTATCATGGTTTGTAATGCTTTTTCTGATGTCAGCTTTGGTTTTGAGGCTGCAATATAGAGTTCAGGGCACCAGGGCAATGGTCTTTTTCAAACAGGACACAGCTGTTGGCTTGTTGCAATTCTGGCTTGCTGTCATTGTTTTGCATGCCTCAGCTGTTTTTGGTTTCTTGAGCGGCAATTTCCTAAATGTTTTCTGGGTTGAGTTGGTTTTGCCTTCTTCCTTCCCAAATGTTGTATTCTGACACAATACAAACAAGAGTTTGGGCAGAGTAGCTATTATGAAATAAAAAACACAACAAATAGGCTTTTGAAGCTTAGAAATCTACAGGTAACACGACCAAGGGGAGTTTTTGTGTTTTGGAAAATCAAATGGAACACTTTGGCTGAGGTGACAGTTATTTACTGCCTCCAAACGGAGTTTCACTGCGATATTCAGGTTAATTCAGTCAGAATTCCACAGGCAGTCAGCTGGAGGGGTGGATGAATCCGGGAACAGCCGGTTTCCTTGTGACTGACCCAAGCCCAATATCATTATGGATTCTTGCATTTCTTTGGCTTTTTTCTCATTTTTCTTATTTATTATGGTTTGTAATGAATTTTCTGATGTCAGCTTTGGTTTTGAGGCTGCAATATGGAGTTCAGGGCACCGGAGGAATAGTCTTTTTCAAACAGGGCACAGCTGTTGGCCTGCTCCAATTCTGGCTTGCTGACATTGTTTTGAGTGCCTCAGCCGATTTGTGGTTTCTTGAGCGGCAATTTCCTAAATGTTTTCTGGGTCTGAGTTGGTTTTGCCTTCTTCCTTAACAAATTTTTTATTCTGACGCAATACAAACAAGAGTTTGGGCAGAGTAGCCATTATGAAATAAAAAACACTACAAATAGGCGTTTGAAGCTCAGAAATCTACAGGTAACAGGACAAGATGAGGTTTTGTGTTTTGGGAAATAAAATGGAACACTTTGGCTGAGGTCACAGATATTAATGGCCTCCAAACTGAGTTTCACTGCGATTTTCAGGTTAATTCAGTCAGAATTCCACAGGCAGTCAGCTGGAGGGGTGGATGAATCTGGGAACAGCCAATTTCCTTGCGACTAAATCAAGCCCAATATCATTATGGATTCTAGCATTTCATTGGCTTTTTTCTCATTTTTCTTATTTATCATGGTTTGTAATGAATTTTCTGATGTGAGCTTTGGTTTTGAGGCTGCAATATGGAGTTCAGGGCACAAGAGGAAGGTTATTTTTCAAAAAGGGCACAGCTGTTGACTTGCTCCAATTCTGCCTTGCTGTCATTGTTTTGGGTGCCTTAGCTGACTTTTGGTTTCTTGAGCTGCAATTTTCTAAATGTTTTCTGTGTCTGAGAGGTTTTTGCCTTCTTCCTTCCCAAATTTTGTATTGTGACGCAATACAAACATGTGTTCAGACAGAGTACCGATTATGAAATAAAAAACACAACAAATAGGCGTTTGAAGGTTATGATTCTACAGGTATCATGACCAAGGTGAGTTTTTGAGTTTTGAAAAATCAAATGGAACACTTTGGCTGAGGTGACAGATATTAATTGCCTTCAAACTGAGTTTCACTGCATTTTTCAGGTTAATTCAGTCAGAATTCCACAGGCAGTCAGCTGTAGGGGTGGATGAATGCGGGAACATCCGGTTTCCTTGCGACTAAATCAAGTCCAATATCATTATGGATTCTTGCATTTCTTTGGCTTTTTTCTCATTTTTCTTATTTGTAATGGTTTGTAATGCATTTTCTGATGTGAGCTTTGGTTTTGAGGCTGGCTTATTGAGTTCAGGGCACAAGAGGATGGTTCTGTTTCAATCAGGGCACAGTTGTTGATTTGCTCCAATTCCGGCTTGCTGTCATTGTTTTGGATGCCTCAGAAGATTCGTGGTTTCTTGAGTGGCAATTTCATAAATGTTTTCTGTGTCTGAGTTGGATTTGCCTTCTTATTCCCAAATTTTGTATTCTGATGCAATGCAAAGAAGAGTTTGGACAGAGTAGCCATTATGAAATAAAGAAAACAACAAATAGGCATTTGAAGCTTGGAAATCTACAGGTAACAAGACCAAGGTGAGTTTTTGTGTTTTGGAAAATAAAATGGAACACTCTGGCTGAGGTGACACATATTAATTGCCTCCAAACTGAGTTTCACTGCAATTTTCAGGTTAATTCAGTCAGAATTCCACACGCAGTCAGCTGGAGTGTTGGATGAATCTGGGAACAGCCCATTTCCTTGCAACTAAATCCAGCTCAATATCATTATGGTTTCTTGCATTTCTTGGCTTTTTTCTCATTTTTCTTATGTATCGTGGTTTGTAATGAATTTCCTGATGTGAGCTTTGGTTTTGAGGCTGGAATATGGAGTTCAGGGTACCGGAAGAATGGCCTTTTTCAATCAGGACTCAGCTGATTGCCTGCTCCAATTCTGGCTTGCTGTCATGGTTTTGGGAGCCTCAGCTGACTTTTGGTTTCTTGAGTGGCAATTTCCTAAATGTTTTCTGGGTCTGAGTTGGCTTTGCCTTCTACCTTCCGAAATTTTGTATGTTGATGCAATACAAGCAAGATTTTGGACAGAGTAGCCATTATGAAATAAAAAACACAACAAATAGGCGTTTGACGCTTTGAAATCTATAGGAAACATGACCAAAGTGAGTTTTTTTGTTTTGGAAAATAAAATGGAACACTTTGGCTGAGGTGACAGATATTAATTGTCTCCAAACCGAATTTCACTGCCATTTTGTGGTTAATTCAGTCAGAATCCCTATTCACTCAGCTGGGAGTTGTGGATGAATCTGGAAACAGCTGTTTACTTAGGAATAAATCAAGCCCAATATCACTAAGAAAACTTGCATTTCTTTGGCTTTTTTCAGATTTTTCCTATTTATCATGGTTTGAAATGAATTTTCTGATGTGAGCTTTGGTTTTGTGGCTGGCATATTGAGTTTAGGGCACAAGAGGAAGGTTCTTTTTCAATCAGGGCACAGCTGTTGGCGTGCTCCAGTTCTGCTTGCTGTCATTGTTTTGGATTCCTTAGCTGATTTGTGGATTATTTTTCTGCAGTTTCCTAAATGTTTTCTGGGTCTGAGTCGGATTTGCCTTCTTATTCCCAAATTTTGTATTCTGACGCAATACAAGCAAGATTTTGGACAGAGTATCCATTATGAAAGAAAAAAAAAAAACACAGTAAATTGCCCTTTCAGGATTAGAAGTCTACAGGCAACACGACTAAGATGAGTTTTTGTGTTTTGGAAAATGACATGGAACACTTCTGCTGAGGGGACAGATACTAATTCCCTCCAAATTGAGTGTGAGTACGATTTTGAGGTGAATTGAGTCAGAATTCCAAAGTCAGTCTGTGGAAGGGGGGGATGAATCCGGAAACAGCCTGTTTCCTTCTGTCTAAATCCAGCCAAATACCACAAAGGACTCTTGAATTACTTTGGCTTTCTCAGATTTCCCTTATTTATCATTGTTTGTAATGATTTTTTTTTGTGAGCTTTGGTTTTGAGGCTGGAATATGGAGTTCAGGGCACTGGATTAATGGTCTAGTTCAATCAGGGCACAGCTGTTGGCTTGCTCCAATTCTGGCTTGCTTTCAAGGTTTTGGGTGCCTCAGCCCATTTGTGGTTTCTTGAGCGGCAATTTCCTACATGTTTTCTGGCTCTGAGTAGGTTTTGCCTTCTTCCTTCCCAAATTTTGTATTCTGGCGTAATACAAACAAGAGTTTGGACAGAGTAGCCATTATGAAATAAAAAACACAACAAATATGCGTTTGAAGCTTATATATGTACTGGTCACAAAACCAAGGTATGATTTTTTGTTTTCGAAATTAAAATTGAACACTCTGGCTGAGGTGACAGATATTAATTGCCTCCAAAACCGAGTTTCACTGCGATTTTCAGATTAATTCAGTTAATTCAGTTAGGATTCCACAGGCTTGCATTTCTTTGGCTTTTTCTCATTTCCCTTATTTATCATGGTTTGTAATGAATTTTCTGATGTGAGCTTTGGTTTTGAGGCTGGAATATGGAGTTCAGGGTACTGGAGGAATGGTCTTTTTCAAACAGGGCACAGCTGTTGGCTTGCTCCAATTCTGGCTTGCTGTCATTGTTTTGGGTGCCTCAGCTCAATTTTGGTTTGTTGAGCGGCAATTTCCTAAATGTTTTCTTGGTCTGATTTGGTTTTGCCTTCCTCCTTCCCAAATTTTGTATTCTGACGCCATACAAACATGAGTTTGGGCAGAGTACCGATTATGAAATACAAAACACAACAAATGGGCATTTGAAGCTTAAAAATCTACAGGTTACATGACCAAGGTGAGTTTTTGTGTTTTGGAAAAAAAAATGTTACACTTTGGCTGAGGTCACAGATATTAATTGACTCCAAACTGAGTTTCACTGCGATTTTCAGGGTAATTCAGTCAGAATTCCACAGGCAGACAGCTGGAGGTATGGATGAATCTGGGGACAGCCGGTTTCCTTGCGACTAAATCAAGCCCAATATCATTAAGGATTCTTGCATTTCTTTGGCTTTTTTCTCTTTTTTCTTATTTATCATGGTTTGTAATGAATTTTCTGATGTGAGCTTTGGTTTGGAGGCTCGCATATTGAATTCAGGGCACAAGAGGAAGGTTCTTTTTCAATCAGGGCACAGCTGTTGGCTTGCTCCAATTCTGGCTTGCTGTCATTGTTTTGGGTGCCTCAGCTGATTTGTGGATTCTTGAGCGGCAATTTCCTTAATGTTTTCTGGGTCTGAGTCGGTTTTGCCTTCTTATTCCCATATTTTGTATTCTGATGCAATACAAGCAAGATTTGGACAGATTAGCCATTATGAAAGAAAAAAAAAACACAGAAATTGCCCTTTCAGGATTAGAAATCTACTGGCAACATGATCAACATTAGTTTCTGTGTTTTGGAAAATGACATGGAACCCTTCTGCTGAGGGGACAGATTCTAATTCCCTCCAAATTGAGTGTGAGTGCGATTTTGAGGTGAAATCAATCAGAATTCCAAAGTCAGTCAGTGGAAGGGGGGATGAATCTTTAAACAGCCAGTTTCCTTGTGTCTAAATCCAGCCAAATATCACTAAGAACTCGTGCATTTCTTTGGCTTTTGTCTCATTTTTCTGATTTATCATGGTTTGTAATGAATTTTCTGATGTGAGCTTTGGTTTTGAGGCTGCAATATGGAGTTCAGGGCACCGCAGGAATGGTCTTTTTCAATCAGGGCACAGCTGTTGGCCTGCTCCAATTCTGGCTTGCTGCCATTGTTTTGGGTGCCTCAGCCGATTTGTGGTTTCTTGAGTGGCAATTTCCTAAATGTTTTCTGGGTCTGAGTTGGTTTTCCTTCTTCCTTCCCAAATTTTGTATTCTGACACAATACAAACAAGAGTTTGGACAGAGTAGCCATTATGAAATAAAAAACACAACAAATAGGCGTTTGAAGCTTATATATGTACAGGTCACACGAGCAAGGTAAGTTTTGGTGTTTTCGAAAGTAAAATTGAACACTCTGGCTGAGGTGACAGATATTAATTGCCTCCAAACCGAGTTTCACTGCATTTTTTTTTTTAATTCATTCAGAAACCAAAGACACTCAGTTGGGAGGTGTGGATGAATCTGGAAACAGCCGTTTACATGGCCATAATTCAAGCCCAATATCCCTAAGAACTCCTGCATTTCTTTGGCTTTTTTCTCATTTTTCTTCTTTATCATGGTTTGTAATGAATTTTCTGATGTGAGCTTTGCTTTTGAGGCTGGCATATGGAGTTCAGGGCACAAGAGGAAGGTTCTTTTTCAATCAGGGCACAGCTGTTGTCTTTCTCCAATTCTGGCTTGCTGTCATTGTTGTGGGTTCCTCAGCTGATTTTTGGTTTCTTGAGTGGCAATTTCCTAAAGGTTTTCTGGGTCTGAGTTGGTTTTGCCTTCTTCCTTCCCAAATTTTGTATTCTGACGCAATACAAACAAGAGTTTGGACAGAGTAGCAATTATGAAATAAAAAACAAAACAAATAGGCATTTGAAGTTTTGAAATCTACAGGTAAGAAGACTAAGGTGAGTTTTTGGGTTTTGGAAGATAAAATGGAACACTTTGGCTGAGGTGACAGATATTAATTGCCTCCAAACCGAGTTTCACTGCGATATTCAGGTTAATTCAGTCAGAAACCAAAGACACTCAGTTGGGAGGTGTGGATGAATCTGGAAACAGCCGTTTACATGGCAAAAAATCAAGCCCAATATTACTAAGAACTCCTGCATTTCTTTGGCTTTTTTCTCATTTTTCTGATTTATAATGGTTTGTAATGAATTTTCTGATGTGAGCTTTGGTTTTGAGGCTGGTATATTGAGCTCAGGGCACAAGAGGAAGGTTCTTTTTCAATCAGGGCACAGCTGTTGGCTTGCTCCAATTCTGGCTTGCTGTCATTGTTTTGGGTGCCTCAGCCGATTTGTGGTTTCTTGAGCGGCAATTTCCTAAATGTTTTCTGGGTCTGAGTCGGTTTGGCCTTCTTATTCCCAAATTTTGTATTGTGAATCAATACAAGCAAGATTTTGGCAGAGTAGCCATTATGAAAGAAAAAAAAATACACAGGAAATTGCCCTTTCAGGATTAGAAATCTACAGGCAACTCGACCAAGACGAGTTTCTGTGTTTTGGAAAATGACATGGAACACTTCTGCTGAGGGGACAGATTCTAATTCCCTCCAAATTGAGTGTGAGTGCGATTTTGAGGTGAATTCAATCAGAATTCCAAGGTCTGTCTGTGGAAGGGGGGGATGAATCTGGAAACAGCCAGTTTCTTTGTGTCTAAATCCAGGCAAATACCACAAAGGACTCTTGAATTTCTTTGGCTTTCTCAGATTTCCCTTATTTATCGTGGTTTGTAATGAATTTTCTGATGGGAGATTTGGTTTTGAGGCTGCAATATGGAGTTCAGGGCACCGCAGGAATGGTCTTTTTAAAACAGGGCACAGCTGTTGGCTTGCTCCAATTCTGTCTTGCTTTCAAGGTTTTGGGTGCCTCAGCTGATTTGTGGTTTCGTGAGCGGCAATTTCCTAAATGTTTTCTGGGTCTGAGTTGGTTTTGCCTTCTTCCTTTCCAAATTTTGTATTCTGACGTAATACAAACAAGAGTTTGGACAGAGTAGCCATTATGAAATAAAAAACACAACAAATATGCGTTTGAAGCTTATATATGTACAGGTAACACGAGCAAGGTAAGTTTTTGTGTTTTCGAAAGTAAAATTGAACACTCTGGCTGAGGTGACAGATATTAATTGCCTCCAAAACCGAGTTTCACTGCGATTTTTTTGTTAATTCATTCAGAAACCAAAGATACTTAGTTGGGAGGTGTGGATGAATCTGGAAACAGCCGTTTACATGGCCATAATTCAAGCCCAATATCCCTAAGAACTCCTGCATTTCTTTGGCTTTTTTCTCATTTTTCTTCTTTATCATGGTTTGTAATGAATTTTCTGATGTGAGCTTTGGTTTTGAGGCTGGTATATTGAGTTCAGGGCACAAGAGGAAGGTTCTTTTTCAATCAGGGCACAGCTGTTGTCTTTCTCCAATTCTGGCTTGCTGTCATTGTTGTGGGTTCTTCAGCTGACTTTTGGTTTCTTGAGTGGCAATTTCCTAAATGTTTTCTGAGTCTGAGTTGGTTTTGCCTTCTTCCTTCCCAAATTTTGTATTCTGACGCAATACAAACAAGAGTTTGGACAGAGTAGCAATTATGAAATAAAAAACAAAACAAATAGGCATTTGAAGTTTTGAAATCTACAGGTAAGAAGACTAAGGTGAGTTTTTGGGTTTTGGAAGATAAAATGGAACACTTTGGCTGAGGTGACAGATATTAATTGCCTCCAAACCGAGTTTCACTGCGATATTCAGGTTAATTCAGTCAGAAACCAAAGACACTCAGTTGGGAGGTGTGGATGAATCTGGAAACAGCCGTTTACATGGCAAAAAATCAAGCCCAATATTACTAAGAACTCCTGCATTTCTTTGGCTTTTTTCTCATTTTTCTGATTTATAATGGTTTGTAATGAATTTTCTGATGTGAGCTTTGGTTTTGAGGCTGGTATATTGAGCTCAGGGCACAAGAGGAAGGTTCTTTTTCAATCAGGGCACAGCTGTTGGCTTGCTCCAATTCTGGCTTGCTGTCATTGTTTTGGGTGCCTCAGCCGATTTGTGGTTTCTTGAGCGGCAATTTCCTAAATGTTTTCTGGGTCTGAGTCGGTTTGGCCTTCTTATTCCCAAATTTTGTATTGTGAATCAATACAAGCAAGATTTTGGCAGAGTAGCCATTATGAAAGAAAAAAAAATACACAGGAAATTGCCCTTTCAGGATTAGAAATCTACAGGCAACTCGACCAAGACGAGTTTCTGTGTTTTGGAAAATGACATGGAACACTTCTGCTGAGGGGACAGATTCTAATTCCCTCCAAATTGAGTGTGAGTGCGATTTTGAGGTGAATTCAATCAGAATTCCAAGGTCTGTCTGTGGAAGGGGGGGATGAATCTGGAAACAGCCAGTTTCTTTGTGTCTAAATCCAGGCAAATACCACAAAGGACTCTTGAATTTCTTTGGCTTTCTCAGATTTCCCTTATTTATCGTGGTTTGTAATGAATTTTCTGATGGGAGATTTGGTTTTGAGGCTGCAATATGGAGTTCAGGGCACCGCAGGAATGGTCTTTTTAAAACAGGGCACAGCTGTTGGCTTGCTCCAATTCTGTCTTGCTTTCAAGGTTTTGGGTGCCTCAGCTGATTTGTGGTTTCGTGAGCGGCAATTTCCTAAATGTTTTCTGGGTCTGAGTTGGTTTTGCCTTCTTCCTTTCCAAATTTTGTATTCTGACGTAATACAAACAAGAGTTTGGACAGAGTAGCCATTATGAAATAAAAAACACAACAAATATGCGTTTGAAGCTTATATATGTACAGGTAACACGAGCAAGGTAAGTTTTTGTGTTTTCGAAAGTAAAATTGAACACTCTGGCTGAGGTGACAGATATTAATTGCCTCCAAAACCGAGTTTCACTGCGATTTTTTTGTTAATTCATTCAGAAACCAAAGATACTTAGTTGGGAGGTGTGGATGAATCTGGAAACAGCCGTTTACATGGCCATAATTCAAGCCCAATATCCCTAAGAACTCCTGCATTTCTTTGGCTTTTTTCTCATTTTTCTTCTTTATCATGGTTTGTAATGAATTTTCTGATGTGAGCTTTGGTTTTGAGGCTGGTATATTGAGTTCAGGGCACAAGAGGAAGGTTCTTTTTCAATCAGGGCACAGCTGTTGTCTTTCTCCAATTCTGGCTTGCTGTCATTGTTGTGGGTTCTTCAGCTGACTTTTGGTTTCTTGAGTGGCAATTTCCTAAATGTTTTCTGAGTCTGAGTTGGTTTTGCCTTCTTCCTTCCCAAATTTTGTATTCTGACGCAATACAAACAAGAGTTTGGACAGAGTAGCAATTATGAAAAAAAAAAAACAAAACAAATAGGCATTTGAAGTTTTGAAATCTACAGGTAAGAAGACTAAGGTGAGTTTTTGAGTTTTGGAAGATAAAATGGAACACTTTGGCTGAGGTGACAGATATTAATTGCCTCCAAACCGAGTTTCACTGCGATTTTCATGTTAATTCAGTCAGAAACCACAGACATTCAGCTGGGAGGTGTGGATGAATCTGGAAACAGCCGTTTACATGGCAATAAATCAAGCCCAATATTACTAAGAACTCCTGCATTTCTTTGGCTTTTTTCTCATTTTTATTATTTATCATGGTTTGTAATGAATTTTCTGATGTGACCTTTGGTTTTGAGGCTGGTATATTGAGTTCAGGGCACAAGAGGAAGGTTCTTTTTCAATCAGGACACAGATGTTGGCTTTCTCCAATTCTGGCTTGCTGTCATTGTTTTGGGTGCCTCAGCCGATTTGTGGTTTCTTGAGTGGCAATTTCCTAAATGTTTTCTGGGTCTGAGTCGGTTTTGCCTTCTTATTCCCAAATTTTGTATTCTGATGCAATACAAGCAAGATTTTGGCAGAGTAGCCATTATAAAAGAAAAAAAAAAACACAGCAAATTGCCCTTTCAGGATTAGAAATCTACAGGCAACGCGACCAAGATGAGTTTCTGTGTTTTGGAAAATGACATGGAACCCTTCTGCTGAGGGGACAGATTCTAATTCCCTCCAAATTGAGTGTGAGTGCGATTTTGAGGTGAATTCAATCAGAATTCCAAGGTCTGTCTGTGGAAGGGGGGGATGAATCTGGAAACAGCCAGTTTCCTTCTGTCTAAATCCAGCCAAATACCACAAAGGACTCTTGAATTTCTTTGGCTTTCTCAGATTTCCCTTATTTATCATGGTTTGTAATGAATTTTCTGATGGGAGCTTTGGTTTTGAGGCTGCAATATGGAGTTCTGGGCACTGGATTAATGGTCTTGTTCAATCAGGGCACAGCTGTTGGCTTGCTCCAATTCTGTCTTGCTTTCCAGGTTTTGGGTGCCTCAGCTGATTTGTGGTTTCTCGAGCGGCAATTTCCTAAATGTTTTCTGGGTCTGAGTTGGTTTTGCCTTCTTCCTTCCCAAATTTAGTATTCTGATGCAATGCAAAGAAGAGTTTGTACAGAGTATCCATTATGAAATAAACAACACAACAAATAGGCGTTTCAAGATTTTAAATCTGCAGGTAACACGACCAAAGTGAGTTTTTTTGTTTTGGAAAATAAAATGGAAAACTTTGGCTGAGGTGACAGATATTAATTGCCTCCAAACGGAGTTTCACTGTGATTTTCGGGTTCATTCTGTGAGAATTCCACAGGCAGTCAGCTTTAGGCGTGGATGAATCTGGGAACTGCTGGCTTCCTTGCGACTAAATCAAGCCCAATATCATTATGGATTCTTGCATTTCTTTGGCTTTTTTTCTGATTTTTCTTATTTATCATTCTTTGTAATGAATTTTCTGATGTGAGCTTTGGTTTTGAGGCTGCAATATGGAGTTCAGGGCACAAGAGGAAGGTTCTTTTTCAATCAGGGCACAGCTGTTGTCTTGCTGCAATTCTGCTTGCTGTCATTGTTTTGGGTGCCTCAGCTGATTTGTGGATTCTTGTGTTGCAGTTTCCTAAATGTTTTCTGGGTCTGAGTCGGATTTGCCTTCTTATTCCCAAATTTTGTATTCTGATGCAACATAAGCAAGATTTTGGACAGAGTAGCCATTATGAAAGAAAAAATAAACACAGCAAATTGCCCTTTCAGGATTAGAAATCTATAAGCAACACGACCAAGATGAGTTTCTGTGTTTTGGAAAATGACATGGAACCCTTCTGCTGAGGGGACAGATTCTAATTCCCTCCAAATTGAGTGTGAGTGCGATTTTGAGGTGAATTCAATCAGAATTCCAAGGTCTGTCTGTGGAAGGGGGGGATGAATCCGGAAACAGCCAGTTTCCTTCTGTCTAAATCCAGCCAAATACCACAAAGGACTCTTGAATTTCTTTGGCTTTCTCAGATTTCCCTTATTTATCATGGTTTCTAATGAATTTTCTGATGTGAGCTTTGGTTTTGAGGATGGAATATGGAGTTCAGGGCACTGGATTAATGGTCTTGTTCAATCAGGGCACAGCTGTTGGCTTGCTCCAATTCTGTCTTGCTTTCAAGGTTTTGGGTGCCTCAGCCGATTTGTGGTTTCTTGAGCGGCAATTTCCTAAATGTTTTCTGGGTCTGAGTTGGTTTTCCCTTCTTCCTTCCCACATTTTGTATTCTGACGCAATACAAACAAGAGTTTTGACAGAGTAGCCATTATGAAATAAAAAAAAAAAAACAACAACAAATTAGCGTTTGAATCTTATAAATCTAAGGGTAACATGACCAAGGTGAGTTTTTGTGATTTGGAAAATAAAATGGAACACTTTGGCTGAGGTGACTGATATTATTGCCTCCAAACTGAGTCTTACTGCGATTTTCAGGTTAATTCAGTCGGAATTCCACAGGCAGTCAGCTGGAGCTGTGGATGAATCTGGGAACAGCCGGTTTCCTTGCAACTAAATCAAGCCCACTATCATTATGGATTCTTGCATTTCTTTGGCTTTTTCTCCATTTTCTTATTTATCATGGTTTGTTATGAATTTTCTGATGTGAGCTTTGGTTTTGAGGCTGCAATATTGAGTTCAGGGCACAAGAGGGAGGTTCTTTTTCAATCAGGGCACAGCTGTTGGCTTGCTCCAATTCTGGCTTGCTGTCATTGTTTTGGGTGCCTCAGCCGATTTGTGGTTTCTTGAGCGGCAATTTCCTTATTGTTTTCTGGGTCTGAGTCAGTTTTGCCTTCTTATTCCCATATTTTGTATTCTGATGCAATACAAGCAAGATTTGGACAGAGTAGCCATTATGAAAGAAAAAAAAAACACAGAAATTGCCCTTTCAGGATTAGAAATCTGCTGGCAACATGATCAAGATTAGTTTCTGTGTTTTGGAAAATGACATGGAACCCTTCTGCTGAGGGGACAGATTCTAATTCCCTCCAAATTGAGTGTGAGTGCAATTTTGAGGTGAAATCAATCAGAATTCCAAAGTCAGTCAGTGGAAGGGGGGGATGAATCTTTAAACAGCCAGTTTCCTTGTGTCTAAATCCAGCCAAATATCACTAAGAACTCGTGCATTTCTTTGGCTTTTGTCTCATTTTTCTGATTTATCATGGTTTGTAATGAATTTTCTGATGTGAGCTTTGGTTTTGAGGCTGGCATATTGAGTTCAGGGCACCGGATCAATGGTCTTTTTCAAACAGGACACAGCTGTTGGCTTGTTGCAATTCTGGCTTGCTGTCATTGTTTTGCGTGCCTCAGCTGTTTTTGGTTTCTTTAGTGGCAATTTCCTACATGTTTTCTGGGTCTGAGTTGGTTTTGCCTTCTTCCTTCCCAAATTTTCTATTCTGACGTAATACAAACAAGAGTTTGGACAGAGTAGCCATTATGAAATAAAAAACACAACAAATATGCGTTTGAAGCTTATATATGTACAGGTAACACGAGCAACGTAAGTTTTTGTGTTTTCGAAAGTAAAATTGAACACTCTGGCTGAGGTGACAGATATTAATTGCCTCCAAAACCGAGTTTCACTGCGATTTTTTTGTTAATTCATTCAGAAACCAAAGACACTCAGTTGGGAGGTGTGGATGAATCTGGAAACAGCCGTTTACATGGCCATAATTCAAGCCCAATATCCCTAAGAACTCCTGCATTTCTTTGGCTTTTTTCTCATTTGTCTTCTTTATCATGGTTTGTAATGAATTTTCCGATGTGAGCTTTGCTTTTGGGGCTGGCATATTGAGTTCAGGGCACAAGAGGAAGGTTCTTTTTCAATCAGGGCACAGCTGTTGGCTTTCTCCAATTCTGGCTTGCTGTCATTGTTGTGGGTTCCTCAGCTGACTTTTGGTTTCTTGAGTGGCAATTTCCTACATGTTTTCTGGGTCTGAGTTGGTTTTGCCTTCTTCCTTCCCAAATTTTGTATTCTGACGTAATACAAACAAGAGTTTGGACAGACTAGCAATGATGAAATAAAAAACAAAACAAATAGGCATTTGAAGCTTAGAAATCTACAGGTAAGAAGACTAAGGTGAGTTTTTGAGTTTTGGAAAATAAAATGGAACACTTTGGCTGAGGTGACAGATATTAATTGCCTCCAAACCGAGTTTCACTGCGATTTTCATGTTAATTCAGTCAGAAACCACAGACATTCAGCTGGGAGGTGTGGATGAATCTGGAAACAGCCGTTTACATGGCAATAAATCAAGCCCAATATTACTAAGAACTCCTGCATTTCTTTGGCTTTTTTCTCATTTTTCTTATTTATCATGGTTTGTAATGAATTTTCTGATGTGAGCTTTGGTTTTGAGACTGGTATATTGAGCTCAGGGCACAAGAGGAAGGTTCTTTTTCAATCAGGGCACAGCTGTTGGCTTGCTCCAATTCTGGCTTGCTGTCATTGTTGTAGGTTCCTCCGCTGACTTTTGGATTCTTCAGTGGCAATTTCCTAAATGTTTTCTGGGTCTGAGTTGGTTTTGCCTTCTTCCTTGCCAAATTTTGTATTCTGACGCAATACAAACAAGAGCTTGGGCAGAGTAGCCATTATGAAATAAAAAACAAAACAAATAGGCATTTGAAGTTTTGAAATCTACAGGTAAGAAGACTAAGGTGAGTTTTTGAGTTTTGGCAAATGAAATGGAACACTTTGGCTGAGGTGACAGATATTAATTGCCTCCAAACCGAGTTTCACTGCGATATTCAGGTTAATTCAGTCAGAAACCACAGACACTCAGCTGGGAGGTGTGGATGAATCTGGAAACAGCCGTTCACATGGCAATAAATCAAGCCCAATATTACTAAGAACTCCTGCATTTCTTTGGCTTTTTTCTCATTTTTCTTATTCATCATGGTTTGTAATGAATTTTCTGATGTGAGCTTTGGTTTTGAGGCTGGTATATTGAGTTCAGGGCACAAGAGGAAGGTTCTTTTTCAATCAGGGCACAGCTGTTGTCTTGCTCCAATTCTGGCTTGCTGTCATTGTTTTGGGTGCCTCAGCCGATTTGTGGTTTCTTGAGCGGCAATTTCCTAAATGTTTTCTGGGTCTGAGTTGGTTTTGCCTTCTTCCTTCCCAAATTTAGTATTCTGATGCTATGCAAAGAAGAGTTTGTACAGAGTAGCCATTATGAAATAAACAACACAACAAATAGGCATTTCAAGATTTTAAATCTGCAGGTAACACGACCAAAGTGAGTTTTTTTGTTTTGGAAAATAAAATGGAAAACTTTGGCTGAGGTGACAGATATTAATTGCCTCCAAACGGAGTTTCACTGTGATTTTCGGGTTCATTCTGTGAGAATTCCACAGGCAGTCAGCTTTAGGCGTGGATGAATCTGGGAACTGCTGGCTTCCTTGCGACTAAATCAAGCCCAATATCATTATGGATTCTTGCATTTCTTTGGCTTTTTTTCTGATTTTTCTTATTTATCATTCTTTGTAATGAATTTTCTGATGTGAGCTTTGGTTTTGAGGCTGCAATATGGAGTTCAGGGCACAAGAGGAAGGTTCTTTTTCAATCAGGGCACAGCTGTTGTCTTGCTGCAATTCTGCTTGCTGTCATTGTTTTGGGTGCCTCAGCTGATTTGTGGATTCTTGTGTTGCAGTTTCCTAAATGTTTTCTGGGTCTGAGTCAGATTTGCCTTCTTATTCCCAAATTTTGTATTCTGATGCAACATAAGCAAGATTTTGGACAGAGTAGCCATTATGAAAGAAAAAAAAAAAAAAAAAACACAGCAAATTGCCCTTTCAGGATTAGAAATCTATAGGCAACACGACCAAGATGAGTTTCTGTGTTTTGGAAAATGACATGGAACCCTTCTGCTGAGGGGACAGATTCTAATTCCCTCCAAATTGAGTGTGAGTGCGATTTTGAGGTGAATTCAATCAGAATTCCAAGGTCTGTCTGTGGAAGGGGGGGACGAATCCGGAAACAGCCAGTTTCCTTCTGTCTAAATCCAGCCAAATACCACAAAGGACTCTTGAATTTCTTTGGCTTTCTCAGATTTCCCTTATTTATCATGGTTTCTAATGAATTTTCTGATGTGAGCTTTGGTTTTGAGGATGGAATATGGAGTTCAGGGCACTGGATTAATGGTCTTGTTCAATCAGGGCACAGCTGTTGGCTTGCTCCAATTCTGTCTTGCTTTCCAGGTTTTGGGTGCCTCAGCCGATTTGTGGTTTCTTGAGCGGCAATTTCCTAAATGTTTTCTGGGTCTGAGTTGGTTTTCCCTTCTTCCTTCCCACATTTTGTATTCTGACGCAATACAAACAAGAGTTTTGACAGAGTAGCCATTATGAAATAAAAAAAAAAAAAACAACAACAAATTAGCGTTTGTAGCTTATAAATCTAAGGGTAACATGACCAAGGTGAGTTTTTGTGATTTGGAAAATAAAATGGAACACTTTGGCTGAGGTGACTGATATTATTGCCTCCAAACTGAGTCTTACTGCGATTTTCAGGTTAATTCAGTCGGAATTCCACAGGCAGTCAGCTGGAGCTGTGGATGAATCTGGGAACAGCCGGTTTCCTTGCAACTAAATCAAGCCCACTATCATTATGGATTCTTGCATTTCTTTGGCTTTTTCTCCATTTTCTTATTTATCATGGTTTGTAATGAATTTTCTGATGTGAGCTTTGGTTTTGAGGCTGCAATATTGAGTTCAGGGCACAAGAGGGAGGTTCTTTTTCAATCAGGGCACAGCTGTTGGCTTGCTCCAATTCTGGCTTGCTGTCATTGTTTTGGGTGCCTCAGCCGATTTGTGGTTTCTTGAGCGGCAATTTCCTTATTGTTTTCTGGGTCTGAGTCAGTTTTGCCTTCTTATTCCCATATTTTGTATTCTGATGCAATACAAGCAAGATTTGGACAGAGTAGCCATTATGAAAGAAAAAAAAAACACAGAAATTGCCCTTTCAGGATTAGAAATCTGCTGGCAACATGATCAAGATTAGTTTCTGTGTTTTGGAAAATGACATGGAACCCTTCTGCTGAGGGGACAGATTCTAATTCCCTCCAAATTGAGTGTGAGTGCGATTTTGAGGTGAATTCAATCAGAATTCCAAGGTCTGTCTGTGGAAGGGGGGGACGAATCCGGAAACAGCCAGTTTCCTTCTGTCTAAATCCAGCCAAATACCACAAAGGACTCTTGAATTTCTTTGGCTTTCTCAGATTTCCCTTATTTATCATGGTTTCTAATGAATTTTCTGATGTGAGCTTTGGTTTTGAGGATGGAATATGGAGTTCAGGGCACTGGATTAATGGTCTTGTTCAATCAGGGCACAGCTGTTGGCTTGCTCCAATTCTGTCTTGCTTTCAAGGTTTTGGGTGCCTCAGCCGATTTGTGGTTTCTTGAGCGGCAATTTCCTAAATGTTTTCTGGGTCTGAGTTGGTTTTCCCTTCTTCCTTCCCACATTTTGTATTCTGACGCAATACAAACAAGAGTTTTGACAGAGTAGCCATTATGAAATAAAAAAAAAAAAAACAACAACAAATTAGCGTTTGTAGCTTATAAATCTAAGGGTAACATGACCAAGGTGAGTTTTTGTGATTTGGAAAATAAAATGGAACACTTTGGCTGAGGTGACTGATATTATTGCCTCCAAACTGAGTCTTACTGCGATTTTCAGGTTAATTCAGTCGGAATTCCACAGGCAGTCAGCTGGAGCTGTGGATGAATCTGGGAACAGCCGGTTTCCTTGCAACTAAATCAAGCCCACTATCATTATGGATTCTTGCATTTCTTTGGCTTTTTCTCCATTTTCTTATTTATCATGGTTTGTAATGAATTTTCTGATGTGAGCTTTGGTTTTGAGGCTGCAATATTGAGTTCAGGGCACAAGAGGGAGGTTCTTTTTCAATCAGGGCACAGCTGTTGGCTTGCTCCAATTCTGGCTTGCTGTCATTGTTTTGGGTGCCTCAGCCGATTTGTGGTTTCTTGAGCGGCAATTTCCTTATTGTTTTCTGGGTCTGAGTCAGTTTTGCCTTCTTATTCCCATATTTTGTATTCTGATGCAATACAAGCAAGATTTGGACAGAGTAGCCATTATGAAAGAAAAAAAAAAACACAGAAATTGCCCTTTCAGGATTAGAAATCTGCTGGCAACATGATCAAGATTAGTTTCTGTGTTTTGGAAAATGACATGGAACCCTTCTGCTGAGGGGACAGATTCTAATTCCCTCCAAATTGAGTGTGAGTGCAATTTTGAGGTGAAATCAATCAGAATTCCAAAGTCTGTCAGTGGAAGGGGGGGATGAATCTTTAAACAGCCAGTTTCCTTGTGTCTAAATCCAGCCAAATATCACTAAGAACTCGTGCATTTCTTTGGCTTTTGTCTCATTTTTCTGATGTATCATGGTTTGTAATGAATTTTCTGATGTGAGCTTTGGTTTTGAGGCTGGCATATTGAGTTCAGGGCACCGGATCAATGGTCTTTTTCAAACAGGACACAGCTGTTGGCTTGTTGCAATTCTGGCTTGCTGTCATTGTTTTGCGTGCCTCAGCTGTTTTTGGTTTCTTTAGTGGCAATTTCCTACATGTTTTCTGGGTCTGAGTTGGTTTTGCCTTCTTCCTTCCCAAATTTTCTATTCTGACGTAATACAAACAAGAGTTTGGACAGAGTAGCCATTATGAAATAAAAAACACAACAAATATGCGTTTGAAGCTTATATATGTACAGGTAACACGAGCAAGGTAAGTTTTTGTGTTTTCGAAAGTAAAATTGAACACTCTGGCTGAGGTGACAGATATTAATTGCCTCCAAAACCGAGTTTCACTGCGATTTTTTTGTTAATTCATTCAGAAACCAAAGACACTCAGTTGGGAGGTGTGGATGAATCTGGAAACAGCCGTTTACATGGCCATAATTCAAGCCCAATATCCCTAAGAACTCCTGCATTTCTTTGGCTTTTTTCTCATTTTTCTTCTTTATCATGGTTTGTAATGAATTTTCTGATGTGAGCTTTGGTTTTGAGGCTGGTATATTGAGTTCAGGGCACAAGAGGAAGGTTCTTTTTCAATCAGGGCACAGCTGTTGGCTTTCTCCAATTCTGGCTTGCTGTCATTGTTGTGGGTTCTTCAGCTGACTTTTGGTTTCTTGAGTGGCAATTTCCTAAATGTTTTCTGAGTCTGAGTTGGTTTTGCCTTCTTCCTTCCCAAATTTTGTATTCTGACGCAATACAAACAAGAGTTTGGACAGAGTAGCAATTATGAAAAAAAAAAAAAAACAAATAGGCATTTGAAGTTTTGAAATCTACAGGTAAGAAGACTAAGGTGAGTTTTTGAGTTTTGGAAGATAAAATGGAACACTTTGGCTGAGGTGACAGATATTAATTGCCTCCAAACCGAGTTTCACTGCGATTTTCATGTTAATTCAGTCAGAAACCACAGACATTCAGCTGGGAGGTGTGGATGAATCTGGAAACAGCCGTTTACATGGCAAAAAATCAAGCCCAATATTACTAAGAACTCCTGCATTTCTTTGGCTTTTTTCTCATTTTTCTTATTTATCATGGTTTGTAATGAATTTTCCGATGTGAGCTTTGCTTTTGAGGCTGGTATATTGAGCTCAGGGCACAAGAGGAAGGTTCTTTTTCAATCAGGGCACAGCTGTTGGCTTTCTCCAATTCTGGCTTGCTGTCATTGTTGTGGGTTCCTCAGCTGACTTTTGGTTTCTTGAGTGGCAATTTCCTACATGTTTTCTGGGTCTGAGTTGGTTTTGCCTTCTTCCTTCCCAAATTTTGTATTCTGACGTAATACAAACAAGAGTTTGGACAGACTAGCAATGATGAAATAAAAAACAAAACAAATAGGCATTTGAAGCTTAGAAATCTACAGGTAAGAAGACTAAGGTGAGTTTTTGAGTTTTGGAAAATAAAATGGAACACTTTGGCTGAGGTGACAGATATTAATTGCCTCCAAACCGAGTTTCACTGCGATTTTCAGGTTAATTCAGTCAGAAACCACAGACACTCAGCTGGGAGGTGTGGATGAATCTGGAAACAGCCGTTTACATGGCAATAAATCAAGCCCAATATTACTAAGAACTCCTGCATTTCTTTGGCTTTTTTCTCATTTTTCTTATTTATCATGGTTTGTAATGAATTTTCTGATGTGAGCTTTGGTTTTGAGACTGGTATATTGAGCTCAGGGCACAAGAGGAAGGTTCTTTTTCAATCAGGGCACAGCTGTTGGCTTGCTCCAATTCTGGCTTGCTGACATTGTTGTAGGTTCCTCCGCTGACTTTTGGATTCTTCAGTGGCAATTTCCTAAATGTTTTCTGGGTCTGAGTTGGTTTTGCCTTCTTCCTTGCCAAATTTTGTATTCTGACGCAATACAAACAAGAGCTTGGGCAGAGTAGCCATTATGAAATAAAAAACAAAACAAATAGGCATTTGAAGTTTTGAAATCTACAGGTAAGAAGACTAAGGTGAGTTTTTGAGTTTTGGAAGATAAAATGGAACACTTTGGCTGAGGTGACAGATATTAATTGCCTCCAAACCGAGTTTCACTGCGATATTCAGGTTAATTCAGTCAGAAACCACAGACACTCAGCTGGGAGGTGTGGATGAATCTGGAAACAGCCGTTCACATGGCAATAAATCAAGCCCAATATTACTAAGAACTCCTGCATTTCTTTGGCTTTTTTCTCATTTTTCTTATTCATCATGGTTTGTAATGAATTTTCTGATGTGAGCTTTGGTTTTGAGGCTGGTATATTGAGTTCAGGGCACAAGAGGAAGGTTCTTTTTCAATCAGGGCACAGCTGTTGTCTTGCTCCAATTCTGGCTTGCTGTCATTGTTTTGGGTGCCTCAGCCGATTTGTGGTTTCTTGAGCGGCAATTTCCTAAATGTTTTCTGGGTCTGAGTCGGTTTTGCCTTCTTATTCCCAAATTTTGTATTCTGATGTAATACAAGCAAGATTTTGGCAGAGTAGCCATTATAAAAGAAAAAAAAAAACACAGCAAATTGCCCTTTCAGGATTAGAAATCTACAGGCAACGCGACCAAGATGAGTTTCTGTGTTTCGGAAAATGACATGGAACCCTTCTGCTGAGGGGACAGATTCTAATTCCCTCCAAATTGAGTGTGAGTGCGATTTTGAGGTGAATTCAATCAGAATTCCAAGGTCTGTCTGTGGAAGGGGGGGATGAATCTGGAAACAGCCAGTTTCCTTCTGTCTAAATCCAGCCAAATACCACAAAGGACTCTTGAATTTCTTTGGCGTTCTCAGATTTCCCTTATTTATCATGGTTTGTAATGAATTTTCTGATGGGAGCTTTGGTTTTGAGGCTGCAATATGGAGTTCTGGGCACTGGATTAATGGTCTTGTTCAATCAGGGCACAGCTGTTGGCTTGCTCCAATTCTGTCTTGCTTTCAAGGTTTTGGGTGCCTCAGCTGATTTGTGGTTTCTTGAGCGGCAATTTCCTAAATGTTTTCTGGGTCTGAGTTGGTTTTGCCTTCTTCCTTCCCAAATTTAGTATTCTGATGCAATGCAAAGAAGAGTTTGTACAGAGTAGCCATTATGAAATAAACAACACAACAAATAGGTGTTTCAAGATTTTAAATCTGCAGGTAACACGACCAAAGTGAGTTTTTTTGTTTTGGAAAATAAAATGGAAAACTTTGGCTGAGGTGACAGATATTAATTGCCTCCAAACGGAGTTTCACTGTGATTTTCGGGTTCATTCTGTGAGAATTCCACAGGCAGTCAGCTTTAGGCGTGGATGAATCTGGGAACTGCTGGCTTCCTTGCGACTAAATCAAGCCCAATATCATTATGGATTCTTGCATTTCTTTGGCTTTTTTTCTGATTTTTCTTATTTATCATTGTTTGTAATGAATTTTCTGATGTGAGCTTTGGTTTTGAGGCTGCAATTTGGTTTTGAGGGCACAAGAGGAAGGTTCTTTTTCAATCAGGGCACAGCTGTTGTCTTGCTGCAATTCTGCTTGCTGTCATTGTTTTGGGTGCCTCAGCTGATTTGTGGATTCTTGTGTTGCAGTTTCCTAAATGTTTTCGGGGTCTGAGTCGGATTTGCCTTCTTATTCCCAAATTTTGTATTCTGATGCAACATAAGCAAGATTTTGGACAGAGTAGCCATTATGAAAGAAAAAAAAAAACACAGCAAATTGCCCTTTCAGGATTAGAAATCTATAGGCAACACGACCAAGATGAGTTTCTGTGTTTTGGAAAATGACATGGAACCCTTCTGCTGAGGGGACAGATTCTAATTCCCTCCAAATTGAGTGTGAGTGCGATTTTGAGGTGAATTCAATCAGAATTCCAAGGTCTGTCTGTGGAAGGGGGGGATGAATCCGAAAACAGCAAGTTTCCTTCTGTCTAAATCCAGCCAAATACCACAAAGGACTCTTGAATTTCTTTGGCTTTCTCAGATTTCCCTTATTTATCATGGTTTCTAATGAATTTTCTGATGTGAGCTTTGGTTTTGAGGATGGAATATGGAGTTCAGGGCACTGGATTAATGGTCTTGTTCAATCAGGGCACAGCTGTTGGCTTGCTCCAATTCTGTCTTGCTTTCAAGGTTTTGGGTGCCTCAGCCGATTTGTGGTTTCTTGAGCTGCAATTTCCTAAATGTTTTCTGGGTCTGAGTTGGTTTTCCCTTCTTCCTTCCCACATTTTGTATTCTGATGCAATACAAACAAGAGTTTTGACAGAGTAGCCATTATGAAATAAAAAAAAAAAAAACAACAAATTAGCGTTTGAAGCTTATAAATCTAAGGGTAACATGACCAAGGTGAGTTTTTGTGATTTGGAAAATAAAATGGAACACTTTGGCTGAGGTGACTGATATTATTGCCTCCAAACTGAGTCTTACTGCGATTTTCAGGTTAATTCAGTCGGAATTCCACAGGCAGTCAGCTGGAGCTGTGGATGAATCTGGGAACAGCCGGTTTCCTTGCAACTAAATCAAGCCCACTATCATTATGGATTCTTGCATTTCTTTGGCTTTTTCTCCATTTTCTTATTTATCATGGTTTGTAATGAATTTTCTGATGTGAGCTTTGGTTTTGAGGCTGCAATATTGAGTTCAGGGCACAAGAGGGAGGTTCTTTTTCAATCAGGGCACAGCTGTTGGCTTGCTCCAATTCTGGCTTGCTGCCATTGTTTTGGGTGCCTCAGCCGATTTGTGGTTTCTTGAGCGGCAATTTCCTTATTGTTTTCTGGGTCTGAGTCAGTTTTGCCTTCTTATTCCCATATTTTGTATTCTGATGCAATACAAGCAAGATTTGGACAGAGTAGCCATTATGAAAGAAAAAAAAAATACAGAAATTGCCCTTTCAGGATTAGAAATCTGCTGGCAACGTGATCAAGATTAGTTTCTGTGTTTTGGAAAATGACATGGAACCCTTCTGCTGAGGGGACAGATTCTAATTCCCTCCAAATTGAGTGTGAGTGCAATTTTGAGGTGAAATCAATCAGAATTCCAAAGTCTGTCAGTGGAAGGGGGGGATGAATCTTTAAACAGCCAGTTTCCTTGTGTCTAAATCCAGCCAAATATCACTAAGAACTCGTGCATTTCTTTGGGTTTTGTCTCATTTTTCTGATTTATCATGGTTTGTAATGAATTTTCTGATGTGAGCTTTGGTTTTGAGGCTGGCATATTGAGTTCAGGGCACCGGATCAATGGTCTTTTTCAAACAGGACACAGCTGTTGGCTTGTTGCAATTCTGGCTTGCTGTCATTGTTTTGCGTGCCTCAGCTGTTTTTGGTTTCTTTAGTGGCAATTTCCTACATGTTTTCTGGGTCTGAGTTGGTTTTGCCTTCTTCCTTCCCAAATTTTCTATTCTGACGTAATACAAACAAGAGTTTGGACAGAGTAGCCATTATGAAATAAAAAACACAACAAATATGCGTTTG
This sequence comes from Oryctolagus cuniculus, assembly GCF_964237555.1. NCBI lineage: Eukaryota > Metazoa > Chordata > Mammalia > Lagomorpha > Leporidae > Oryctolagus > Oryctolagus cuniculus. The sequence goes on from NC_091447.1 coordinate 72,966,071, forward strand.
AAGCTTATATATGTACAGGTAACACGAGCAAGGTAAGTTTTTGTGTTTTCGAAAGTAAAATTGAACACTCTGGCTGAGGTGACAGATATTAATTGCCTCCAAAACCGAGTTTCACTGCGATTTTTTTGTTAATTCATTCAGAAACCAAAGACACTCAGTTGGGAGGTGTGGATGAATCTGGAAACAGCCGTTTACATGGCCATAATTCAAGCCCAATATCCCTAAGAACTCCTGCATTTCTTTGGCTTTTTTCTCATTTTTCTTATTTATCATAGTTTGTAATGAATTTTCCGATGTGAGCTTTGCTTTTGAGGCTGGCATATTGAGTTCAGGGCACAAGAGGAAGGTTCTTTTTCAATCAGGGCACAGCTGTTGGCTTTCTCCAATTCTGGCTTGCTGTCATTGTTGTGGGTTCCTCAGCTGACTTTTGGTTTCTTGAGTGGCAATTTCCTACATGTTTTCTGGGTCTGAGTTGGTTTTGCCTTCTTCCTTCCCAAATTTTGTATTCTGACGTAATACAAACAAGAGTTTGGACAGACTAGCAATGATGAAATAAAAAACAAAACAAATAGGCATTTGAAGCTTAGAAATCTACAGGTAAGAAGACTAAGGTGAGTTTTTGAGTTTTGGAAAATAAAATGGAACACTTTGGCTGAGGTGACAGATATTAATTGCCTCCAAACCGAGTTTCACTGCGATTTTCAGGTTAATTCAGTCAGAAACCACAGACACTCAGCTGGGAGGTGTGGATGAATCTGGAAACAGCCGTTTACATGGCAATAAATCAAGCCCAATATTACTAAGAACTCCTGCATTTCTTTGGCTTTTTTCTCATTTTTCTTATTTATCATGGTTTGTAATGAATTTTCTGATGTGTGCTTTGGTTTTGAGACTGGTATATTGAGCTCAGGGCACAAGAGGAAGGTTCTTTTTCAATCAGGGCACAGCTGTTGGCTTGCTCCAATTCTGGCTTGCTGTCATTGTTGTAGGTTCCTCAGCTGACTTTTGGATTCTTGAGTGGCAATTTCCTAAATGTTTTCTGGGTCTGAGTTGGTTTTGCCTTCTTCCTTGCCAAATTTTGTATTCTGACGCAATACAAACAAGAGCTTGGGCAGAGTAGCCATTATGAAATAAAAAACAAAACAAATAGGCATTTGAAGTTTTGAAATCTACAGGTAAGAAGACTAAGGTGAGTTTTTGAGTTTTGGAAGATAAAATGGAACACTTTGGCTGAGGTGACAGATATTAATTGCCTCAAACCGAGTTTCACTGCGATATTCAGGTTAATTCAGTCAGAAACCACAGATACTCAGCTGGGAGGTGTGGATGAATCTGGAAACAGCCGTTTACATGGCAATAAATCAAGCCCAATATTACTAAGAACTCCTGCATTTCTTTGGCTTTTTTCTCATTTTTCTTATTCATCATGGTTTGTAATGAATTTTCTGGTGTGAGCTTTGGTTTTGAGGCTGGTATATTGAGCTCAGGGCACAAGAGGGAGGTTCTTTTTCAATCAGGGCACAGCTGTTGGCTTGCTCCAATTCTGGCTTGCTGTCATTGTTTTGGGTGCCTCAGCCGATTTGTGGTTTCTTGAGCGGCAATTTCCTAAATGTTTTCTGGGTCTGAGTCGGTTTTGCCTTCTTCCTTCCCAAATTTTGTATTCTGATGCAATACAAGCAAGATTTTGGCAGAGTAGCCATTATGAAAGAAAAAAAAAAACACAGAAATTGCCCTTTCAGGATTAGAAATCTACTGGCAACGTGATCAAATTAGTTTCTGTGTTTTGGAAAATGACATGGAACCCTTCTGCTGAGGGGACAGATTCTAATTCCCTCCAAATTGAGTGTGAGTGCAATTTTGAGGTGAAATCAATCAGAATTCCAAAGTCTGTCAGTGGAAGGGGGGGATGAATCTTTAAACAGCCAGTTTCCTTGTGTCTAAATCCAGCCAAATATCACTAAGAACTCGTGCATTTCTTTGGCTTTTGTCTCATTTTTCTGATGTATCATGGTTTGTAATGAATTTTCTGATGTGAGCTTTGGTTTTGAGGCTGGCATATTGAGTTCAGGGCACCGGATCAATGGTCTTTTTCAAACAGGACACAGCTGTTGGCTTGTTGCAATTCTGGCTTGCTGTCATTGTTTTGCGTGCCTCAGCTGTTTTTGGTTTCTTTAGTGGCAATTTCCTACATGTTTTCTGGGTCTGAGTTGGTTTTGCCTTCTTCCTTCCCAAATTTTCTATTCTGACGTAATACAAACAAGAGTTTGGACAGAGTAGCCATTATGAAATAAAAAACACAACAAATATGCGTTTGAAGCTTATATATGTACAGGTAACACGAGCAAGGTAAGTTTTTGTGTTTTCGAAAGTAAAATTGAACACTCTGGCTGAGGTGACAGATATTAATTGCCTCCAAAACCGAGTTTCACTGCGATTTTTTTGTTAATTCATTCAGAAACCAAAGACACTCAGTTGGGAGGTGTGGATGAATCTGGAAACAGCCGTTTACATGGCCATAATTCAAGCCCAATATCCCTAAGAAATCCTGCATTTCTTTGGCTTTTTTCTCATTTTTCTTATTTATCATGGTTTGTAATGAATTTTCTGATGTGAGCTTTGCTTTTGAGGCTGGCATATTGAGTTCAGGGCACAAGAGGAAGGTTCTTTTTCAATCAGGGCACAGCTGTTGGCTTTCTCCAATTCTGGCTTGCTGTCATTGTTGTGGGTTCCTCAGCTGACTTTTAGTTTCTTGAGTGGCAATTTCCTAAATGTTTTCTGGGTCTGACACGGTTTTTCCTTCCTAATCCCAAATTTTGTATTCTGACACAATACAAACAAGAGTTTGGACAGACTAGCAATGATGAAATAAAAAACAAAACAAATAGGCATTTGAAGCTTAGAAATCTACAGGTAAGAAGACTAAGGTGAGTTTTTGAGTTTTGGAAAATAAAATGGAACACTTTGGCTGAGGTGACAGATATTAATTGCCTCCAAACCGAGTTTCACTGAGATTTTCAGGTTAATTCAGTCAGAAACCACAGACACTCAGCTGGGAGGTGTGGATGAATCTGGAAACAGCCGTTTACATGGCAATAAATCAAGCCCAATATTACTAAGAACTCCTGCATTTCTTTGGCTTTTTTCTCATTTTTCTTATTCATCATGGTTTGTAATGAATTTTCTGGTGTGAGCTTTGGTTTTGAGGCTGGTATATTGAGCTCAGGGCACAAGAGGGAGGTTCTTTTTCAATCAGGGCACAGCTGTTGGCTTGCTCCAATTCTGGCTTGCTGTCATTGTTTTGGGTGCCTCAGCCGATTTGTGGTTTCTTGAGCGGCAATTTCCTAAATGTTTTCTGGGTCTGAGTCGGTTTTGCCTTCTTCCTTCCCAAATTTTGTATTCTGATGCAATACAAGCAAGATTTTGGCAGAGTAGCCATTATGAAAGAAAAAAAAAAACACAGAAATTGCCCTTTCAGGATTAGAAATCTACTGGCAACGTGATCAAATTAGTTTCTGTGTTTTGGAACCCTTCTGCTGAGGGGACAGATTCTAATTCCCTCCAAATTGAGTGTGAGTGCAATTTTGAGGTGAAATCAATCAGAATTCCAAAGTCTGTCAGTGGAAGGGGGGGATGAATCTTTAAACAGCCAGTTTCCTTGTGTCTAAATCCAGCCAAATATCACTAAGAACTCGTGCATTTCTTTGGCTTTTGTCTCATTTTTCTGATGTATCATGGTTTGTAATGAATTTTCTGATGTGAGCTTTGGTTTTGAGGCTGGCATATTGAGTTCAGGGCACCGGATCAATGGTCTTTTTCAAACAGGACACAGCTGTTGGCTTGTTGCAATTCTGGCTTGCTGTCATTGTTTTGCGTGCCTCAGCTGTTTTTGGTTTCTTTAGTGGCAATTTCCTACATGTTTTCTGGGTCTGAGTTGGTTTTGCCTTCTTCCTTCCCAAATTTTCTATTCTGACGTAATACAAACAAGAGTTTGGACAGAGTAGCCATTATGAAATAAAAAACACAACAAATATGCGTTTGAAGCTTATATATGTACAGGTAACACGAGCAAGGTAAGTTTTTGTGTTTTCGAAAGTAAAATTGAACACTCTGGCTGAGGTGACAGATATTAATTGCCTCCAAAACCGAGTTTCACTGCGATTTTTTTGTTAATTCATTCAGAAACCAAAGACACTCAGTTGGGAGGTGTGGATGAATCTGGAAACAGCCGTTTACATGGCCATAATTCAAGCCCAATATCCCTAAGAACTCCTGCATTTCTTTGGCTTTTTTCTCATTTTTCTTATTTATCATGGTTTGTAATGAATTTTCTGATGTGAGCTTTGCTTTTGAGGCTGGCATATTGAGTTCAGGGCACAAGAGGAAGGTTCTTTTTCAATCAGGGCACAGCTGTTGGCTTTCTCCAATTCTGGCTTGCTGTCATTGTTGTGGGTTCCTCAGCTGACTTTTAGTTTCTTGAGTGGCAATTTCCTAAATGTTTTCTGGGTCTGACACGGTTTTTCCTTCCTAATCCCAAATTTTGTATTCTGACACAATACAAACAAGAGTTTGGACAGACTAGCAATGATGAAATAAAAAACAAAACAAATAGGCATTTGAAGCTTAGAAATCTACAGGTAAGAAGACTAAGGTGAGTTTTTGAGTTTTGGAAAATAAAATGGAACACTTTGGCTGAGGTGACAGATATTAATTGCCTCCAAACCGAGTTTCACTGCGATTTTCAGGTTAATTCAGTCAGAAACCGCAGACACTCAGCTGGGAGGTGTGGATGAATCTGGAAACAGCCGTTTACATGGCAATAAATCAAGCCCAATATTACTAAGAACTCCTGCATTTCTTTGGCTTTTTTCTCATTTTTCTTATTTATCATGGTTTGTAATGAATTTTCTGATGTGAGCTTTGGTTTTGAGGCTGGTATATTGAGCTCAGGGCACAAGAGGAAGGTTCTTTTTCAATCAGGGCACAGCTGTTGGCTTGCTCCAATTCTGGCTTGCTTTCAAGGTTTTGGGTGCCTCAGCTGATTTGTGGTTTCTTGAGCGGCAATTTCCTAAATGTTTTCTGGGTCTGAGTTGGTTTTGCCTTCTTCCCAAATTTTGTATTCTGACGCCATACAAACAAGAGTTTGGGCAGAGTAGCCATTATGAAATAAAAAACACAACAAATAGGCGTTGGAAGCTTAGAAATCTACAGGTAACTCAACCAAGGTGAGGTTTTGTGTTTTGGAAAATGAAATGGAAGACTTTGGCTGAGGTGACAGATATTAATTGCCTCCAAACTGAGTTTCACTGTGATTTTCAGGTGAATTCAGTGAGAATTCCACAGGCAGTCAGCTGGAGGGGTGGATGAATCCGGGAACAGCCGGTTTCCTTGCGACTAAATCTAGCCCAATATCATTATGAATTCTTGCATGTCTTTGTATATTTTCTCATTTTTCTTATTTATCATGGTTTGTAATGAATTTTCTGATGTGAGCTTTGGTTTTGAGGCTGGTATATTGAGCTCAGGGCACAAGAGGAAGGTTCTTTTTCAATCAGGGCACAGCTGTTGGCTGGCTCCAATTCTGGCTTGCTGCCATTGTTGTAGGTTCCTCAGCTGACTTTTGGATTCTTGAGTGGCAATTTCCTAAATGTTTTCTGGGTCTGAGTCGGTTTTGCCTTCTTCCTTGCCAAATTTTGTATTCTGACGCAATACAAACAACAGCTTGGGCTGAGTAGCCATTATGAAATAAAAAACAAAACAAATAGGCATTTGAAGTTTTGAAATCTACAGGTAAGAAGACTAAGGTGAGTTTTTGAGTTTTGGAAGATAAAATGGAACACTTTGGCTGAGGTGACAGATATTAATTGCCTCCAAACCGAGTTTCACTGCGATATTCAGGTTAATTCAGTCAGAAACCACAGATACTCAGCTGGGAGGTGTGGATGAATCTGGAAACAGCCGTTTACATGGCAATAAATCAAGCCCAATATTACTAAGAACTCCTGCATTTCTTTGGCTTTTTTCTCATTTTTCTTATTTATCATGGTTTGTAATGAATTTTCTGATGTCAGCTTTGGTTTTGAGGCTGGTATATTGAGCTCAGGGCACAAGAGGAAGGTTCTTTTTCAATCAGGACACAGATGTTGGCTTGCTGCAATTCTGGCTTGCTGTCATTGTTTTGGGTGCCGCAGCCGATTTGTGGTTTCTTGAGCGGCAATTTCCTAAATGTTTTCTGGGTCTGAGTCGGTTTTGCCTTCTTCCTTCTCAAATTTTGTATTCTGATGCAATACAAGCAAGATTTTGGCAGAGTAGCCATTATGAAAGAAAAAAAAAAAAAAACACAGCAAATTGCCCTTTCAGGATTAGAAATCTACAGGCAACTCGACCAAGATGAGTTTCTATGTTTTGGAAAATGACATGGAACCCTTCTGCTGAGGGGACAGATTCTAATTCTCTCCAAATTGAGTGTGAGTGCGATTTTGAGGTGAATTCAATCAGAATTCCAAAGTCTGTCTGTGGAAGGGGGGGATGAATCTTTAAACAACCAGTTTCTTTGTGTCTAAATCCAGCCAAATACCACAAAGGACTCTTGAATTTCTTTGGCTTTCTCAGATTTCCCTTATTTATCATGGTTTGTAATGAATTTTCTGATGTGAGCTTTGGTTTTGAGGCTGGCATATTGAGTTCAGGGCACAAGAGGAAGGTTCTTTTTCAATCAGGGCACAGCTGTTGCCTTGCTCCAATTCTGGCTTGCTGTCATTGTTTTGGGTGCCTCAGCCGATTTGTGGTTTCTTGAGTGGCAATTTCCTAAATGTTTTCTGGGTCTGAGTTGGTTTTCCTTCTTCCTTCCCAAATTTTGTATTCTGACACAATACAAAGAAGAGTTTGGACAGAGTAGCCATTAGGAAATAAAAAACACAACAAATAGGCTTTTGAAGATACAGGTAACACGACCAAGGTGAGATTTTGTGTTTTGGAAAATAAAATGGAACACTTTGGCTGTGGTGACAGATATTAACTGCCTCCGTTCAGGTTAATTCAGTCAGAATTCCACAGGCAGTCAGCTGGATGGGTGGATGAATCCGGGAACAGCCGGTTTCCTTGCAACTAAATCCAGCCCAATATCATTCTTGATTCTTGCATTTCTTTGTCTATTTTCTCATTTTTCTTAATTTTAGTGGTTTGTAATGAATTTTCTGATGTGAGCTTTGGTTTTGAGGCTGGCATATGGAGTTCAGGGCACAAGAGGAAGGTTCTTATTCAATCAGGTCACAGCTGTTGGCTTGCTCCAATTCTGGCTTGCTGTCATTGTTTTGGGTGCCTCCGCCGATTTGAAGTTTCTTGAGCATCAATATCCTAAATGTTTTCTTGGTCTGAGTTTGTTTTCCTTCTTCCTTCCCAAATTTTGTATTCTGACACAATACAAACAAGAGTTTGGACAGAGTAGCCATTACGAAATAAAAAACACAACAAATAGGCTTTTGAAGCTACAGGTAACACGACCAAGGTGAGATTTTGTGTTTTCCAAAATCAAATGGAACAAGTTGGCTGTGGTGACAGATATTAACTGCCTCCGTTCAGGTTAATTCAGTCAGAATTCCACAGGCAGTCAGCTGGAGGGGTGGATGAATCCGGGAATAGCCGGTTTCCTTGCAACTAAATGAAGCCCAATATCATTATGGATTCTTGCATTTCTTTGGCTTTATTCTGATATTTCTTATTTATCATGGTTTGTAAGGAATTTTCTGATGTCAGCTTTGCTTTTGAGGCTGGCATATGGAGTTCAGGGCACCGGAGGAATGGTCTTTTTCAATCAGGGCACAGTAGCTGGCTTGCTCCAATTCTGGCTTGCTGTCATTGTTTTGGGTGCCTCCGCCGATTTGAGGTTTCTTGAGTGGCAATTTCCTAAACGTTTTCTGAGTCTCAGTTGTTTTTGTCCTCTTCCTTCCCAAATTTTGTATTCTGACGTAATACAAGAAAGATTTTGGACAGAATAGACATTATGAAATAAAAAACACATCAAATAGGCTTTTGAAAGCTACAGGTAACACGACCAAGGTGAGATTTTGTGTTTTGGAAAAAGATATGGAACACTTTTGCTGAGGTGACAGATATTAATTGCCTCCAAACCGAGTTTCACAGCGAATTTCATTTTAATTCAGTCAGAAACCACAGACACTCAGCTGGGAGGTATAGAAGAATCTGGAAACAGCCATTAACAAGGGAATAAATCAAGCCCAATATCACTAAGAACTCCTGCATTTCTTTGGATTTTTTCTGATTTTTCTTATTTATCATGGTTTGTAATGAATTTTCTGATCTGAGGTTTGGTTTTGAGGTTGCAATATCGAGTTCAGGACACCGGAGGAATGGTCTTTTTCAATCAGGGCACAGCTGTTGGCTTGCTCCAATTCTGTCTTGCTTTCAAGGTTTTGGCTTCCTCAGCGGCCCTTTGTTTCTTGAGCGGCAATTTCCTAAATGTTTTCTGGGTCTGAGTTGGTTTTGCCTTCTTCCTTCCCAAATTTTGTAATCTGACGCAATAGAAACAAAAGTTTGGGCAGAGTAGCCATTATGAAATAAAAAACACAACAAATAGGCGTTTGAAGCTTAGAAATCTACAGGTAACACAACCAAGGTGAGTTTTTGTGTTTTGGAAAATCAAATGGAACACTTTGGCTGAGGTGACAGATATTAATTGCCTCCAAATTGAGTTTCACTGCGATTTTCAGGTTAATTCAGTCAGAATTCCACAAGCTGTCAGCTGGAGGGGTGGATGAATCCGGGAACAGCAGGTTTCCTTGCGACTAAATCCAGCCCAATATCATTATGGATTCTTGCATTTCTTTGGCTTTTTTCTCATTTTTCTTATTTATCATGGTTTGTAATGAATTTTCTGATGTGATCTTTGGTTTTGAGGCTGCAATATGGAGTTCAGGGCACCGGAGGAATGGTCTTTTTCAAACAGGTCACAGCTGTTGGCCTGCTCCAATTCTGGCTTGCTGCCATTTATTTGGGTGCCTCAGCTGACTTTCGGTTTCTTGAGTGGCAATTTCCTAAATGTTTTCTGGGTCTGAGTTGGTTTTGCCGTCTTCCTTCCCAAATTTTCTTTTCTGAGGCACACAAACAAGACTTTGGACAGAGTAGACATTATGAAATAAAAAACACATCAAATAGGCTTTTGAAAGCTACAGGTAACACGACCAAGGTGAGATTTTGTGTTTTGGAAAAAGACATGGAACACTTTTGCTGAGGTGACAGATATTAATTGCCTCCAAACCGAGTTTCACAGCGAATTTCATTTTAATTCAGCAGAAACCACAGACACTCAGCTGGGAGGTATAGAAGAATCTGGAAACAGCCATTAACAAGGGAATAAATCAAGCCCAATATCACTAAGAACTCCTGCATTTCTTTGGATTTTTTCTGATTTTTCTTATTTATCATGGTTTGTAATGAATTTTCTGATCTGAGGTTTGGTTTTGAGGTTGCAATATCGAGTTCAGGACACCGGAGGAATGGTCTTTTTCAATCAGGGCACAGCTGTTGGCTTGCTCCAATTCTGTCTTGCTTTCAAGGTTTTGGCTTCCTCAGCGGCCCTTTGTTTCTTGAGCGGCAATTTCCTAAATGTTTTCTGGGTCTGAGTTGGTTTTGCCTTCTTCCTTCCCAAATTTTGTAATCTGACGCAATAGAAACAAAAGTTTGGGCAGAGTAGCCATTATGAAATAAAAAACACAACAAAAAGGCGTTTGAAGCTCAGAAAAATACAGGTAACACGACCAAGGTGAGTTTTTGTGTTTTGGAAAATAAAATGGAACACTTTGTTGAGGTCACAGATATTAATTGCCTCCAAACTGAGTTTCACTGCGATTTTCAGGTGAATTCAGTCAGAAGTCCACAGGCAGTCAGCTGGAGGTGTGGATGAATCCGGGAACAGCCGGTTTCCTTGCGACTAAATCAAGCCCAATATCATTCTTGATTCTTGCATTTCTTTGGCTTTTTTCTCCTTTTTCTTATTTATCATGGATTGTAATGAATTTTCTGATGTGAGCTTTGGTTTTGAGGCTGCAATATTGAGTTCAGGGCACCTGAGGAATGGTCTTTTTCAAACAGGGTACAGCTGTTGGCTTGCTCCAATTCTGGCTTGCTGTCATTGTTTTGGGAGCCTCAGCTGACTTTTGGTATCTTGAGCGGCAATGTCCTAAATGTTTTCTGGGTCTGAGTTGGTTTTGCCTTCTTCCTTCCCAAATTTTGTATTCTGATGGAATACAAACAAGAGTTTGGACAGAGTAGTCATTATGAAATAAAAAACACAACAAATAGGCGTTTGAAGCTTATAAGTCTACTCGTAATGAGACCAAGGTGAGTTTTTGATTTTGGAAAATAAAATGGAACACTTTGGCTGAGGTGACAGATATTAATTGCCTCCAAACTGAGTTTCCCTGCGATTTTCAGGTTAATTCATCATAATTCCACAGGCAGTCAGCTGGAGGGGTGGATGAATCTGGGAACAGCCAATTTCCTTGCGACTAAATCAAGCCCAATATCATTATGGATTCTAGCATTTCTTTGGCTTTTGTCTCATTTTTCTTATTTATCATGGTTTGTAATGAATTTTCTGATGTGAGCTTTGGTTTTGAGGCTGCAATATGGAGTTCAGGGCACAAGAGGAAGGTTATTTTTCAAAAAGGGCACAGCTGTTGACTTGCTCCAAGTCTGCCTTGCTGTCATTGTTTTGGGTGCCTCAGCTGACTTTTGGTTTCTTGAGCGGCAATTTCCGAAATGTTTTATGGGTCTGAGAGGTTTTTACCTTCTTCCTTCCCAAATTTTGTATTGTGACGCAATACAAACATGAGTTCAGACAGAGTAACGATTATGAAATAAAAAACACAACAAATAGGCGTTTGAAGCTTAGAAATCTACAGGTTCACGACCAAGGTGAGTTTTTGTGTTTTGAAAAATCAAATGGAACACTTTGGCTGAGGTGACAGATATTAATTGCCTCCAAACTGAGGTTCACTGCGATTTTCCGGTTAATTCAGTCATAATTCCACAGGCATCAGCTGGAGGGGTGGATGAATCTGGGAACAGCCAATTTCCTTGCGACTCAATCAAGCCCAATATCATTATGGATTCTTGCATTTCTTTGGCTTTTGTCTCATTTTTCTTATTTATCATGGTTTGTAATGAATTTTCTGATGTGAGCTTTGGTTTTGAGGCTGCAATATGGAGTTCAGGGCACCAGAGGAAGGTTATTTTTCAAAAAGTGCACAGCTGTTGACTTGCTCCAAGTCTGCCTTGCTGTCATTGTTTTGGGTGCCTCAGCCGATTATTGGTCTTTTGAGCGACAATTTACTACATGTTTTCAGGGTCTGAGTTGGTTTTGCCTTCTTCCTTCCCAAATGTTGTATTCTGACGCCATACAAACAAGAGTTTCGGCAGGGTAGCCATTATGAAATAAAAAACACCACAAATAGGCTTTTGAAGCTTAGAAATCTACAGGTAACACAACAAAGGTGAGTTTTTGTGTTTTGGAAAATAAAATGGAACACTTTGGCTGAGGTGACAGATATTAATTGCCTCCAAACTGAGTTTCACTGCGATTTTCCGGTTAATTCAGTCAGATCCACAGGCAGTCAGCTGGAGGTGTGGATGAATCCGGGAACAGCTGGTTTCCTTGCGACTAAATCAAGCCCAATATCATTCTTGATTCTTGCATTTCTTTGGCTTTTTTCTCCTTTTTCTGATATAGCATGCTTTGTAATGAATTTTCTGATGTGAGCTTTGGTTTTGAGGCTGCAATATGGAGTTCAGGGCACCGGAGGAATGGTCTTTTTCAAACAGGGCACAGCTGTTGGCCTGCACCAATTCTGGCTTGCTGTCATTGTTTTGAGTGCCTCAGCCGATTTGTGGTTTCTTGAGCGGCAATTTCCTAAATGTTTTCTGGGTCTGAGTTGGTTTTGCCTTCTTCCTTCCCAAATTTTGTATTCTGACGCCATGCAAACAAGAGTTTCGGCAGGGTAGCCATTATGAAATAAAAAACACCACAAATAGGCTTTTGAAGCTTAGAAATCTACAGGTAACACAACAAAGGTGAGTTTTTGTGTTTTGGAAAATCAAATGGAACACTTTGGCTGAGGTGACAGATATTAATTGCCTCCAAACTGAGTTTCACTGCGATTTTCAGATTAATTCAGTCAGAATTCCACAGGCAGTCAGCAGGAGGGGTGGATGAATCCGGGAACAGCCCGTTTTCTTGCGACTAAATGAAGCCCAATATCATTATGGATTCTTGATTTCTTTGGCTTTTTTCTCATTTTTCTTATTTATCATGGTTTGTAATGAATTTTCTGATGTGAGCTTTGTTTTTGAGGCTGTAATATGGAGTTCAGGGCACCGGGGGAACGGTCTTTTTCAAACAGAGCACAGCTGTTGGCCTGCTCCAATTCTGGCTTGCTGTCATTGTTTTGGGTGCCTCCGCCAATTTGAGGTTTTTTGAGCAGCAATTTCTTAAAAGTTTTCTGGGTCTGAGTTGGTTTTGCCTTCTTCCTTCCCAAATTTAGTATTCTGACGCAATACAAACAAGAGTTTGGGCAGAGTGGCCATTATGAAATAAAAAACACAACAAATAGGTTTTGAAGCTTAGAAATCCAGAGGTAACATGACCAAGGTGAGTTTTTGTGTTTTGGAAAATCAAATGGAACAGTTTGGCTGAGGTGACATATATTAATTGCCTCCAAACTGAGTTTCACTGCGATTTTCCGGTTAATTCAGTCAGAATTCCACAGGCAGTCAGCTGGAGGGGTGGATGAATCTGGGAACAGGCAGTTTCCTTAAAACTAAATCCATTCCAACATCATTATGGATTCTTGCATTTCTTTGGCTTTTGTCTCATTTTTCTGATTTATCATGGTTTGTAATGAATTTTCTGATGTGAGCTTCGGTTTTGAGGCTGGCATATGGAGTTCAGGGCACAAGAGGAAGGTTCTTATTCAATCAGGGCACAGCTGCTGGGTTACTCCAATTCTGGCTTACTGTCATTGTTTTGGTTGCCTCCGCCGATTTGAGGTTTCTTGAGCATTAATTTCCTAAATGTTTTGTTCGTCTGAGTTGGTTTTCCTTCTTCCTTCCCAAATTTTGTATTCTGACCCAATACAAAAAAGAGTTTGGACAGACTTGCCATTTTGCCATAAAAAAAAAACACAATAAATAGGCGTTTGAAGCTTAGAAATCCACAGGTAATACGACCAAGGTGAGTTTTTGTGTTTTGGAAAAGAAAATGGGACACTTTGGCTGAGGTGACAGATATTAATTGCCTCCAAACTGAGTTTCCCTGCGATTTTCCGGATAATTCCGTCAGAATTCCACAGGCAGTCAGCTGGAGGGGTGGATGAATCTGGGAATAGCCGGTTTCCTTTTGACTAAATCAAGCCCAATATCATTATGGATTCTTGCGTTTCTTTGGCTTTTTTTCTCATTTTTCTTATGTATCATGGTTTGTAATGAGTTTTCTGATGTGAGCTTTGGTTTTAAGCTGGCATATTCAGTTCAGGGCACCAGAGGAAGGTTGTTTTTCAATCAGGGCACAGCTGTTGGCCTGCTCCAATTCTGGCTTGCTGTCATTGTTTTGGGTGCCTCAGCTTATTTGTGGATTCTTGAGTGGCAATATCCTAAATGTTTTCTGGGTCTGAGTTAGTTTTGCATTCTTATTCCCAAATTTTGTATTCTGATGCAATACAAGCAAGATTTTGACAGAGTAGCCATTATGAAAGAAAAAAAAAAAAACAAAGCAAATTGGCCTTTCATGTTTAGAACTGTACAGGCAAGACAATCAAGATGAGTTTCTGTGTTTTGGAAAATGACTTGGACTCCTTCTGCCGAGGGGACAGATACTAATTTCCTCCAAATTGAGTGTGAGTGCAATTTTGAGGTGAATTCAATCAGAATTCCAAAGTCAGTCTGTTTAAGGGTGGGATGAATCCTGAAACAGCCAGTTTCCTTGTGTCTAAATCCAGCCAAATATCACAAAGGACTCTTGCATTTCTTTGGCTTTTTCACATTTCCCTTATTTATCATGGTTTGTAATGAATTTTCTGATGTGACCTTTGGTTTTGAGGCTGCAATATGGAGTTCATGGCACAAGAGAATGGTTCTTTTTCAATTGGGGCACAGTTGTTGGCTTGCTCCAATTCTGGCTTGCTGTCATTGTTGGGTGCCTCAGCTGACTTTTGGTTTCTTGAGGGTCAGTTTGCTGAATATTTTCTGGGTCTGAGTTGGTTTTCCCTTCTTCATACCCAAATTGTGTATTCTCATGCAATACAAGCAAGATTGTTGACAGAGTAGCCATTATGAGAGAAAACAAAAAACACAGCAAATTGGCCTTTCAGGATTAGAAATCTACAGGCAACATGACCAAGATGAGTTTCTGTGGTTTGGAAAATGATATGGAACCCTTCTGCTGAGGGGAGAGATACTAATTCATCCAAATTGAATGTGAGTGGGATTTTGAGGTGAATTCAATCAGAAGTCCAAAGTCAGTCTGTGGATGGGGGGATGAAACTGGAAACAGCCAGGTTCCTTTTGTCTAATCCCGCCAAGTATCACAAAGGACTCTTGCATTTCTTTGGCTTTTTCACATTTCCATTATTCATCATGGTTTGTAATGAATTTTCTGATGTGAGCTTTGGTTTTGAGGCTGCAATATGGAGTTCAGGGTAACGGAGGAATGGTCTTTTTCAAACAGGGCACACCTGTTGGCCTGCTCCAATTCTGGCTTGCTGTCATTGTTTTGGGTGCCTCAGCTGACTTTTAGTTTCTTGAGCGGCAATTTCCTAAATGTTTTCTGGGTCTGAATTGGGTTTGCCTTCTTCCTTCCCAAATGTTGTATTCTGATGCCATACAAACAAGAGTTTGGGGAGAGTAGCCATTATGAAGTAAAACACAACAAATAGACATTTGAAGCTTTGAAATCTACAGGTAACACGACCAAGGTGAGGTTTTGTGTTTTGGAAAATCAAATGGAACACTTTGGCTGAGGTGACAGATATTAATTGCCTCCAAACTGAGTTTCACTGTGTTTCTCCGGTTAATTCACTCAGAATTCCACAGGCTGTCAGCTGGAGGGGTGGATGTATCTGGGAACAGCCAGTTTCCTTGCGACTAAATCAAGCCCAATATCATTATGGATTCTTCCATTTCTTTGGCTTTTTTATCATTTTTCTTATTTTTTATGGTTTGTAATGAATTTTCTGATGTGAGCTTTGGTTTTGAGGCTGCAATATGGAGTTCATGGCACAAGAGGAAGGTTCTATTTCAATCAGGGCACAGCTGTTGTCTTGCTCCAATTCTGGCTTGCTGTCATTGTTTTCGATACCTCAGCTAATTTGTGGTTTCTTGAGCGGCAATTTCCTAAATGTTTTGTGCATCTGAGTTGGTTTTTCCTTCTTCCTTCCCTAATTTTGTATTCTGAGGCAACACAAACAAGAGTTTGGACAGAGTAGCAATTATGAAATAAAAACCACAACAAATAGGCATTTGAAGCTTAGAAATCTACAGGTAACATTACCAAGGTGAGTTTTTGTGTTTTGGAAAAAAAAATGGAACACTTTGGCTGAGGTGACAGATATTAATTGCCTCCAAACTGAGTTTCACTGCGATATTCAGGTGTATTCAGTCAGAATTCCACAGGCAGTCAGCTGGAGGGGTGGATGAATCCGGGAACAGCCAGTTTCCTTGCAACTAAATCAAGCCCAATATCATTATTGATTCTTGCATTTCTTTGGCTTTTTTCTCCTTTTTCTTATTTATCATGGGTTGTAATGAATTTTCTGATGTCAGCTTTGGTTTTGAGGCTGAAATATGGAGTTCAGGGCACCGGGGGAATGGACCTTTTAAACAGGGCAAAGCTGTTGGCCTGCTCCAATTCTGGCTTGCTGTCATTGTTTTGAGCCTCAGCCGATTTGTGGTTTCCTGAGCTGCAATTTCCTACATGTTTTCTGCGTCTGAGTTGGTTTTGCCTTCTACCTTCCCAAATTTTGTATTCTGATTTCTACAAACAAGAGTTTGGGGAGAGTAGCCATTATGACATAAAAAACACAGCAAATAGGATTTTGAAGCTTATAAATCTACAAGTAACATGACCAAGGGGAGTTTTTGTGTTTTGGAAAAAAAAATGGAACACTTTGGCTGAGGTGACAGATATTAATTGCCTCCAAACTGAGTTTCACTGCGATTTTCAGGTTAATTCAGTCAGAATTGCACAGGCAGTCAGCTGGAGGGGTGGATGAATCCGGGAACAGCCGGTTTCCTTGCGACTGAATCAAGCCCAATGTCATTATGAATTCTTGCATTTCTTTGGCTTTTTTCTATGTTTTCTTATTTATCATGGTTTGTAATGAATTTTCTGATGTGAGCTTTGGTTTTGAGGCTGCAGTATGGAGTTCACGGCACAGGAAGTATGGTCATTTTAAACAGGGTACAGCTGTGGCTTGCTCCAATTCTGGCTTGCCTTCATTGTTTTGGCTGCCTCAGCTGATTTTGGTTTCTTGAGCGGCAATTTTTTAAATGTTTTCTGGGTCTGAGTTGGTTTTACCGTCTTCGTATCCAAATTTTCTTTTCTGCTGCCATACAAACAAGAGTTTGGGCAGAATAGCCATTATGAAATAAAAAACACAACAAATAGGCATTTGAAGCTTAGAAATCTACAGGTAACATGACCAAGGTGAGTTTTTGTGTTTTGGAAAATAAAATGGAACACTTTGGCTGAGGTGACAGATAGTAATTGCCTCCAAATGGAGTTTCACTGTGATTTTCAGGTTAATTCAGTTAGAAATCCACAGGCAGTCAGCTGGAGGTGTGGATGAATGTGGGAACAGCCGGTTTCCTTGCGACTGAATCAAGCCTAATATTATGGATTCTTGCATTTCCTTGTCTTTTTTCTCATTTTTCTTATTTTTTATGGTTTGTAATGAATTTTCTGATGTGAGCTTTGGTTTTGAGGCTGCAATATGGAGTTCAAGGCAGAAGAGGTAGGTTCTTTTTCAATCAGGGTACAGCTGTTGGCTTGCTCCAATTCTGGCTTGCTATCATTGTTTTGGGTGCCTCAGCTGACTTTTGGTTTCTTGAGTGGCAATTTCCTAAATGTTTTCTGGGTCTGAGTTGGTTTTGCCTTCTTCCTTCCCAAATTATGTATTCTGATGCCATAGAAACAATAGTTTCAGCAGAGTAGCCACTATGAAATAAAAAACACAACAAATAGGCGTTTAAACCTTCAAAATCTACCAGTAACATGACCAAAGTGAGTTTTTGTGTTTTGGAAAATCAAATGGAACACTTTGGCTGAGGTGACAGATAGTAATTGCCTCCAAACTGAGTTTCACTGCGATTTTCAGGTTAATTCAGTCAGAATTCCACAGGCTGTCAGCTGGAGGTGTGGATGAATCCGGGAACAGCCGGTTTCCTTGTGACTATTCAGGCCAAATGTCATTATGGATTCTTGCATTTCTTTGGATTTTTTCTATGTTTTCTTATTTATCATGGATTGTAATGAATTTTCTGATGTGAGCTTTGGTTTTGAGGCTGCAATATGGAGTTCAGGGCACCAGAGGAATGGTCTTTTTCAAACAGGGCACAGCTGTTGGCCTGCTTCAATTCTGGCTTGCTGTCATTGTTTTGGGTGCCTCAGCTGATTTTTGGTTTCTTGAGCGGCAATTTCCTAAATGTTTTCGGGGTCTGAGTTGGTTTTGCCTTCTTCCTTCCCAAATTATGTATTCTGATGGCACACAAACAAGAGTTTGGGCAGATTAGCCATTATGAAATAAAAAACACAAGAAATAGGCATTTAAACCTACAAAATCTACTGGTAACTTGACCAAAGTGAGTTTTTGTGTTTTGGAAAAACAAATGGAACACTTTGGCTGAGGTGACAAATAGTAATTGGCTCCAAACTGAGTTTCACTGGGATTTTCAGGTGAATTCAGTCAGAATTCCACAGGCAGTGAGCTGGAGCAGAGGATGAATCCGGGAACAGCCGGTTTCCTTGTGACTAATAAGGCCAAATGTCACTATGGATTCTTGCATTTCTTTGGCTTTTTTCTCTGTTTTCTTATTTATCATGGTTTGTAATGAATTTTCTGATGTGAGCTTTGGTTTGTGGCTGAATATGGAGTTCAGGGCACCAGAGGAATGGTCTTTTTCAATCAGGGCACAGCTGTTGTCCTGCTCCAATTCTGGCTTCCTGTCATTGTTTTGAGTACCTCAGCCGATTTGTGGATTCTGTGCGGCAATTTCCTAAATGTTTTCTGGGTCTGAGTTGGTTTTGCCTTCCTCCTTCCCAAATTTTGTATTCTGACGGCATACAAACAAGAGTTTGGGGAGAGTAGCCATTATGAAATGAAACACAAAACAAACAGGCATTTGAAGCTTAGAAATCTACAGGTAACATGACCAAGGTGAGTTTTTGTGTTTTGGAATATAAAATGGAACACTTTGACTGTGGTGACAGATATTAATTGCCTCCAAACTGAGTTTCACTGCGATTTTCAGGTTAATTCAGTCAGAATTCCACAGGCAGTCAGCTGGAGGAGTGGATGAATCGGGGAACAGCCGGTTTCCTTGTGACTGAATCAAGCCCAATATCATTATGGATTCTTGCATTTCTTTGGCTTTTTCTCCTTTTTCTTCTTTATCATGGTTTGTAATGAATTTTCTGATGTGAGCTTTGGTTTTGAGGCTGCAATCTGGAGTTCAGGGTGCAAGAGGAAGGCTCTTTTTCAAACAGGGCACAGAAGTTGGCCTGCTCCAATTCTGGCTTGCTGTCATTGTTTTGGGTGCCTCAGCCGATTTGTGTATTCTGAGCGGCAATTTCCTAAATGTTTCTGGGTCTGAGTTGGTTTTGCCTTCTTCCTTCCCAAATTTTGTATTCTGATGCCATACAAACAAGAGTTTCAGCAGAGTAGCCACTATGAAATAAAAAACACAACAAATAGGCGTTTAAACCTTCAAAATCTACAGGTAACATGACCAAAGTGAGTTTTTGTGTTTTGGAAAATCAAATGGAACACTTTGGCTGAGGTGACAGATACTAATTGCCTCCAAACTGAGTTTCACTGCGATTTTCAGGTTAATTCAGTCAGAATTCCACAGGCTGTCAGCTGGAGGTGTGGATGAATCCGGGAACAGCCGGTTTCCTTGTGACTATTCAGGCCAAATGTCATTATGGATTCTTGCATTTCTTTGGATTTTTTCTATGTTTTCTTATTTATCATGGATTGTAATGAATTTTCTGATGTGAACTTTGGTTTTGAGGCTGCAATATGGAGTTCAGGGCACCAGAGGAATGGTCTTTTTCAAACAGGGCACAGCTGTTGGCCTGCTTCAATTCTGGCTTGCTGTCATTGTTTTGGGTGCCTCAGCCGATATGTGGTTTGTGAGTGGCAATTTCCTAAATGTTTTCTGGGTCTGAGTTGGTTTTGCCTTCTTCTTCCCAAATTTTGTATGCTGACGCCATACAAATAAGAGTTTCGGCAGAGTAGGCATTATGAAATAGAAAAACACAACAAAAGGGGTTTGAAGCTTAGAAATCTACAGGTAACACGACCAAGGTGAGATTTGTGTTTTGCAAAATCAAATGGAACACTTTGGCTGAGGTGACAGATATTAATTGCCTCCAAACTGAGTTTCCCTGCGATTTTCAGGATAATTCTGTCAGAATTCCACAGGCAGTCAGCTGGAGGGGTGGATGATTCCTGGAACAGCCGGTTTCCTAGCGACTAAATCAAGCCCTATATCATTATGGATTCTTGCATTTCTTTGGCTTTTTTCTCCTTTTTCTTATTTATCATGGTTTGTAATGAATGTTCTGATGTGAGCTTTGGTTCTGAGGCTGGCATATTGAGTTCTGGGCAGAAGAGGAAGGTTCTTTTTCAAACAGGGCACAGCTGTTGGCTTGCTCCAATTCTGGCTTGCTGTCATTGTTTTGCATGCCTCAGCTGACTTGGTTTCTTGAGTGGCAATTTCCTAAATGTTTTCTGGGTCTGAGATGGTTTTGCCTTCTTCCTTCCGAAATTTTGTATTCTGACGCCAAACAAACAAGAGTTTGGGCAGAGTAGCCATTATGAAATGAAAAACACAACAAATAGGCATTTGAAGCTTAGAAATCTACAGGTAACACGACCAAGGTGATTTTTTGTGTTTTGGAAAATAAAATGGAACACTTTGGCTGAGGTGACAGATATTAATTGCCTCCAAACTGAGTTTCACTGCGATTTTCAGGTTAATTCAGTCAGAATTCCACAGGCAGTCAACTGGAGGGGTGAATGAATCCGCGAACAGCCGGCTTCCATGTGACTAAATCAAGCCCAATAACATTACGGATTCTTGCATTTCTTTGGCTTTTTTCTCCTTTTTCTTATTTATCATGGTTTGTAATGAATTTTCTGATGTGAGCTTTGGTTTTGAGGCTGCAATATGGAGTTCAGGGCACCAGAGGAAGGCTCTTTTTCAAACAGGGCACAGCAATTGGCCTGCCCCAATTCTGGCTTGCTTTCATTGTTTTGGAATCCTCAGCCGATTTGTGGTTTCTTGAGTGGCAATTTCCTAAATGTTTTCTGGGTCTGAGTTGGTTTTGCCTTCTTCCTTCCCAAATTTTGTATTCTGACGCCATACAAACAAGAGTTTGGGCAGAGTAGCTATTATGAAATAAAAAACACAACAAATAGGCATTTGAAGCTTAGAAATCTACAGGTAACATGACCAAGGTGAGTTTTTGTGTTTTGGGAAATAAAATGGAACGCTTTGGCTGAGGTGACAGATATTAATTGCCTCCAAACTGAGTTTCACTGCGATTTTCAGGTTAATTCAGTCAGAATTCCACAGGCAGTGAGCTGGAGCAGAGGATGAATCCAGCTACCGCCGGTTTCCTTGTGACTAATAAGGCCAAATGTCATTATGGATTCTTGCATTTCTTTGGCTTTTTTCTCTGATTTTCTATTTATCATGGTTTGTAATGAATTTTCTGATGTGAGCTTTGGTTTTATGGCTGCAATATGGAGTTCAGAGCACCGGGGGAATGGTCTTTTTCAAACAGGGCACAGCAGTTGGCCTGCTCCAATTCTGGCTTGCTGTCATTGTTGTGGGTGCCTCAGCCGATATGTGGTTTGTGAGCGGCAATTTCCTAAATGTTTTCTGGGTCTGAGTTGGTTTTGCCTTCTTCCTACCCAAATTTTGTATTCTGATGCCATACAAACAAGAGTTTCGGCAGAGTAGCCATTATGAAATAGAAAAACACAACAAATAGGCGTTTGAAGCTTAGAAATCTACAGGTAACACGACCAAGGTGAGATTTGTGTTTTGCAAAATCAAATGGAACACATTGGCTGAGGTGACAGATATTAATTGCCTCCAAACTGAGTTTCACTGCGATTTTCAGGTTAATTCAGTCAGAATTCCACAGGCAGTCAACTGGAGGGGTGAATGAATCCGCGAACAGCCGGCTTCCATGTGACTAAATCAAGCCCAATAACATTACGGATTCTTGCATTTCTTTGGCTTTTTTCTCCTTTTTCTTATTTATCATGGTTTGTAATGAATTTTCTGATATGAGCTTTGGTTTTGAGGCTGCAAAATGGAGTTCAGGGAGCAAGAGGAATGTTCTGTTTCAAACAGGGCACAGCTATTGGCCTGCCTCAATTCTGGCTTGCTTTCATTGTTTGGGATCCACAGCTGATTTGTGGTTTCTTGATTGGCAATTTGCTAAATGTTTTCTGGGTCTGAGTTGGTTTTCCCTTCTTCCTTCCCAAATTTTGTATTCTGACGCCATACAAACAAGAGTTTGGGTAGAATAGCCATTATGAAATAAAAAACACAACAAATAGGCATTTGAAGTTTAGAAATCTACAGGTAACACGACCAAGGTGAGTTTTTGTGTTTTGGAAAATAAAATGGAACACTTTAGCTGAGGTGACAAATATTAATTGTCTCCAAAATGAGTTTCACTGCTATTTTGAGGTTAATTCAGTCAAAATTCCATAGGCAGTCAGCTGGAGGGGTGGATGAATCCGGGAGCAGCCGGTTTCCTTGCGACTATATCAAGCCCGATATCATTACGGATTCTTGCATTTCTTTGTCTTTTTTCTCCTTTTTCTTATTTATCATGGTTTGTAATGAATTTTCTGATGTGAGCTTTGGTTCTGAGGCTGGCATATTGAGTTCAGGGTAAAAGAGGAAGGTTCTTTTTCAAACAGGGTACAGCTGTTGGCTTGCTCCACTTCTGGCTTGCTGTCATTGTTTTGGGTCCCTCAGCCGATTTGTGGTTTCTTGAGTGCCAATTTCCTAAATGTTTTCTGGGTCTGAGTCGGTTTTGCCTTCTTATTCCCAAATTTTGAATTCTGATGCAATACAAGCAAGATTTTGGAGAGTAGCCATTATGAAAGAAAGAAAAAAAAAAAAAAAACACAGCGCATTGCCCTTTCAGGATTAGAAATCTACAGGCAACACGACCAAGATGAGTTTCTGTGTTTTGGAAAATGACATAGAACGCTACTGCTGATGGGACAGATTCTAATTCCCTCCCAAATGAGTGTGAGTGCGATTTTGAGGTGAATTCAATCAGAATTCCAAAGTCAGTCTGTGGAAGGGGGGGATGAATCTGGAAACAGCCAGTTTCTTTGTGTCTAATTCCAGCCAAATATCACAAAGGACTCTTGCATTTCTTTGGCTTTTTCACATTTCCCTAATTTATCATGGTTTGTAATGAATTTTCTGATGTGAGCTTTGGTTTTGAGGCTGGCATTTTGAGTTCAGGGCACCGGAGGAATGGTCTTTTTCAAACAGGGCACAGCTGTTGGCCTGCTCCAATTCTGGCTATTGTCTTTGTTTTGGGTGCCTCAGCTGAAATTTGGTTTCTTGAGTTTCACTGCGATTGTCAGGTTAATTCAGTCAGAATTCCACAGGCAGTCAGCTTTAGTGGTGGATGAATCTGGGAACAGCCGGTTTCCTTGCAACTAAATCAAACCCAATATCATTATGGATTCTTGCATTTTTTTGGCTTTTTTCTCTTGTTTCTTATTCATCATGGTTTGTAATGAATTTTCTGATGTGAGCTTTGGTTTTGAGGCTGGCATATTGAGTTCAGGGCACAAGAGGAAGGTTCTTTGTCAATCAGGGCACAGCTGTTGGCTTGCTCCACTTCTGGCTTGCTGTCATTGTTTTGAGTGCCTCAGCCGATTTGTGGTTTCTTGTGTGGCAATTTCCCAAATGTTTTCAGGGTCTGAGTTGGCTTTGCCTTCTTCCTTCCCAAATTTTGTATTCTGATGCAATGCAAAGAAGAGTTTGTACAGAATAGCCATTATGAAAGAAAAAACACAACAAATAGGCGTTTGAAGCTTAGAAATCTACAGGTAACATGACCAAGGTGAGTTTTTGTGTTTATGAAAATAAAATGGAACACTTTGGCTGAGGTGACAGATATTAATTGCCTCCAAACTGAGTTTCACTGTGATTTTCAGGTTAATTCAGTCAGAATTCCACAGGCTGTCAGCTGGAGGGGTGGATGAATCCGGGAACAGCCGGTTTCCTAGCGACTAAATCAAGCCCTATATCATTATGGATTCTTGCATGTTTTTGGCTTTTTTCTCTTTTTTCTTATTTATCATGGTTTGTAATGAATTTTCTGATGTGAGCTTTGGTTTTGAGGCTGGCATATTGAGTTCAGGGCACAAGAGGAAGGTTCTTTTTCAATCAGGGCACAGCTGTTGGCTTGCTCCACTTCTGGCTTGCTGTCATTGTTTTGGGTGCCTCAGCAGATTTGTGGTTTCTTGTGTGGCAATTTCCTAAATGTTTTCGGGGTCTGAGTTGGTTTTGCCTTCTTCCTTCCCAATTTTTGTATTCTTATGCAATACAAGCAAGATTTTGGACAGAGTAGCCATTATGAAAGAAAAAAAAAAAAAACACAGCAAATTGACCTTTCAGGATTAGAAATCCATAGGCAACACAACCAAGGTGAGATTCTGTGTTTTGGAAAATGACATGGAACGCTTCTGCTGAGGGGACAGATTCTAATTCCCTCCAAATGGAGTGTGAGAGCGATTTTGAGGTGAATTCAATCATAATTCCAAAGTCGGTCTGTGGAAGGGGGGATGAATCTGGAAACAGCCAGTTTCTTTGTGTCTAAATCCTGCCAAACATCACAAAGGACTTTTACATTTCTTTGGCTTTTTCACATTTCCCTTATTTATCATGGTTTGTAATGAATTTTCTGATGTGAGCTTTGGTTTTGAGGCTGGCATATTGAGTTCAGGGCAGAAGAGGATGGTTTTTTTCAATCAGGGCACAGCTGTTGGCTGGCTGCAGTTCTGGCTTGCTGTCCTTATTTTGAGTACCTCAGCCGATTTGTGGTTTCTTGTGTGGCAATTTCCCAAATGTTTTCTGGGTCTGAGTTGGCTTTGCCTTCTTCCTTCCCAAATTTTGTATTCTGATGCAATACAAGCGAGATTTTCGACAGAGTAGCCATTATGAAATAAAAAACACAACTAATAGGCGTTTGAAGCTTAGAAATCAACAGGTAACATGACCAAGGTGAGTTTTTGTGTTTTGGAAAATAAAATGGAACACTTTGGCTGAGGTGACAGATATTAATTGCCTCCAAACTGAGTTTCACTGCGATTTTCAGGTTAATTCATTCATAATTCCACAGGCAGCAGCTGGAGGGGTGGATGAATCCGTGAACAGCTGGTTTCCTAGCGACTAAATCAAGCCCTATATCATTATGGATTCTTGCATTTTTTTGGCTTTTTTCTCTTTTTTCTTATTTATCATGGTTTGTAATGAACTTTCTGATATGAGCTTTGGTTTTGAGGCTGGCATATTGAGTTCAGGGTACAAGAGGAAGGTTCTTTTTCAATCAGGGCACAGCTGTTGGCTTGCTCCAATTCTGGCTTGCTGTCATGGTTTTGGGTGCCTCAGCTGACTTTTGGTTTTTTGAGCTGCAATTTCCTAAAAGTTTTCTGGGTCTGAGTTGGCTTTGCCTTCTTCCTTCCCAAATTTTGTATTCTGATTCAATACAAGCAAGATTTTGGTCAGAGTAGCCATTATGAAATAAAAAACACAACAAATAGGTGTTTGAAGCATACAAATTTACAGGTAACATGACCAAGCTGTTTTTGTGTTTTGGAAAATGAAATGGAACATTTTGGCTGAGGTGACAGATATTAATTGCCTCCAAACTCAGTTTCACTGCGATTTTCAGGTTAATTCAGTTAATTCAGTTAGGATTCCACAGGCTTGCATTTCTTCAGCTTTTTCACATTTCCCTTATTTATCATGGTTTGTAAGAATTTTCTGATGTGAGCTTTGGTTTTGAGGCTAGCATATTGAGTTCAGGGCACAAGAGGAAGGTTCTTTTTCAATCAGGGTACAGCTGTTGGCTTGCTCCACTTCTGGCTTGCTGTCATTGTTTTGGGTGCCTCAGCTGATTTGTGGTTTCTTGTGTGGCAATTTCCTAAATGTTTTCGGGGTCTGAGTTGGTTTTGCATTCTTCCTTCCCAATTTTTGTATTCTGATGCAATACAAGCAAGATTTTGGAGAGTAGCCATTGTGAAAGAAAAAAAAAAAAACACAGCAAATTGACCTTTCAGGATTAGAAATCCATAGGCAACACAACCACGATGAGATTCTGTGTTTTGGAAAATGACATGGAACGCTTCTGCTGAGGGGACAGATTCTAATTCCCTCCAAATGGAGTGTGAGAGCGATTTTGAGGTGAATTCAATCAGAATTCCAAAGTCAGTCTGTGGAAGGGGGGGTTGAATCTGGAAACAGCCAGTTTCTTTGTGTCTAAATCCTGCCAAATATCACAAAGGACTCTTGCATTTCTTTGGCTTTTTCACATTTCCCTTATTTATCATGGTTTGTAATGAATTTTCTGATGTGAGCTTTGGTTTTGAGTCTGGCATTTTGAGTTCAGGGCACCGGAGGAATGGTCTTTTTCAAACAGGGCACAGCTGTTGGCCTGCTCCAATTCTGGCTATTGTCTTTGTTTTGGGTGCCTCAGCTGAAATTTGGTTTCTTGAGTTTCACTGCGATTGTCAGGTTAATTCAGTCAGAATTCCACAGGCAGTCAGCTTTAGTGGTGGATGAATCTGGGAACAGCCGGTTTCCTTGCAACTAAATCAAACCCAATATCATTATGGATTCTTGCATTTTTTTGGCTTTTTTCTCTTGTTTCTTATTCATCATGGTTTGTAATGAATTTTCTGATGTGAGCTTTGGTTTTGAGGCTGGCATATTGAGTTCAGGGCACAAGAGGAAGGTTCTTTTTCAATCAGGGCACAGCTGTTGGCTTGCTCCACTTCTGGCTTACTGTCATTGTTTTGGGTGCCTCAGCCGATTTGTGGTTTCTTGAGTGCCAATTTCCTAAATATTTTCTGGGTCTGAGTCGGTTTTGCCTTCTTATTCCCAAATTTTGAATTCTGATGCAATACAAGCAAGATTTTGGAGAGTAGCCATTATGAAAGAAAGAAAAAAAAAAAAAACACAGCGCATTGCCCTTTCAGGATTAGAAATCTACAGGCAACACTACCAAGATGAGTTTCTGTGTTTTGGAAAATGACATAGAACGCTTCTGCTGAGGGGACAGATTCTAATTCCCTCCCAAATGAGTGTGAGTGCGATTTTGAGGTGAATTCAATCAGAATTCCAAAGTCAGTCTGTGGAAGGGGGGGATGAATCTGGAAACAGCCAGTTTCTTTGTGTCTAATTCCAGCCAAATATCACAAAGGACTCTTGCATTTCTTTGGCTTTTTCACATTTCCCTAATTTATCATGGTTTGTAATGAATTTTCTGATGTGAGCTTTGGTTTTGAGGCTGCAATATAGGGTTCAGGGCACCGGAGGAATGGTCTTTTTCAAACAGGGCACAGCTGTTGGTGTGCTCCAATTCTGGCTATTGTCTTTGTTTTGGGTGCCTCAGCTGAAATTTGGTTTCTTGAGTTTCACTGCGATTGTCAGGTTAATTCAGTCAGAATTCCACAGGCAGTCAGCTTTAGTGGTGGATGAATCTGGGAACAGCCGGTTTCCTTGCAACTAAATCAAGCCCTATATCATTATGGATTCTTGCATGTTTTTGGCTTTTTTCTCTTTTTTCTTATTTTTAATGGTTTGTAATGAATTTTCTGATGTGAGCTTTGGTTTTGAGGCTGGCATATTGAGTTCAGGGCACAAGAGGAAGGTTCTTTTTCAATCAGGGCACAGCTGTTGGCTTGCTCCACTTCTGGCTTGCTGTCATTGTTTTGGGTGCCTCAGCAGATTTGTGGTTTCTTGTGTGGCAATTTCCTAAATGTTTTCTGGGTCTGAGTTGGTTTTGCGTTCTTCCTTCCCAATTTTTGTATTCTGATGCAATACAAGCAAGATTTTGGACAGAGTAGCCATTATGAAAGAAAAAAAAAAAAAAAACACAGCAAATTGCCCTTTCAGGATTAGAAATCTACAGGCAACTCGACCAAGATGGGTTTCTGTGCGATTTTCAGGTGAATTCAGTCAGAATTCCACAGGCAGTCAGCTGCAGGGGTGGATGAATCCGGGAACAGCCAGTTTCCTTGCGACTAAATCAAGCCCAATATCATTATGGATGCTTGCATTTCTTTGGCTTTTTTCTCATTTTTCTTATTTATCATGGTTTGTAATGAATTTTCTGAGGTGAGCTTTGGTTTTGAGGCTGCAATATGGAGTTCAGGACACTGGGGGAATTGTTTTTTTGAAACAGGGCACAGCTGTTGGCCTGCTCCAATTCTGGCTTACTGTCATTGTTTTGGGTGCCTCAGCTGAATTTTGGTTTCTTGATCAGCAACTTCCTAAATGTTTTCTGGGTCTGAGTTCGTTTTGCCTTCTTCTTAACAAATTTTGTATTCTGATGCGTT
Organism: Oryctolagus cuniculus; assembly: GCF_964237555.1. NCBI lineage: Eukaryota > Metazoa > Chordata > Mammalia > Lagomorpha > Leporidae > Oryctolagus > Oryctolagus cuniculus. The sequence continues at coordinate 72,993,976 of NC_091447.1, forward strand.
ACAAACAAGAGTTTGGACAGAGTAGCCATTATGAAATAAAAAACATAACAAATATGTTTTGAAGCTTATAAACCTGCAGGTAACACGACGAAGGTGAGTTTTTGTGTTTTGGAAAATAAAATGGTCTGAGGTGACAGATAATAATTGCCTCCAAGCTGAGTTTCACTGCGATTTTCAGGTGAATTCAGTCAGAATTCCACAGGCTGTCAGCTGGAGGGGTGGATGAATCTGGGAACAGCTGGTTTCCTTGTGACTAATAAGGCCAAATGTCATTATGAATTCTTGCATTTTTTTGGGTTTTTTCTCCGTTTTCTTATTTATCATGGTTTGTAATGAATATTCTGATGTGAGCTTTGGTTTTGTGGCTGCAATATGGAGTTAAGGGCATGGGAGGAATGATCTTTTTCAAACAGGGCACAGCTGTTGGCCTGCTTCAATTCTGGCTTCCTGTCATTGTTTTGGGTGCCTCAGCCGATTTGTGCATTCCGAGTGGTAATTTCCTAAATGCTTTCTGGGTCTGAGTTGGTTTTGCCTTCTTCCTTCCCAAATTTTGTATTCTGACGCCATACAAACAAGAGTTTCGGCAGAGTAGCCATTATGAAACAAAAAACACAACAAATAGGCATTTGAAGCTTATAAATCTACCGGTAACATGACCAAAGTGAGTTTTTGTGTTTTGGAAAATCAAATGGAACACTTTGGCTGAGGTGACAGATATTAATTGCCTCCAAACTGAGCTTCACTGTGATTTTCAGGTTAATTCAGTCAGAATTCCACAGGCAGTCAGCTGGAGGGGTGGATGAATCCGGGAACAGCCGGTTTCCTTGCGACTAAATCCAGCCCAATATCATTATGGATTCTTGCATTTCTTTGGCTTTTTTCTCATTTTTCTTATTTATCATGGTTTGTAATGAATTTTCTGATGTGAGCTTTGGTTTTGAGGCTGCAATATGGAGTTCACGGCACTGGAAGAATGGGCTTTTTCAAACAGGGTACAGCTGTTGATTTGCTCCAATTCTGGCTTGCCTTCATTGTTTTGGGTGCCTCAGCTGATTTGTGGTTTCTTAAGCGGCAATTTCCTAAATGTTCTCTGGGTCTGAGTTGGTTTTGCCGTCTTCCTTCTCAAATTTTCTTTTCTGATGCCATACAAACAAGAGTTTGGACAGAGTAGACATTATTAAATAAAAAACACAACCAATCGGCGTTTGAAGCTTAGAAATCTACAGGTAACACGACCAAGGTGAGTTTTTGTGTGTTGGGAAATACAATGGAACACTTTGGCTGAGGTGCCAGATATTAATTGCCTCCAAACTGAGTATCCCTGTGATTTTCAGGTTAATTCAGTCAGAATTCCACAGGTAGTCAGCTGGAGGGGTGGATGAATCCGGGAACAGCCGGTTTCTTTTTGACTGAATCAAGCCCAATATCATTATGGATTCTTGCATTTCTTTGGCTTTTTTCTCCTTTTTCTTATTTATCATGGTTTGTAATGAATTTTCTGATGTGAGCTTTGGTTTTGAGGCTGCAATATGGAGTTCAGGGTGCAAGAGGAAGGTTCTTTTCAAACAGGGCACAGCTGTTGGCCTGCTCCAAGTCTGGCTTGCAGTCATTGTTTTGGGTGCCTGTGCTGATGTGTGTTTCTTGAGCGGGAATTTGACAAATGTTTTCTGGGTCTGAGTTGGTTTTGCCTTCTTTCTTCCCAAATTTTGTATTCTGACGCCATGAAAACAAGAGTTTGGGCAGAGTAGCAATGATGAAATAAAAAACACAACAAATAGGCGTTTGAAGCTTAGAAATGTACAGGTAACACGACCAAGGTGAGTTTTTCTGTTTTGGAAAATGAAATGGAACACTTTGGCTGAGGTAACAGATAGTAATTGCCTCCAAACTGAGTTTCACTGCGATTTTCAGGTTAATTCAGTCAGAATTCATCAGGCAGTCAGCTGGAGGGGTGAATGAAACCAGGAACAGCCAGTTTCCTTGTGATTAAATCAAGCCCAATATCATTATGGATTCTTGCATTTCTTTGTTTTTTTTCTCATTTTTCTTATATATCATGGTTGTAATGAATTTTCTGATGTGAGCTTTGGTTTTGAGGCTGCAATATGGAGTTCACGGCACAAGAGGAAGGTCCTTTTTCATTCAGGGCACAGCTGTTGGCTTGCTCCTATTCTGGCTTGCTGTCATTTTTTGGGTGCCTCAGCCGATTTGTGGTTTCTTGAGCGGCAATTTCCTACATGTTTTCTGGGTCTGAGTTGGTTTTGCCTTCTTCATTCTCCAATGTTGTATTCTGACGCAATACAAACAAGAGTTTGGACAGAGTAGACATTATTAAATAAAAAACACAACCAATCGGCGTTTGAAGCTTAGAAATCTACAGGTAACACGACCAAGGTGAGTTTTTGTGTGTTGGGAAATACAATGGAACACTTTGGCTGAGGTGCCAGATATTACTAGCCTCCAAACTGAGTTTCACTGCGATTATCAGGTTAATTCAGTCAGAATTCCACAGGCAGTCAGCTGGAGGGGTGGATGTATCTGGGAACAGCCGGTTTCCTTGCGACTAAATCAAGCCCAATATCATTATGGATTCTTGCATTTCTTTGGCTTTTTTCTCATTTTTCTTATTTATCATGGTTTGTAATCAGTTTTCTGATGTGAACTTTGGTTTTGAGGTTGCAATATGGAGTTCAGGGCACAAGAGGAAGGTTCTTTTTCAATCAGGGCACAGCTGTTGGCTTGCTCCAATTCTGGCTTGCTGTCATAGTTTTGAGTGCCTCAGCCGATTTGTGGTTTTGTGAGCAGCAATTTCCTAAATGTTTTCTGGGTCTGAGTTGGTTTTGCCTTCTTCCTTCCCAAATTTTGTATTCTGACGCCATACAAACAAGAGTTTCGGCATAGTAGCCATTATGAAATAAAAAACACAACAAATAGGCATTTGAAGCTTTGAAATTTAGAGGTAACATGACCAAGGTGAGTTTTTGTGTTTTGCAAAATCAAATGGAACACTTTGGTTGAGGTGACAGATATTAATTGCCTCCAAACTGAGTTTCACTGTGATTTTCAGGTTAATTCAGTCAGAATTCCACAGGCAGTCAGCTGGAGGGGTGGATGAATCCGGGAACAGCCGGTTTCCTTGTGACTAAATCAAGCCCAATATCATAATGAATCCTTGCATTTCTTTGGCTTTTTTCTCATTTTTCTTATTTATCATGGTTTCTCATGAATTTTTTGATGTCAGCTTTGGTTTTGAGGCTGGCATATTGAGTTCAGGGCACAAGAGGAATGGTCTTTTTCAAACAGGGCACAGCTGTTGGCCTGCTTCAATTCTGGCTTACTGTCATTATTTTGGATGCCTCAGCCGATTTGTGGTGTCTTGAGCGGCAATTTCCTAAATGTTTTCTGGGTCTGAGTTGGATTTGCCGTCTATCTTCCCAAATTTTGTATTCTGATGCCATACAAACAAGAGTTTGTCAGAGTAACCATTATGAAATAAAAAAACACAACAAATAGGCTTTTGAAACTTAGACATCTACAGGTAAAACAACCAAGGTGAGTTTTTGTGTTTTGGAAAATCAAATGGAACACTTTGGCTGAGGTGACAGATATTAATTGCCTCCAAATTGAGTTTCACTATGATTTTCAGGTTAATTCAGTCAGAATTCCACAGGCAGTCAGCTGGAGGGGTGGATGAATCCAGGAACGGCCAGTTTCCTTGCAACTAAATCAAGCCCAATGTCATTATGGATTCTTGCATTTCTTTGGCTTTTTTCTTATTTTTCTTATGTATCATGGTTTGTAATGAATTTTCTGATGTGACCTTTGGTATTGAGCCTGCTATTTTGAGTTCAGGGCACAAGAGTATTGGTCTTTTTCAAACAGGGCACAGCTGTTGGCTTGCTCCAATTCTGGCTTGCTGTCATTGTTTTGGGTGCCTCAGCTGATTTGTGATTTCTTGAGTGCCAATTTCCTAAATATTTTCTGGGTCTGAATCGGTTTTGCCTTCTTATTCTCAAATTTTGTATTCTGATGTAATACAAGCAAGATTTTGGACAGAGTAGTCATTAGGAAAGAAAAAAAAAAAACAGAGCAAATTGCCCTTTCGGGAGTAGAAATCTACAGGCAACACGACCAAGATGAGTTTCTGTGTTTGGGAAATGACATGGAACCCTTTTCCTGAGGGGACAGATTCTAACTCCCTAAAAATTGAGTGTGAGTGCCATTTTGAGGTCAATTCACTCAGAATTCCAAAGTCAGTCTGTGGAAGGGGGCAATGAATCTGGAACCAGCCAGTTTCCTTGTGTCTAAATCCAGCCAAATATCACAAAGGACTCTTGCATTTCTTTGGCTTTTTCACATTTCCCTTATTTATCATAGTTTGTAATGAATTTTGTGATGTTAGCTTTGGTTTTGAGGTGGCAATATTGAGTTCAGGGCACAAGAGGAATGGTCTTTTTCAAACAGGGCACAGCTGTTGGCTTGCACCAATTCTGGCTTCCTGTCATTGTTTTGGGTGCCTCAGCTGATTTGTGGTTTCTTGAGTGGCAATTTCCTACATATTTTCTGGGTCTGAGTCAGTTTTGCCTTCTTATTCCCAAATTTTGTATTCTGATGCAATAGAAGCAAGATTTTGGACAGAGTAGCCGTTAGGAAAGAAGAAAAAAACACAGCAAATTGGCCTTTCAGGATTAGAAATCTACAGGCAACACGACCAAGATGAGTTTCTGTGTTTTGGAAAATGAAATGGAACACTTCTGCTGAGGGGACAGATACTAATACCCTCCAAATTGAGTGTGAGTGCGATTTTGAGATGAATTCAATCAGATTCCAAAGTCAGTCTGTGGAAGGGGGACGAATCTGGAAACAGCCAGTTTCCTTGTGTCTAAATCCAGTCAAATATTACAAAGGACTCTTGCATTTTTTTGGTTTTTCCACATTTCCCTTATTTATCATGGTTTGTAATGAATTTTCTGATGTGAGCTTTGGTTTTGAGGCGGCAATATAGAGTTCAGGGCACCGGAGGAATGGTCTTTTTCAAACAGGGCACAGCTGTTGGCTTGCTCCACTTCTGGCTTGCTGTCATTGTTTTGGGTGCCTCAGCTGACTTTTGGTTTCTTGAGCGGCAATTTCCTAAATGTTTTCTGGGTCTGAGTTGGTTTTGCCTTCTTCCTTCCCAAATTTTGTATTCTGACACCATACAAACAAGAGTTTGGACAGAGTAGCCATTATGAATTAAAAAAGACAACTAATAGGCATTTGAAGCTTAGAAATTTAGAGGTAACATGACCAAGGTGAGTTTTTGTGTTTTGGAAAATCAAATGGAACACTTTGGCTGAGGTGACAGATATTAATTGCCTCCAAATTGAGTTTCACTGTGATTTTCAGGTTAATTCAGTCAGAATTCCACAGGCAGTCAGCTGGAGGTGTGAATGAATCCGGGAACGGCCGGTTTCCCTGCGACTAAATCAAGCCCAATATCATTATGGATTCTTGCATTTATTTGGTTTTTTTCTCTTTTTTCTTATGTATCATGGTTTGTAATGAATTTTCTGATGTGAGCTTTTGTTTTGAGGCGGCAATATTGGGTTCAGGGCACAAGAGGAATGGTCTTTTTCAATCAGGGCACAGCTCTTGGCTTGCTCCAATTCTGGCTTGCTGTCCTTGTTTTGGGTGCCTCAGCTGACTTTTGGTTTCTTGAGTGGCAATTTCCTACATGTTTTCTGGGTGTGAGTCAGTTTTGCCTTCTTCCTTCCCAAATTTTGTATTCTGATGCAATACAAGCAAGATTTTGGACAGAGTTAGCTCTGTGTCCATTCTTCTCTCTCTGTACTAGATGAATAAAAAGACAGTGTAAAATGATTTGAAAAGAACTATAAGGGGTCGGCGCTGTGGTGCTGCTGCCAATTGGGGAGTGAACCAGCAGATGGAAAACACCTCTCTCTCTCTCTCTCTCTCTCTGTGCCTCTCCTTCTCTGTAACTCTGACTTCTAAATAAAAAAATGAATCTTAAAAGAAGTATAAACATCAATAAAACACAAATGAAAATTGTATTCTCAAAACTGGATATTAAACCATGCCTTCCTCACCTCTGTTAAAAGTTACATTCTATCATAGTCATTTATGATTTCTAGGGCCAAAGTAGTAAATAAGATTTTTCTGGAAGAGACAGAGGTTATGAGGGAGCCAGGATTTGGGGTCAGTTAGCAGAAGTGAGTGTCACTCTTTCAGATTTGATGCAGGAAAGGAACAGCAACTGATCCCTGAGATTTTGGTGTGTGAAGGAAAGGAAGGAGGGACTTAACAAAAGCAAATGCCCTCTGGTTGTGGGCACCCACCCCTGACTGCAGCTTTTTGGAGGAACAGCTGGTGTCTCTAGGGATGCTGCAGCCTGGACTCCATTTCCCAGAGTTCCCAGTAGCTCCGAGGTATTCTGCTTTTCAAATACCTGTGGGCATGCACCTGCCACTGCCTTTCCCTGGGGCTCAGAGTTGGACCAGGGGAGTTCATTCCTTGATCAGTGTCAACCCTGGGGGCTATGCTGCTCCTTCTCTGGCATTTACTGCAACTCCTGCTCTGCACGTGCGATCCCAGGCAGTTTCCGAGTGCTCACCCTGAGCCTGCCTCCTGCTGCTTCTTCCCTCTTCATCCACCAACTGTGGGTCCCACATGCCAGGGACTCTCTTCCCCACACTCCCAATTTCACTCCTCGTGTATCTGGAAGAAAGGGTACCTGCTCCAGGGACTTTCTGCTGCAGGTTTGGCATGCAGGAAGGGGCGGAGACACATGTGGGAGAAGTGTGCCAGCGATCCTGGCAGCTTCTCCCGAGGTCAGGGCTGGGACCCGGGCTGCTCTGTCTCCCACCTCTATTTCCCAGGCTCAAAGTGCCCGGACTCTCTCCTGCAGTACCTCACCTAAACTGTCCCTAATGTGCTTTATTTAGTGGTTACAGGAGAGAGGGGGCAGCGTTCTGGGAACCTGCACTCACAGGGAAGGAAGGCAGAAAGACTCCTGATCTCCACAGTTAAATAAGCCGGGTTCCCACTGTGGGTGGTCTCAGAATGCAGTCTGGCCTGGTCTCTTGATGTTTCCTGGGCTGGTTCCTGCAGGGTGGGGCTGGATGGCCCTCAGGAGGGAGCCTGGGGCAGCAGAGGGGTGGGCAGGAGGATCTGTCTAGGATCTGCCCCACTGCTCTCATCCTGCACCTCATCTTCCTGGTGGGAAGCAGTGTGAAGCGTGAATAGCTGCTTTGTGTGTTGATCCCTCTCAAGTATTAATTATCAAATTTTTCCAATGTGGAATTTGAAGCTGTTCCAGAAACATGGGGTGGGAAATCTCCCTTCTTTCAAACAGGCACAGAGACAGTGGAGGATCCAAGGAGTTTCTATTAATGGCCCTAGGCTCAGCTGGAATGATTTCCTGAGAATTGAGCATCAAATTCAAGTTTCTTAGCTGTTACAGCATTGGTGGGTTTAAATGGCAGCCTACATGATTAGAACCACATTTCCAATGGTCAGTGGGTCCAGTATGTTTGTAAAAGAGATGCCAGGGACAGATTTATTAGGACAGATTTATGACTGGAGTTTACAAAAGCAGAACTTAGGACATCTTCCCTCCCTAGACAAGATTTCAGTGGGCAGCTGTTTCACACATTAATTGTGAGCATACACTTTTAAAGGCTTGTGTTGGATGGGGTCCACTTCTCTTTCTTTGATGATGTATTTGGCTGCTTTTCATTTTCTGTCTTCAGCTATCTCTTCTCCTGTTAGCAAGGCTGTCAACTGTTTTGACCTGCCACTGATCCCTTTGCAAAGTGAGAAGGGAACCAAAATTAATGCAAGTCTACTGTGTTGTCAATAACTGGAGCTACTTTTTTAAAGATTTATTTATTCATTTGAAAGAGTTACACAGAGAGGAGAGAGAGAGAGAGAGAAAGAGAGAGAGGTCTTCCATCCGATGGTTCATTCCCCAATTGGCAGCAATAGCTGGAGGTATGCCAATTTGGAGCCAGTAGCCAGGAGCTCCTTCTGAGATGAAGCTGATTTTTTAAATAATTATTTATTTATTTGAAAGGCAGAACTTTGTCCAGGTCTCATAGGTGGGTGCAGGAGATGAGGGATTTGGGCCAACTTCTACTGTTTTCCCAGTCCACAGCAGAGAGCTGGATGGGAAGTGCAGCAGCCAGGATCCCAACCGGCACCCATATAGGATGCTGACAAGGCAGGCAGTAGCTTTACCCACTATGCAACAGTGCTGCCCACTAACGGGAGCTCTTTTAATCTGAGTTTGCATAAAGAGGAGAATTACAGCATCATAAATACAGATAAGTAACGGTATTTCTCTGCCCAGCACTTTATATTACCCAGTGCTCCACTGAGAATCTTACATTCCACACTGTGTAATTTAGAAGGCCAGTTACTTATCTTATTTTGGGTTCTGTGTTTAAACCCATGACACTTTTGACATAGGAGGATATTAGTTCTACAATTTCATAGAGACTGGTCTTTGGAAGCATCGATAGAAGTTATAACTGTGAGAGTGGTAAGAAAGAAGAGGGGAAGAAATAAGTGCCCCTTACCCCTTTCAGAGATGTCCACAAGTGCAGTAGAAGATATGCCCTATGGTTGACTTTCTGGGACAAACTGTGTTTGAGTGCTTCACATGTTCTGATAGAAAGGTGTTGCCACCAGGTTATTAGTATATTTTGTTAGTTTTTAAAGATTTATTTATTTATTTGAAAATCAGAGTTACACAGAGAGAGAAGGAGAGGCAGAGAGAGAGAGAGAGAGAGAGAGGTCTTCCATCAGGTTCATTTCCCCAATGGCTTCATCATTGTGAACTTTGCTCAGTTCCTGACCTATACCTTTCCTTTAACCTAGTACTTTGCCATGTAGTAGCCCATGAAAACTGCAGACTGCATAAATTAATGAATACTTGGAGGGTTGTGATTTCTTAGAGGAACATCATGAGACAGAAGGAATAAAACAAAACAAAAGTATCCTCCATATATAGAAGGTACACTGTTTTTGCAAGCCACAGAGAAGAGGAAGAAGCAGGAAAGTAGTGAGACTGGAAAGTTTGCGGCAAAGGTAATAGGCACTGGTCAAGAATTTAACAAGCCCATTAGGAAAACATTAAGGTTTCCTTACTTCCATGTAGACTCTGCCCTCTTATGGTGAACAGGGTCCTCTAAACCCACTTGTTGCACAAATGAAAACCCAAGCATTGTCTTCTCCCACAGATGGAGTCTGCTATTGGTTTTGATTTACATTTCCCTAATGGCTAGTGATATTGGGCATGTTCATCTATGTCTTGACCATTGAGATTTCTTCTTCTGAGAAACATCTGTTCTGATCCTTGCCCATTTCTTAGCTGTACATTTTGCTTCTTATTTGGAGATTTTCCCAGTTCAATATATGTATGTTATGGCTATCAATCTTTTGTCATAGTCAGAGTTTTCAATGTTTCCTGCCATTCTGTCCATTGTATCTTTACTCTGTTGAATACTTTGTTGTGAAGATGTATCTTAATATGATATGCTCAAATTTCTATATTTTATTTTTGTTACTTGTGCTTTTGGAATCTTACCCAAAACTGTTATCTATGCTTATGTTTTATAGTTTCTCATATGTTTACTTAGTTTCTGGCTTTATATTTAGACTTTTAATTCACCTTGAGTTGCTTTTACATAGTGTATGAGGTTTTGGGTATATTTTCAGGCTTCTACATATGGATAATCACTTTCCTTTAAACCATATGCTAAAGGGGTTCTTCTTTCTCCTGTTTGTTTTCTTTCCTTTGTTAAATAGGAGTTGCCTGTAGAAAAGTCGGTTTATTTCAGCTGCCTATACTTTTACATTGAACTATGAGTCTGTTTTCCAACAGTGCTAACACTGTTTCTATATTTTTAAGATTTATTTATTTATTGGAAAGGCCAGATGCTTCTTCCAAGTCTCTCATGTGGGTGCCAGCACCGTAGAACATGGTCCATCTTCCACCAATTTCCCAGGTGCATTAGTAGGGAGCTGGATTGGAAGTGGAGCACCTGGTCTCCTAACAGCAACATATGGGATGCATGCACAGCAGGTCAAGGCTTTAACCCAGTACACCACAGCACCAAACCCTTCCTTATTTACTTCTGCTGTGATCTTTCATTATTCACTTTTTTCTACTGCCCTGCAACTTGACTCCTTCCTGTTTTTTTTCTGGGTCCTAGACGATGGTAGTAGGTGGCTTCTGGGATCTTTTTGTGTTAGTAGATACTTGGTAATCTAAAATCACAGTTTTTAGTTTCTATATTTCTCTGCTAATCACTAGGACCTTCTGGATGACAATAGAAAATGCTGGCAGAAATGAGGATATATTAATTTGCTAAGAAAATACCACAGAGAATATGATTTAAATCATGGAATTTTACTTCTCAGAGTTGTAGAGCTTGAAAATATCAGATCAAGGTGCTTAAATAGGCTCGATTTTTCCAGAAGCCTTTCTCCGATGTGACAGACACATCTACCATTTGATCTGCTTAAAAGCACTTTCTTCAGGTAGAGTCATGTTGCTGGTTAGCACTTCCGTGTTAGAGTTTTAGGGAGGCACATTTCAGTCCATAACAGCAAAAGGGTCCCTGTGGTCTACTTCAATGACAGCCATCTCTGCGGAGGACAGAAAGTTTGGAATCAGCGTTAGGATTTCTCACAGTATTACTGTCAGTGCTATCTCCATCAAATGTGCATTCATGTACACACAAATCTACCTGTACTCATAAACACATTCAACAGTGGAAATGCCTGATGCTTGTGTATGGGTAACATCAATATAATAATCCATAAGATGACCTATTAGCAGACATTAAAAAGAGAATTAGAAAGAATGACAACAAAATCTGCAGTTACCTATATTTATGTCTATATGTATGATATTCAGTATTTATAGTTGCTAAAAGATGAATACTGATGTGTGGGAATAAAAGCTAAACCTTACCTTGCAATATTGCAGCCTAGTCTACATGAAAGATGTCTTCCTAAAACCATTCACTGGGCCCACTCTGTGGCATAGTAGATTAAGCATCCACCTGCAGCACCAGCATCCCACATGGGCACCAGTTTGAGTCCCTGCTCCTGCACTTCCAATCCAGCTCTTTACTAATGGCCTAGGAAAGCAGTGCAATATGCCCTGAGTGCTTGGGCCCCTGCACCCATGTGAGAGACCTGGAGGAAGCTGCTGGCTCCTGGCTTCTGGCACCTGGCTTCAGATCGGCCCAGCTCCAGCCATTCTGGCCATTTAGGGGTGAACCAGTTGATAGAAGACCTCTCTATCTCTTCCTCTCTATATCTGTAACTCTGCCTCACAATAAAGAAATACATTTTTAAAAACCTTTCACATGTTAAATTTCTTAATTGTTTTAAAGATTTATTTATTTATGTACAAGTCGAGTTACAGACAGAGAGGATAGACAGAGAGAAAGAGAGAGGTCTTCCATCTGGTGTTCACTCCCTAATTGATTGCAACTGCCAGAGCTGTGCTGATCTGAAGCCAGGAGCCAGGAGCTAGTTCCCAGTCTCCCAGATGGGTACAGGGGCCCAAAGACTTGGGCCATCTTCTACTACTTTGCCAGGCCATAGCAGAGAGCAGGATCAGAAGTGGAGCAGCTGAGTATTGAACCGGCCCCCATATGGGATGCTGGCACTTCAGTCCAGGGTGTTAACCTGCTCCACCACAGCACCAGTCCAACATTTTAAATTTCTGATACTCTAAAGTAGTACAGGATTGCATTACATCTAGGAAAGATGCATTTAAAAATTATAAATCAAGTGCATTTTAGCAGAAGTTTTAACAAATACTTCTGATTTTCTCAGCATTATATATAAATAAATGACATAATGAGTCATTGTCAGATTTTTAGCTTTTGACAGCCACTTATAATATTTCACAGCTTTTTGAAATGTATTGCTAGTGTGTTTTTCTCAACACATGCACTGGATTTTACCAGTTTAGTGCACATGGAGTTGCCTCTTATAGGATTTGCATTTTAATGGGTTTTCATGGCACATGTAATCAACATCTGCAAAGCCTCTAAAACACATAAATAATAACATGAATCAGGCTTTTTTCTTAAATATTAATTTATTTATTTGAAAGTGTTGCACAAATAGAGGAGAGGTAGAGAGAGAGAGAGAGACAGACAGAGACAGAGAGGTCTTCCATCAGCTGGTTTACTCCCAGTTGGCCGCAATGACTGGTCTGTGTCAATCTGAAGCCAGGAGCTTCTTCAGGGTCTTTCACATGTGTGCAAGGCCCCAAGGACTTGGGCCACCTTCTAATGCTTTCCCAGGCCATAGCAGAGAGCTGGTTCAGAAGTGGAGCAGCCACGACTTGAACTGGCACCCACATGGCTTGCCAGCACTGCAGGCAACAACTTTATCTGCTATGCCACAGCGCCAGCCCCACATTGCATCTTTTTAAGATGATATGGATTTAAGTTCATGAGAAATTATTAGCGTAGTGGGAACTGATAGATATGGATGAAGCAGGATGGACTTGTTAGGAATGGTGATGTTAATTTTCTTATAAAATAAATAAATAAGAAATTAAATATGGTCAGACATAAATGAAGACTAAATTTTATTAGTGGTAATCCAGAAAACACTGATCTCAGGTCTTTTTCTTCCAGTGTTAAGTTTATATTTTTAAATGCATATTAAGTGAACAAATTTCATGTAATTTATATATACAGATTGAAGAGCAAACTGATAACATCCTATCCTATCTTCCCTTGTTCTCATATTTCCAACTCCCTCCTTCTTGTTTTATTTTCTTTTAATTTTGACAGCTGCATGCTTTGATTTTATTTTAGAATCACAAGCTTTAACCCTCTACAAAATAAAGAATTCAGCAAGTAGTAGCAGAAATATCAATGAGTATATGTTGTGTACTCTATCAAAGAGTACAGAAAAGTGCTATGAACAATACTCAAATCTCAAAATGTCAATTTAACTCATATGCTGCTTTTTGTTGTCTATATATTAATTACCACCAGTCAGAGAAAACATATGGTATTTGTCTTTTGGGGACTGGCTTCTTTCATGAAGCATACTTGTTTCCAGTTCATCCATTTAGTTACAGAAGATGGGATTTCATTCTCAATTATGGTTGAATAGTATTTTACACTGTATATATAGCTCATATTTTTGTTCCAGTCACCAGTTGATGGACATCTGGGTTGATTCCATGTTAGCTATTGTGAATTGAGCTGTAATAAACATGAGGGTACAGATAACTCATGCCTGTGCATATTCTATTTCATTTCATGCAGATAAATTCCCAGTAGTCAGATGGCAGGATCACATGGTATGTTTGTTTTCAGATTTCTGAGGAACTTTGATACTGCCTTCCATAATGGTTGCACTAGCTTCATTCCCACCAACAGTGGGTTAGGGTACCTTTTTCTCTCCCTCTCCACCAGCCTTTATTGTTTGTTGACCTTTTCAAAAGAATTATTTATTTGAAAGATTGAGTTACAGAGATGGAGAGGCAGAGGCAGAGAGACAGAAGTATTTTATCTGCTTGTTTATGCTCCATATGGCCCAACAGGTAGTGCTGGTCCAATCGGAAGCCAGAGTCAGGAGCATCTCCCTGGTCACCCATGCGGGTGCAGGGACCCAGGCACTTGGGCCATTCTCCACTGCCCTCCCAGTCCAGTGCAGAAAGCTGGACTGGAATAGCAGCAACCGGGACCAGAACTGGCACCCATATGGGATGCCGTCTCCACGGGTGGAGGATCAACCCAGTGTGCTATGGCACTGGCCCCCATCAGGGATATTTTTCTATAGTACTCTCTCTCAACTGTATCTTTTCTAGTTAAAGAATTAAGGTGATGCAGGATTAATAGAAGGAGTTTGAGAGGATTGTCTCTCTTTCAATTGTGTTGAATAGTTTGAGAAGCATTAGTTCTTTAAAAGTCCTGTAGAATTCAATAGCGAGGCTGTCTGGTCCTGGACTTTTCCTTGTTGGGAGGGTCTTTATTACTCATCCAATCTCTGTCTTGGTTTTTGGTTTGTTTAGCTTTTCTATGTGTCTTCATGACTCAATTTTGGTATATTGTGTATGTCCAGGAATATGTTGATTTTTCCTCTAGGATTTCCAATTTGTTAGCAGTCACAACAGATGCCCACAGCCTATATTGCAGTGCTAATCTGAGTTTTGGGTACTACACTTCCAAATCAGCTTCATGTTAATATCCCTGGGAAGCAATGTATAATAGCTCAAATTCTTTCATTCCTGTCGTCAAATTGGAGAACTGTAACCTCAATGGGGACATGAGAACCTGGTCTTGCACAGTGGTAGCCATATAGAAAGTGAACCAGCAGATGGGAGATCTCTCTGCTTCTCTTTCCTTCTCTCTTTGTCTCTGTGTGTCTCTGCCTTTTTTATCATATTAAAATATTTAATTACTTACTTGAAAGAGTTACAGAGAGAGGGAGTGACAGAAATCTTCCACCACCTAATTCATTTTTGAGATGACTTTAATAGCCAGAGTGTGGCCAGGTTGAAGCCAGGAGCTTTCCCTCCGATGTGCATGGCAGCAAGGAGCTTTTCCTGCAATGTGCGTGGCAGCATCCCAGGCACTTGGGCCATCTTTCCCTGCTTTTTCAGTCCATTGGTAAGGAGCTGGATCAGAAATGGAATAGCTGGTACTTGAACTGGTGCACATACAGGATGCCAATGTAACAGATAGCAGCTTTGTCCACTGCACCACAACCACCAGCTCCTCTATCTGCCTTTCCAATAAATAAATCTTTTGAAAAAGAACTGAAGGTAGTAAAAGTCATCATGACTGAGCAATGGCAAATTTATTGAAGTGATCTATTTTCTTAAAGATCCTTTTATGAATTTGAAAGGCAGCACTAGATAGAGAGAATGGGAGAGATTGATCTTCCTCCTGGTTTGTTCACTCCTCAAATGGCTGCAATGACTGCGGCTAGGCCAGACTGATATCAGGAGCCAGGGGCTTCTTCCAGGTCTCTCACAAGGGTGCAGGAGCCCCAATATTTGAGTCACCCTGTGCTGCTTTTCCAGACACATTAGCAGAGAACTGGATCCGTTTGGAGCATTAATGTCTATGATACTCTCCTTGCAGTTGAAGGATTTAGAATCCATTTTGATTATGGGTGGGCCAAGTACAATGTCTTCCAATTGTCCAAGGTTTGGATTAGATGGGTTCTGAGAAATTTTGTTAAAATAGTTATTAATCATAACTCTCAGTTTAAGCTTTTCTTACCCAATTTTCATGTTTGCTGATGTTTATATCTATGGGAAAATTGGGTCTCTGGATTGCAACCAATGAAAGCATCCAGACTAACAGTAATAAGGTCAACAGTCAGCAGAATGATGTCCAGCTGAACTGAAATAGCTTTTCTTATTTGGTAGAGGGGTTACCTCCTGCATTATGCTGACATACTGTCATAGACAGTAGATATTGGAGCCTGTCCCTTCTGCCAAATGGAGAATACCATATTTTGGTCCATCATATATATATTTATATATTATAATATATATTATATTATATATTATATTATATATTTCTATACATAATATAGAATTGCATATAATTATTATAAATATATAATTGTATATAATTATTATATATGAATTTGTTATTTATATATAAATAATTATTTCTGATCCAGCTCCTTACCAATGGATTGAAAAAGCAGTGAAAGATGCTCCGAGTACCTGGGTTCCTGGGACACACATCAGAGGAAAAGCTCCTGGTTTCAACCTGGCCACACTCTGGCTATTGAAGTCATCTCAATAATATATATATATATATAATACATATAATAAATTATATAATATTATCTGTTTATAATTATATATTATATAATATATTGTATGATAAATTATAATATATTTTATATATGAATATATTTATATACATAAATATATAAATAAATGTAAATATATATATAAAGAATTTATTTATGTAGTTGACAGGTTTACTTACAGAGAGTGAGAAGAAGAGACAGAGAGAAAGGTCTTCCATATGCTCATTTACTCCCCTAATGACTGCAATGTCTGCAGCTGGGCCAATCTGAGCTAGGAGCTTCCAGGTCTCCCATATTTTGGCAGGGACCAAAGCACTTGGAACAGCTTCTACTGCTTTCCCAGGCTATTGCAGAGAGCTGGATGGGAAAAGGAGAAATGGGGACTAGAACTGGTGCTCATATGGGGTGCCAGCATTGCAGGTAAAGGATTACACCACTGCACCACAGTGCTGGCCCCAGTCTATCCTTTATTAAGGAGATCTCAGTAATCATGTTCAGGTATTGCTGTCCTATATTCATGGCCAAAGTCCTAGCAGGCAACATGGTTTGGAGAATCATAAGCACAAGGTGTGTAGGAGACTTCATTTCTCATACAACACAGTTAATAACAAGGTTCCAAGAGGGGAAATTACTTGCATCATAGTCTTTGAGAACTAATGGACATCACAGGTGATCTAAAGAATTTAGAAGGTTTGTGAGCCCTTAGAGTGAAAAAGTCACTGGGAGCACAAGGACAGTCCCTAGAGTTTATTTTGATGGATTTTAGCCCTTTCATTGGAGGGAGGCCCAAAGAAGCTGGACTGATTAGTAAACCTCAGAAGTGTCTTTTCAAGGTGAAGGCAAACTTAAACTGAGGGGTTTTTGGAAAAACTTGGAGCAAAATGCATTTGCACACTTGGTTAAGACACATCATTTATCTATTGATTTTCATCAGATCTGTTAACATTAAATATAAGGTACAGGGGACATGGTGGATTTCATATAGAAATATGATTTTAGTAGCATATCATGAGGTGCTTTTTTCTTTTAATGGATTTAGCAGGTAAAATTGGGCTACCTAATGGGATATAGCTGGAATAATCACCTTTTTGTTAAATAAATCTGAGGTAATAAATGTTAGTATATGAATACATTGAGTTTTCTTTTATTGGGCCTTCTTGGCTATTTTAATCTGGGATCTGTGAATTCTCATTTTCTCTAGGCAAGTTGTAACTGAAAATCTTTATTTTATTCTTCATCATGTTGGACCTACTGTTCTGCTTCTGGGATTTTTTTAGTACACCTGACAATTGGAAATTTAGACAATAGTATAGTTAATATGAGATGTACCAAGTAAAGTACTTATTTTTATTCAGATAACATATTTTGGGAATTCTTCTAAAATTCCTATTGAGTATCCTTGTTAAATTTAGTTGCATCCCAGGTTAAGACTTATTGGAGACAGGCGCCATGGCTCAATAGGCTAATCCTCCACCTGCGGTGTAGGCACACCGAGTTCTAGTCCTGGTGGGAGCACCAGATTCTGTCCCAGTTGCTCCTCTTCCAGTCCAGCTCTCTGCTATGGCCCAGGAGTGCAGTGGAGGATGGCCCAAGTGCTTGGGCCCTGCACCTGCATGGGAGATCAGGAGGAAGCACCCCGCTCCTGCTTTTGGATCAGCGCAGTGTGCCGGCCGCAGCACACTGGCCGCAGCGGCCACTGGGGGGTAAACCAACAGAAAAAGAAAGACCTTCCTCTCTCTCTCTCTCTCTCACTGTCCACTCTGCCTGTCAAACTAAAAAATAATTTTTATAAAAAGACTTATTGGAGCCACTCTAGTGATTATACCCATGAAACTTTGTTAATTAATGCAAATAGAACCTGGGAAAATTGATGTATATCTTATGCTGTAGAGACTTAAGATTGAACATCTTTTTTATCTTTTTTAATTATATAATTTAAAAACAAATTTTAGATTTTTTTTGACTTTACTAAGCCACAGCTCTGGCCCCATTAATATGTCTTAACAATGTTTTTTCCTCTCAGACTTATCTCTATTGGTTCAGTTAACTGGATGCCTTTTCTTTACATTCAGATTCTCTCAGCTGTCAAAGCTTATTCATCTTAATTCTGTTGTTCCTGTTTCCCTCCCTTTTATTCTGTCCCTAGGCTAATTGAGGTCATGATTCTCCATTCCTTCTGTGTGGTGTCACAGTAGCCTTGAAGTGTTCTTTTTCTCTTCTGATTTCTAAAGAAAGAAATTATGTATTCCCCCAGTTTAGATATTTTAATAATGCACTCTAAAACAAAGGTTAAATGTTCTTAATTTGACAAGAATTTTTGGGGCCAGCGGTGTGGCGTAGTGGGTAGAGCCACCACTTGCAGTGCTGGCATCTCATATGGATCCAGATCTCTGCTATAGCCTGGGAAAGCAGTAGAAGATGGCCCAAGTCCTTGGCCCCTGCACCCATGTGGGAGACCTGGAAGAAGCTCCTTGCTACTGGCTTTGGATCGGTGCAACTCTAGCCATTGCAGCCAACTGGGGAGTGAACCAGTGGATGGAAGACCCCTCTCTCTTCTCTGCCTCTCTCTGTGTAATTCTGACTTTAAAATAAATAAATAAATCTTTAAAAAAAGATTTTTTTCTAATTTTAGATTTGTTCTACTTCATTGCCACTTCATTGTATGTGTAAAGAGTGCATATCCAGTTTTTCTGTTTTGGATTTTTGGGATTTTGTATTAGCTCTGCTGTGTATTCATTTTTCTTGAGCATTGGTGATATCTTCTCCTTAGTTGTATTAAGAGAGAGAGCAATAGCCCTCATGTCTTTTTAGGTAAGTAAGGCATATTAAAAACAGAGCATTCAGTATACATTCATAGTATTTTGACTTGTTCAATTGATTTTCCTGAACTCCCTTGGATATTCTTGGTTTTTGCTGTACAACTTTCTATACTCATTAATTCTTTGATATTCCCAAATCCAGAAAATAAATGACTCAACAGCTGTGTTCCTGTATTTGCTGGGACTCAGGGTAAGAAGCAAAGTGGAGGTGTTCAGGAATCTAAAGTTACATGCTACATAGCAAAGCACATCATTTCCTATACAAAGTGACTGGGAAATCCAGAATCTTTTGCACACATATTGGATCCTGAACTATTACTGGACTATTCAGTAAGATTTTAATGTATTTATTTTCTGTGTGTGTGTTTGTATTTCTAAATAAACTCTGCTGCGCTACTTAACATTAACATGTATTGCAGAATTCTTTCATCAGTTTTTACTTTTAAAAAGTTTCTCTTTCAGTTTTATGGGAGAGGGTAGAAGTTTTCTGCTATGTAACTGAAAATTCATTCATCATTAAAGTTAAAATATTTGTTGGAAATTGGTAGAATACTATTAATTCTCGTGTGATTTTCATGAAACTAAATACATTCTCTATTTTGTTTTGCTTAAAATTTCTGCATGTGTGGACTTCTTTTTTCCTTCTTGCCCCAAATCCCTTTGTGTATTGGGATGGCAAATGGGTTTTACACTGGACAAAACATGTTATTTTGGCTAAGAAGTACTTAGCCTTCCTGCTTCAAGTATTCAAATATTGCATTGGAAATCAGTATATTTGTTTACTGTACAAATGTCCTTCATACAATTTTGTAATCTTCTGGGATGGGAGAGGGAGCAGGAAATAGGAGGGTTATGGGTGGGTGGGGGAAGTTATGATTGTCAGTATAAATTATTGCCCTACACTTTTTATAGACACTCTTCAAAGCATATCCTCAAACTAATTCAATTAATTTAAAGGATTTATTAAATGATAGACTACATGAAATTTATCGATGTATTTTATCAAGCAATCATCCAATGTAAATGATTACCATATGTTTGCACTTCAGGGAATCATTCTATTGTGAATATTTTGGCATCAATATAATTTTGTTTAAAATTTCTTTATGAAAAAATATCTGGACTAGAATTCAGTTGAATGCATTGCATGGTTTTGTTACCTAATGACAAATTGCCTTCACTGAGGTTTATAATTATTTATTCTTTCAACACTAATGTTATGTGTTTACCAAATACAGTAATGTTAATATACATTTGGGGTTGGCACTGTGGCATAGCGGGTAAAGCTGCAGCCTGGCAGTGCTAGCATCCCAAATGGATGCCAGTTTGAGTCCCAGCTGCTCCATTTCTGAGCCACCTCTCTGCTAAGGCCTGGGAAAGCACTGGAAGATGGTCCAAGTCCATGAGCCCCAGAACTCGCATGGGGGACCCAGAAGATGCTCCTGGCTCCTGGCTTTGGGTCGGTGCAGCTCTAGTCATTGCAGCCAATTGGGGAGTGAACCAGCAGATGGAAGACCTCCCTCTCTCCTTTCTGCCTCTTCTTCTCTCTCTGTGTAACTCTGGCTTTCAAATAAATAAGTAAATAGATAAATAATTTTTAAAAAGATACATTTGTTTGCAAACAATATGTGACATCAGTACAACTACTTAAATTTTCTCATACAAGTAGTTTAATTTGGAGGCCTGAATTATGGCTGATTGGTTCTGTAGTCTAATGATATCTTTGAACCCAACTATTTTCCCCTTCTTTATGAATTTCAGTGTTGTATATTACTAGAATTCTGAAAAAAATTCACAGAAACTTTAGGCATCATCTAAACATCATAATCTCCAAAGAGCAAAAATCATTGCAAACTATGATTTTCTAGAATTATTTCTTTGGATAATGCTACAATTTTATTGTAGCTTTAAATTGAGCACACACACACACACACACACACACATACCCATGTACCATACATACATTCACAAATGTACATACACAATCAGCAAGTCTCCAATGCACTTACCAAAGTGCATCAATGTGCTAGTTTAAGATTACTGCCAAAGAATAGTCCCTTTCTTTAAATACCAATTTACTCTATTGATTTATTTTTGACCAAAAAGGATGCAGTTTAGTTACTGTTTTGACAAAGAGGCAGGTATCATCACAAAGCACAAATGAGTGAATAAGTTACATTATCCAGGGAATTAGATAAGAAATGGCTCACTCATCAAATTAAAAGGAATTGAATCTAGTTTGAGTTACCATGTCAAGCAAAATATGAAGTTTTACAAAACTTGAATGTATATAATTTCAAATAAATTTTGAGTTGTATCTAAATGTGTACACTACAACATTAAGCATAAAGGCACAGATATTTAAATACCTTTATTTAGGAAAATGTGAATAGATAATAATAATAATTGCTAACATTTATTTTATACCAGGTGATGTTTCCTGAATTTTATGTTTCCAGAAAAATGGAGGTAGCTCCTGTTATTTTAACTTTAAAGAAAATGCAACTGAGGCATGAAGAGGTAAGTAACTGGTTTGCCCAAGGATATATAATCATGAAGTGGCAAAGCCTTAGACTTGGCATGATCTGAATGGCAGCCTTTTTTTTTTCACAAATTCAATGTTTGATCTATTTCATATATTCACTAAAAGGATTTACTATCAAATGATACTTTCTGATAAAACCTATGAAAACTGCAGATGAGTATTGCTCCAAAGCAAATACTTGAGGCTAGCATTACGTGTAGCAGGTAAAGCCATTGTCTTTAAATTTAGCAAAGATATGCCTTGTTAGATGAGTGTACTTTGTGTAATTCTTCTTGTCAGTGTATACACTTTAGAAATTGATTACAGGGGCCAGTGCTGTGGCACAGCATGTTAAAACCCCAACCTAGGGTGCCAGCATCCCATATGGGTGCTGGTTTGAGTTCCAGTTGCTCCACTTCTGATCTGGCTCCTTGCTAATGCACCTGGGAAAGCATCAGAGGATGGCTCAAGTCCTTGGGCCCCTGCACCTGTGTGGGAGACCTGAGAAAAGCTCCTGGCTCCGGGCTTCAGATCAGCTCAGCTCCGGCTTTTGCAGCCAATTGGGAAGTGAACCAGCAGATTGAAGACTTTTCTCTCTGTCTCTACCTCTCTATATAACTCTGTCTTTCAAATAAATAAAAATAAATCTAGAAAAAAAGAAATTGATTACATCAGGCAACACATATGAACTTTTTTATAGAAAGATTGACCTTTAGAAAAATTTTAGACCTACAGAAAAAAAAGTGGCACAAATGTGAACTTTTGAATAAAAATCTATTTTTCATGAATGTATGGTATTATAAAACACAGCAATACATCACGGAAAACCAAAAATAAATTGGACTATCTCATTCTGTGATTTGAAATCTAGGGACAAATGTCCTTTATTTTTCTTACAGAGAATGTAAATAGTGTTGTGATATCAAACTCATTCTAAGTTTAGGTACCCCATGGAAAGTTTGATCTAATGAAAACAAATCTGTTGGATCATTTACCTCATACATTCCACTACCATGAAAATAATATATCTGTCATAATACATCAAGAAGAAAACACATTTATGCCTAAAAATACAAATTCAACTATTACAAGCTGTTCAGCAAAATTTAAATTGTATGTTTTTAATATTCTAAAGTGGAACATTTTTCTTTGCTTCTCAATAAAAATGTGATACACTTTAACATCTTCAGAATAAGAACTGAGAGTGTACAAGGCAAAATTTATTTATTTATTTATTTATTTTTTGCCAGGCAGAGTTAGACAGTGAGAGAGACAGAGAGAAAGGTCTTCCTTCCATTGGTTCACCCACCAAATGGCCACCATGGCCTCCCGATCTCCCATGTGGGTGCAGGGCCCAAGCACTTGGGCCATCCTCCATTGCTCTCCTGGGCCACAGCAGAGAGATGGACTGGAAGAGGAGCAACCGGGACTAGAACCTGGGGTGCCAGCACTGCAGGCGGAGGATTAGCCTTGTGAGCCACGTACCCGGTGAAATATAGTTTAAGGAGAGAATTTATAACGTTCATTTTTAAAGTAACAAAAACATTTTTCACTTCTTGGTTTGCATTTTAAATTTGTACATATATATATGTATATATATATATTAGCCATCCTTACTGGTTATTGCAAATTACCACATCCCAAAATTAATTGCTTCTCAACATTTACAATTTGTTTCTTCACTTTAAAGAAAAATATTTGTGTCTCTTGAGTAAACAAGTAAATATAATGATTTGGCATCATTTTATAAAACTCAAATCTGTAAGAACTCAAAAACCACTGCAGAAATATTCTATAAGAATGTACTCATGCATATTGTTCTTACAATAGATTCACCCATGTCATAGGAGAGCAACTCCTTGCTCAACATTCAAAATGTTCACAGTCTTCTAAATATTCCTTTTAACATAGTGACCACAGTTGGACACAAGAGAGTCTTTAAAATTAAAAGAAACAATTTGGGTATGCTGACTTTCCTAGTCTTCTTGTTTTCCTGGGACAGAGTATCTTTTTTGAATGTAGGCTGACAAGGATACAACCCCCTCCACAAAGTAAAATGCCTAAACATTAGAGCACTGCTCCTGACCCCTGCTCACTTGTTCCTCTATGTGGGATTTATGAATGACTTGCATGAATGGAGAGATGAAAGAGGCAATGAGCTACCACCCCCCTGCTGCACAAGGGCCCAGTGTGCCTCCAGCACCCTCCTACCAAACCCTTCCCCCTGTCTGCCCATGCAGACCACATAGATGCTGCGTCAGCGAGCAAATTAGCACCACGCACTTGGTTTTCCTGCTGAGACTCAGCCTTCATTGCTTCCCCAACTGCAGCACATGCTGCAAGCCTCAGCCAGCAGGGCTGGTGGGAGAGGTGGACAGTTGCACTCACAAGGTCTCTCTCTTCTTCTCCTGCCCCTCCTGACTCTCGGGCCACCACCTGCATTCTAGCCACAAGGTACAAAATGGGACGGCCAAGAACCTAACACCACCCACATCACCCACACACACCGCAACTACTAGCTGCCCACCAATGACCATTGCCTTCATAGCCAGCCTATCATGGGGTGGGTCTTGCAGCTCTAGTCCTGCCCCAGGGCAGCAATGATTGGCCTGATGCCCCCTGCTGGGCTGAGCCTGAGCTGCCCAGCATCAGATTCTGGAAGCAAGAGAGCTGCTGATGGCTGTGGCCCTGGCTCAGAGCACACTCAGGGAGAACCCATGACCGGCAAGGGCGCTGGGGCTCTGGACTTTCCTAGGGTGGAGGCTGGCTCAGCCCTTCTTCCCCCAGCCCTGCCCGCAGGTGGAGCAGGGTTCCCACGGGGGCATCATCCCTCAAGGGAGAATGGGTGAACCACAAATGCTGCAACTGCGAGTGCTGGGTGCTGGCCTACACCCGTCCGGGAGGGAGTAGAAGACAGTGACTTTGTGGGGAAGTGACACTTGAGCTGGGCCTGTATTTTGGGTTAGCTCTGGACACACATTCCTGTCTGCGGGTCTGTTGCAGGCTTCCTGGAGGCTCTGGGAGCCGAATTCCTGGTGGGGAGGGCAGGAGGGCGGGAAGTCGAGGCGCTGAGCTCCCGCTGGGTGCACCAGGCACTTTGGAGCTGTTCAGAGTAAGGAGTTGAGGTCACCTCCTGAACCACTGCTGGTCCCAAACTCCTGGTTTGGGATTTGCCAGAACCCTGAAGTAGGGGTGTGGTGGGGGTGGTAGTGGTTGGCTTCAATGCACTGTATTTGTGAATTCTTCAAACACAGCTTCTCCCTACTCCTGCAGGCTTTCAGGTGATTGATGAGAACAGAGTCCCTCTGCTGCAAAGTGACTGAAGTTTGGAAACTACGTCCAGAACTTCACAGTGTGTATTCAGCTGGTCATCCTTCAGGTCTGCAGGTGGACAGCAAGAGCAACAGTAAGATATTAATTACTGTAGATACTCTCCTTTCTTTCCGGTAGACCCACCAAAAGAGAATGGGAGATGAGTACTTGAACATTGGAACCAGTCAGTTTGCTAGGGTGAGCTGCCAGTACTTGGAGCTCAGGAGTGGACATGGAGAGCAAAACATGCACTGTTACTAAAGAGGACAGTTAGGTATTTTACTGTGAAAAGGGAAATCATTTAGAAGTGAGCAAGACACCTTAAGAAAAGGTCTGTATAGTTATTTTTGTTTATTTGAAAGGCAGAGAGAGCCCTTCCATTTACTGCTCATTCCTCAAATGTCTGCACCAACCAGAGCTGGTTCAGGCTGAAGCGAGGAACTCAGTGTGGGTCTCCCACACAGGTGGCAGGGACTCAAGTACTTGAGCCATCAGCTGCTGCCTCCCAGGGTTCTGTTAGCAGGAAGCCAGAAGCAGAAGCAGGGCTAGGGCTTGAGCCCTGGGCATTCTGACTGGGATGTGGAAGGCTTTACCACTATGCCAAACACATGCTCCAGTAAGCTGTTTCAACACGTTTGCAAAATGTAAGAATGTGGTTTTAAATATATGCTCTTCATCTTAAAAATTTGCATAATCTTATATTCAGTTTCATGTGATTCAATACTTATTATTAAATACATGTAATGTTTAGACACATGCTTTACTCACCAATACAAACCTCAGTAATTTTTTCACTTAGAACCTTGAATATTAGCATTCATTCAGACTAAAGTTCACTCATAGGCTGGGAATTCTGACAGAGACAGTAGGGAAAAAAATCTAGATGTGTATCTGATACCTAATAAGATTCTGAACCTGACTGACAGAATCTGAGTAACTGTTCAGAGAGTGACTTCATACCTCTCCCCTCTGTAATGAGAAGACTGTGTCCTTTGGCCACTTTCACATGATGTTATGTAAATCTTACCTGAAAAGCCTTTTATAAATTCTGAAGTACCATACAGAAGCATATTATGCATTTCCATATGAGTGAAAAAAAGCAATGTCAAAGGCATAGCTTTTCCAGAGAGAAGTTAGGAGGATTAGCTCAGTTCGTAAGTGTGTAAGTACCATTAAATATCTACATATTTGAAATAGATTTATAGAGTGTGGAGTTCAAGATAGATATTTAATAAATGCACTCTGGATAATAAGCAAATATCAGAAATAATGCCACACCAATCAGTGTTTAAACTCTTCAGACAGCTCCATGCCAGGGAAGTGCAGTGATCCCTGTAAATTAACAAAAATCAATCTGTGTATACCCATGGAAGCCACTGGTTTATATGCAGCCTATACTAGATGTTTTTGTGTTTAGTAAAATAACTTGATTTTTTAATGAATGCTTTCAGACTGATACCTGATGCTGAATGGCAGACAATTTTTTCTGAAAAGTATGTGGTTGAGAAATATAAATATAAATCAGTTTATAATTTTTGTGTCTGAATATTTTTATGCATTGAGACAATACCTGCAATAATCAGAAGACTTTTCCTCAAAAAGTTGCTATATTGATGCATTTTCATTTATTTATGTAATGTATGCTTAGGTAAAAGGAAGAGAGAGAGAGAGAGGGAGAGAGAGAGATCTCTATCTTTCATCTGCTGGCTCACTTCCAGATGGCCACAATAGCTGGGGCTAGCCAGGCTGAAGCCAGGACCCTGGAACTCTGTCCCAGTCCCCCATGTGGGTGCAGGAACCCAAACTCTTGGGCAATCTTTGCTCCTTTTCCAAGCAAAGAGCTGGATGAGAAGTGAAGGAGGTGAGTCTCAAAGCAGTGCCATAAGGCATGCTGCTGTTGCAGTTGGCAACTTACTCCTTTGTGCCACAATGCTGGCCCTGGATTGATGACATATTGAAGTGCTGCCACTGGCTTTTGGCTAAATAGGATGACTTAACATGTGTTCCACTCTGTGGAAGAGGAACAAATAAGGCAGTTGGTTGTAAAAGTTGCCCATGGAAACCACAGCCTGAGAAAGATGAATCAACTCACCTTGCATTTTCCACCTTGCATCTACACCACACTTTGTGGATGAACATCTGATTGTACGCCATTGTGATGGAGGTTCTCAGGGTGCTGGAACTTTTTGTAATTTTTTAAAAATATAGATTAAGAAGAAGGCAAATAAACAAAAAATTACAAACTGCTGCCAATAGCAAGAAGAGATTATTGAGAGTAAAAGGTCACCTGTTGGAGCCAGCACTGTGGCACATCAGGTTAAAGCCCTGGCCTGAAATACAGGCATCCCATATGAGAGCTGGTAGAGTTCCAGCTGCTCCACTTCCAGTCCAGCCTCCTGCTAATGCACCTGGGAAAGCAGTAGAGGATGGCCCAAGTCCTTGGGCCCTTTTGCTCATGTGGGAGACCCAGAAAAAGCTCCTTGCTCCTGGCTTCAGATCAGCTCAGCTCTGTCCATTGTAGCCATTTGGGCAGTGAACCAGCAGACAGAAGATTCTCTCTCTCTTTCTCTCTCTCTCTCTCTCTACATCTCTATATAACATTTTCAAATAAATAAAATATTTTTTCTGATAAAAAGGTATCCTGCCATACTTCTTTCATCCCTGTTAATTCCTAGGAATTAAAAATTGTCGGGGCCAGCACTGTGGCAAAAATGGGTTATACCAACAGCTGCAGCACTAGCATCCTCTATGGGCACCAATTGCATGTTCTACTTCTGATCCAGCTCCCTGCTAACATACCTAGGAAAGCAGAAGAATATGGTACAAATCCTTGGGTCCTGCACCCAAGCGAGGGACCTGGATGAAATTTCCCTGACTCCTGGCTTTTTTTTTTAAAGATTTGTTTATTTATTTGAAAGAGTTACACACACACACACACACACACACACAGAGAGAGAGAGAGAGGGAGGTCTTCCATCTGATGGTTTACTCCCCAACTGGTTGCAATGGCTGGAGCTGTGCTGATCTGAAGCCAGGAACCAGGAGCTTCTTCCAGGTCTCCCACTTAGGTGCAGGGGCCCAAGGACTTGGGCCATCTCCTACTGCTTTCCCAGACCATAAGCTGTAAGCTTGATCAGAAGTGGAGCAGCCCCGTCTTTCACCAGCACCCTTATGGGAGCCAGTGCTTCAAGCTAAGGTTGTAAATCTGCTGTGCCATAGCATTGGCCCCTACTCCTGGCTTTGCCCTGGCCCAGCCCCAGGTTTTCAGTAATTTGGGGAGTGAAGCCACAGATGGAAGACCTTTCTCAAGTAAATAAAACAATTCTTAAAAATATATAAATATATTTATGTAATAATCATGTTCATGGTTTAGAAATTTAGGGATCAAAATATATGCTTTTAAAAACCCACTCAGTATCATTCTGTATATTGCTCTTTGCTTTGCTTTTTTCACTCATGAAGATGGTTTAGGTCCTGAATTTATCAGTGCTGTAAACTTCTTTCTTGTATACCTTTGAAAGCTTAAATGGTTTTTGTTTTTATTTTTTAAAGGAAGATTGATGCATATATTTGAAAATGTAGCAGAGTGGAAGAGACAGATTATCTATCTGCTGGTTTACTCCTCAGGTGGCTGCAGTGGCCTGGGCTGGGCCAGACTGAAGACAGGAACTTCATCTGGGTGTCCCATGTGGGTGGCAGGGCCCCAGTTATCTTCTGTTGCTTTTCTGGGACCATTAGCAGGAAGCCGGATTGGAAGGGGAGCTGCTGAGACTCAGATAGCACCCATATGGGTTACCGGCATTGCAGGCAGTGTCTTACCTCATGCTACAGCACTGGCACCAAGTGGTCACATTTTACCTAGGGAAAAGAAAAATTAAAACCTAGGAAATTAAATGCCATGGGCAAAGGATGTGGTGAGTGGAAAAACTGAAAATTTTTAGTACCTAGTTGTTGGTCATATGAAAGAAGTGGGACACTTACCTATATTATTTCCTTTAGTCCAGTTTGAGTGTCTTTAATTTTTTTTTTACTTAATTAGGAGGCAGAGGGAGAGAGAATGAAAATGCACTCTGATTCTCTGGTTTACTCCCCCAAATGCCTGCAACAGCCAGAACTGGGTCAGGCTGAAGCCAGGAGTGTGAACTCAATTTTTTTGATTATTTGACAGGTAGAGATAAAGACAGTGAGAGAAACAGAAAGAAAGGTCTTCCATCTGCTGGTTCATTCCCCAAATGGCCACTACAGCTGGCACTATGCCAATTCAAAGCCCGTAGCCAGGTGCTTCTTCCTGGTTTTCCATGAAGGTGCAGGAGCCTAAGCACTTGGGCCATCCTCCACTGCCCTCCCATGCCACAGCAGAGAGCTGGACTGGAAGAAGAATAACCAGGACTAGAACACGGCACACAAATGGAATGCTGGTGCTGCAGGCAGAGGATTTACCAAGTGAGCCATGGCGCCAGCCCATGAACTCATTCTTAATCTCCCATGTGTGGGCAGAAACCTGAATACTTGAGCCATCAGTGCTGCCTTATAGGATCAGTATTTGCATGAAGCTGGAGTTAGGAACCAGAGCTAGGCACTGAAGCCCAGTACTCTGATGTAAGACTTGGACATCTTTTTTTTCCCAAAGATTGATTTATTTATTTGAAAGGCAGAGTTGCATAGAGAGAGAGAAGTCTTCCATCTGCTGGTTCACTTTCCAGTTGGCTGCAACGGCTGGAGCTGGGCTCATCTGAAGCCAAGAGCCAGGAGCTTCAAGGTCTCCCATGCATGTGCATGGGCCCAAGCACTTGGGCCATTTTCTACTGCTTTCCCAGGCCATAGCAAGGAGCTGGATCAGAAGTGGAGCAGCAAGGACTCCAACCAATGCCCATATGGGATGCCCATAATGTTTTCTTTAATTGGAGAAATGTTCCTTTGATAGAATGAGCGTATGACCCCACAATATTCTCTACTTACTCATAATAGGGTCTGAGATGTAAAAGTCATGATTAATTTCTTAGAAGAAAATTTACATACCCAGAAGCAAAGAGAGAAAATTTTGTTGTTCTCATGAATGAAGCAGAGTTTAAAAACTAATACTTAACTTGTATTTTAGAGGAGTTAATGACTTAACCATCTCTTCTATTAGAAATACTACATTGTGGCCAGTGCTGTGGCACAGCGGGTTAAAGCACTGGCCTGAAGTGTCAGCATCCCATATGGGCTCCGGCTCTAGTCCCGGCTGCTCCTCTTCTGATCCAGCTCTCTGCTATGGCCTGGGAAAGCAATAGATGGCCCAAGTCTTTGGGCTGTTCTGAGGCTCTTAGCATAGTGAAGATATCTTAGATTCTCATTAGTGAAATCTTTAGAAATTTCATAAAGCATCAACTTTCTTTAATGATCTGAAACAGAGATGAGATCCATAAGGGCAGAACTGCTCAGCAGCCACACTGCAGGAATATGTATCTTTCTGACGATATCTTCATCTGCTTCTTGCAGTTGCAGCCAGTCTATGAGCTCTTGGTCTGTTTTCTGCCCTTGGGAGGACCTAGGGTGCTCTATATTATCTGTAAGGATTCAAAATTCGTTGTATATTAGTGTCTAATCATAAAATTTCCAAACTGACAAGCTGGATATAATAAACTATGCTAGACTGCCAAAAAAAAAATACAAACATGGTGTACTGTCTATAAAGTACAGCGGTAAATCTGTATTATAGAGATACACATCTCTACACAATTCTCTCTTTCACTTTGAAAGTCTACATTCAGCTCTCGATGTTATGATTACTTAGGAAGAGATTTCTTATACTTACTTTCATAATCAGTGAACTCGGAATTATTAGTGTAGTATTGAGGATTGTACTGACTAAAACACTATGTTTATTCCATGTTAAATAACATCATCGTATCTTTGGATTCCATTTGTTCTGCTACTGATGTATTCACAGGAGGGGGAGGTGGGAGGAAAACCCAAGATCCATCGGGGTGGAGGAGGAATGTCAGAGGCTGTGGTTCTATTGTACTGCAGCTTGGGTTCTGGAAGAACACATTAATGGACCCAGATGGTTTGAAGCTAACCGAGGGCCTATGTTCTGTACACTTGTCTGTGGTACTGCATTTTCATTTATGTAAAATTTATTTTCTTCAAGCAATATATTAATTTGGATGAAAATGAAGATGTTAAGGAATTTTCAGAATGGG
Source organism: Oryctolagus cuniculus (assembly GCF_964237555.1). Taxonomy (NCBI): domain Eukaryota; kingdom Metazoa; phylum Chordata; class Mammalia; order Lagomorpha; family Leporidae; genus Oryctolagus; species Oryctolagus cuniculus. The sequence goes on from NC_091447.1 coordinate 73,024,638, forward strand.
TCTGTTTAACCCTCATTGGCTTTGTTTTTAGGCACTTAACTCAGAAAAGAAAAGATAGAAAAATACATTTTGGGTTCTCTTCATCTGTACCACAGCACTCTTTGGTTAAGATTTGTCATTTTGTCATATTTGATTCTCTAGACTCCCTGAAAAATCCCCTACTTCATTAGATGGAGTCCGTGTCTCACCATGGTAGTGAAAAGTTTAAAATGTTCCAGCTTTGCATTTAGCTAGGCCGTGGACACATGCCATGGCACTTGCCAGCCAATTGTGTCAGGGGCATCATCTGAATCAGAATTACTTGCATGAAAACAAGGAGTTGCAGATTCTTCCAGTGAAAGTGGAGAGGAGCAGGAGCTGCAGCACATTGCCAGGGGTGAGTGTGCCATGGGATGCCATGTGGTGGCTGGTGTCTGGGGTGCTGGTTCTGCAGAAGATAGGGCTTATGGGGGCTGGTGCTGTGGTGTAGCAGGTAAGGCTGCCTCCTGCAGTGCCAGCATCCCATATGGTCACTGGTTCAAGTCCCAGCTGCTCCTCTTATGATCCAGCTGTGCTATGGCCTGAGAAAGCAATATAAGATGGCCCACGTCTTTGCACCCCTGAACCCACATGGGAGACCTGGAAGAAACTCCTAGCTCCTGGCTTTGGATCAGCTCAGCTCTGGCCATTGCATCCAATTGGGGAGTAAACCGGCAGATGGAAGATTCTCTCTCTCTCTCTCTCTCTCTCTCTCTCTCTGTGCCTCTCCTCTCTCTGTGTAACTCTGACTTTCAAATAAATAAATCTTTTTTTAAAGAGCTTATGCTTATGGATAGTGGTCATGGAAAATGTATGGGACATTTGGCAGCAAGATTTTGGATGAATTTTCCAACCCCTGAACCTCCTAGAGATTAGAATAGACTTCTAATGCATAACTTCCTCTTATGCTTAATTAGGTTTTTGTTTTGAATTGTTTTTGATGAAACAGCAAGGAATTCTGAGTTATAGACTTCCTATTTCAGAGACAGGAGAACACTGATGCCTGCATTATAATTAAATAATGCCTATCACCGTTTCTTAAGCAACAAATGATCACAGATTCCCTCTTTGCTGCTAAGTAATGAGCATGGTGATTCTTCCCTCCGTAACCACCTCCCCACCTACACTCCCTCCCCTCTTCCTCCTTCCTCTCCTATTGACATGGAGTGCCATACATAGCTAGGGTGAACATTTATCCCGCTTGGCCCTAGGTGTTCATACACTTCAACTGTGTGTAATTATTCATATGCCCTTTTTATGACCAAGCTTATGTCAGAACGACAAATTATATATTCACCTAATACTGAGAATCATCAAATTGATTTCTATTTTCTTCTCTCTTAGGCAGTTCTTGAGGGGCAGAAATATTTATTTTGTATATCATGTATTTATTCAACTAAAAGACTGACTGTCAAGATGCTGAGTTTTAGTGTCAAAGCAAATATGTTTCTAGACCCCATGAAGTTTACAGTCTGGCAAGAAAGAGCAATCTACCCAAAGAATATTTTTTAACATAGTAAATGCTGGGGTGAAGTCAGTGGATAAAGATTGAAGCATTCTTAATCTAGCACCAACTCTAATCCCATGATCTCTAATTGAGAGAAGTAATCAGAAACACAGAACTCCATGTTAGCCAGTTATCTCTTTGAATTTCTGCTTAAAAATAAAACATATCAAACAACACACAAATACCTAGGAGTGCATAATATTTATATACTATCTTGATATTAAAAATAAGAAAAAATAACCATGAAATAATAGCAACTTTGAATCTCCTTTGTTTTCTAGACAAGTTATAATCCTATATGGTTCTTTACAGTAAATTACAGTACATCATTACAATATATAATTACAGTAAATAATTACAGTAAATTATTTTTGTCGGTATACTTCATCTCTCTCACATTTTTTCCCTTTGAGAAATCAGATTTTTAAAAACTGAGACCCAAGACAAAAGAAAGATTTTTATGCTAGTGTTATATGTTGATTGGCTCTCTAAAAAAAGATTTATTTATTTATTTGAAAGTCAGAGTTACACAGAGTAGAAAGGGAGAGAGAGAGAGAGAGACATCTTCCATCTTTTGGTTCACCCACCAATTGGTTACAATGGCTGGAGCTGTACAGCTCCAATGCCAGCAGCCAGGGGGTTCTTCTGGGTCTCTCACACAGGTGCAGCTGCCCAAGGACTTGGGCCATCTTCCACTGCTTTCCCTGGCCATAGCAGAGAGTTGGATTGAAAGCAGACTAGCCGGGCTCAACCTCCACCCATATGGAATGTCCATGCTGGCAGTAGCTTTACCTGCTATTTCACAGTGCTGGCCCCTTGATTGGCCTTTTTAATGATATTAAAAAACACCGTATTTTTCTAAGCTCTTTCCATTCAGTTTCTACTTTGTAAATTCCAGATAATACTGTCCCCAGAATTAATCTAAGGTATAAATGATATGATATGAGGCATTTAACCCCTTAACCTGTCTCCTTGAATACTCAGCTATGTTAGCTCTGTGTCCATTCTTCTGTCTCTGTACTAGATGAATAAAAAGACAGTGTAAAATGATTTGAAAAGAACTATAAGGGGTCGGTGCTGTGGTGCTGCTGCCAATTGGGGAGTGAACCAGCAGATGGAAAACACCTCTCTCTCTCTCTCTGTGTGCCTCTCCTTCTCTGTAACTCTGACTTCCAAATAAATCAATAAATCTTAAAAGAACTATAAACATCAATAAAATACAAATGAAAATTGTATTCTCAAAACTGGATATTAAACCATGCCTTCCTTACCTCTGTTAAAAGTTACATTCTATCATAGTCATTTATGATTTCTAGGGCCAAAGTAGTAAATAAGATTTTTCTGGAAGAGACAGAGGTTATGAGGGAGCCAGGATTTGGGGTCAGTTAGCAGCAGTGAGTGTCACTCTTTCAGATTTGATTCAGGAAAGGAAGAACAGCAACTGATCCCTGAGATTTTTGGAGGGGAAGGAAAGGAAGGAGGGACTGAACAAAAGGAAATGCCCTCTGGTTGTGGGCACCCACCCCCGACTGCAGCCTTTGGGGAGGGCCAGCTGGTGTCTCTATGAATGCTGCAGCCTGGACTCCATTTCCCAGAGTTCCCAGGAGCTCCGACCTATTCTGCCTTCCAAATGCCTGTGCCCATGTGCCTGCTAACAGCCAGTCCCTGGGGGTCTGAGTTGGACCAGAGGGAGTTCATTCCCTGATCAGGGTCAGCCCTAGGGGCTGTGCTGCTCCTTCTCTGGCATTTACTGCAACTCCTGCCCTGCACGTGCAATCCCAGGCAGTTTCCAAGTGCTCACCCTGAGCCTGCCTCCTACTGCTTCTTCCCTCTTCATCTTCTGCCTGTGGGTCCCATGTACCAGGGACTCTCTTCCCCACACTGCCCGCTTCGCTCCCCATGTTTCTGGAAGAAAGCGTACCTGCTCCAGGGACTTTCTGCTGCAGGTTTGACATGCAGTAAGGGGTGGGGACATGTGTGGGAGAAGGGTGGGTGCCAGGGCACCAGTGATCCTGGCAACTTCCCCTGAGGTCAGGGCTGGGACCTGGGCTGTTCTGTCTCCCACCTCTGCTTCTCAGGCTGGACTCTCTCCTGCAGAACCTCATCCAAACTGTCCCTAATGTGCTTTATTTAGTGGTTACAGGAGAGAGAGGGCAGCGTTCTGGGAACTTGCATATGCAGGGAAGAAAGGCAGAAAGACTCCCACTCTCTACAGTTAAATAAGCTGGGTTCCAACTGTGGGTGTTTTCAGAATGCAGTCTGGCCTGGTCTCTTGATGTTTCCTGGGCTGGTTCCTGCAGGGTGGGGCTGGATGGTCTTCAGCAGGGAGCCTGGGGCAGCAGAGGGGTGGGAAGAAGGATCTGACTAGGATCTGCCCCACTGCTCTCATCCTGCACCTCATCTTCCTGGTGGGGAGCAGTGTGAAGCATGAATAGCTGCTTTATGCATTGATCCCTCTCAAGTATTAGTTATCAGATTTTTCCAATGTGGAATTTGAAGCTGTTCCAGAAACCTGGGGTGGGAAAACTCCCTTCTTTCAAACAGGCACAGAGACAGGGGAGGATCCAAGGAGTTTCTATTAATGGCCCTAGGCACAGCTGGAATGATTTCCTGAGAACTCAGCATCAAATTCAAGTTTCTTAGCTGTTACAGCATTGGTGGGTTTAAATGGCAGCCTACATGACTTAGGACCACAATTTCCAATGGTCAGTGGGTCCAGTGTGTTTGTAAAAGAGATGCCAGGGACAGCTTTATTAGGACAGATTTATGACTGGAGTTTACAGAAGCAGAACTTAGGATATCTTCCCTCCCTAGACAAGATTTCAGTAGGCAGCTGTTTCACTCGTTAATTGTGAGCATCCACTTTTAAAGGTTTGTGTTGGATGGGGTCCACTTCTCTTTCTTTGATGATGTATTTGGCTGCTTTTCATTTTCTGTCTTCAGCTATCTCTTCTCCTGTTAGCAAGGCTGTCAACTGTTTTGACCTGCCACTGATCCCTTTGCAAAATAAGAAGGGAACTAAAATTAATGCAAGTCTACTGTGTTGTCAATAACTGGAGCTACTTTTTTAAAGATTTATTTATTCATTTGAAAGAGTTACACAGAGAGAGGAGAGAAAGAGAGAGAGAGAGAGAGAGACGTCTTCCGTCCGATGGTTCACTCCCCAATTGGCAGCAACAGCTGGAGCTGTGCCAGTCTGAAGCCTGTAGCCAGGAACTTCTTCTGGGATGAAGCTGTTTTTTTAAATAATTATTTATTTATTTGAAAGGCAGAGTTACCGAGTGGCAGAAACAGAGATAGATGGCTGGAGCTGTTTGGATCCACAACCAGAAGCCAGGAGCTTTGTCCAGGTCTCATAGGTGGGTGCAGGAGATGAGGGATTTGGGCCATCTTCTACTTTTTTCCCAGGCCACAGCAGAGAGCTGGATGGGAAGTGCAGCAGCCAGGATCCCAACCAGCACCCATATAAGATGCTGACACTGAAGGCAGTAGCTTTACTCACTATGCAACAGTGCTGCACACTAACGGGAGCTCTTTTAATCTGAGTATGCATAAAGTGGAGAATTACAGCATCATAAATACAGATAAGTTACAGTTTTTCTCTGCGCAGTACTTTACAGTTACCCAGTGATCCACTGAGAATCTTACTTTCCACACTGTGTAATTAAGAAAGCCAGTTACTTGTTTTATTTTGGTTCTGTGTTTAAACCCATGACATTTTTGACATGGGAGGATATTAGTTCTACAATTTCATAGAGACTGGTCTGTGGAAGCATCGATAGAAGTTATAACTGTGAGAGTGGTAAGAAAGAAGAGGGGAAGAAATAAGTGTCCCTTACGCCACACAGAGGTGTCCACAAATGGAGTAGAAGACGTGCCCTTGAAAACTATGGCTGACTTTCTGGGACAAACTGTGTTTGAGTGCTTCACATGTTCTTATAGAAAGGTGTTGCCACCAGGTTATTAGTATATTTATTTAGTTAGTTTTTAAAGATTTATTTATTTATTTGAAAATCAGAGTTACACAGAGAGAGAAGGAGAGGCAGAGAGAGAGAGAGAGAGAGCGAGAGAGAGAGAGGTCTTCCATCAGGTTCATTTCCCCAATGGCTTCATCATTGTGAACTTTGCTCAGTTCCTGACCTATACCTTTCCTTTAACCTAGTACTTTGCCATGTAGTAGCCCATGAAAACTGCAGACTGCATAAATTAATGAATACTTGGAGGGTTGTGATTTCTTAGAGGAACATCATGAGATAGGAGGAATAAAACAAAACAAAAGTATCCTCCGTATATAGAAGGTACACTGTTTTTGCAAGCCACAGAGAAGAGGAAGAAGCAGGAAAGTAGTGAGACTGGAAAGTTTGCGGCAAAGGTAATAGGCACTGGTCAAGAATTTAACAAGCCCATTAGGAAAACATTAAGGTTTCCTTACTTCCATGTAGACTCTGCCCTCTTATGGTGAACAGGGTCCTCTAAACCCACTTGTTGCACAAATGAAAACCCAAGCATTGTCTTCTCCCACAGATGGAGTCTGCTATTGGTTTTGATTTACATTTCCCTAATGGCTAGTGATATTGGGCATGTTCATATATGTCTTGACCATTGAGATTTCCTCTTCTGAGAAACATCTATTCTGATCATTGCCCATTTCTTAAGTGTACATTTTACTTCTTGTTTGGAGTTTTTCCAGTTCTATATATGTATGTTCTGGCTATCAATCTTTTGTCATAGTCAGAGTTTTCAATGTTTCCTGCCATTCTGTCCATTGTATGTTCATTCTGTTGAATACTTTGTTGTGAAGATGTATCTTAATTTGATATGCTCAAATTTCTATATTTTATTTTTGTTACTTGTGCTTTTGGAATCTGACCCAAAACTGTTGTCTATGCTTATGTTTTATAGTTTCTCATATGTTTACTTAGTTTTTGGTTTTATATTTAGACTTTTAATTCACCATGAGTTGCTTTTACATAGTGTATGAGGTTTTGGGTATATTTTCAGGCTTCTACATATGGATAATCACTTTCCTTTAAACCATATGCTAAAGGGATTCTTCTTTTTCCTGTTTGTTTTCTTTCCTTTGTTAAATAGGAGTTGCCTGTAGAAAAGTCGGTAAATTTCAGCTGCCTATTCTTTTCCATTGAACTATTTGTCTGTTTTCCAATAGTGCTAACACTGCTTCTATTTTTTTTAAGATTTATTTATTTATTTGAAAGGCCAGATGCTTCTTCCAAGTCTCTCATGTGGGTGCCAGAACTGTAGAACACGGTCCATCTTCCACCAATTTCCCAGGTGCATTAGTAGGGAGCTGGATTGGAAGTGGAGCACCTGGTCTCCTAGCAGCAACATATGGGATGCATGCACAGCAGGTCAAGGCTTTAACCCACTACACCACAGCATCAAACCCTTCCTTATTTACTTCTGCTGTGATCTTTCATTATTCACTTTTTTCTACTGCCCTGCATCTTGACTCATTCCTTTTTTTTTTTTTCTTGTTCCTGGAGGATGGTAGTAGGTTGCTTCTGGGATATCTTTTTTGTGTTAGTAGATAATTGGTAATCAAAAATCATAGTTATTAGTTTCTATATTTCTCTGCTAATCACGAGGACCTTCTAGATGACAGCAGAAAATGCTGGCAGAAATGAGGATATATTAATTTGCTAAGAAAATACCACAGAGAATATGATTTACATCATAGAATTTTACTTCTCAGAGTTGTAGAGGTAGAAAATATCAGATCAAGGTGCTAATAGGCTCGAGTTTTCCAGAAGCCTTTCTCCGATGTGACAGACACATCTATCATTTGATCTGCTTAAAACTACTTTCCTCAGGTAAAGTCATGTTGGTGATTAGCACTTCAGTGTTTGAGTTTTAGGGAGGCACATTTCAGTTCACAACAGCAAAAGGGGCCCTGTGGTCTACTTCAATGACAGCCATCTCTGCGGAGGACAGAAAGTTTGAAATCAGCGTTACGAATTCTCACAGTATTACTGTCAGTGCTATCTCCATCAAATGTGCATTCATGTACACACAAACAAAACTACCTGTACACATAAACACATTCAACAGTGGAAATGCCTGATGGTTGTGTATGGGTAACATCAATATAATAATCCATAAGATGGCCTATTAGCAGACATTAAAAAGAGAATTAGAAAGAATGACAAAAAAATCTGCAATTACCTATATTTATGTCTATATGTATGATATTCAGTATTTATAGTTGCTAAAAGATGAATACTGATGTGTGGGAATAAAAGCTAAACCTTACCTTGCAATATTGCAGCCTAGTCTACATGAAAGATGTCTTCCTAAAACCTTTCCCTGGGCCCACTTTGTGGAATAGTAGATTAAGCATCCACCTGCAGCACCAGCATCCCACATGGGCACCAGTTTGAGTCCCTGCTCCTGCACTTCCAATCCAGCTCTTTACTAATGGCCTAGGAAAGCAGTGCAATATGCCCTGAGTGCTTGGGCCCCTGCACCCATGTGAGAGACCTGGAGGAAGCTGCTGGCTCCTGGCTTCTGGCACCTGGCTTCAGATCGGCCCAGCTCCAGCCATTCTGGCCATTTAGGGGGGAACCAGTCGATAGAAGACCTCTCCTTCTCTTCCTCTCTATATCTGTAATTCTGCCTCACAATAAATAAATACATTTTTAAAAACCTTTCCCTTTTTAAATTTCTTAATTGTTTTAAAGATTTATTTATTTATTTACAAGTTGAGTTACAGACAGAGAGAAGAGCCAGAGAGAAAGAGAGAGGTCTTCCATCTGATGTTCACTCCCTAATTGATTGCAACTGCCAGAGCTGTGCTGATCCGATGCCAGGAGCCAGGAGCTAGTTCCAGGTCTCCCAGATGGGTACAGGGGCCCAAGGACTTGGGCCACCTTCTACTACTTTCCCAGTCCATAGCAGAGAGCAGGATCAGAAGTGGAGCAGCTGAGTATTGAACCGGCCCCCATATGGGATGCTGGTGCTTCAGGCCAGGGAGTTAACCTGCTCCAACACAGCACAAGTCCAGCATTTTAAATTTCTGATACTCTAAAGTAGCACAGGATTGCATTACATCTAGGAATGATGCATTTAAAAATTATAAATCTAGTGCATTTTAGCAGAATTTTTAACAAATACTTCTGATTTTCTCAGCATTATGTATAAATAAATGACATAATGAGTCATTGTCAGATTTTTAGCTTTTGACAGCCACTTATAATATTTCACAGCTTTTTGAAATGTATTGCTAGTGTGTTTTTCTCAACACATGCACTGGATTTTACCAGTTTAGTGCACATGGAGTTGCCTCTTATAGGATTTGCATTTTGATGGGTTTTCATGGCACATGTAATCAACATCTGCAAAGCCTCTAAAACACATAAATAATGACATGATTCTGGCTTTTTTCTTAAAGATTTATTTATTTGAAAGAGTTGCACAAATAGGGGAGAGGTAGAGAGAGAGACAGACAGACAGAAACATAGAGGTCTTCCATCTGCTGGTTTGCTCCCAGTTGGCCGCAATGGCTGGTCTGTGTCAATCCGAAGCCAGGAGCTACTTCCGGATCTCTCATGTGTGCAAGGCCCCAAGGACTTGGGCCACCTTCTACTGCTTTCCAAGGCCATAGCAGAGAGCTGGTTCAGAAGTGGAGCAGCCGCGACTTGAACTGGCACCCACATGGCTTGCCAGCATTGCAGGAAGCAACTTTATCTGGTATGCCACAGCGCCTGCCCCACATTACATCACTTTAAGATGATATGGATTTAAGTTCATGAGAAATTATTAGCATAGTGGGAACTGATAGATATGGATGAAGCAGGATGGACTTGTTAGGAATGGTGATGTTAATTTTCTTATAAAATAAATAAATAAGAAATTAAATATGGTCAGACATAAATGAAGACTAAATTTTTTTAATGGTGATCCAGAAAACACTGATCTTAGGTCTTTTTTTTCCAGTGTTAAGTTTATATTTTTAAATGCATATTAAGTGAACAAACTTCATGTAATTTCTATATACAGATTGAAGAGCAAACTGATAACATCCTACCCTATCTTCCCTTGGTCTCATATTTCCAACTCCCTCCTTCTCGTTTTATTTTCTTTTAATTTTGACAGCTGCATGCTTTGATTTTATTTTAGAATCACAAGCTTTAACCCTCTACAAAATAAAGAATTCAGCAAGTAGTAGCAGAAATATCAATGAGTATATGTTGTTTACTCTATCAAAGAGTTCAGAAAAGTGCTATGAACAATACTCAAATCTCAAAATATCAATTTAACTCATATGCTACTTTTCGTTGTCTATATATTAATTACCACCAGTCAGAGAAAACATATGGTATTTGTCTTTTGGGGGCTGGCTTCTTTCATGAAGCATACTTTTTTCCAGTTCATCCATTTAGTTACAAAAGATAGGATTTCATTCACAATTATGGCTGAATAGTATTTTACACTGTATATATAGCTCATATTCTTTTTCCAGTCACCAGTTGATGGACTTCTGGGTTGATTCCATGTTAGCTATTATGAATTGAGCTGTAATAAACATGAGGGTACAGATAACTCATGCCTATGCATATTCTATTTCATTTCATGTGGATAAATTCCTAGGAGTCAGATGGCAGGATCATATGGTATGTTTGTTTTCAGATTTCTGAGGAACTTTGATACTGCCTTCCATAATGGCTGTACTAGCTTCATTCCCACCAACAGTGGGTTAGGGTACCTTTTTCTCTCCCTCTCCACCAGCCTTTATTGTTTGTTGACTTTTTCAAAAGAATTATTTATTTGAAAGGTGTAGTTAATTATAGGGAGAGGCAGAGGCAGAGAGACAGAAGTATTTTATCTGCTTGTTTATGCTCCATATGGCACAACAGGTGGTGCTGGTTCAATCGGAAGCCAGAGTTAGGAGCATCTCCCTGGTCACCCATGCGGGTGCAGGGACCCAGGCACTTGGGCCATCCTCCACTGCCCTCCCAGTCCAGAGCAGAAAGCTGGACTGGAATAGCAGCAACCGGGACCAGAACTGGCACCCATAGGGGATGCTGTCTCCACGGGTGGAGGATCAACCCAGTGTGCTATGGCACTGGCCCCCATCAGGGATATTTTTCTATAGTACTCTCTCTCAACTGTATCTTTTTCTAGTTGAAGAATTAGGGTGATGCAGGATTAATAGAAGGAGTTTGAGAGGATTGTCTCTCTTTCAATTTTGTTGAATAATTTGAGAATGATTAGTTCTTTAAAAGTCCTGTAGAATTCAATAGTGAGGCTGTCTGGTCCTGGACTTTTCCTTGTTGGGAGGGTCTTTATTACTCATCCAATCTCTGTCTTGGTTTTGGTTTGTTTAGCTTTTCTATGTGTCTTCATGACTCAATTTTGGTATATTGTGTATGTCCAGGAATCTGTTGATTTTTCCTCTAGGATTTCCAATTTGTTAGCAGTCACAACAGATGCCCACATCCTATATTGCAGTGCTAATCTGAGTTTTGGGTACTCCACTTCCAAACCAATTTCATGTTAATACCCCTAGGAAGCAACGGATAATAGCTCAAATTGTTTCCTTCCTGTCATCTAATTTGGAGAACTGTAACCTCAATGGGGATTTGAAACCTGGTCTTGCACAGTTGTAGCCATATAGAAAGTGAACCAGAAGATGGGAGATCTCTCTGCTTCTCTTTCCTTCTTTTTTATCTATGTGTCTCTCTGCCTTTTTGTTAATCATATTAAAATATTTAATTACTTATTTGAAAGAGTTACAGAGAGAGGGAGTGACAGAAATCTTCCACCACCTAATTCATTTTTGAGATGACTTTAATAGCCAGAGTGTGGCCAGGTTGAAGCCAGGAGCTTTTCCTGCAATGTGCGTGGCAGCATCCCAGGCACTTGGGCCATCTTTCCCTGCTTTTTCAGTCCATTGGTAAGGAGCTGGATCAGAAATGGAATAGCTGGTACTTGAACTGGTGCACGTAGAGGATGCCAATGTAACAGATAGCAGCTTTGTCCACTGCACCACAACCACCAGCTCCTCTATCTGCCTTTCCAATAAATAAATCTTTTGAAAAAGAACTGAAGGTAGTAAAAGTCATCATGACTGAGCAATGGCAAATTTATTGAAGTGATCTATTTTCTTAAAGATCCTTTTATGAATTTGAAAGGCAGCACTAGAAAGAGAGAATGGGAGAGATTGATCTTCCTCCTGGTTTGTTCACTCCTCAAATGGCTGCAATGACTGTGGCTAGGCCAGACTGATATCAGGAGCCAGGGGCTTCTTCCAGGTCTCTCACAAGGGTGCAGGAGCCCCAATATTTGAGTCACCCTGTGCTGCTTTTCCAGACACATTAGCAGGGAACTGGATCCGTTTGGAGCATTAATGTCTATGATACTCTCCTTGCAGTTGAAGGATTTAGAATCCATTTCAATTATGGGTGGTCCAAGTACAACAGCTCCCAATTGTCCTAGGTTTGGATTAGATGGGTTCTGAGAAATTTTGTTAAAGTAGTTATTAAAAAATATATATTATATATAATACTTATAATAAATTATATAATATTATCTATTTTTAATTAACACATATAAGATATTATATGCTAAATTATAATATATTTTATATATGAATATATTTATATACATAAATATATATAAATAAATGTAAATATATATATAAAGAATTTATTTATGTATTTGACAGGTTTACTTACAGACAGTGAGAGGAAGAGACAGAGAGAAAGGTCTTCCATATGCTCATTTACTCCGCCAATGACTGCAATGTCTGCAGCTGGGCCAATCTGAGCTAGCAGTTTCCAGGTCTCCCATATTTTGGCAGGGACCAAAGCACTTGGAACAGCTTCTACTGCTTTCCCAGGCTATTGCAGAGAGCTGGATGGGAAAAGGAGAAATGGGGACTAGAACTGGTGCTCATATGGGGTGCCAGCATTGCAAGTAAAGGATTACACCACTGCACCACAGTGCTGGCCCCAGTCTATCCTTTATTAAGGAGATCTCAGTAATCATGTTCAGGTATTGCTGTCCTATATTCATGGCCAAAGTCCTAGCAGACAACATGGTTTGGAGAATCGTAAGCACAAGGTGTGTAGGAGACTTCATTTCTCATACAGCACAGTTAATAACAAGGTTCCAAGAGGGGAAATTACTTGCATCGTAGTCTTTGAGAACTAATGGACATCACAGGTGATCTAAAGAATTTAGAAGGTTTGTGAGCCCCTAGAGTGAAAAAGTCACTGGGAGCACAAGGACAGTGCCTAGAGTTTATTTTGATGGATTTTAGCCCCTTGCATTGGAGTGAGGCCCAAAGAAGCTAGACTGATTTGTAAACCTCAAAAGTTTCTTTTCAAGGTGAAGGCAAACTGAGACTCAGGATTTTTGGAAAAACTTTGAACAAAACGCATTTGCCACACTTGGTTAAGACACATCATTTATCTATTGATTTTCATCAGATCTGTTAACATTAGGTATAAGGTTCAGTGGACATTGTGGATGGTATATAGCAATATGATTTTAGTAATATATCATGAGGTGCTTTTTTTTTAATTGGATTTAGCAGCTAAAATTGGGTTACCTAATGGGATATAGCTGGAATAATCACCTTTTTGTTAAACACATCTGAGGTAATAAATGTTAGTGTATGAAGACATTGAGTTTTCTTTTATTGGGCCTTCTTGGTTATTTTAATCTGGGATCTGAGAATTCTCATTTTCTCTAGGTAAGTTGTAACTGAAAAACTTAATTGTATTCCTCATCATGTTGGACCAACTCTGCTGCTTCTGGGATTTTTTTTGTAATTCTGACAATTGGAAATTTGGACAATAGTATAGTTAAAAAGAGATGTACCAAGAAAAGTATTTATTTTTATTCTGATACATATTTTGGAATTCTTCTAAAATTCCTATTGAGTATCCTTGTTAAGTTTAGTTGCATCTCAGGTTAAGAGTTATTGGAGGCTGGTGCCATGGCTCAATAGGCTAATCCTCCACCTGCAGCACAGGCACACCGAGTTCTAGTCCTGCTGGGAGTGCCAGATTCTGTCCCAGTTGCTCCTCTTCAAGTCCAGCAAACTGGCTGCAGCAGCCACTGGGGGGTAATCCAACAGAAAAAAAGGAAGACCTTTCTCTCTGTCTCTCTCACTATCCATTCTGCCTGTCAAAATAAAAAATAATTTTTATAAAAAGACTTATTGGAGTCACTGTAGTGATTATACCCATGTAACTTTGTTAATAAATGCAAATAGAACCTGGGAAAATTGATGTATATCTTATGCTATAGAGACTTAAGATTGAATATCTTTTTTATCTTTTTTAATTATATAATTTAATGACAAATTTTTGATTTTTTTTGACTTTACTAAGCCACAGCTCTGGCCCCATTAATATGTCTTAACAATGTTTTTTCCTCTCAGACTTATCTCTATTGGTTCAGTTAACTGGATGCCTTTTCTTTACATTCAGATTCTCTCAGCTGTCAAAGCTTATTCATCTTAATTCTGTTGTTCCTGTTTCCCTCCCTTTTATTCTGTCCCTAGGCTAATTGAGGTCATGATTCTCCATTCCTTCTGTGTGGTGTCACAGTAGCCTTGAAGTGTTCTTTTTCTCTTCTGATTTCTAAAGAAAGAAATTATGTATTCCCCCAGTTTAGATATTTTAATAATGCACTCTAAAACAAAGGTTAAATGTTCTTAATTTGACAAGAATTTTTGGGGCCAGCGGTGTGGCGTAGTGGGTAGAGCCACCACTTGCAGTGCTGGCATCTCATATGGATCCAGATCTCTGCTATAGCCTGGGAAAGCAGTAGAAGATGGCCCAAGTCCTTGGCCCCTGCACCCATGTGGGAGACCTGGAAGAAGCTCCTTGCTCCTGGCTTTGGATCGGAGCAACTCTGGCCATTGCAGCCAACTGGGCAGTAAACCAGTGAATGGAAGACCCCTCTCTCTTCTCTGCCTCTCTGTGTAACTCTGACTTTCAAATAAATAAATAAATCTTTAAAAAAAGAAGTTTTTCTAATTTTAGATTTGTTCTACTTCATTGTCACTTCATTGTATGTGTAAAGAGTGCATATCCAGTTTTTCTATTTTAGATTTTTGGGATTTTGTATTAGCTCTGCTGTCTATTCATTTTTCTTGAGCATTGGTGATATCTTCTCCTTAGTTGTATTAAGAGAGAGAGAGCAATAGCCCTCATGTCTTTTTAGGTAAGTAAGACATATTAAAACAGAGCATTCAGTATACATTCATAGTAGTTTGACTTGTTCAATTCATTTTCCTGAACTTCCTTGGATATTTGGTCTCTGCTGTACAATTTTCTATACTGATTAATTCTTTGATATTCCCAAATCCAGAAAATGAATGATTCAACAGCTGTGTTCCTGTATTTGCTAGGACTCAGGGTAAGAAGCAAAGTGGAGGTGTTCAGGAATCTACAGGTACATGCTACATAGCAAAGCACATCATTTCCTATACAAAGTGACTGGGAAATCCAGAATCTTTTGCACACTATATTGGATCCTGAACTATTACTGACCTATTCAGTAAGATTTTAATGTATTTATTTTCTGTGTGTGTGTTTGTATTTCTAAATAAACTCTGCTGCGCTACTTAACATTAACATGTATTGCAGAATTCTTTCATCAGTTTTTACTTTTAAAAAGTTTCTTTTTCAGTTTTATGGGAGAGGGTAGAAGCTTTCTGCTATGTAACTGAAAATTCATTCATTCATTAAACTTAAAAATATTTATTGGAAATGAGTGGAATACTATTAATTCTCGTGTGATTTTCATGAAACTAAATACATTCTCTATTTTGTTTTGCTTAAAATTTCTGCATCTGTGGACTTCTTTTTTTCCTTATTGCCCCAAATCCCTTTGTGTATTGGGATGGTAAATGGGTTTTACACTGGACAAAACATGTTATTTTGGCTAAGAAGTACTTAGCCTTGCTGCTTCAAGTATTCAAATATTACATTAGAAATCAGTATATTTGTTTACTGTACAAATGTCTTTTATACAATTTTGTAATATTCTGGGATATGAGAGGGAGCAGGAAATAGGAGGGTTATGGGTGGGAGGGAAGTTATGGGGTAGGGGAACCCACTGTAATCCAAAAGCTGTACTTTGGAAATTTATATTTATTAAATAAAAGTTAAACAATTTTATAATATTCATCTTCCTTTTTATTTCGTCCTTTTTAAAAAAAGATTCATTTATTTTACTTGAAATTCAGTGTTACACACACAGAGAAGGAGAGAGAGAGAGAGAGAGAGAGCAGTCTTCCAACCGCTAGTTCACTCCCCATTTGGCCACAATGGCTGGAGCTGTGCCGATCCATAGCCAGGAGCTAGCAGCATCTTTTGGGTCTCCTATGCAGGTGCAGGAGCCCAAGGGCCTGGGCCATCCTCTACTGCTGGATAGTAAGTCTTACTTGCCTAAAAAGATGGATAGTAATTTGAGTAGCCAGGACTTGAACTGGCACCCATGTGGGATGTCAGCACTGCAAGCCACAGCTTTACTTGCTACACCACAGCATCGGATCCTTTATTTTTATGACTATTGCTACGCTATTGGAATTTATAATTGATAATGCTGAACAATTGAAACTGTCTTATTTACAATTGTAGGACTGGATATGGCAATTTTACTTGAAGTAAATTATGTAGCCTGCTTATTGTATGATTTTTGGAAAAGCATGTATTTA